>NC_132864.1:5549761-6238088 GCF_048164855.1 Canis lupus baileyi | reverse complement strand
AAAGAATCGAATCGAACAGTACCGAATCGAATTGAAAAGAATTGAATCAAATAAAATCGAAAAGAATCTAATTGAAACGAAAGGAATCGAATTGAAAAGAATCGAATCGAATTGAAAAGAATCAAATCGAAAAGAATCGAATCGAATTGAAAAGAATCGAATCGAAAAAATTGAATCGAAAAGAATCGAGTTGAGTTGAATCGAATAGAAAAGAATCGAATCGAATCGTATCGAATCGAATTGAAAAGAATCGAATCGAATGGAATCGAATTGAATCGAAAAGAATCAATCGAATCGAATTGAGTTGAAAAGAATCGAATAGATTCGAATCGAAAAAATCGAAACGAATCGAATCATATCGAATGGAAAAGAATCGAATTGAATCAAATTTAATCGAAAAGAGAATCAATCAAATCGAATTGCATAGAAAAGAATTGAATAGATTCGAATCGAAATGAATCGAAAAAATCGAAACGAATCGAATCATATCGAATGGAAAAGAATCGAATCGAATCAAATTTAATCGAAAAGACTCGAATCGAATAGAATTGAATCGAACAGTATCAAATCGAATTGAAAAGAATTGAATCAAATCGAAAAGAATCGAATCGAAATGAAAAGAATCGAATAGAATCAAATTCGAAAGAATCGAATTGAATTGAAACGAGAAGAATCGAATCGAATTGCATCGAATCGAAAATAATTGGAATTGAATCGAATCGATAATCGAATCGAATCAAATCGAGTCGAATCGAAAATAGTCGAATCGAATCAAATGGATTCAAAAACAATTGAATCGAATCGAATCGAATAGAAAAGAATCGAATTGAATCGAAAAGAATCAAACCGATTCAAAAAGAATCGAAAAGAATGGAATCAAGAAGAATCGAAACGAATTGAATCGAGTAGAATTGAATCGAAGCTATGGAAAAAGAATCGAATCAAATTAAAAATTATCTAAACAATCCTATTAAATCCAAAAGAATTGAATCGAATCGAATCGAAAAGAATCGAATCGAAATGTAACAAATCGAATAGAAATGATCGAATTGAATCAAATCGAAAAGAATCGAATCGAATCGAAAAGAATCGAAAAGAATCGAATCGAATCGTATCTTATCGAAACGAAAAGAATCGAATCGAATGGAATCAAAAAGAATCGAATCAAAACGACAAGAGTCTAATCGAATCGAAAAGAATCGAATTGAATCGAATCGAATTGAATCGAAAAGAATCGAATCGAATGGAATCGATTCGAATTGAATCGAAAAGAATCAATCGAATCGAATTGAATAGAAAAGAATCGAATAGATTCGAATTGAAATGAATCGAAAAAAATCGAAACGAATCAAATCATATCAAATGGAAAAGAATTGAATCGAATCAAATAGAATCGAATCGAACTGAATCGAAAAGAATCGAATCGAACAGAACCGAAAAGAATCGAATCGAAAAGAATCGTATTGAATCGAATCGAATTGAATTGAAAAGAATCGAATCGATTCCAATCGAATTGAATCAAAAAGAATCGAATCGAACAGTATCGAATCTAATTGAAATGAATCGAATCAAATAAAATAGAAAAGAATCAAATCGAAAAGAATCGAATCGAATTGAATTGAAAAGAATCAAATTGAAATGAATCAAAAAGCAACTAATAGAAAAGAATAGAATTGAAACGGAAAGAATCGAATCAAATCGAAAAGATCTAATTGAAAAGAATCGAATTGAATCGAATCGAATCAAAAAGAATCGAATCGTATCGAATCAAAAAGAATCAAATTGATTCGAATCAAAAAGAATTGTATTGAAAAGAATCGAATCGAATCAAAAAGAATTGAATCGAATGCAATCAAATCGAAAAGAATCGAATCGAATTGAAAAGAATCAAATCGAATTGAATGAATCGAATCGAATCACATCGAATAGAAAATAATTGACTCGAATTGAATAAAACATAATCAAATCGAATCGAATCGAGAATAATTGGAATTGAATGGAATCGATAATCGAATCGAATCGAGTCGAGTCAAATCGAAAATAATCGAATCAAATCAAATCGATTAAAAAAGATCGAATCAAATTGCATCGAATCAAAAGTAATCGAATCGAATCGTATTGAATCGATTCGAATTGAAAAGAACCGAATCGAATCGAATCGAAAAGAATCAAATCGAATCGAATCAAAAAGAATGGAATCCAAAGAATCGAATTGTAGAGAAATAATCGAAATGAAAAGATTCGGATCGAATCGAATCGAAAAGAATTGAATCTAAACGAAAAGAATCGAATCGAATCGAATTGAAAAGAATCAAATCGAATCATAAAGAATCGAATAGAAAAGAATCAAATCGAATCGAAAAGAATTGAATCGAATCAAATCGATTGAAAAGATCGAATAAAAAAAATCAGAGAATCGAAACGAATCAAAACGAATCGAATCGAATCGAATTCAAAAGAATCGTATTGAATCAAATATAAAAGAATCGAATCGAATCAGAAAGAATCAAATCGAATCGAAAAGAATCGAATCGAATCGAAAAGAATCGAATCGAATCGAATGGAATCGAAAAGAATCAATCGAATCGAATTGAATAGAAAAGAATCAAATAGATTAGAATCAAAATGAATCGAAAAAATCAAAACATATCTAATCGAAAAGAATCGAATCGAATCGAAAAGAATCGAATCTAACTGAATCGAAGAGTCGAATTGAACAGAACCGAAAAGAATCGAATCGAAAAGAATCGTATTGAATCGAATCGAATTGAATCGAAAAGAATCGAATCGAACAGTTTCGAATCTAATTGAAATGAATCGAATCAAATAAAATAGAAAAGAATCAAATCGAAACGAAAAGAATCGAATCGAATTGAATTGAAAAGAATCGAATTGAATCAAATCGAAAAGCAACGAATCGAAAAGAATCGAATCGAAACGGAAAGAATCGAATTGAATCCAAAAGGTCGAATTCAAAAGAATCGAATTGAATCATAGCAAATCAAAAAAAATTGAATCGTATCAAATCGAATCGAAAAGAATAGAATTGTATTGAAAAGAATAGAATCGAATCGAAATGAATCGAATCGAATCAAAAAGAATTGAATCAAATGCAATCAAATCGAAAAGAATCTAATCGAATCGAATTGAAAAGAATCAAATTGAATTGATTGAATCAAAAAGTATCGAATCGAATCGAAAATAATTGAATCGAATTGAATAAAAAATAATCGAATCGAATCGAATCGACAATAATTGGAATTGAATGGAATCGATAATCGAATCGAATCAAATCGAGTCGAATCGAAAATAATCGAATCAAATCAAATCGATTCAAACAAAATCAAATCAAATTGCATCGAATCAAAAGTAATCAAATCGAATCGTATTGAATAGATTCGAATTGAAAAGAATCGAATCAAATCCAATCGAATCGAATCGAAAAGAATCAAATCGAATCAAATCAAAAAGAATCGAATCCAAAGAATCGAATTGTAGAGAATCTAATCGAAACGAAGATTCGAATCGAATCGAATCGAATGGAAAAGAATCGAATGAATCTAAATGAAAAGAATCGAATCGAATCGAATTGAAAAGAATCAAATCGAATCGAAAAGAATCTAATAGAAAAGAATCAAATCGAATAGAATTGAATCGAAAAGAATCGAATCGAATCAAATCGATTGAAAAGATCGAATCAAAAAAATCAAAGAGAATCGAAACGAATCAAAACGAATTGAATCGAATCGAATTGAAAAGAATCGGATCGAATCAAATCTAAAAGAATCGAATCGAATCAAATCAAAAAGAATCAAATCGAATCGAAAAGAATCAAATCGAATTGAATCAAAAAGAATCAATCGAATCGAACTGAATAGAAAAGAATCGAATAGATTTGAATCGAAACGAATCGAAAAAAATCGAAATGAATCGAATCATATCGAATTGAAAAGAATCGAATCGAACTGAATCAAAAAGAATCGAATTGAACAGAACTGAAAAGAATCGAATCGAAAAGAATTGTATCGAATAGATTCGAATTGAATCGAAAAGAATCGAATCAATAAAGTAGAAAAGAATCAAATTGAAAAGAATCGAATCGAATTGAATTGAAAAGAATCGAATTGAATCGAATCAAAAAGCAACGAATCGAAAAGAATCGAAACGGAAAGAATCGAATCAAATTGAAAAGATGGAATTGAAAAGAATCGAATCGAATCGAAACGAAAAGAATCGAATCATATCGAATCGAAAATCAAATCGAATCCAATAGAAAAGAATAGAATTGTATTGAAAAGAATCGAATCGAATCAAAAGAATTGAATCGAATCAAATAGAAAAGAATTGAATTGAATGCAATCAAATCGAAAAGAATCGAATCGAATTGAAAAGAATCAAATCGAATTGATCGAATCGAATAGAATCGCATCGAATCGAAAATATTTGAATCAAATTGAATAAAAAATAATCGAATTGAATCGAATCTATTTGAGAATAATTGGAATTGAATTGAATCGATAATCGAATCGAATCAAAGCGAGTCGAATCGAAAATAATCGAATCGAATCAAATCGATTCGAAAAAAATCGAATCAAATTGCATCGAATCAAAAGTAATCGAATCGAATCGTATTGAATTGATTCGAATTGAAAAGAATCGAATTGAATCGAATCGAAAAGAATCAAATCGAATCGAATAAAAAATAATCGAATCCAAAGAATCGAATTGTAGAGAATCTAATTGAAATGAAAAGATTCGATTCGAATCGAATCAAAAGAATCGAATCTAAACGAAAAGAATTGAATCAAATCAAATCGAATCGAAAAGAATCGAATAGAAAAGAATCAAGTTGAATCGAAAAGAATTGAATCGAAAAGAATCGAATCGAATCAAATCGATTGAAAAGATAGAATCAAAAAAATCAAAGAGAATCGAAACGAATCAAAACAAATTGAATTGAATTGAAAAGAATCGTATCGAATCAAATCTAAAATAATCGAATCGAATCGAATCAAAAAGAAATCGAATCGAAAAGAATCGAATCGAATGGAATGGAGTGGAATCGAATCAAATCGAAACAAAAAGAATCAATCGAATAGAATAGAATAGAAAAGAATCGAATAGATTCGAATCGAAAAAAATCGAAACAAAAACAAAAAAAAGAAAAAAATCAAAACAAATTGAATCATATCAAATCGAAAAGAATCGAATAAAATCGAAAAGAATTGAATCGAACTGAATCGAAAAGAATCGAATCGAACAGATCCGAAAAGAATCGAATCGAAAAGAATCGTATCGAATAGAATCGAATTGAATCAAAAAGAATCGAATCGATTCCAATCAAATTGAATCGAAAAGAATCAAATAGAACAGTACCGAATCTAATTGAAATGAATCGAATCAAATAAAATAGAAAAGAATCAAATCGAAACGAAAAGAATCAAATCGAATTGAATTAAAAAGAATCGAATTGAATTGAATCGAAAAGATATGAATCGAATGCAATCAAATCGAAAAGAATCGAATCGAAATGGAAAGAATCGAATCGAAAAGATTGAATTGAAAAGAATCGAATTGAATCAAATCGAATCGAAAAGAATCAAATCGAATCGAATCGAAAAGAATTCAATCGAATGCAATCAAATCGAAAAGAATCAAATTGAATCGAATCGAATTGAAAAGAATCATATCGAATTGATTGAATCGAATCGAATCGAATCAAAAATCTTTGAATCGAATTGAATAAAAAATAATCGAATCGAATCAAATCGAGAATAATTGGAATTGAATGGAATTGATAGTCGAATTGAATTAAATTGAGTCGAATCGAAAATAATCGAATCGAATCAAATCGATTAAAAAAATCGAATCAAATTGCATCGAATCAAAAGTAATCGAATCGAATCGTATTGAATCGATTCGAATTGAAAAGAATCGAATCGAATCCAATCGAAAATAATCAAATCGAATCGAATCAAAAAGAATCGAATCCAAAGAATCGAATTGTAGAGAATCTACTCGAAATGAAAAGATTCGAATCGAATCGAATCGAAAGAATCGAATCTAAACGGAAAAAATCGAATCAAATCAAATTGAAAAGAATCAAATCGAATCGAAAAGAATCGAGTAGAAAAGAATCAAATCGAATCAAAAAGAATTGAATCGAAAAGAATCGAATCGAATCAAATCGATTGAAAGGATCAAATCAAAAAAATCAAAGAGAATCGAAACGAATCGAATCGAATCGAATTGAAATGAAGCGTATTGAATCAAATCTAAAAGAATCAAATCGAATCGAATCAAAAATAATCGAATCGAATTGATTCGCATCGAAAAGAATCGAATCAAATTGTATCGAATCGAAAAGAGTCGAATTGAATAAAAAAGAATCGAATCGAATCGAATTGAATCGAAAAGAATCGAATAGATTCGAATTGAAACGAATCGAAAAAAATCAAAATGAAACGAATCAGATCGAGTGGAAAAGAATAGAATCAAATCGAAAAGAATCTAACTGGGGATCCCTGGGTGGCGCAGTGGTTTAGCGCCTGCCTTTGGCCCAGGGCGCGATCCTGGAGACCCGGGATCGAATCCCACGTCAGGCTCCCGGTGCATGGAGCCTGCTTCTCCCTCTGCCTGTGTCTCTGCCTCTCTCTCTCTCTCTCTGTGACTATCATAAATAAATAAAAATTAAAAAAAATTAAAAAAAAAAAAGAAAAGAATCTAACTGAATCGAAAAGAATCAAATAGATCGAATCAAAAAGAATCTAATCGATTCGAAATGAATCGAGTAGAATCGAATCGAAGCGAAAAGAATCGAATCGAATAAAAAAGAATCGAATTGAAACGAAAAGACTCGAATCGATTGAAAATATCGAATTGAAAAGAATCGAATTGAATCGAATCAAATCGAAAAGAATCGAATCGAATCATATCGAATCAAAAAGAATCAAATCAAATCGAATCGAAAAGAATGGAATCGTATTTAATTGATCGAAAAGAATCGAATCGAATCAAAATGAATCGAATTGAATCTAAAAGAATCGTATCGAATCGAATTGAATCGAAAAGAATCCAATCGAACATAAACGAATTGAAAAGAATCGAATTGAAAAGAATCTAATCGAAACGAAAAGAAAGGAATCAAATTGAATCGAAAAGAATCTAATGGTATCATTGAATCGAACAGAATCGAATCATATCGAATTGAATTGAAAAGAATCAAATCGAATAGAACCGAAAAGAAACGAATCGAATCGAAAAGAATTGAATTGTATCGAATCGAATCGAAAAGAATAGAATCAAATACATCGAAACGAATCGAAAAGAATCGAATTGAATCAAAAAGTATCAAATCGAATCAAATCAATCGAATCGAAAAGAATCGAATCGAATTGAAAAGAATCGAATTGAATAGCATCGAAACGAATCGAATTGAATCAAAAAGAATCGAATTGAATAGCATCGAAATGAATCGAATCAAAATGAAAAGAATCGAATCGAAAATCCAATTGAATCAAATCCCTAACCCAATTGAATCAAATCCCTAACCCCTAACACTAAACCTATCCTAACCCTATCCCTTAACCCTAACACTTAACCCTAACCCTAACCCTAACTGTAACCCTAACACTAACCCTAACCCCTAACCCCTAAACCCTAACCCTAACCCATACCCTAACCCTAACAGGTAGCCTAACACTAACCTGTACCCCAACCCTAACCCGTACCCTAACCCATACCCTAAACCGTACCCTAACCCTAAGCATGTACCCTAACCCGTACACTAACCCGTCCCCTAAACCTAACCCTAACTGTAACCCTAACCCTAACCCCTAAACCCTAACCCTAACCCTAACCCATACCCTAACCCTAACAGGTAGCCTAACACTAACCTGTACCCCAACCTTAACCCGTACCCTAACCCATACCCTAACCCGTACCCTAACCCTAAGCATGTACCCTAACCCGTACACTAACCCGTCCCTTAACCCTAACCCTAACCAGTACTCTAACACTAACCCGTACCCTAACCCATACCCTAACCCGTATCCTAACCCGTACCCTAACCCTAACATGTACCCTAACCCTAAACTTAACCCGTACCCTAACCCGTACCCTAACCCTAACCCGTACCCTAACCCTAACCCTAACCCGTACCCTAACACCTAACCTTAACCCGTACCCTAACACCTAACCCGTACCCTAATCCCTAACCCGTACCCTAACAACTAACCCGTACCCTAACCCGAACCCCTAGCACAAACCCTAACCCATAACCCTAACCCTGCCTTCACCCCTTACCCTAAACTCTAACCCCATCCCCCACTCTATCTCTAACCGTATTCCCTCCCCCATTCCCTGACCCTAAACCCTATAACCTATCTGTAACATTACCCTAATCCAGACCCTAACTCAATTTCCTAATCCCTAATACCTAACTTCAACTCCTACCCTTTGAACCTTACCCCATCCCTCACCCTCACCAGTAACTCGTACGCATAACCATGATCACTAATCCATATCATCTAAGCTAACCTTAACCACCTATAGCTCACCCTAAACCCTAACCCTATCTCAATTCTCCCCATTCACTTACCTTGTCGTTCTGAGTAGCCCTGCTGAGGTGGATGTGACTCTGAACAGTGCCTCCAGGGTCCTCCAGCGGGTCCTGAGGAAGCCGGACTCCTGTCTTGGCGGACGTGGCCCCATGTCTTCCTGAGTCACAGACAGCGGGTCTTGAGGACGAGAGGGGTCCTGTCACTGTGGACTATGCCTCACATCCTCCAGAAGCCTCCCCGCGGGTTCTGAGGAGGCCAGGCTCCTGTCACCATGCATGGGGCCCCACATGGGACTGAAGCCTACCCGCGGGTCCTGAGAAGGCCGGGGCTCCTGTCAGCGTAGACGTGGCCCCACGTCATCCCGAAGACTCACCACGGGTCCTGAGGAGGCTGGGGCTCCTGTCAGCGTGGACGCGGCCCCACGTCATCCCGCAAACTCCCCGCGGGTCCTGAGGAGGCTGGGGCTCCTGTCCCCGCGGACACAGCCCCACATCATCCCGAAATCTCACCGTGGGTCCTAAGGAGGCCGGGGCTCCTGTCAGCGAGAACACGGCCCCACATCTTCCTGAAGACTCACCGCGGGTCCTGAGGAGACCAGGGCTCCTGTCACTGTGGAGGCAGCCCCACATGGTCCTGAAGCCTACCCGCGGGTACTGAGGAGGCCAGGGCTCCTGTCAGCGTGGACGCGGCCCCACATCCTCCTCAGGCCTCCAGAGCGCAGAGGGGCTCCTGTTACTGCTGGCGGACGAGGCCTACTGCACACGTGCGCCCTTGACCCGGGCCTGGGTTCTGGCGCCCCCTGCGGGACGCTCAGGAGCTGAAGGAGGCCTTGCAGGAGGCGGCGTCCCCGCGCCCAGGGCCGGACCTGCCTCCTTCCAGGCTCCGAGACCTAGGAGCTTCGGAAACGTCGCGCTGAAATGGAGCACAACACCCGGCTTCCCCAGAAATACTTAAGGACAATGAATTGGAACCCACAGGATGCGAAATGAAATGTGGACCAAACTTTTACCACATCCGCCAAGACTCACTCAACCCTCTTCCACTGTGGGCGGGACCACGGGCTGGTGCAGCCGCCCTGGAAACAGTCAGGAGGCTCCTCAGGAAGTTACCGATAGACCTGCCCTGTGACCGGCAGGTGCACGGCCTGGAGCTCACTCCGAAGATACAGATGCAATGAAACGCCGGGACACCTGCGCCCCAATGTCTACAGCAGCCGGGTCCAGCAGCCACACTGTGGGAGGAGCCTCGGTGCCTTAAGACAGATGATGGATAAAGAGGATGGGAGATAGATGATGGTCATAGAGAGAGGAACGGTACTCAGCTATCAAAGAGAAGGAAATCTTGCCATTTGCAATGATGCGGATAGAACTAGAGGGATCATGTTAAGTGAAATAAGTCAGTCGGGAAAGAGAATGACCGTGTGGTGTCATTCATAGGTGGAATTAAAGAAGCAAAGCAGATGAACTACTGTGAAGGGAAGGAAAAACAAATAAGATGAAAACAGATGCAGGAAATACAGACACTGAATCATAGGAAAAAACTGAAGGTCGCTGGAGGGGAGGGGGGAGGGGTTAACGGGGGAAGGGCACGAAGGAGGGCAGGTGATGTCACGAGCACTGCTGTTCTCTCCAACTGGTGAATACCTGAATTCTACCTCTGAAAGTATAATACACTATACGTTAATTAATTGGGTTTAAATTAAATTAAGTTAAAAAAAATCAGTTGTATCAGAGCACATTTCCTTCTGGACTCTCTGTTCTGCTCCTTCAGCTTATGCTGGAACCACCCCCTGTGGGTCTAAGTAGGCGCCAAGCCTTGTCCATGGCCCAGCCCAGGGCTAGAACTCACGACCCCGAGATCAGGACCGGAGGTGAGGTCAGGAGTCGGATGCTTAACCGACAGAGCCAGCCGGGGGTCCGAGAACCACACTGCTTTATCCTGTGTCTCTGTGACATCGTTTGACATAGGAAAGTGCTGCGTCCCGCTCTCTCCTGCTTGTCCAATACTGATTTGCTGACGGGGGTCATTTTGGGGGCTGACGGATGTTAGGGTTTTTTTTTTTTTTTCCTATTTCTAGGATCTACCACCATGATTTTGATAGGAATGACATTGAAACCGAGGGTGGCTTCAGGAACTGCGGACACTTTCACAAGATGAGGCTCCCACCCCACGCGCCCAGGACGACCTCCCAGAGCCTGGTACGGCTCAGTGCACAAGTCTTGTGCTCCTTTGGTTCAGTCTCATTATTTATTCTCTGTGATGCTCCTGAGAAGGGAGTCACGTCCTTCATTTCCTTCCTGAGTGCTCACTATCGGGACACAGCAAGGCTACAGAGCTCTGTAGGTTCAGTTGGTGTCCCGTGAATTTACTGAATTCAATCATTAGTTCTAACAGGTTTTGGTGCGGGCTCTCGGATTTCCTGTTTCTAGTACCGCGTCTTCAGCAAATAGGGACAGTGTGACGTTCCCCTTCCAGGTGTGGAACCTTTGCTGTTTCCTGTCTGTTGACTACATTAGGACTTCCAGTGCTGAGAGGGGACTTCCTTGGCTTGTTCCTGCTCTTAGGGGAGACGATTTCAGGTTTTCACCCTTGAAGATGATGTCAGCTGCGGACCTTCCTAGCGGCCTTTATTCTGTTGATAGACATTTCCTCAAAACCCACTATGCTTTTGATGTTGTATTTTGTCAAATGCTTTTTCTGCAACTCTTGAGAGGATCGTATGCTTTTTGTCCTTTCTCTCGTTTTTCTTTTTTTTAAGATTTTATTTATATATCCTTGAGAGACACAGAGAGAGAGGCAGAGAGAGAAAGGCAGAAACACAGGCAGAGGGAGAAGGCGGCTCCATGTAGGGAACCCGACGTGGGACTCGAATCCGGGACTCCAGGATCACGCTCTGGGCTGAAGGCAGGCGCTAAACTGCTGAACCACCGGGGGCTGCCCCATGTCCTTTCTCTGGTTAATGTGATGGGTCCTGCTGACTGATGGACAGAGGGGCCGTGGGTAGGACACGGGCGACATAGATGAACAATAGTAACAGCTATAAGTGTCTGGTTCGTAAATAAAATAAGTCACAGGATTTTAGAAAATACAGCCTAGGGAATAGAGTCAGTACTGTTGTGACAACTTTGTACGGGGACAGACGGTGACGCCGCTTCTCGTGGGGGGAGCTGAGTAAGGCACAGAATTGTCAAGTCACTAGTTGTAGCCCTAAAACTACTGTCACATTGTGTGTCGACTGTACTTCAATAAATATCAAGGAAAAGGGGTTTCTGGTAGGACTCCCGGTGGGTCCGTGAAAGGCATTTACACGGTGTTACACACACGAAGGCACCTCTGCAGAGGGGATAAAGATGCTCACATGTCTTCATGTTAAGTTTTAGAAGATTTACTTGAGAGAGGGTGCAGTAGGGAGGGGCAGAGGGAGAGGGGGAACCTGGAGCGGACTCCTCACCCACCGGAGCCTGAGCCCCACGCGAGGCTCCACGCCACAACCTCGAGATCCTGACCTGAGCCAAACTAAAGAGTCGACTAGAACCGACTAAACCACCCAGGAACCCCTCAAATGTTAAGTGCAACCCCATGCTGTGAACTCTGGGGGTCGGGGGGACATCTGTGACCCCCAGTCTGCCTAGAATGGTGGGAGGCCTGCAGGGCCCGAGGATGGGAACTGAGGATGTGGGAGGGTGCCTGCATCCCCTTCCCACCTGGCGTGGGGACAGGACCCTCCCCCAGGACCCTCGGCATTCAGGGTGAAGGGCTAAGTGCTGTCCGATTAGGGTGTGCCCAGCGGCTTGACTAGGGTGGGGCAGCGCCTTAAGCAATAAGCAGGTTACATGGGGGTCATACAGGAGGTGGCAGGCGTAACACAAAATGGAATCAGTTCTGCTCTGCTTGTCCAGGGGTAGGGAATTTTTGTTAAATTTCCTGGGTCTCACAGAAGATAAACTATGAGAGACTCCTAACTCGGGGAAACAAAGGATTGAGGAAGGGGAGGTGGGTGGGAGGATAGTGTAACTGGGGGACGGGCATTAAGGAGGGCATGTGATGTGATGAGCACTGGGTATTATACTACATGTTGACAAATTGAATTTAAATAAAAAATTTTTTAAATTTAAATTAAAATTAAAAAAAGGTACTGGACGGCTCAGCCGTCCTCAGCAATTCATTTATGAAATGGCCTTCAGTAGATCATAAAAAAATTATGAATGTGAATGGAAAATGACCTGAAATTCTTTCCCAGTTCAAATAAATAAGTATTCTGAAAAGCAAATCAAAGTTCCAGAATGGAAAAATGCAAAAAACGAGGGAGAGGGAAAGTATAAAAGCAGAAAGAGTAACCCAAAATTGTCTATTTCACAAAAGCCTATCTAAACTAGTTATTTCAATGGTGTCTGTCTTGATGCAACAATCTCTAGGAAGACCTTTTTCAGACCTAGCTCCACGGCCAATAAGCATGTGAACTTGGACAATCCAATCCTCCGGAACTCTCAGTTTCTTTCCTGTGCCTCAGAAGAGAGGACCAGAGCTGATGATCCCTCAACTCCCTCTCAGACCTAAAATGCTGCTGTGGGGTCCTAAACACTCTATACTGAGCACAAAAAGACGGGGGATCTTATATATACTCAAATACTAAAATATAAAACTAACTCTGAGCATAGATCCTGAGTATTTTAGGGTTCTCTCCTATGGCGATAGAAAATCCCCAAATCTATATCCCTTTTTATCACAGGCGGTGGGTATATGGGTCCAAGCCACTAGAAATAATAAATATGTGTATCAGAACAGCCATCTGCCCTCATGCTCGCTGCTTCTCAAAGCAAAGCCCTCAAAGAACTCCATTATTATTTTCTGAGGGTACTGGTTAACATGTAGAATCCTAACCTGCCCCTTCCTTTAACCTAAAAAAAATTAAAATGTTAAAAAAAATAATAATAAAATAAAATAAAATGTTGGCTGGCCATATTAACAAGCTCTCCAGGTTATTCTTTTGCACACTAACATTTGAGAACCACTGGCTAGGCACCAAGGAGAATTGATTTACCTTAAAATAGCAAAATTTGAAATCCTATGTCCCTTCCTATTTTCGGATCATAATAAATAAAGAAATGAAACAGCGAAGAGAGAGGGAAGGATGCAAACAGAAACAAAGTGCCAATCAAAAATGAGATTTACATAAAGTTTGTCTTTCAAAAATTTATGAACGCACAAAAGACTCCATACTGATGGAAATATGTTAAAGAGACACAGGTGTCAACTGAAAGAGCTCCCGTGGCCAGAGCAGAGACAATATAAGCAACAAAATAAGTAGTGTTGGATTATAACCCAAAGCGTAAAATAAATACCCATGAATCTATACTAATATTAAAAATTATAAAAGAAAGAAAGAGGGGCACCTGGGTGGCTCAGTCAGTTAACCTTCTGCCTTAGATCATGATCCGGGTCCCAAGGCAGGCTCCCTGTTCAGCAGGGAACCTGCTTCTCCCTCCCCCTCTGGCCCTCTCGCTCATGCTTTTTCTCTCCTCTCTCTCTCAAATAAATAAATAACATCTTTGAAAAACAAACAAACAAACACAGAAGAAAGAGAAATCTCCCATGTAGAAGAATTTCAAACAATTTGTGCAGACATTCCACCCTCAAGTTGATGAGCATAGCTTCCCACTCTTATGTGTGGGATACACATAGTAACTTCCTTCTACAAAATATATTATGAAAAGTTTAAAATAATAATAATAATAATAACAATAACAATAATAATAATAATAATAATCACTTTACTATGGAGAAAGCTGAAAAACACTACCTCAGCAAGATGATCAGATTGATACCAAGACTGATACATCATGTTGATAGTATCTATCCTTTATATGATATAATAAAAATGGCAGTATATCTCTGCATATGATCCACAATCACAGTTCAATCATGAGATAAACAGACATGTCCCAACTGAGGGAAATTTTACAAAATACTCTACTTCTCAAAGTGTTCCAGTTCAACAACTAAAAGAAAAGGCTGAAAAACTGTCACAATCCAGAGGAGCCTAAGAAAACATGATGTCAAGTGTAATGTGATGTGAGGGATGATAACTTAGCAAAAACTAAGGAAATCTGAATAAAGTATGGTCTTTGGTTAATGCGAATATTTTGATATTGATTCATTAGCTAATATTTGTACTGCACTAATATCAGATATTGATAATTGGAGAAATTGAGTGCGAGTCCATGAGAATTCTCTGTACTATCTTCTCAATTTCCCTATAAATCTTTGTTTTTTTTTCCTAATAAACAAGATTTATTTTGAAAATTGACTTAAATGAATCAGGCTCCAAGTTTGAAAACATTTTGAGGATAGTTTAATTAATTTTTGCCTTATTCCGGGATCCCTGGGTGGCGCAGCGGTTTGGCGCCTGCCTTTGGCCCAGGGCGGGATCCTGGAGACCCGGGATCGAGTCCCACGTCAGGCTCCCGGTGCATGGAGCCTGCTTCTCCCTCTGCCTGTGTCTCTGCCTCTCTCTCTCTCTCTCTGTATGACTATCATAAATAAATAATAAAAAAAAATTTTTTTTTGCCTTATTCCTAAGAGTTCCTTCGATGCGAACAAAGTAAGAATTTTATATCAGAAGGAAAGAAAAACACTTATGAACACATATAATGCCTCCTCAACCTGAAAAGCAGGAAAGGATGATAAATAGCAAAAATCAGATAAAAATACTTCTTTTATAGTAGACACCATATTGCAAGTGCATTTAAAATTAGCAATGCATAACATTTATTTCCTTGACATTTGTCTTCCAAAGAGTTCACAGTGCTTCAGTGTCAGTTAAGAAATGATTCATGTGAAATTTTTATTAAACCAAATTTACTGGGAAATTACTGCCCAGATAATACTTTATTTTGATTTTATTGAGTTCCTTCCTAATCACTGAGCCTTTTAGTTAGAGCTTTCAACTATAGCAAATGCCTTAGAAGGCCAATTTTTAAGTTGCTATTATAATACCCTAATGGAATCACGTATCGTTTTCCTTCGCTCAGATATGGCACACAGTAGGCACCTGATAAAATACTGAATGAGTGAATGGATAAAATTGCTTTTTATCATTTCATTCAGCAATTTCATTCTTATCTTTGTCCATTTCATGTTCTAATGTTTATCAACATCAACTCAAGAAGGTTAGGGATCCATTAATTTATTAAGTATTTGGTGCATAGCTACTATGTGCAAGGTGCTAGGAATACCAAGTTAACCAGACATAGATGCAGTCCCTAGCTCCCTCCAGGCCATGCTGGTGGGAGAGACGGATACTAACCAAAAAGTGACAGAAAGACAACTAAACAAGATTATAGTAGCCAATATAAAGGTAAATATACAGCTTACTACAAGTACGTATATAAGAAGGCTTAGTCTAACTGGGGCCTCAGAGAAGATGACCAGAAGAAGCAACATTTATTTTAAGACTTAGAGAAAGGAGAAGGTAAGTGGTGGAAGGAGAATATTATGAGGAAAAGGAAGGTTTCTGCCTCTGAATTGTAGGGCTCTGGGCAAGTCCCTTGAGCTTAGGCTCTGAACCTACTTCTTTCTCTGCAAAACTGTGACAGTAATAATGCCTGTGCCATAGAGCTCTAATGACTAAAGAGTTGGACTTTATTTTATAATACCTAGGACGTTAGTAAGTACTTAATAAATATTTTCTGGTGGCCATAACGGCCTGGAGCCAGGCTTCCTGAGTTCGAATCCTTTAGTTAGCCCATCAAGATAACAGTATCTGCCCATAGGGTTGTTGGAGGATCCCATGAGTTCTTTTATGTGAAGCATGACACAATTCTTGGCACATAATATATGCCATATGAATGTTAACTTATAAGAGCAATAAAGAAATCCTACAACAGTCCAATGAGGTGTTTAGAAATTATTCTATAGCTTTTAAGGGAATTGAAATTCAAAAAGAACCTAAGTGCCTGTCCGTGTTTACTTAGCTAACCAGTTCATTATCTGAAACCCAAACTCACAATTTCTGATTCTAACCTCACTCCAAGAGCCCTCCTCAAGCCCGAGGAAAAATTGCCTTCTTGGTATCTCAGGGAAGAATCCTTAACATGATAATATGACCATTGGTAATAATGTCTCTCAGTTCTTTCCAAATCCATAAAGATGCATTTCCTGATGAGTGACTGAGCTGTGAAGAAAGAGATGAGAAACCCTCATCCCTCTGAATTACTTGCGTCAGAATATTTTAACCATAGTACTACGGATAGTAAATTATCCTTATTAACAGGAAATACGTCTCAGATTGGAATCTGAGCAATCGGATGAGCAGAGAAAAAATGCTTTGACTGGCTCTTCATCTTTTAAAGACAAAGGAGAGCTTTTCTATGTACAAAGTCAGTTGTCAAGATAGCCTTAGGGAATAAGAGTCTGCAGCATCGAATCCCACTGCACAGCCGGGACGCCCGCGCTCCAGGTCTTCCTGATCCCAAATCCCTGGGCCTGTCGCCCAACACACGCTGCCACCAGAGGTCATTTGCAATTGCTCTCTTAGGAGCTCCGGGGAAGGGGGAAGGAGGTAAATAGGAAGACGGGACCCGTGGAGGCCGAGAAAATTAAGGCCATTCCACTTTATGTCCAGTGTTAGCACACGTCCAGCCATCCCATGTCCCTGCAAAGAAGAGCTGAAATTTCCATTACTTCAGTTACATCAAAAAAACAAAAGTTTACAGCTTAATGTCTTTGAAAGCCCCACATTAGCATAAGAACTGAGCCCAGGCCTAGGGCAGGAAACCCCTATTAGAATGAGAACAGAGCTCAATGCCCTAGAAGGCCCCATATCAAAATGGAAACAGAACTTGAGGAATTGCTCCGGCCCTTCTGGAGGTCCCTGAGACCAGCCCTTAAAACTCAGCTAAAACCCACCTCGGGGTCCAAGTCCTTGCTCCACTGTGTCGGTGTACTTGGACGCAAGCTCGAGTTTGTAAATAAACCCTCGTGCGTTTGCATCGGTGTCGGCTTCTCGGTGGTTTCTCGGATTCGCAATCTTGGGCACAACAGTCTGAGATAAAAAAAACAAAACCAAAAGAAGCTCGGACGCAGGCAGAGTGAACGCAGTGTTCTGAGAGAAGCGGCGGAGACCTGGGGGCTTGGGGGCTCTTCTGTGGAGGCCCCTTCAGAATGGGGGGTGGGATGCTCAGCCCCAGAGCCAGAGGACCGAGCATCCCCACCTGCATCCTGCCCATCAGCGCCGAGTCTCAGGGAGCAGCACAGCGCCGCCCGCTGGACGCCAGAGGCGCTGACGCCCACCCCGCCTCTGACCCCGCAGATGCATCTCCCAGGCTTATGTGCACCTGAGAATCAGCGCCAGGGCCCATCCCCAGACCCCACACAGACCACTCGCTGCTACCAAGTTGTCGGACCACAGAGGCTGCAGAGCTTCAGCTCTGCCTGGAAAGTAGGGTCTAGCTTCCTTTGTACTTTGTGCTTTATTTTCATTTATTTACTTTGATTCTTTTTTATTAATTGCTTTATTTTAATTTTTATGTATGTACCTTATATATTTTTTATTTTTACTTTCATGGTACTTTAATTGTGTTTCTTATTTTGGGATTTAGAATCTTTTAACAAGCAGGCCAAAATAATCTGGTGTTTTTTGGGGGGAGGGCAGTTGTTATTGTTTTTCTTGGTTTTTCTTTTTCTTCCTTCTTTTTTTTCTGGAAAAAATAATGAGATGGAGAAATTCACCTCCATAAAATAACATGAGGTAGTACTCACAGCCAGGAAGTTCATCAATACACATATATGATGTCTAACTACAGTTTAAAACAATGATTAGAAAGATAGCAGCTGGGCTGGAAAAAGAGCACAGAAGAAAACTAGAGAATCCCTTACTGTAGAACTAAAAGAACTAAAATCTAGTCAGGCCAACGTTAAAAATGCTATAACTGAGATGCAGTCCCAAGTGGAAGCCTTAAAAACAAGAAAGGTTATGGACCACAGGGGCAGACTGAGGGAACTCAGCCACTTATTAAAACAATAACATTCATATCATAGGAGACTCAGAAGATGAAGAGAGAGAAAAGGGGGTAGAAGTTTTATTTGAATTATTATGTAAACTTCTATAACCTGAGGAAGGACACAGACACTGAAATCGAGAGACAGAGAACTCCCAATAAATTCAACAGAAGCTGACCATCACCCAGGCACCTCAGAGTCAAAGTCACAAAATACACAGACAAGAAAAGAATCCTGAAAGCAGTGGAGGTGGGGCTTGGGGGGGGGGTAGTCCTTAACCTACAAGGGAGGAAAAATCAGTTTGCAGCAGATCTGTCCACAAACTTGGCAAGCCAGAAGGAAGTGGAAGGAAATATTCAATATGCTGAATGGGAAAAGTATGCAGCCAAGAATTCTTTCTTTTGTTTTTTAAGAATAATCATCAAAATTTATTTAATCTCTCTAGGAAGAAATTAAAAATTTCTGAACATAAAATGCCATTTTCCTCAATCATAATAGCAAAAATTTTTTTTATGTTTTTAATTTTTTTTAAATTGGAGTTCAATTTGTAAGAATTCTTTCTTCAGCAAGGCTGTCATTCAGCATAGAAGGGAGATAAAGAGTTTCCCCAGACAGGCAAAAAATAAAGGAGTTCATGACCACTAAACCAGTCCAGTAAGGAATTTTAAGAGGGACTCTTCTAGTGGAGGAAAAAAAGAGGCCAAAAGCAACAAAAACTAGAAAGGACCAGAGAACATCACCAGAAACACCAACTCTACAGGTAACACAAAGGCACTAAGTTCATATATTTCAATAATCACTCTGAATGCTGATAGACTAAATACTCCAATCAAAAGATGTAGGGTATCAGAGTGGCTTAAAAAACATGATCCGGGGGGATCCCTGGGTGGCGCAGCGGTTTGGCGCCTGCCTTTGGCCCGGGCGCGATCCTGGAGACCCGGGATCGAATCCCACATCGGGCTCCGGGTGCATGGAGCCTGCTTCTCCCTCTGCCTGTGTCTCTGCCTCTCTCTCTCTCTCTCTCTCTCTGTGACTATCATAAATAAATAAAAAATTTAAAAAAAAAAAAAAACATGATCCGGGATGCCTGGGTGGCTCAGGGGTTGAGCCTCTGCCTTTGACTCAGGGTGTGATCCTGGAGTCTGGGATTGAGTCCCATATTGGGCTCCTGGTGGGGAGTCTGCTTCTCTCTCTGCCTAATTTTCTGCCTCTCTCTCTCTCTTAAATAAAATCTTTATTAAAAAAAACAAGATCCATCTGTATGCTGCCTACAAGATGCTCACCTTAGACGTATAGACACCAACAGATTGAAAGTCAGGGGATGGAAAATCATCTATCACGCTAATGGACAGCAAAAGAAAGCTGGAGGATCCATACTTATATCAGACAAACTAGATTTGAAACCAAACCCTGGGGGACACCTGGTGGCTCAGTGGTTGAGCATCTGCCTTCGGCTCAGGGTGTGATCCTGGGATCCCAGGATCGAGTCCCACATCGCCCTCCCTTTGGGGAGCCTGCCTCTACCCCTAACCCTAACTGCAAACCTAAGCCCAACCCTAACTCTAACCATAACCCTAACCCCAACTCCTAACCTCCTGCCCTAATCCCTAAAGCCTAAACCCTAACCCTAAGTCTAAATCCTGTCCCTAACTCTAACCCCTTTCCCTAATCCCTAACCCCCATCCTAACTCCTAACCACTGACCCTTACCCTTATCCCTCACCCTAACCTCTAATCTGTAACCATAAGCCTAATCACTAACCCCTAACATCTAACTTAACCCTAACCACTAACTGCCTCCCCTCCCCTGACCCTACCATTCATTCTACCCATTCACTTACCCTGTGGTTCTGAGTAGTCCCTTCTGATGTGGACATGGCCCCCAACGGCGCCTCCAGAGTCCTCCAAGGGGTCCTGAGGAAGCCGGGCTCCTGTGAGTGCAGACGCGGCCCCATGTGTTCCAGAGTCATAGTCAGCGGGTCCTGAGGACGACGGGGCTCCTGTCACTGTGGACTATGCCTCACATCCTCTGGAAGCCTCGCAGCCGGTCCTCAGGAGGCCGGGGGCTCCTGTCAGCCCGGACATGGCCCCACGTCCCCCCGAAAACTCACTGCAGGTCCTGAGGAGGCTGTGGGCTCCTGTCAGCATAGAAGCAGCCCCATATGTCCCGAAGCCAAGTGCATGTCCTGAGGAGGACGGGGGTCCTGTCAGTGTTGACGTGGCCCCACATTTTCCTCAAGCCTCACCATAAGACCTGAGGAGGCTGGGGGCTCCTGTCAGCATGGACGTGGCCCCAAATCTTCCCAAAACATCCGAGTGGGTCCTGAGGAGGCCCAGACCTGTCAGTGTGGATGCGGTCCCCACATTTTTCTTAGGCCTCACCACGGACCCTGACAAGGCTGGGGTCTTCTGTCCGCATGGACACATCCCCATATTTCCTGAGTCTACACCGGGGGTCCTGAGGAGGTCAGCGTCCTGTCAGTGTGGACGTGGCCCCACATCCTCCTAAAGCCTCACCGCGGGTTCTGAGGAGGCCAGAGCTCCTGTCACCATGGATGCGGCCCCCATCTTCCAGAAGCCTCAACTTGGGTCCTGAGGAGCCCGGGAGCTCCTGTCGCGTGGATGCGGGCCCACACCTTCCTGAAGCCTCACCGCGGGTCCTGAGGAGACCGGGGCTCCTGACAGTGTGAACGCGGCCCAATGTCCTCCTGAAGCCTCACCTCAGGAGGCTGGGGCTCATCAGCGTGGACGCGACCCCACATCCTCCTCAGGTCTCCCAAGCACAGGCGGGCTCCTGTTAGTGCAGGCGGAGGAGGCTTACTGCGCATTCGCGCTCCTTGGGCAGGACCTGGGGTCGGGCTCCATCTGCAGGACGCTTACGTACTGCAGGAGGCCGTGCAGGAGGCGGCCTCCCGTCCCTGGGGCCGCACCTGCCTCCTTCCAGGCTCCAGCTGAGGCCTGTGAGCTTCGGAAACGTCTCACTGAAACGGAGCCCAACACCCGGACAGAGTCACCAGGTCCGGGTGAGGACCAGGCAAGGACCAGATTCACCAGGTCCAAGTGAGGTCCACGTGGGGACCTAAGTCACCAGGTATGGGTGAGGCTCCGGTGGGGACCAGAATCACCAGGTCCAGGTGAGGTGCAGGTGGCAACCACACTCACCAGGTCCCAGTGAGGCCCAGGTGGGGACCAGAATCACCAGGTACAGGGGAGGCCCTTGAAAGAACCAGAGTCAACAGTTCGAGGTGAGGCACAGGTGGCAACCAGAGTCAGCAGGTCCAAGTCAGGCCAAAGTGGGGTTCACAGTCACCAGGTCAGGGTGAGACCCAGAGGGGGACCAGAGTCATCTGGTCCAGGTGAGGTCCAGTTGTGGAACACAGTAATCAGGTCCCAATTATGCCCAGTTGAGGACCATGGTCAACAGGGCCAGGTGAGGCCCAGATGGGGATCAGAGTCACCAGGTCCAAGTGAGGCCTAGGTGGGGACTACAGTCACCAGATCCAGGGTAGTCTCAGGTGCAGATTAGAATCACCAGGTCCAGCTGAGGCCCAGGTAAGGACTAGAGTTACCAGGTCGAGGTGAGTCCCAGGTAGGGAACACAATAACCATGTCCCAATGATATCCACCTCAGGACCAGAGTCACCAGGTCCACTTGAGGACCAAGTGGGGACCATATTCACCAGGTCAAGGTGAGGCCCAGGTGGAGACCAGAGTTACAAGTTAAAGGTGAGTCTAGAAGGACAGCAGTAAGGGTAAGGGTACGGTCACCAGGTCTAGGTGTGGTCCATGTGAGAACCAGATCACCAGGTACAGGTGAGGCCCAGGTGGGAACCAGAGTCAGCAGGTCCGGGTGAGGCCAAGGTGGGGACCACAGTCACTAGGCCCAGAGGAAACCAGAGGAAACCAAGCTGAGGACCAGAGTCACCAAATCCAGGTGAGGCCCGGGGGGAGCAGGACTGGACTCACCAGGTACAGGTGAGGCAAGAACAGCAGAGACACCAGGTCCAGGTGAGGCCCAGGTGAAGACCAAAGTTAAATGTTCCAGAGTCTCACTTGGGAAACAGACTAAACATATTCCGATGATGCCCAGGTGGGTACAAGAGTCACCAGGTCCAAGTGAGGCGCACGAGAGGACCAGAGTCACCAGGTCCTGGTGATATCCAGGAGGGGACCAGATTCACCAGGTCCAGGTAAGGCCCAGGTGGAACTCAGTCACCTGGTCTGGGTGAGGCCCAGTTGGGCACAAAATTCATAAGACCAGTTGAGGCCCAGGTGGGAACACAGTAACCAGGTCCAGGAGAGGCCAAACTAAGTACCAGAGGCACCAGGTCCAGGTAAGGCCCAGTTGGGAACTGCAGTGACCAAGTATAGGTTAGGTTACAAGGACACCAGAGTCATAAAAACTCAGCTAGTTGAAACCTGGCTTCTAGGGATGCTTTCTTGTAAGAGCTGAGCTCAGGGCAGGACCCTCCCGCATCCTGACTGCCTGTAGACATAGCTCCTATCATCCTTAAGTGAGGTGCTGGAAGAGGTTGCGTGAAAAGCATGTGGAAGTGTCAGGCCTGTACTCACGTGTATCTGAGTTCAATATAGGGATTTCCAACAGCCTTGTTCTATTAGAGTCGTGCTAGGTTTTAACTCCCATGAACGAGGGGCAAGCAGACATCTTCCTGCAAGGCATACACATTTCTGAGAGTTGAACTTATGTCCTGTACCTCCCACATACTGCCTGCAGGTACACTTCCCTCCTAACAGGCCTAGGTTCCATGCATGACAGAAGTGTTGTGAGAGGTAAGTGGAAGGTGCAGGCCCAAAAGACTAGTCTCTCCAAGCTCAATCCAGTGATTTCCGAGGAATTCCTGTCATAGATTGGTGCTACATATTAAGTTCCATACATGAGAAGCTATTTGAACGCAGTGTCCAAAGGGAACTTGCTTCTGAGAGTGAGCTCACACCCATTCCTTCACAGTTCCACACTGCCTGCAGATGGAGTTTCGAACATCCTCACTAGAGATGTTGGCCAGAAGCTCATGGGACGCAAGGGGCTAGCTGCAGGCTTCAATGCTTGTGTTTCCAGGTGCAGTAGAGCGGTATTCATGGAACCTCCTGACTTACAATGTAGCTACGTTCTCATGACCATAAGAATGTAGCTAGTGGAAAGGTGCCTTCGAGGCATGCTTCCTTTTGAGAGGTGAGCTCAAGACAAGACCCTCCAGCATCCTGACTGCCTGTAGACATAGGTCCTAGCATCCTTATATAGGTGCTGGAAGAGGCTGTATGAAAAGCATGTGGAAGTGACAGGCCTGTACTCTACGTGTATCTGAGTTCAATACAGCGATTGCCAACGTCCTTGTTCAATTCGAGTGTAGCTCGGTTCTAGACCCCATCATAAGTATCTAGCAGACATCTGCCTGCAAAGCATACACACTTCTGAGAGTTGACCTTATGCCCTGTACCTCCCATATGCTGACTGCAGGTACACTTGGCTCCTATCAGGCCTAGGCTCGATGCGTGACAGAAGGGTTGTGAGAGGTTAGTGGAAGGTGCCAGCCCACACGACTAGTGTCTCCAAGCCCAATCCAGAGATATGTGAGGAACTGCTCTCTTAGATTGGTGCTACATACTAAGTTTCGTACATGAGAAGCCAGTTGAACGCAGTGTCCAAAGGGTACTTGCTTCTGAGACTTGAGCTCACCCCCAGTCCCGCACAGTTCCACACGGCCTTCAGATGGAATTTCGAACGTCCTCACTAGACATGTTTGTCAGAAGATCATAGGACACTGGAGCTAGCTGCAGGCTTCAATGCTTGTGTCTCCAGGTGCAGTTAAGCGGTATCCATGGAACCTCCTGACTTAAAATATAGCTACGTTCTCACGGCAATAAGAACGCAGCTAGTGGAAAGGTGTCTTCGAGGCATGCTTCCTTTTGAGACGTGAGCTTAAGACAGGACCCTCCCGCATCCTGCCTGCCCATAGATGTAGCTGCTAACATCCTTATGTTAGGTGCTGGGAGAGGTGGTGAGAAAAGCATGTGGAAGCGTCGGGCCTGAACTCATGTGTATCTGAGTTGAGTACAGCGATTTCCAATGCCTTCTTCAATCAGAGTTTAGCTGGGTTCTAACTCCCATGTACGAGTGGGTAGCAGACATCTGCTTCCCAGACATACACACTTATGAGAGTTGAGCTTATGGCCTGGACCTCCCACATCCTGCCAGCAGGTACCCTTTGTTTCTAAAAGGCTCGATGCATGACGAAAGTGTTGGGAGAGGTAAGTGGAATGTCCCAGCACACAAGACTAGTGCCTCCAAGCTCAATCTAGCGACTTCCTAGTAATTCCTGTGTTAGACTGGTGCTACATACTAAGTTCCATAGGTGAGAAGCTAGCTGAACGCCTTGTCCAAAAGCAACTTACTTCTGAGAGTAGAGCTCACCCTCAGTCCCTCACAGTTCCACACAACTTGCAGAGTGGGTTTCGAACGTCTGTCTTCACCAGAGACGTTTGTCAGAGGCTTCTGAGACGCAAGTGGAACAATGCAGACCTGGACGGTATCTCCAGGTGCAGGAGAGTGGTAATCTTAGAACCTCCTGACTTAGAACACTGCTATGTTCTCACTGCCATAAGAACGCAGCTAGTTGAAAGCTGGCTTCTAGGCATGCTTCCTTGTGAGAGCTGAGGTCAGGGCAGGCCCCTCCCGCATCCTGACTGCCTGTAGACATAGGTCCTAGCATCCTTATGTTAGGTGCTGGAAGAGGTTGTGTGAAAAGCATGTGGAAGTGACAGGCCTGCACTCTCGTGTATCTGAGTTCAATACAGCGATTGCCAACGTCCCTGTTCAATTCGAGTGTAGCTCGGTTCTAGCTCCAATCAATAAGTGTCTAGCAGACATCTGCCTGCAAAGCATACACACTTCTGAGAGTTGACCTTATGCCCTGTACCTCCCATATGCTGACTGCAGGTACATTTGGCTCCTATCAGGCCTAGGCTCGATGCGTGACAGAAGGGTTGTGAGAGGTTAGTGGAAGGTGCCGGCCCACACGACTAGTGCCTCTAAGACCAATCCAGAGATATGTGAGGAACTGCTCTCTTAGATTGGTGCTACATACTAAGTTCCGAACATGAGAAGCCAGTTGAATGCAGTGTCCAAAGGGTACTTGCTTCTGAGACTTGAGCTCACCCCCAGCCCCTTACAGTTCCACACGGCCTCCAGATGGAATTTCGAACCTCCTCTCTAGACATGTTTGTCAGACGCTCATTGGACACAAGGGCCTAGCTGCAGGCTTCAATGCTTGTGTCTCCAGGTGCAGTAGAGCGGTGTACATAGAACCTTCTGACTTACAATGTAGCAACGTTCTCACGGCCATAAGAATGCTGCTAGTGGAAAGGTGCCTTCGAGGCATGCTTCCTTTTGAGAGTGAACTCAAGACAGGACCCGCCGGCATCCTGACTGCCTGTAGAAGTAGCCGCTAACATCCTTTTGTTAGTTGATGGGATAAGTTGTGAGAAAAGCATGCGGAAGCGTCGGGCCTGCACTCACGTTATCAGAGTTGAATACAGCAATTTCCAACGGCCTTCTTCAATCAGTGTCGCTGGGTTCTAACTCCCATGTACGAGTGGGTAGCAGACATCTGCCTCCCGAGACTGATAAATCATGTTGATAGTATCTATCCTTTATATGATATAATAAAAATGGCAGTATATCTCTGTATATGATCCACAATCACAGTTCAATCATGATATAAACAACAGACATGTCCCACCTGAGGGAAATTTTACAAAATACTCTACTTCTCAAAGTGTTCCAGTTCAACAACAAAAAGAAAAGGCTGAAAAACTGTCAAAATCCAGAGGAGCTTAAGAAAACATGATGTCAAGTGTAATGTGATATGAGGGATGGTAACTTAGCAAAAACTAAGGAAATCTGAATAAAGTATGGTCTTTGGTTAATGCGAATATTTTAATATTGATTCATTAGCTAATATTTGTACCATACTAACATAAGATATCGATAATTGGAGAAATTGAGTGCGAGTCCATGAGAATTCTCTGTACTATCTTCTCAATTTCCCTATAAATCTTTGTTTTTTTTTCTAATCAATAAGATTTATTTTGAAAATTATCATAAATGAATCAGGCTCCAAGTGTGGAGACATTTTAAGAATAGATTAATTAATTTTTTGCCTTATTCTTAAAGAGTTCCTTCGATGGGAACAAAGTAAGAATTTCATATCAGAAGGAAAGAAAAACACTTATGAGCACGTATAATGCCTCCTCAACCTGAAAAGCAGGAAAGGATAATAAATAGCAAAAATCAGATAAAAATACTTCTATTATGATAGACACCATATTGCAAGTGCATTTAATATTAGCAATGCAGGGGATCCCTGGGTGGCGCAGAGGTTTAGCGCCTGCCTTTGGCCCAGGGCACGATCCTGGAGACCCGGGATTGAATCCCATGTCGGGCTCCCGGTGCATGGAGCCTGCTTCTCTCTCTGCCTGTGTCTCTGCCTCTCTCTCTCTCTCTCTCTCTGTGTGTGTGACTATCATAAATAAATAAAAAAAATAAAATCTTTAAAATAAAGAAAAAAAAATTAGCAATGCATATAACATTTATTTCCTGGACATTTGTCTTCCAAAGAGTTCACAGTGTTTCAGTGTCAGTTAAAACAGGGGAAGAATCTCAGGGAAGAATCCTTCACATAATAATAGGACCATTGGTAATAACGTGTCTCAGTTCTTTCCAAATCCATAAAGATGCATTTCCTGATGAGTGACTGAGCTGTGAAGAAAGAGATGAGAAACCCTCATCCCTCTGAATTACTTGCGTCAGAATATTTTAACCATAGTACTACGGATAGTAAATTATCCTTATTAACAGGAAATACGTCTCAGATTGGAATCTGAGCAATCAGATGGGCAGAGAAAAAATGCTTTGACTGGCTCTTCATCTTTTAAAGACAAAGGAGAGCTTTTCTATGTACAAAGTCAGTTGTCAAGATAGCCTTAGGGAATAAGAGTCTGCAGCATCGAATCCCACTGCACAGCCATCCAGGACGCCCGGGCTCCAGGTCTTCTTGATCCCAAATCCCTGGGCCTGTCCCTGAACACAGGCTACCACCAGAGGTCATTTGCAATTGCTCTCTTAGGAGCTCAGGGGAAGGGGGATAGGATGGGACATGTGGAGGCCAAGAAAATTAAGGCCATTCCACTTTATGTTCAGCGTTAGCACATGTCCAGCCATCCCAGGCCCCTGTGAATAAGAGCTGAAATTTACATTACTTCAGTTACAGGAAAAAAACCAAAATTTTACAGCTTAATGTCCTAGAAAGCCCCACATTAGAATAAAAACTGAGCCCAAGCCAAGGGCAGGAAGCCCCTATTAGAATAAGAACAGAGCTCAATGCCCTTGAAGGCCCCATATCAAAATGTAAACAGAACTTGAGGAATTGCTCCAGCCCATCTGGAGGTCCCTGAGACCAGCCCTTAAAACTAAGCTAAAACAAAACAAAACAAAAAACTAAGCTAAAACCCACCTCGGGGTCGAAGTCCCTGCTCCGCTGTGTGGGGTATACTTGGATGCAAGCTCGAGTTTGTAAATCAACCCTCGTGTGTTGGCATCGGTGTCGGCTCCTTAGTGGTTTCTCGGATTCACAATCTTGAGCACAACACCCCCATGTCCCCTCCCCACCTGGGCTGACCCCCTGTCCCCTCCCACCCAGGCTGATCCTCAGTCACTTCCCCGCCCACAACAGCTGGGCACAGGCCCTCACACAGGTCCCATGGGCATGGTGGGCACTGCCGCTGTCCCCGGCCTCCCAGGGGAAGGCAGGAGGTTTTGACAGGACACACTCCCATGGTGGCCCCAGGGCTCCCTGCCCAGGACGGCAGCTGGTGACAGGTCGGGGTCTGTGTCCCTGATGCCGGCTCCTCCTCCCCAGTTTTCCCGCAGGATATGAAGGAGGAGGCCCTGGTCTCCTCCAGGGACATCACGCAGATAGGCCTGGACGTCAACAGCACGTTCGGCAGCCACACCATGTTTTGGGACCGCTACGGGGTCGGGTGAGGCTGCTGGGCCAGGGGGGTTCGGGGCCCCAGGGGAGGCCCGGGGGCTTCTGGGTAGGAAACATGGGGCTTCTGAGGCCGGGGGTAGCAACAGCAGCCAACAACACACCGCTGCATGGTAGGGTGCTGGGGATGACCCTCTGCCCCCACACCCGGGGTTCGGGGATGAGGAGGCCACTAGGATGGGGCCTCCAGGGGTTGCCATGTGAGCTGAACCCCAAAGGGGTGAGGGATGGCCCCCTGAAAAGCAGGGGGCTGGGGTGGGGGCCGTGGGGGGCAGTAAGGGGATCTGGGGGCCAGGCGGCATGGCCGTGGCTGGAGGAGGACACACATCGATCCGATGAGGGCCGGACGGCTCGGGGTGACACCCACCCTCGATGCTTTATATATTTCTAAAGTCTATGCATTTTATTCGAGACAATTTGCAATTTGTAAACATACATAGTATGATGACCCCCAGATAATGTCTCTGGTCCAGCCAGGGCCCTGCACTGACCACGCGGGGCCCGAGGGGCAGGTGTCACAGCAAACCCCAGACTGGGGTCACCTTTATCTGTACACGTCTCCGTGTACATCTTAGAGAAAGGGGATGCCCTGTGTCCGCAGGCCCCCCACGCCACCCCCCTCATTCCCCACCTCCACACCATCCCCCTACATCATCATCCCCCATGGCATCGCCCCCATACCATCCCCCTACACCATCCCCCTCACACCCCCACACAATCCCCACTCACACTATACCCCCACACCATCCCCTCTACACCATCCCCCACACTCCACCACCATCATACCTCTGCCCCCACACCATCGGCTCCCAGCAAGGACCCGGTGCAGCTGCCCCCTGTGGGACATGCTCAGCCTCCCCAGGGTTCTCTGGACAGCCTGCTCCCATCAGAAACCCTGGTGTCCCATTGAGTACCCAGGGGTTGCGAGGAGGAGGGAATGCCGGGAGCCCCCTACAGGGTGGGTGCAGGTGGGTGGAGCACAGGATGCACTGTGCCCTGCCTCCTCCTACTATCCCTCCTGGAGGGCGGCACACCCTGCACAGGACACCAGCCCCTAACCCAGAGGGACCTGGGCTGGCCTGGCCCCGGGCTCTGTGGGGGCTGGGGTGATTTGATCCCATTAGGGATCCAGCCCCCCATGACTCTGGCCAGGCCTGGATTCTGGCCCCGGGCTGAGCGAGCCCTCTCACAGCTGGATGTGGCCTCCTGGGTCCTGGGCGTGCCCCACAGATCCGGGTCGCTGACCTAGGGCAGCCCTGGGGATCCCGGGACACCCCAGGGTGGGGAGAACAAGGGTAGGCCGGTGGGCCCCACCAACACCCACAGCAGGAGGCAGGCTCCTCCAGGTGCTGGGGCCCCAGGGGGCCCGAGGCCGGGTCCAGCTGCCCTGCGGGGACCCAGCGCAGGAGCCCATGAGCTGCAGGTCCAGGTCAGCTCTGCTGTCCTCCGAACCGTCTCTCAGGCTGAAACCTCAGGACACACGCCCCCACACGGAGTCCACACATGCTCCCAGGTGGGGGACTCCAGCCCCCGCCCCCCCCACCCCGTGTGCTTCTTACCCTCCCCTAAAGGACAGAAAGGTCTCCCTCCCCAGGGGAAGGCGCGTACTCTCGGCTCTGAGCCCGTTTGCTGTAGAAAGTCAATAAAGTGTTGTGGGGTTAAAATGCACAGCCAGTCCATTTCTGTGTCTCCAGGAACTCTGTGCACCCCCAGAGAGAAGGAGGGGGCACCACCCAGGCCCCAACCAGCCCCTGCAGGGGCGCCGCCAGCACACACAGCTGACGTCCCCACGTGCCTACCAGGGGCGGCCAGACACCAGGGTCAGGACCCCACGGACTTTACTGGGACTCAGCCTGTGCCCCGCGGGCCAGGAGGGGCTGGGACAGAGTGACAGTCAGGGAGCCTCAGGTCACCAGGGTCTGTGCAAAGCGACCTAGGAGGTCTGTGCTCCCTCTGTCCTGGGGGCCTGGGCTGGCCGGGTTCCGGGGCACTTCCTCCCCTCCCCGCATCTCCGTGCCTGTGTGCCTCGGGCACAGAGGGCCTGTGGGGCGGTCAGTGTAGCCCTGGAAGGGAGGTCAGGGTAGCAGGCCCTGGTCTTGTGCCCAAGATTGCAAATACGAGAAACCACCAAGGAGCCGACACCGATGCAAACACACGAGGGTTTATTTACAAGCTCGAGCTTGGGTCCAAATATACCCGACACTGCGGAGCAGGGACTTGGACCCCGAGACTAAGAGGCGGCGTAGCAGCTTTATAGGGGCCAGTGGCCCATGGGATACACAGAAAGGTGCACAGTCATGTCGGTCCACACGCAGGTGGCCGATTGAATACATCTTACCCTATAGTATCCATTTGAGCTGGCCTATTACTTTGGTCAGAATTGGCGCGCAGTTTTGGCGGGACAAAGCAGGGTTACATTGTTCTGAGCCGATTTCCGATTAGGGTGTGCCCAGCGGCTCGACTAGGGTGGGGCAGCGCCTTAAGCAATAAGCAGGTTATGTGGGGGTCATACAGGAGGAGGCAGGTGTAGCTCAAAATGGAATCAGTCCTGCTCTGCTTGTCCAGGGGTAGGGGATTTTTGTTAAATTTCCTGGGTCCCACATTACCCGCTTTTTCAGAGGATCCTATGCAGAATCCAATCAAGGGTCAAGGTTGCTCTTAGAGTGAGCCAGGTGGAATGATTAAAACAGGATTTTAATCAACCTTGCTGCTGTTCTCGCTCCCATGTTCTCACGGCCGTAACAACTCAGCTAGTGGAAAGCTGGCTTGCAGGCCTGCTTCCTTTTGAGAGCAGAGCTCAGGGCAGGACCCTCCCGCATCCGGCCTGACTGTAGCCTGAGTTGCTAACATCCTTATGTTAGGTGCTGGGAGAGGTTGTGAGAAAAGCATGTGGAAGCGTTGGGCCTGAACTCACGTGTATCTGAGTTGAATACAGCGATTTCCAACGGCCTTCTTCAATCAGAGTGTAGCTAGTTTCTAACTCCCATGTACGAGTGGCTAGCAGACATCTGCCTCCCAGGTGTACACACTTTTGAGAGTTGAGCTTATGGCCTGTACTTCCCACCTCCTGCCTGCAGGTACACTTCGCTGCTAACAGGCCTGCTCGATTCGTGACGGAAGTGTTGTGAGAGGTAAGCGGAATGTCCCGGCATACAAGACTAGTGCCTCCAAGCTCAATCCAGCGATTTCCTAGTAATTCCTGTGGTAGACTGGTGCTACATGCTAAGTTCCATACGTGAGAAGGTAGCTGAAGCCTTGTTCAAAAGCATCTTACTTCTGAGAGTTGAGCTCACCCTCAGTCCCTCACAGTTCCACACTGCCTGCAGAGTGAGTTTCGCACGTCTTCACCAGAGACGTTTGCCAAAGGTTTCTGAGACGCAAGTTAACAATGCAGACCTGGACGGTATCTCCAGGTGCAGTAGAGTGGTAATCTTGGAACATACTGATGCAGAATACTGCTACCTTCTCACTGCCATAAGAACGCAGCTAGTTGAGACCTGGCTTCTAGGTATGCTTCCCTGTGAGAGCTGAAGTCAGGGCAGAACCCTCCCGCATCCTCCTGACTGTAGACGTAGCTGCTAACATTCTTATGTTAGGTGCTGGGAGAGGTTGGGAGAAAAGCATGTGGAATCGTTGGGCCTGAACTCACGTGTATCTGAGTTGAATACAGCGATTTCCAACGGCCTTCTTCAATCAGAGTGTAGCTAGGTTCCAACTCCCATGTCCAAGTGGGTAGCAGACATCTGCCTCCCCTGCATACACACTTCTGAGAGTTCAGCTTATGGCCTGTACCTGCACATCCTGCCTGCAGGTACCCTCACTTCTAAAAGGCCTAGGCTCGCTGCGTGACGGAAGTGTTGGGAGATGTAATTGGAATGTCCCGGCACACAAGACTAGTGCCTCCAAGCTCAACCCAGGATGCCCAAACAACACATGACTTAGTGAAAAAATTCTCATTAGAAAATATTTTGAAAAAAAATATTTTGAATGTAAGAAAAATGTAAACATATTAAAAACATGAGTGTGATGAAGCAAAAGCAGTGTTTAGAGGGAAATTTACATCATATCAGAAAAAAAGATCCAAAATCAATACCCTAAACTTCTTCCTCAGGAAATGAGAGTAAAAGAACAATTTTAAATCTAACGCAAACAGAAGAGAAGACATAATAAAAATTACAGAATACATAAAACTGAAAACAAGAAAATAATGAGGAAAATCAACAAAATCAAAAGGTAGTTCTTTGAGAAGACTAAGAAAATTGAAAAGCCATAGGCAGTCTAACAAAAATGACGGAGAGAGGACATAAATCACAAATATCAGAAATGAGAAAGTGTCATCACTTCGGATCTCATGGACCTTAAAAGGATTATAATGGAATAATACAGATAGTTCCATGCCCTCAAATTTAATGATATAGATGAAATAGAATAATTGAAAAGCACAAACCAAAACTCAAACAAGGAGAAATCAATCATTGAAATGGACCTATAGCTATTAAATAATTTGATGACCTACTAATAACCAGAGCAGGGAAATGCATTACAAAAAAGGAAAACCATAGTCAATATCCTTCTTTAATACAGATGCAGAAGCTCTCAACAAACTATTTGTATATAAAATCCAATAATATATTAAAGTATTATACTTGGGGCACTCAGGTTGGCTCAGATGGTTGAGTGTCTGCATTGGGCTCAGGTCATGATCTGCACGTATTACTGTTAGCAATGGGAAAAAAATAAAATAAATGTAAATAAAATATAAAAAGGAAAAAATATATAAAAAGGATTATACACTTTAATTGCTCCACCAGTATCAAATCTATTTTTTAATAAATTTATTTTTTATTGGTGTTCAATTTGTTAACATACAGAATAACACCCAGTGCTCATCCCATCAAGTGCCCACCTCAGTGCCCGCCACCCAGTCACCCCCACCCCCCGCCCACCTCCCCTTCCACCACCCCTAGTTCGTTTCCCAGATATCATTTACTTTAAAGGACAGTACTGATGCTTTATTTTGGTTATCTCTTCCTAAATACAAAATACATCTTAAAGGATGTTCCTCTGCCTTGTGTTCTGGGAGAAGCATATCTTTGAACTACCTTTATCCTGATTGTTCTTTCCTTATGTCCATGTTATCAGATTTAAATTTCACAGTATTATGTAGCTATGAGTTTGGATGGTTTATTTTCATTCTTTTTCTTATTCAATATAAACTTTTAGAAAGTACAGCTGAAATGATTTCCGAAAGTCGGCTTTGTGATTTCCGGGACTCATTTACCTTTTGAACTTGCTTTCCTGAGAACATTTCTATTTGTTATCATTAGTAAAAATCAATTTCTTGAAGCTCATTGCTTTAACAGACTAATTTCCTTTTCTCTACTCTGTTTATATTTAGGGGGTCCTCCCTCAAACTTGCTTCTCTCCACCTTTGAATAATGCCCTAGGTGCCTTTAATTAATCCCATGTTATATATACAACTATATGCGTAAGTACGCCGTAGCTAATGTTTTTGTCCTTATTTGGTTCACAGAGAATGGTACTACTAGCCATTTCTAAACAACTTATTTGTTACTTATTATTCTTTCTAAAAAGTCAGGACCTTCTAAAGTTGTTGGCGTAATAAGCAAACAATCTACTTATTCTATTTGAAGGCTTTCTTTTTTTTCATCTGCCTCCTTGATATCTGGAGGAAGACTTAGTTATTTAAGCATCATATCCAACTCATAATTTAAGAAAGTGCAATGCAGGTATTTTCAAAGGGCTAATATTTTTTGTTTGTTTGTTTCTATCTTCTTTCAGTGGGATGTCACCTTTGCTGTCTTTCATTCCCATTACTTCCCAAGTTGCCTCTCATATTTTGCAGTTTTTACATACTTATCACTAAATAATTGGTTTCTTGAACATTCCTTTTGACTTCTTTGAACTACCAGGATGGAGGCCACTGGATGGATAGTTTTGCTTTCTCATTATTATTATTTTTTTTTAAGATTTTATTTATTTATTCATGATAGACACAGAGAGAGAGAGGCAGAGACACAGGCAGAGGGAGAAGCAGGCTCCATGCACCGGGAGCCTGACGTGGGATTCGATCCTGAGTCTCCAGGATCATGCCCTGGGCCAAAGGCAGGCGCCAAACCGCTGCGCCACCCAGGGATCCCTGCTTTCTCATTATTAAATATAGTTCCTAACAATACGGAAAATTAGGATCCTAGCTCACAGAGAATGCAACTTTTTGAAGCAGGGCTCTGTCTTAGCCAACCCCAAAAATATGTGGCATTGACTTAACAGCTGCATGGCAAAAAGTGAGAAAACTAATACTGGAGACTTTAAAAACAGTAATCCATGTTTGTAACAGAAAAGATTTACTTAATCATCATCTGCAACAAGGAAGAAAAAAGAAAACAAAGAAACAACAACAACAACAAAAAACCCACATGTATTTGCTGGGTCAAAGTTCCAGGGGAGAAACTAGAAACAGGACTCAGAATATGAACCCTTGCTAGGTTGTGCAAGCTTCTGTGGGCTGGATTAAAACCCATGTGGGAAGAGACGGGTTTATACCTAAACGAACTGGCCAGCTGGCGGGCACAGATGAAGGGATGAAGGGCTTTCTAAGCTGAAGCCACCGATTCTAACTCCAAACAATGGAAGATCCAGAGTTTCAGTAAAATATCTCTATTGGACAGTGTGAGAGAAAGGGAGAGAGAGAGAGAAGAGAGAGAGGGAGGGAGGAAGGGAGCACGAGAGAGTGCTCAAATTTGAGAACTGAATTGAGGTGGGGCACATGGGAGCAAAGCAGCAGAAAATAAAGCAGATTTGATACATATGATTGGGGAAAACTGCCTGCCATTAGTGACAAATGCAATGTCTAGCGAACTTGAACTTGTGAAGGGGTCTTGTTAGCAAAGAAACCATGAGGTTGAACTAAACGCACCACTGACTTTTGGAATCACAGACCATTAGTCTTCCATAAGCAGTAGTCTTTAGAGGGAGTATGATACCAAGGATGGAGGGCCCCAGAATACCCGTTCACAGAAGCTGTGACCAAAGGGCACAACAGAGAAAGAAGAGTTTCTTGACATGTAGAGCCAGGGGTCATGACAAACAATGGGCAAGATAGTTCCTCCAGGAGAAAAGAGCCAGGGCCTCATAAATGCTGGTGTTAATTTTTATTGTGACAGCCCAACAAATGGGCCCTTGTTAGAAACATGAGTTTTAATTGTCGTCAAAGTTTTAAAAATTTTTTCAAATTAAAGAATTTGACTTGATTCCCTTATATTTGAGAAGAAGGGTGACTTCCAAAATGACTCAAAGGCCACACGTTATTATTATTTATCATCTATACTCCAACAGAGGCTATATTGTCTATTACAAAGTATATCCTTTCCCTCTTCTCTACTAATCTGAACATGTAGATAAATGCACCCAGGCACGTGCACATACATATCCATGTATAATTCTCTAAGAGTATAGCTACTCTTACTATGTTGAGAATTATATCAATGTTGAGAATTATAACTGGTATGTATATGGACGCACATTGCTTTCCTTTGTATAAGGACATGTTTTGTCTACTACCCATAGGCATTGCTAAGTACAAAGAGAAAATTCATTTTTATGAATAAAGAAGACTTCTGGAAACAAGATAGGTGATTACACAGGGAAGAGGTGGGGATTTCTCAGTGACGTGGAAATGCACAAACATTTATATACTTATTATATACTGGATACTCTGTTTTGTGTTAAAAAATATTATTCACAGTAACTACATGAGAATATTATTGTCCACATTTAAATGAGGAAATATGACAAAAATGAATTTTTTCTTCACTTTGCACAACCGATAAGTAATAGACTGAGATATATTTTATAAGTGAAAGAGGTACTGGATTGACTCAATGTAGGGATGACTTAACAAAAGGACCTTCAGGAAAATCAGGTTACTCAAAAAGGACACAGAAGTTATTCAGGGATCATTTTACAAGAAAGAGTCAAAACTAGTATGGGGCGGGGGGGGGGGGGGGGGCAGACGGGACTCCAGCTCCCTCTCTGCTGGTTTTCTGCTAGGCCCCATTTACTCATGTTCCACATTTTGCCTGTGAATAAGCCAAAGACCCCACTTCCAGGGGAAGCAAGAAAGTTAATCATTCTCTGAATTTTGCCCTAGGCCCCAAACACCTGATAACACCTAACAAGAGCCAGATCCCAAACACGTTCCAGGACTTAGCTTCAAACCAACCTGGGCTGATACTGGCATCAATGCTTTGATTATTTATGGAGTAGCACCTATTGTTCACTTCACATCTGCCCTTGATTGGAACCTACCCTGAATTCCTGGAAGAATGTGTACCCTCGAACCTTTCCTAATATAACCCCTTAGCTCTACATGACATCAAGATTCACTCTCCTTTCCAAGTCCAGACACTCTGTCTGCTATACCTGTCCTTTACACTACACGATAACCTCTCTTTTCAGTTCCTCTGGCTCATGTTTGAGTCCTCCCCTACACGCAGCCAAGGACCCGCTTGGCTAGTCCTGTGGGACCTGCTCCTGGGTTCTGACTGGGTCTGCTTGCTTCAAAACTATTATTATATAATAATATTACCAACTTTTATTTTAGCGTGGAATTTAGATCAAAATACTGCATATCAGCTACAAACACATTGATTTTTGAAATAAATTTACCTTTCTAATCATCATAGAAAGTCTGATTTAGTATACAATATTTTATTTTTTGGGAAAGTTATGGATTTATACAGCTGATTGGAGTAGCCCTTAAAACCTTGTAATTAGGGATCCCTGGGTGGCGCAGTGGTTTGGCGCCTGCCTTTGGCCCAGGGCGCGATCCTGGAGACCCGGGATCGAATCCCACGTCGGGCTCCCGGTGCCTGGAGCCTGCTTCTCCCTCTGTCTGGGTCTCTGCCTCTCTCTCTCTGTGACTATCATAAATAAATAAATTTTAAAAAAAACCTTGTAATTACAAATCTAAAATCTGAACATTAGACAAATTATTGAAGGAATCTTTGATCGATAATGACTGATTTTGTGAGTGATTATGCAATTCATTAGTCTAAATTCTTTTAAACATTGTCTGCTAAAACATTATCTCTAGGTAAATTATTGATGTATTCCTTTAGTGAGAATATTATATGCAATTTAAACACCAACTATTTTAGCAGAAATTATTTTTTTAATTGGCTCAACTGCTGATTGTAATCAACAATTAATTTTTCCAAAAAAAAAAACAATTAATTTTTCCCTTTAAGAATCTGAAGTCTGATATCCCAGACACATACATTAGGCAAAATAGAACTTTAAAAAAAAAAAGACTATATGATGATTCTAAGACATGGGGAAACAATATAATACAAAACTATAAAAGGATGAACATTTAGATGGATTATAAATGCAACCATTTCGTGAATACTTTAAAATATTGTAGAAAAAAAAATCAAAGCATTTTTTTCAAAATATTTTAATGACAAACAATATATTTCTGACAGTGTAAAGGAAAATCTAGTTGTCTATATCTGCCCTGCCGTATGCATATAATAACCCTGGAAACCAGTGAGTGACAGTGACAAATGTTAATGACTCACAGTCTATGCATTTTTGGCTGCTTCTCTACTAAACTATATGCTGTAATTTGCGGAGATGACCTCTGCTAGATTTAGCTGTGATTAGCCACAGATTAAGTGTGGGGTTAAAGACACAACCTGAAGGAGCTCCTCTCCTCTGGGACATGGGGTTTCAGGGAAGAGGAAGGATTCAGAGGAGTAAACAGAAACATACAGTGCCTCTTCCTGTTTCTGCTCAGAACAAGCAGAAACCACTCCAGCTCAGGGAACTCCTGTGCCCTTGTTCCAGGGCTCATTTGGAACAGTTCTACCCCAAAGTTATGTCAGGTGACAGTTTTACCAAATTTCATCCCACTATTTTACATGGGCTGAATATTTTGCATCTGCAATAACAGCCGAATGCCTGAACCATGAGTCTCTAATGCAAATACCACGCTGTTGAGGTTTTGTCCTGGCAACATTCTACATCTGGTGCCACTCTTGGCATCAGTCTGGTTCTGTCGTGATCATACACAATATTCCGCTGGCAACTTCGATGTTCATAATGCCTTGCATTTATGTCTTGCTTCAGCGTCTGAGAGTCTATTATGACTCTTGAGCACTCTACTGGGTTTATCGTTGCTGGACCTGGATGCAGGATGCAAGCTGGATGAGACACTCCTCTGTGTGTTTCCTCACTTTGGGATCCAGGATGAAGGAGCCTATCTTACATGGGATGTGTTCCCAGAGTGGTGAGTGGAAACACACATCTCTAAAAATCTCTGCTCGGTAATGGTAAATCTGTTCTATTTGCATTCCAGTGGCAAAAAAAAGAAGAAGAAAGAAGGAAAGAAGGAAAGGAAAGGAAAGGAAGAAAGAAAGAAAGAAAGAAAGAAAGAAAGAAAGAAAGAAAGAAAGAAAGAAAGAAGAAAGAGAAAAAGAAAAAAAGAGAAAAAGAAAAGAAAAAGAAAAAGAAAACGAAAAAAAATACCTGGTCAAGGCAAAGTTCACTGGAAAAGTAGAATTTTTTTTCTCCATATTAAACCATGACAAGAGTGAGGAAAAGAGAAGTATCATGAATAAATAATACAAAATAGATAAATATCCCTGCATTTTTTATGTGCGTTAGATCTACTTTATTTCATAAATAAGTATTCTTGAGAAATTATTTCACGAAGCTAGATGACACCATTATCAAGCTGGCTCATGTAAGCCTATTTTGTAAAATTAATGCTATAGTAGTGTATACAAATCATCAATTTTAAATCTATAGCTTTCAATCTCTACACAATAGAACAATGCAAAGAAGACTGATGTTTCTGAAACAGAAGGCTGAGACAATTATTAAATAATTATAATTATAGTGATAAGTATTCAAAGTGTGAATGTTTCTAAACATGTTGTGCATCTGGCTAATCAATGTCTCCACCTATATGTTAAGATGTGTTGGAAGATGAAATTATTGATATTTTCTGCTCTCAAAGGCATGGCAGTAGCAGAGGATTTGAAGATTATTTGTTTGTTATGTGACTAATATTATGCATCGAAAAAAAAAGCTGTCCTTACCTACGTGCGAGGTGTCATGGATTTCATCACCAAGGAAGGATGTGTGCAATGATGGCAATTGCTATTTTTAAGCTTTGACAAAAATCTAGAATGTTATGAATCAGAACGATTCTGTAACAACTTTGAAATAAATCTGTGCACAAGTAGTTAGACATGCCTACAGGTGACATTTTGCCACTAAACTTCTTTGAATGTGAAAAGTCACTAATTGTTTTGCATTGATATTTTATTAAAACATGGCATAAACTAGATTTAATTTATACATTAAAAACTAGAATCCTTGTTCATAAGACTGGTAGACACCATTTCTTAGGCACACACAATGGGAATGAATATTACAGATACGGCCTTTTAAACTCAGACCAATCTCAAGAATTCTAAAATCACACAAAATGTTTTTATACCTGTAATAGGTATACCTATTGCACCGAAAGCCTTAACTGTTTGCTTAGGGAGTAGTGAGTGGTCCTCCAAAACCTGTCTTTCCTTCCTTCTGGGAACATGGGAACAACATATTTCTCTCTCTTCCCTCCCAGGGAGGAGTGTCTACCTAAGCAAATTACCTATGGAGTGTGAGCAGAAGTGATGTTTTCCACTTCCATGTTGAGTCCTCAGGATTGTGGCCTTATCCTCTCCACTGACAGAGCTGCTAGGGACCAAGCTGATTCAGCTTTGAGACAATGGAAATGCTGTATGGGATGTGGTTTCATGACGCTGGAGATATCCAAGCTGCCAAGTGTCCATGTAGAACAAAATTGTTTTGTGAATGTTGACAATTAATTTAGAACTATTACATAAAAGTGAAATAAACTTGCCTATTTTTTTTTTCCAAACACTGTGATTATGAGGCTTATATAAACACCAAAGAACTCATTATGGTCATCTGATTTAGCAATAAGGTGTAGCAATTTTAATGCGACCTTCTTACATGGCACATACAAAGAGAGGTGCTAAGATACAACCTTCCCATAATCTCTCTTCTTTTTCACTTTCTTTTCACATAGGTTAGCGAGCAGTATGTTTTTGGTAACAAAAAGGATGGATCTCATTTTATGTGATTTTGCTAAATCACACAAGATCAATATGCCAGGGGCAGCCCTGGTGGCGCAGCAGTTTGGCGCCGCCTGCAGCCCAGGGTGTGATCCTGGAGGCCCCGGATCGAGTACCACGTCGGGCTCCCTGCATGGAGCCTGCTTCTCCCTCTGCCTCTCTCTCTCTTTCTGAATAAATAAATAAATCTTAAAAAAAAGATCAATATGCCAAACATCAAAAAGTACTATTGCTAAGTAATATAGCAATAAAAACATATCAGTTTTGATGTTTCTCATTTAATGGTAAAATTAGTTATCACAAATTTCTTTTCAACTTCATGTTTAAAGGTCGTCTTTTCAAAAAGAGATGTTTCACAGATGGAATGTATTTGAAAAATTCACTAGAAAACAAATACTCTTCAAAATGACACTTGGAAGGATTATACACAAAGCCTAAAGATTCTTATTGATAATACACACAAAAAAAGGTCACTCTTCCATGTTTTAACTGCTTATCTTGAAATGTAGGGCACTTGGGTGGCTCAGTCTGTTGAACGTCTTCCAGTCACGTCATAATCCCAGGGTTCTGAGATCGAGTTCCACGTCAAGCTCCCTCTTTCTCAGGGCACCTGCTTCTACTTCTCCCCCTGCCTGCCCCCTGCTTGTGCTCATTCTCTCTCTCTATCCAATAAATGAATAAATTAAAAAAAGAACTGTAATTTTTGAATTTCCAGGAAAAATAACTGTTAAACATGAAATAAGATTATCTATGCTTTACTTAAGATGAGTTCTTTTCTACAACTTAAACCTAGAAAGGTACTTAGGAGTGGCAGGGATGTAGGCACTGGCATAAAGCATAAGGATGAATACACACTCCTGGACAAAACCTGCCTGAAATCTATTAGTACTTTGTAAGTATTGACTGAGTTGTTTTGATGCATAATTTTAATGACTCCTGAATTTGTTGTTTTTTTTCCCCTTGATTCAGACAAATAACAAAATAAAAAAAGTTTAATCATTACACACTTGCTCATTAATGACTTTTAAGTGTCCATAGTTTGGGTTCTCCAAAGTGTAGTCCTGAGAAACCCAAGTAGAGAGAGAGGAGAGTGGGACAGAGAAGAGCCCACAGTGAATGTATTCATGAGGAAGTTGCCCCTAAGAGCAAGGATGGCACCATCCTGCCTGGCCGTAGGGCCCTCTGAGCAGCACTGTGAAACTCACCCCAGGACTCTCTTACCTACTGGAAGCAGGCCAACTCTCGCACTCTCCTGTTAACTCTCATCCTGCCCCAGGGGGAGCATTGCTCACAAGGGCGATAAGCTACAGAATTGCATCTGATGGTGGAGAGCAAGCTCCCTTAGTGGTGGAGAAAGCTCTCAGGCAGAGAAGGGAGACAGACCAGGGCTTCTGATTAAGAAATGCTGCAAACTGTCTCTAGCTACCAGTGGCCTCAGATGGCCCAAGGCAGACATGCTGGCTCATCGATAGCATCTGCCCTCTCGACTTTGTAACTATTATATTGTGTCTGTTTATTCATCCAATATTCATGGAGCACCTTTCATTGGGAAAGAGTTCTAACTGCTTAGGAAATAATGATCAACAAAACAAAATCCTCATTCTTGTGGATGGTATTTTAATGGGGGAAGAGGGACCATAAAAAAAAAAAAAAGCAAATGAGTATATAATTGGGTGGTATTGATAGAATGGTTAAGATTTATTTTTTTATGTAAAAGAAGTTCCTGGGTGGTTCAGCAGTTGAGCGTCTGCCTTCAGCTCAGGGTGTGACCCTGATCAAGTCCCATGTCAGGCTCCCTGCATGGAGCCTGCTTCTCCCTCTGCCAGTGTCTCTGTCTCTCTCTGTCTCTCATGAATAAATAGATAAGCCTTAAAAAAAAAAGTGTAAACGGACCTTATGGCCATTCACAAATATCTAATTATTTCAATAATTTTACTTAGATCATATCTACAAAGGTGATGTATATTGGTGCGTTTAATGTAACAATAAAGCCAGTACATGTGATCCATTCATTATATCTTAATCTGGTTGCATGTTTAGATTCGGTCATATTTTCTTTCATGTAACCTGGTTTTATTATATACACAGTTCCTACCATACTGTGTCAGATACTGAAAAGGCCATGGAATAAGCAAACAAAAGAAACAATTCTTGCCTTCTAATAGTTATAACAGCTTAAAATATTTTACTTAGGGATAGCCAGCACAGAAATAAAGCTTATTTTGTATTGAGGGATACTTGTTAGGACACAGTTAATTTGGGTCTGAGCTGAAGAAATTAACTAGGAGAACCGTTTTTTTCCTCCAGCAATTTTTCATCTTCTGTATCTTTCATCTCCCCCACCCCAACCCTGCTTTCGGCTTTCCCCTTCTTGTCTCCTTCCTTGCCCACCTCCCTCCCTCCCTTGGTCTTTCTGTCGCATAATTGTATTCGATTATAGTCAGGAAAACAAATAAGAAAACCTGGCTATCCCCACCCCCATGTGACGTCCTATCACTTCCAATTTCACTAGCTCTGGTTTTGTCGTCCTTCCCGTCAATATGTCCTGTCGAGGAGAAAGCCCACGATGGGCTTGGAGAGGTCAGGCCTCAGTTCATCATCCACTGGCAATTTGTTTCTCATTTATAATCCTGAAGTAACACTTGGTTGACCCACTGCTGAATATATGGCACTTGTGCCATATTGTTTCCTGGAGAGAAATTATCTTCCTCACCGCTTACCACACAACACTTTAAAATGTTTTGGAAGTCAGGCTAGCTGCTCAAATTCACTCTAACACAGATGACATGGAGAGAGAGGAACAAAGAGAAGGGCCAGGGCCAGCGACCTGCTCGCATGCACATGTGTACACAGAACAGGGAATACGGGGTCGCTAAATTTGAATGTGAATTCTTGTCTGCCCAGTGCTGAATTGAGTCGAATGCACAGATGGAAGTGAAGTGAAGGACATGAAATATTCCATATGTTGGTATTAAGCACCGAATATGTATCATGTCCTGAGGTGTATAAAAGAATGCCACACATTTTTTAATTTTCTTTTTCAGGGAAAGTTGGAGTCTATTCTTACTTCCTTTGAATCTGGGCTGGCTCAAAACTGCTTTGATCAATAGAGGTCTGTGCTCACACTCTTAAACATGTAGCAACTTCCATCTTAGCCTTTTGGAGCCTGAGTTACCATAAAAGATGTCCAAATGTCCAACTACTTAGCTGGGAAGATCATCTAGGGAGGCCCTAAAATTATATGGAAGAGGGGTTCTGAGCTCAGCCTTCAGTCTTTCCTCCCCTACGTGCCAGACAGAGGAGTGAAGCCATCCTGAACCATCCAGATCCATCTAACCACCAGTCAGATACTACCAGGCATTGCTAGGGCATGAAACAGGAAAACCACCCAGGAGCTGTGCCCATATTCATACCTTACAAAACAGTGAGGCATATTCAGGTGGTTGTTGTCTAAAGCAATCAGTAATCTGTTGTTTATGAATAGATAAAGATCATGCCCTGCAAACATGAGAGAACTCTACTGAGTGTGCTGTTTATATGACTACAGCATATTTTTTCACATTATCAATGACATTTCACATCTAAATATTGTGGTTGTGACTTGGACTGGGTCCAAGTTGAGGAAAGAGAAGAGGATAGCACTGAATGGTTTCTTCCATCAAAAACCTTGATATATTCTCTTTTCTCCTTCCTTTGTTTCATGATTCTAGAAAAAGGAACAGGGCCAGGACAGGAGTACAGATACACAAACAGGACAACCTTAGTGGAATGATTCAAAAGCTAGCCAGCTTGTTGTCAACCCCCATTAACACTGATCGAAAGGAGAGACACCTCCTCAACGGGGGTTCGAAGCTGTGATTCAGTGAGGGCATTGCTGCTTATTACCCTCCAAAGAAGTTACTGGAGAAGTCATGCTCTGTTCAGGCAGCTTGCCTTAAGTCTGAAAACATTTTTTGCGTGTTTCAGCAGCTCCCAGCCCTGTGACACAGTTTCAAGTTGTGCTTCAGTTTTCCTTTGAAGCTTTTTCTTTCCTTTTTTTTCCTACTCCACTGCTTATAAAGGCCCTCTTTCAGCTTTTAAAAAAGATAAAGGGTTGCATGAAAGTCAGTTATTTTCAAAAGAGTAAGATGGAAAAACAATAATAGGAATGGAGAAGTTGGGTGAGACACAGTTTTGTGACCTACTTAAAACAGCTCAAAACATTTGAGATTTCATGATGTCAACTGTTCAAAGTGAGTTTAATAAATGAGTTTAATAACTGTCTAAATGTAGTCTTCCAGTCCACATACATAGAGAATTCCTTTCTGTGGTTGCATTGCCCTGGGGTAGTCACATCATTATCTGTCGGCTTATGCTGGTTTACTACTGACACAGAACTATAGAGAACTTCTCCCCTGAGAAGTGTGACTAAACAGTATTGTAAAAATATCTTCTCTGCTATGACCAAATAATTTGAAAAAATATGGAAAGCTGAGTTGGCTTATTTTGTGTTCATAAAAAATCCAAAGTAAAAGTCAGAATTTAAGAAGTCACCAGACATTTCATTGCCTAGTTTTCACAAAATATTTCAAGTATCTGAGAAAATACAGAATATTACCCAAATTTTATCTTTACAAGGAAAAGCCAAAGTCAATCTATTGCCAAAATCTTAGATGATTTTCTAGTACCAGTTGCTTTAATGAAATATACAGCAAAAATAAAGAAATTCTACAGTTTGAAATAATGACTTCCAACAAGGGCTGCTGAGTTCCCTATTTCTCATGAAATACTCATGAAAACACAGAAAAAAGATGCAATGTTATAAAACTACTAAACACTGGGGGTGCCTGGGTGGCTCAGTCCATTAAAGATTGACTCTTGATTTCACTCAGGTCATGATCTCAGGGTGGTAGGATCTAGCTGTGTAGGTCTCCACACCGGCAGGGAGCCTGCTTACGATTCTCTCCCTGTCCCTCTCCCCTGCATGTGCATGCACATGCTCACTCTCTCTCTTCCCTTCTTAAAAACAATTGAAACAAAAACAAATACAAACTACTAAAACCTGAACCTCTGGTCAAGAGTTTCCCAGGTCCCAAAGAAATTGTCACCAACCATAGCAGAGATAGGACCTTAACACAAAAAAATGAAAGGTATTGAGAATATGATGGCAGATTTCCATCCAATCCCAGACAAAACAAGTCTTCCCAGACCAGAAAGGAGAAATATATGTTCCATTTTCTTGCCAAAACTTACATCCATACACCTTACAGGAGTAGCCTCTGTTTTTTTAAATTTTGTTTTGTTTTGTTTTTCCAAGAATGTGAACCACATTGGATGCTCTAGTTCTCATTCATTTCCATTTCAGGGCTGCACTGGACATCCAGTGACCTGTTAGACCTTAAGATGTGAGGTTCATCACAGGGAGGACAGAGATAGAAAAAGCTGGAGTGTTGGTGTGTAATGGGTTACAGATGCTCATGCACTGTTTCTGAAAAGGAAGGAACTGTTTCAAATATTCCAGTAATAAATTCCTGTCATTAAAAAAAAGGAAAGCCCTTTCATTTCTTTTTTCCCCCCTTTCATTTCAGTAGAATACTAGTTGGGGACACATTTTACAATCCAGATTCATTTCTGACTTGAAGAATTAGAAGAGCAGAAATAATTTACCTATTCTGTTTATGTCAAAACCTGAGCCAAGTCGGAGCTCTCCCCATTTAATGACTGGGAAACAAAGAACATCTGAACTCCTTAATAAAGCCAATGAGAAAAAGTCAACATAACAAGTAAAATAGCAGTGAAGAAAAATATGAAAAATATAATTGAATTCTCCTAAAAATTTAAGAAAACATTGACCATATAAAATAGATAAGAGATGAGATAACAATTAACTCAAGTGAAAAATGTAAGTGACAGTAACAAAGCATGTGGAGGTGGGGAGGAGGGGAGGGACACTCTCACTGGGATATGAAAATATTATAAGACAATTTAACATTTGTAAAACGACCTATTTTTTAATGAAAACAATATAAAATTTAATTAGTCATACTAATGAGAACTGTAGGAATGTCCCTTATAATCCAAAGAATAAAGACAAATATTTAAAATAGAAGAATATTAAATATAGGCTATTGATAATGCAACAATAAATAACAGGTATAAAGAACAGGGAATGAAATGCAACTAAAGGGTAACATGTATCCTTGAAAATAAAAGAAAAACTGATCTAAATAATATAAATGAATGTAAGAGTAAGAGAAATTACAAAAATAATTATTGAGAGAGCACATAGTAATAAGTGTTCAATTACAACAGTCTGGCTAAAAACTTTTATTTTTATAAATAGAATCAAACAGAAAGTAGAATCAGTTGTATACATGTTAAAGTATTTCTAATAAAAATGCCAATGGTGATTTAAATTTGAAAAAATGAGGAATGATAAATGAGTAAGGCTATCTGAGAACATATTTAAAAACTATATATGAGGGATCCCTGGGTGGCGCAGCGGTTTGGCGCCTGCCTTTGGCCTAGGGCGCGATCCTGGAGACCCAGGATCGATTCCCACGTCGGGCTCCTGGTGCATGGAGCCTGCTTCTCTCTGCCTGTGTCTCTGCCTCTCTTTCTCTCTCTGTGACTATCATAAATAAATAAAAATTAAAAAAAAATTTTAAAAACTATATATGAAAACCCAATATGAGTATATTTTATACCAAATTATTGATATGCATTCTAACAATATAGTACATAAGATCTGATGTGCAAGAATGAAATAATATATGGAGTAGTTTAATGAAAGTCAGAATTTATCACTTAATTCCTGCTAGGTACTATCCTAGTGTTTAACACAAGTCAACTTGTTTAATATGCATGATAATTCTTTTTTTTTTTTTTTTGCATGATAATTCTTTCACTTATGTGCTTGTGTTCATTGTCCATTATTGCTGTGGAGGAGCAAGAATTCCTGTCCCCTCAAAGGTCCTAGAATTGGATTAAGAATCCAATTGAAAAAAAAAAAAAAAGAATCCAATTGAAATGAGAGATTAACAGGAGACAATTACATTTAATATAGATATGGAAATTCCAAAGACAGATAAAATGAGGGATATACATCACTCTGAATTAAGGAGAAGGGGTAGGGGCCTGAGAGTTCAGAGGAAAGGAATGCATTTCACAGGGTGATACAGAGAACAGATGTTTGGTAATGAGATGTTTGCCCTACTATACAAATGGGTCTCAGATAAAAATTATCTCTGTTAATAGCCCTTATTTTGGGAAAGACCCTCAATTTAGATTCTTCTGTGTGGTTAAGGGAGGGACAAAACTTTCTCTTAAACCCAAAGGCTCTCATGTGCCTTCAGCTCAAAACAATCCACATGACAAAGAGGCACATTCCAGGGGGAGGTGGAGTGGGGTGTTTCCTGAACCCCCTCACTGCCATGACAAATCACCTCAAATTTAGGGCCTTAAAACAACAAACCTACTATTCATAGTTTCTGTAGGTTAGTTGTTCAATGAGATTTTTGCCAGTCTAAAATCAAGGTGTCTCAGGGCTGTATTCCTTAATGGTGGCTTCAGGGAAGAATCACCCTCTAAACTCATTTAGATGTTGGCTGAATTAACTTCCTGTGGTTGTAGGACTGAGGTCCCCATTTCCCTGCTGGCTCTCTGCCAAGTACCATTTTCAGCTTTTAGTGGCTGCACACATTCCTTGACATGTGTTCAGTCAGCAACTGTGGGATAAGTCCTTCTCACACACGGAATCTCTGTCCTGCTTCTACTTTACACAAGCATCTCTGGCTGCCTCCTTCCTTCTTTCTTCCTCTTCTGCATCTAAGGGCTCATGCAACTACTTTTCAGCTCACCTGTGTAATTCAAGATAACCTCTCTATCTTTTTTTTTTTATGATAGTCACAGAGAGAGAGAGAGAGAGAGGCAGAGACACAGGCAGAGGGAGAAGCAGGCTCCATGCACCGGAAGCCCCACGTGGGATTCGATCCCGGGTCTCCAGGATCGTGCCCTGGGCCAAAGGCAGGTGCCAAACCGCTGCGCCACCCAGGGATCCCCTAACCTCTCTATCTTAATGTCAGCTGATAAGTAACCTTAATTCTATCTGCAAAGTCCCAAGACAGTGATACCTAGGTTAGCATTTGATGGAATAACCAGAAGGTGAGACTCTTGGGGGGAACATCATCACAATTTTTCCTACCATTGCACTATTTTTATCTCAACTTTACAGATGAGTAAACTAGGTGCTAAGAGGTTAAATATCCACTAAGGATATAGGATCAAAGGCAAAAAAGCTGGATCTTGAACCTGAGTACTCCATCTCCAGAGTCTATGGTAACCATCATTATAGATAGAGAATTATGCCAAAGAGCAAATCCTAGCATAACACTATGTTATTGGTAATTCTAATACATCACAAATGAGGACAATTACTAGAACCCTGTGACACAGAATTCACTAATATTAATTCCGAGGCACTAAATATTTAAATGTAAAAGATAACATTTCAAAAGTACTAGAAAAAAAGTGTCAGTGAATTTCTGTCATTATGAGATGAAAATGAATAACTAACTAAAAGAAAAAAACATACAGAATGAAAACAACATTACCTTTGACTATATTTATAAATCGGTACTTTATTTCCAAACCTATAATAAAGGGGAAACAATTCCTTTATAAAATTCATTCCCTAGGTAAAAGTTCTTAAAAATCAATTTACAAAATTAATTGTATTCGGAAATGCCTACGTAAACAATTAGAAGACATTAGAGATGAAAAAGGAGCTTCCTGTTGCCTCTAAATTTTGGCTTAGATGAGACAGAGGACAACAATGTGCAAAGACAGCCTTCACCTTCCCCTTGGCTCAACTAAACTTCAGACAGCCTCCCTCACTGGAGGCCCTGACCTTTCTTTCCTCAGAACATTCACTTTAGAAAATGCGTATTTATAAATTCTTTCTCTGTCCTGTTAACATGTAAATCTTTTTAAAAGCCTCTTGCCAGCGTCACAACCTAAAATGCCTGTCTGGAGGATTGAGAGCCATCCTTCGAAATGTGCTCCTCGAGGAAGACAGAGTACCTATCAGGAACCAAACTCTGACTTCTAACTCTGAGAAACAAACTAGGGGTGGTGGAAGGGGAGGTGGGACGGGGGTGGGGGTGACTGGGTGACGGGCGCTGAGGTGGGCACTTGATGGGATGAGCACTGGGTGTTATTCTATAAGTTGGCAAATTGAACACCAATAAAAAATAACTTATAAATAAATAAATAAATAAATAAATAAATAAATAAATAAAAGAAATGAAAGTGACATAACAACAACAAAAAGGAACCAAACTCTGGTGGGAGCCTTGCTCCATGTTGTAAAACTACTTCCTGCTGTAACGATAAGAAAAAGTTATTTTTTCCAGTGGGTAAAGCCAATTAGCAAACACAGGTGGCCTAAGACTCCTCCCCACTCCAGCTTTTAAAAACTCTCTGAGCTCAGACTGAGCTCTGGCCTCTCTGGCCTACTGCAAGATTCTGCAATAAATCCTCCTTGTCTGTTCAGCTTTGTGCAGGGCAGTCTTTGCTTTGACACCACACTTACATTGGACAAGGGAGGGGAACCCAGAAATTGTAGAGAGGTTGGGAAATGAATGAGAAGAGACAGGGAAAGAATCTTCTCTGTCAGGTCTCCTAGGCCTAAGTCAGCCCTGAACTAGGGAGAAGGAAAATCTATGAACTTGAAGGGAGATTTAAATTTTAAATTGGATTCTACACTGGAGCCATCATTTTAATACCTCAAAGTGGGTTATAATTACTGAGATAAAATTTGTTTCTGTAACTCAAATATTCTGAGAGCGATGGCTTCTATCTTAGTGGTCCTTCACAGCAGGAGAGGAAGATTAAACGATTTATTTAAAGGCACTTGTTAGATAAAAATATAGATATTTCTTGATGTGCACTTCCAACTTCAGGACATTTAACCAGATATTTAAATTGCTTTTTAAAACATATACCACTTATGGCATTAGTACAGGAAACTATAACAACTCTTAACAAAATAAGTATAGGACTTTATTGGGGAAAAAAACAAAATAAATAAAAATGTATACTAAAATTCATTATTAGAAGACAGTGTCTTAGTATGTTAATTATTCCAAAATACATCTGTTATTTCTATTTATTGATTTAAAGATTTATTTTAGAGAGGCGTGTGGTAGATAGGAGCTGAGGGAGAAGAAAAGAGAGAATCTCAAGCAGGACTCCATGCTGAGCTTGGAGCCTAACATGGGGCTCAATCTCATGACCCTGAGATCATGACCTGAACTGAAATCAAGAGTTACACAGGTGCCCCAAATCTTTTATTTTTAAAATTCAAATTAGATTGTTAATGCTTTTCCTACTTTTTATAATTTTTACTCCAAAATAATGCAATGCAATCCACACAGAGTAATGGATTATATATAAAAAGTAAAACCTATAGAATAAAATATAGGAACTTATTTTAAATACTTCAAATAAGGGAAAACTTCCTTCCTTTCTTCTTTTCTTTCTTTCTTTTCTTTCTTTCTTTCTTTCTTTCTTTCTTTCTTTCTTTCTTTCTTTCATAAGCTCTATGCCCAGGGTGGGCCTTGAACCCACAACCCTGAGATCAATAGTCAAGAGTCACATGCTCTACCTACTAAGCCACACAGGTACCTGAAGGGAAGACTTTTTAATGAAAGATATAAAAACTACAAAGCCTAGAGGGAAAGACTGGTGAATCTATCTTTTTGACTCTATCAAAAACCAGAACATTTAATTAAGAAGAAATACGAATAAGGTAGAAACAAGGATCAGGGGGATCCCCGGGTGGTGCAGCGGTTTGGCGCTTGCCTTTGGCCCGGGGCACGATCCTGGAGACCCGGGATCCAGTCCCACGTCAGGCTCCCGGTGCGTGGAGCCTGCTTCTCCCTCTGCCTGTGTCTCTGCCTCTCTCTCTCTCTGTGACTATCATAAATAAATAAAAAAAATTAAAAAAAAAAAAAAGAAACAAGGATCAGGAAAATGGCGGTGAACAAGACAGATCTAATCTGTGTGTCATGGAATTCCAACATTGACAGACACTGGATTTAAGTCCATCTTACTTAACTCCAAGCTCATACTTTTTCACTATGCTAAAGTAAACATTTTTTGGTTAAATCTAATTTGTGCTTTATTATTGTTTTCTTTATAGGTCTCTATTGGCTCTTTAATAAAGTAATTGATCAAAATCTCCTCCCTGCAAAAGAAACTCAAACTTCATATACTTTGTAAAGAATTCAATTAAAATCTAAATTATCTGGATGAACTATTTCCCTTCTATACATCAGCTTGTGGATGGCCACCTGTTTATACTGTACTTAGAAAGCTGCCAAACAAATATATCTTTTCCAGTTGGTGATAGAAAACAATTTCCAGGCCATCACCTTCCACATTATGATTCATCTTGGCATTAATTTTATTGAAATAATAATGTACTTGGCTCTAGAATATCATTTGCCATCCAAGGATCTCCAAGTATGTAACAAACATTAATTAAGTAGCACAATAGCTCTGTAAGAGAAAACATCATTATCACAATCCTGGAATTGAATAGATTGTCAAACAAGGAAAATAATGACAGGGAACCCATTTTGAGCTAATCAGAAGGGAGCAGGTTGCCAACTTGAATCCTTTCAGTTCATTACCATACTCAAGGAAATAGAAGAAGGGACAGGGATGAGTGGGGTTGAGCTCAGAAGAGAAGGAACCCCCAACCTGACACTGGGGTAAAACATCTCAGTTTGTCACTTAGTTTAATATATGAATTCCCTGTCATAATTCATTTAAAAAGATATTGGGTTGACAGTGTAAGAAACCTAAAAGCATTATGTGTAAGATCACCAAAAAGTCCCTAATTCAAACCTAGTCCTTAAAAGAAAGATGTTTGGAACTGAGGTAACTAGTTAAACACCAGGCACATACAAATCGATTAATAAAACACCACCACCACCACTATTGTGGCTGCTGAAAATGACTCAAAACTCCCATCCTGAAATTAATTATGAGATATTTGCTTATTAAATGTAACAACATATCTTTAAATCTAATATAAAGTGCAAAGTTAACATTGTCATCAAGGGAAGTGACTTATCTGTAAATGAAGAACATGAAATGGAGGGGGTTCTTTTAATAAACAATTTTCTGTGTAACATGAGGCTTTTAATTGCTGGGTAAAGAAGTCACTATGGCATTTTCTATCAGGTGTGGTCACATTTGATTCTTCTGTATCCCAAGGCCCAAGACAGTCGTTATCCCAAAAGAAAGAGTCAAATGAGAACTTCACTAATATGTTATCCGCACCCAACACATTTGTTTATAAGGAAGATGCCTCATTCTCTTTATCATGCAGCTTTGTATGGTCAACTTTATCTACTGTTAGTAATTGCTGGATTTGGGGTGCTTCTGCTCTAAAAAAATTTCACATGTTTTGCTGATTCATAATTGGCAGGCCTCCCAAAGGTAGAGCTGTGAACATCTGTGTTAATGGGCTAATGTGTCACTTGGGTAACACACTACATTTGCATTCCCCGTAGCCCTTGTAATCTGCACAGGTGTTTCAAGTTTGTAGGAAAGATGAACTTAGAGTTTCTTCTGTCCTTTTATGGACAAGGAGTTGGAAAACATTGAATGGAGATGAGATTGGTCATTAAGCTATGGAATATGCAGAGGACATTCTAATGCATTTCTGCATTTGGACTGTATCATCCAGAAAGAGTTCCTCAGTTATTCTGATTGCCTTTTCAAAAAAGACTTGACAGTGCATGCTCTTCCTATATTAGGGGTTTTCAGGAACAGGCACGTTTGCTTAGTTATAATGTAAAGTTAAGGTCACACTAATAAATATACACTAAATAAATAGTTTATTGGGCATTCTAAACTGCTTACTATGAGTTAATCTCCTGAAAAGAGAAGTGTTAATGCTTTAAGTATTGCACTTAAAAACAGAAAGGTAAATTGATTTTTTCTTAAAAGTTAAATTACTTAAAACATATCACAACACTGCTTTTTGACATCTTTTATCTGAAATGTTATCTTGGCTCCATTTATTCTTATTTCAAACTCTTTAATTTAGGTAAAACATTTCACAGATAGGCCTATTTCTTTAAGAGACTGTTACTTAGGAATCAGAAGTTTTGTGGAAAGAATACAACTAATAAAGAGGAACTAATATTTTCTTGTTCAAACATATTAATCATAATACTTAATGCCTATGGAACAAGCTTTTATGAGACATGTGGCCAATGCTTTTTAAGTATTTGCTCATTTCATCCGTATAGAATCCTGTGAAACAGGCATTATACTAGAGTTAACATCATTACATGTACATATTTGAGGAATAGGCACAAAGTAAAAATGTAATTTACCTGGAGTTACACCAGTGACAGACCCATATTTTTAGCACAATACTGGACTGTGTCTAGCTAAGTGGGATCCATGAGGGATTCCAGTCACTTGTAGGATAGATGAGGGAACATGGGCAGTTCTTGTTTTCTGAAAAATGTACAGATTCAAAGCCATGAAATAGGACTTTGGTTTTCAATATTAGATACAAGAATCTCAGGTCTAGATTTTAAGATACAAGTGATAGTGTCTGTATCCGAAAAATGCCTGATAGATGTTGAAAAAAAATATATATATAACATGTTGATATTTTTTTCTTGGTGATTATGTTTTCCAATGTTATTTATGCACCATCAAGCCAAGTATCTGTCTCTGTTCCTAGGTTCTGGGGAAGAACGTTTTCCAGATTGAGAGTATGAAATCTCTCCTGTCTCTCACAGATGATCACATATTGTTTCGATAAGCAGACCTGAATGAATTGATCTCTGGGATGGCTGTGCACTAGAATCACTGTAACTGGTAATGTTGACTACAAATCATAGAATGACATTCTGTACACTGTGAATTAAAGAGTTCTAGGCTGTGATGCTAAGTTTAAAAGTCTATTGCAACTGACTTTGATTATAGTTATAGTTATAATAATATAGTTATTATTAATATTGTAAACTAAGGCAATACTGTGGCAATCAGGGTCACTCATGCAACCTGCCTGTGTGTCCACATATTGAACAGATCTAATCTTCAGGGACTGGCACCCAAGGCTCATCCTGGTGGCAAAAAAGCCTGTTGACAGCTGTACGTATCCTGTCATGCACACCATTTTCTGGTTAGCACCAAAGGTTGCTTTTTTTGTTTGCTGCCTAATTTTTTTCCCTTGTTTTTTCCCTGTCTTTCATTTGAAAGAAAAACAAAATGTTTTGCAAATAGTAGTACAGGTTTTCCATTCAAGTAGAGCAGAACAGTATTTATTAGGAAAAAACTAAATTGCACAAAGTGAAATGTTGCTTGGCCAGATACTTTTCTTAATTTAACCAACATACTATTATGAAATATCATTAGCATATTTCAACATTGCTCCATGTGAGAGTTAAGAACACAATTATGATCAAATATCTTGGTCCTAAATTTTATTTTATTTTTATTTATTTATGTTTTTGGAGAGAGGGAGAGGGAGAGAGAGAAAGAGTGTGAGCAGAGGAGTGGAGCAGAGAGAGAATCTTAACCAGGCTCCACGCTCAGCATGGATGATGGGGCTCAATCCCATAACCCTGAGATCATGACCTGAGTTGGAATCAAGAGTTGGACACTTAACTGACTGAGCACCCCTCTTGCTCCTCAATTTTTCTACTGTTCATGTATCCTGCTGGGGGTAGCTCTTTAAAGAAATACAATCATGATGTTTAAGCTTTGCCATGTACAAACACTATTCAAGACTATAATCTAAGGAAATAATATTGGATCAACTAACACACTGGTGAAGTTCTTATTTCTTTTCCTATTTTATTTCAAAAATCATGTTTTGTTGATGCTTCCCAAAATAAACTATGGCATTTATATAATGAATTTCCTAAAATTAAGAAGAAAATGAAAAAAAAAAAAGAGGGACGCCTGGGTGGCTCAGTGGTTGAGCATCTGCCTTTGGCTCAGGTCATGACCCTGGGGTCCAGGATTGAGTCCCACATTGGGCTCCCCGCAGGGAGCCTGCTTCTTCCTCTGCCTGGGTCTCTGCCTCTCTCTGTGTCACTCATGAATAAATAGATAAATATTCTTTTAAAAAATGAAAAAAAAGGGGTACCTAGGTGGCTCTGGCAGTGAAGCATCTGCCTTCAGCTCAGTTTGTGATCCTGGGGACCTGGGATAGAGCCCCACACCGGGATCCCTCTGTCTGCCGCTCTCCCTGCTTGTGTGCTCATTCTCTATCAAATAAATAATAATAAATAAAATCTTAAAAAAAACCCAAAAAGATAAAAAAGAGGAGGAGGAAGTGAAGAAGGAACATTACATGATGTATATCCTGTAGGAGGTATTACCTTCAACACACTTTATTACCAAGGTACAGAGAAGCTACATAACTCCCCCCAAATCACATGAGTGGTGGAACTAGGATCTGAATCCCCATGATCTGGCTCTAGAACCTATGTTCTTAACTTCTACATCATACCACTCTTACTATAACTTTGGAAATGCTGCTTTCCTAATCTTTCACCTCTGTAGGTCTGTGAACTGTTTTTGAACATGAGAACCTACTGCTCTAGAAACAGAATATTTGTTTTAAATTATTCTTTTAAATTATAATTTAGATCATATTTAATTGCATCGTCCATTCACATACACACACCTGTATTGTGCTCTGTCCCCAGAGCCCATTCCTTGTTCTCGGGGAATTTACAATCTACTAGGGGAAGTTAAGCACTTAGCGGATCAATGTCAGCACAGTATCTAAGAGGTCAAGTACAGGTTGTGGAGGGGGCAGTCTCTACTTGGGAGAGCTAATTCAGTCTAGGATGCTCAGGGAATCAAGAGCATCCAGACCTGGAGAGCACGATCATCAGCTGGAAAGGTGGGAGGGGATGGAAGGGGTAGAGAAAGGAGGAGAATGCAACAAACCTGCAGTACCATACTCTACAGGATTGCAGAACAGAACAATGGGGAAGGAAGATTCTTCAAAGTTTCCTAGGATTCTCCAATGATGACCCTCCAACCCCAGATGGTTAAGTCCTTGAGGGACTCTAATCATTGCCAGAAATGTCTGTGCTTCCTTTGCTCTCCCCACCAGGGCGAGAACAGCTCTAGCCTCTGCAGCAGGCCCTGAAGGAGGTCCCAGTGTAAGAGGACGAGATTCTTCTTGTCTGCTCCACTGTGCGGTGGGCTCCCAGCTCCCCAAGAGGATTCCATTGTCCCTGCTATTTGGCCTATGAGAGCAGCACCCTCTTTCCTAAGAGGAGAAAGCTGTGGGAGCTGTGCCCACTCCTACAGCACCAGTCACTGAGTAGTGTTCTCCTCCTCCCGCTGCCACAACTCCCACTCCCTGGTGCCTTCTGCCCGGTGTCTTCTCCTGGAGGATGGAACACAGCGGACTCTTCAAGAGAAAATCAAACCAGTCACCTGGGGTCAGAACGATGAGCTGCCAATATCTTTTTTCTTCCAGTACAGACCTCTTTTCTCTCTCTCTCTCTCTCTCTGTGTGTGTGTGTGTGTGTGTCTGTGACTTTGTGTGTGAGAGACCTAAAAGGCTGCCTTTGCTTAAGTCACATTGGTAGAGCATTGTAAAAAGAAGAAATCCATCATGTTTATGAGGAAACCCACCTCTTAAAATATTTAGGGCCCTTGAACATACAGGAAACAAACCTGATTTCAGAAATTAGTAATGCGCATTGGCTTGCGTGGTAAAAGCGACAAGCGATCTACTAAAATCTTGCTTCTTGTTTTTCACCTGGGCACACAGAAAAAGCCATCATCCCAACCTTTATTGCACTTGTACATGGCTATAAACTCGGTTGTAATTAAAGTAATGTGAAGGGAGTGATATGTGCTCCCTCAAGGACAGACCCTGAAATTTTTGTATGTGCATTTCTCCACGCTCCTCCCCCTCTTGTTGCCTACAATTAGAGAAGCCACATATTGAAGATGGAAGGGTTCTTATTGGTCTGGGATTCCAAATGAACCCTTGGAGCAAGACTCCCCCACTCCCTCCCTCCCTGCTACCCCAGCCCAACTGCCACACACATACGCACACGCTTTTTTTTTTTTCTGTCCTGGAATCCCAGCCCTAGACTATTAGATAAGAGAGAAATATGTACGGGCACCTGGGTGGCTCAGTGGTTGAGCATCTGCCTTCGGCTCTGGGTGTGACCCCGGGGTCCTGGGATCCAGTCCTGCATGAGGTTCCCTGCAGGGAGCCTGGTTCTTCCTCTGCCTGTGTCTCTGCCTCTCTCTCTGTGTCTCTCATGAATAAATAAATAATATCTTTTAAAAAGAGAGAGAGAGAAATATATTGTTCTTCCCTTGAGTCTTTAACATTTTGTATGTTAGCTTCTATAGCTCAGCCTACCCTAACTGACACAGAACCTCTAAGTTCTCATTCTACATTTGTGAAACATTTTATACTACAGATAAATAAAACTTTCTGGCCTAGTGATATGATTCACTTACCTCTTGATCAATTAAATTCCTTTGATGAGGTAAAAAAATAATTCATTGTATATTTACTTTTCTTTTATGGCTTATATGTTAAACTCACACAAGTAAAACCAGGAAAATAACATTTTTCACCCAAGAAAAAATGTTTCACTTTAATGGAGAGTTCTTTTATAGGACTACAATTTGGCTGAAGTGCCCTACTACACTTAATCATGTATTTCAAATATATGAAATCAAGTTCTTGTAATATTTCTCTATAGCTCTTAGGATAAGGATTCAAAATGATAAAATTTTAATTTGGACCTCAAACTTTCTCTCTTATATTTCAGCACATCTTGTGTAAGTATGCTGGACGTTAGTGTGTTCTTCTGAAACACAGCTGTCAAAGTTTTCTTTACATAAGATTTTAAACATTTTAAAAATGTAAAACCTATTAACAAGCCATAGTGCTGGATATTATTAAAATATCTTTTCACCTAATTGGAAAATTATTAATACTGGTGATGATTCTAAAGTTACTAAAATTTTGCAAGAAGCTCTGATTTATCAGGCTGTATATATTATGCCGTGAACATTCAAGGTCAAGGTTCCTGGCAGCTGTTGGTCTAGACCTATGCCTATGAAGGAGTCCTATGAACTTCCACTATATATGCCAAGGCAAATTTTTTTCCCACTGTATTATCTTACTTTTTGTACAGATTAGCAAAAAAACAAAACAAAACAAAAACAAAAACCACAAACTCAGGAAAATTCTTTCTTTGGTTAGTCATGATCAAAATACTAAGATGCCTACAAGGATCTTTTAATAGGACTTTTATAACAGACTCAGTTTCCTGCAAGAAGAGAATTGTGCATCATTTAGCTTGAAATAAAACTTAAAAATTGGAAATTGGGCTTCATATGAAGTAAATTCCTTTTTTCTCCTCCTAAGTCAGGGGTTTCTTCTTTGTTTAGTGGAACTTGTTACAACTTAGCTAAGTCAATTTTAACGCCATCTAAACAAGTCACTGCTTTTTTCTTGTATCCTGAACTGAAATTAGAAGCAAAAGTATTTTGTTGCCTATACATTCTTTTTGAAAGACAGGAAACTAATTTTTTAAAATTTATTTAAAAATGTAGCCATAGGAATCTCAGAAAAGTAGAGAAGGCAGTAAGTACAGATTCTCATAATATGTTCATGAAGTCAAGCACTCATCATCAATTCTTTGGCAAGGACTATCTCAATTCGAAACTGCCCCCCTCCCCGAATTCCAATAATATATATCCATACAAACATTCATGTGTAAACACACATAAATAATCAAAAATGCTCAGATACCAAGGGTAAACTGATATTAACAAATAGTTTAAATCAAATAATGGTGATTTCTAACATTTGTCTCTTTTTGTGTTAATTAAAAAGAATAAAGAAAAATATAGTATATTGATTACTAACTTCAGGAAGAAAATACAATGTGAGGAGATACTACTATATACTATGGGTTAACCACAGTCATTGAAAAATTGTATGAGTGAGTTGTGATTCCAGGAAGCAGAATAGAGATTCCGTTTACAGCTGACAGACTGGACAAATGCATTTATTACTTCTTTTCCACCAATTTTAAATTGAATTCCTTTGAATTAGCAGGTAAGATATTCTTTTTAAATATACAATGGCGGGATCCCTGGGTGGCGCAGCGGTTTGGCGCCTGCCTTTGGCCCAGGGCGCGATCCTGGAGACCCGGGATCGAATCCCACGTCGGGCTCCCGGTGCATGGAGCCTGCGTCTCCCTCTGCCTGTGTCTCTGCCTCTCTCTCTCTCGAGTCTCTCTCTCTCTCTCTTTCTCTCTCTCTCTGTGACTATCATAAATAAATAAAAATTAAAAAAATAAAAATATACAATGGCGACATAACAGGAAAGAGTAAAGGTAACAAAAACTGGAAGAAATAAAAATAGATGAGATCATGTTTGGAGAAGAAAAGAAAAAAAAAAAAACCCTATCAGCCAGAACAGGTACAAAATGGGACAGTTGTGTAGGTAAGAAGAGGCTTACTCTTCAGGCTACTGAGAAACTGCAAGTTCAGTTTACATCAGCTGAAAGTGAGCTGTGACAAGATTTTATGAGTACCTAACTGAAGGACCACTTAAGAAACAGATGATTCACTCATTGCTATAGGAGCAACTGGATTGTCATGTTTACCTCCAGATAAACTCGTAAACTCAAAAAGGTGGGAACTTCTTTTATTGTTATTGGGGTCAGAGATAGAAACAGAGCAGCAAACATCAATATAAATCTAGATTTTCACAATAAATATGGAGAGGTAATGGGTGAGGAGGAAAGTCAGCTCTGCTGCTCAAACACAAATAGCATACTCCAAGTATGCCTGTTTCCAATTTAGTCATTATAGGAGTCTCCATCTGGCTCCCTATGTCTGCAACACGAAGGAAAACTAGCCTGTAGGACAAGGTCATACATTTCAAGATAATTTGGCAGTATTATTAAAAGTAAATATGAGGGACACCTGGGTGGTTCAGCAGTTGGGCGATTGCCTTTGGTTCAGGGCATGATCCCGGGGTTCTGAGATCAAGTCCCACATCAGGCTTCCTACATGGTGCCTGCTTCTCCCTCTGCCTGTATCTCTGCCTCTCTCTCTCTCTCTCTCTCTCTCATGAATAAATAAAATCTTGGGGAAAAAAGTAAATATGGGGGTGCCTGGGTGGCATAGTCAGTGAAGTGATCGACTCTTGGTTTCAGCTCAGGTCATGATCTTTTTGTCATGGGATGAAGCCCTGCTTGGGGCTCTGCATTTAGTGCAGGGTCTGCTTGGGACTCCCTCTCTCTTTAAAATAAATAAATAAACCTGTAAAAAATAAATATGTACAGGTGCCTTGAATAAACATTTGCACTTCTGGTGTCCACCCTAAAGAAATACTTGTACATATGCTTATATATACATGCACATGAATATTAGTTTAGCATTTTTAAAAAAGAGGAAGCAGCACTAATGTTTATCATTAAGGCACCAATAAACAAAGTACAGTACATCCTTACAAACAATACCATCCTGTCATTAAAAATTGTGTTGCATGGAGATGAAAATAAGAACAATGTAAATATTACATATCTTGATTGGAGGGATAGTTATATGGGTATATACATTTGCCAAAAGTCCATCAAACTTATTTCTACATTTTACTGGGTATAATTACATACCTCAACACTTAAAACTAACAGAGAAGCCATCATAAGTTTTGCTGTGATGTGTTAGGACATAAAGACAGGAGATCTGAGGACAAAATATTTTGTAGATATTTATGCTTTAACAAAAAGGGAGGTGCTTATGATAGCAAAGAAGAACAAAGAGTAACACAAAAATTTAAAATATACAAATGTATGACAGAGAATATAAATTACAGACTTTTCCTACCCCAGTAAACCAAAGACTATTTTGATATGAGTACCTGATAATGAGCAGCTAATGGCTGGTTCTTCAACTTGGCCTCTCATTATAATCACTGGTAAGCTTTACAGGAACTACTGATGCCTGAGTCCCATTCCCAAAGGCCGTGATTCCATTGGACGAGGGTATCACATGGGCATCAGGATGCCTCCCAGGTGATACTACGATGCAGCAAATCTTAGGAACCAACATCTAATCATTCTCAGGTTGAGCTGAAACCAATGGAATGAAACTCAAAGATGGCTTTAGAAGCATTTGATGTATTTCAAATATATTTGATGTATTCAGATTACTGAATAGATGCTATTGACATAAATAAATGATTTAATACATAAACCATCAAAAGATGGGTATGGGGATCCATCCTTTTTATGTTGCTCAACTAAATGATATGAGATTTGCTAAAGAAGCTGCATTTCTTTTTTTTTTTAAAGCTGCATTTCTTAAGATGAATGAAGATCACTACTTCTCAATCAATAGATTTGTTCTCATTGTTCTCATTCTGTCTTAGCCTCTTTTGTATTATCTACTCTGGCACAAGGATACTTACAAGGACACTAATTGATACAAAGTATATAGGTTTTTAAACCCTTCTTCCAGATACACCCTTCTGAATCCCATATCATGACTGAGTATGAAAACGGAACAGAAGAATACCTCCTGACCATCTCTGAAAACTTCCTCTGGTAACCTCACAGTAACATCCAAATATGACTAAGTTCTGGCTGATGGTTGGACTCCCCCCTCAGAAACACTGTTAAGAAACAGTCCCCCAACCCCAGGGACCAGTTAACAATGAGGAGATATGCAGAAAAGCATGTTTGATGACCAACTCTTAATCTTTTCTCCAAGGGATGGGGGCTGATGCCAATTACTGAGCCAGAATGAGATATTCTTGCTTGTTCTCTAGCCACATCTCTGTGTGCCCAATCACAATGATTTATACCCATGATGGAAGGACTAAACTCACAGGGGTAAGATAATCTTATCATGTGAAAGCCAAATGCAGGTAAGCTGATTATCATGGAGGGTTTGAAGCAAGAGAAACTGGTTACAGAACTCTAAACATTTCTTATTATCAGCAAATGTGCACAGCAGCTGCTGGTAATCACCAATCACAACAAGCAAAAGGGGAAAATATTGTGGATGCACCCAAATTCTAAATCTTGACACCTAACTGAATTTAGCACAGAGCATCAGCATGAATTCAAATATGTGTGAATCACAGTAATCATGTGAAGTGCTAAATCACACATTTCATGGTTTATTCAAGCTATCAAAAACACGGTATTCCATGTACAACAAGTTCTACCAAGCTTTTAAGGGTCAAACTTCTGGTGTCACATCACACATACATCCACACCCCCTTTCCAACAACATGATTTGTTACAGTATTATACAGCAGTTATTCAACAGAAAGCGAACAATAGGATGTATAAATTGGGATACTGATGAGAACATTCATCAAAATTAGCAAAATACCAATTCAAAGGACTATATATGTACATGTATGTATACATACCTCTATCTATCCATCTACCCAACCACACACATAGACACACATACACACAAAAACATATATGTTTATGATTGGAAAATTTACTACCCAATATTTATTAAACTTATCAATAGGCCCAATAAACTCATTGAGTTTATTATACAGAGAAAGTTAAGCACAATAAAGGTCGAAGTGAGAAATCCTTGCAGTGATAGAATTGTTCCATTTCTTTTCTTTAGTGGTGTTACACAAACCTACTTGTGTAAAACTGCATAAAACCAAATAATACATACACACACGAAATACACAAATGTCTGAGTAGATCTGAGTAAGATCGGCAGATTATATCAATGTCAATTGATTGTGCTCAGTTGCGACTTTGTGCTTTTGCAAGATATTTACCATATGGGGATACTGGATAAAGGGCATGCAGGGTCTCTGTGTTATCTCTTTTCACTGCGTGTGGATCTACAATGACATCAAACTAAAAGGTTTACATATAACTGAAATGCAGGGACACGCGTGCAAAGATAAAGGGAAGCACGAGTTGTCATGGGGCACCCGGTAGGGGTGTATGATCTACATTGGGAGGTGAAAGGGTTTGAGTAGAGAGGAATTAGCCAATTAGCATGCAAAATTAAAGCACTCCAGGCCAGGTTATGTAAACAATATTGTTTCATCTAGAACACACTGTTGCTGAGTATTATTAAGTAATTTTTGAATGACCTCTAGGCAAGAATGAAGAGATTCTGTTAGTAAAAGAGTGAAAGAGTTAGTGAAATGGCCAGTTATTTACAGAATATGATTACATTGATGCTTATGGATCCAAACCATAAAAGATATGTGAAGCCCTTTAAGACTTCTATCTAGAGACATTAAAATGACCTAACGCCATATAGTGAATATCATGGAGAGGCTAAGACGGAGGCATGGGGAACACAAATAGTTGCCAAAATCCAGGTGAAATTCAAAACAGAATGCCTATCACAAATTGGGAACTGGGCAAATATTTGCTGAATGAAAGGAGGCAGTGGTTGTAGAAATGGTGAGAGGGAGAGGTATAGCCTTCCTTGAATATCCATCCATTGGATATAAATGGTGTGGTAGACAAAGTAATCAAATGACCCCTAGATTTCTCCTTGAGAAAATTCAGAAAGAAAGAACTCCAGGGTTACAGATATGCATCTTAAGTGTTTAATTATACCTTTAATCTCCATATAAACACAAGTGTTAGCTTGTAATTCCTTTTCTCCTTTCTTTCTCCTTTCTCTAATGAAATATTGTGATCCACCTTGTACAGGAAAAATTGCATGACATCAAAGATTAAGATAACAAGACAAGCAGTTTCATCTTTTTGTTTAGAGTATCCCAAACCACGCTAAGTTCTCCAAAAATTATAATATTGCATTACATTTTTTATTTCACTTTGGAAAGAAGTGTACACTACACTTTTTGTCCCAAGTATTCAAATAATATGTTCCTCCTGGAAATCAAAAGTGTAGCAGTCACCTGGACTACATAAGCAATGACCCTCAATAATTTGCAATGCTTTGAAGACTGCCAAATAGGTGGCAAAAACACTCATTTTAACTTCAAGATAACATAGCGCATTTCTTTTATGATATCCCTGCAGTGGTGAAAATGGAAATTATTGACTCTGGGAACCAGGCCTACAGTGCTGTTAATCACTGTATTGCTATTAATTGATTTCTTTAGGAGTAAGCCAGACCCAGGATGCTACTTATTAGACCTCTCTCCCACTCATAATACAGTGATTTTGATATTCCTTACAGAGTTTTTAGAGGAAAATGTTTGGTTTTCAGAACAGAGATGCCTTTGTATGAAACAAATAAGAACCCAAATAAACTCTACAGTAATAGGTTGAGTCTTCCAATGAGACTTCAACTGTTCTTTTCTCCTCAGCATTCTTACAAGTAACCAATTTGAGAATATGCATTCAGTTCTGTTACATTGCATATGTGCATACAGACCTCAAGAACTTTTATTATTTTGAAATAACATTGAGGGGCCTTGCTACTTTGTTCAACATACCTAGAGAAATCATTCCATTTTGTCAAACAAAGCACCCAAATTTCTAAAAGCTAGGAGCTAAAAGCCACTACTTTATTTCATTTTTTCCCCATCCATAACTGGCAATGGAGAGCATGAGATTAGATATTAAATAAAACTATAACTCATATGAAAAACTATTTAATGGTATATTCAAAATAATAGAACACTAGGTTGACAAGAATACATTTATGGACATATATAAACAATAAACATATGTCTATCTTAACTAGGCAAAATCAGAGCACTGTTATCTAACACATTAGAGAGTTTGATTGATTGATCATTTTGCCCTTTTTCTTAATAGACTATTACAGTAGTAGACAAAAGAAGAAATAATGTGCCCAGCCAATCGATCTGTATCATATTGGAAAGGTCAAAATAGAATTGTACATTACTACTGTCAGAAATGTATAAAACATTAACATTTCCATACTATATTCTCATCACAGAAATTGTAATGGGTACTGAAGAAAACACAATATACCTCCATTCTTATGATCACAATAGCTATTAAATTGGAAATGAAATGGCATAAATCTAATCACAGGAGAGGTGCTGACTGGAAGAAAATACTACAGATTCATTCCTTTCTTTTGCAAGATCTTGAGGTCTCATTCAAGCCATCTTACAAGAACTTGGATACCTTTCTTACAAGAAACGCTAACACTGACACATGTGTACTCAGGACTTACAGAATAATATCTGCTAGAAATCGGCCAGGGCATAACAAAATACTAAATAATAGTAAATTTAATAAATATGACGAAAATAAACATAATAATTAGGAAATCAATTAAGAATTACATTTTTGGGGGCGCCTGAGTGGCTCAGTCGGTTAAATGTCTGCCTTCGGCTCAGGTCATGATTCCAGGGTCCTGGGATTGAGCTCCCTGCTCAGTGGGGAGCCCGCTACTCCCTCTCCCTCTGCTCTCTCTCTCTCATACGCTCTCTCAAATAAATAAATTAATATTTTTAAAGTCCATAACAGTTAAAAAAATGAAAAAAGATTCACATTTTGCATCTTGTTAAACTGAGGAAGTACAGAACCCTGTAAAGAACTACACATAAATGTAAATATTCTATGAATAGCTTCAAATTGAAAACATTATGTATTTTTAAACATTTCTTGTCACTATTCGCTCTGTCACTGTGTTATTTACAAAGGATTGTAAAAAAAAAGTATACAGTATTTCCAGGGGTGCCTGTGTGGCTTAGTTGGTTGTGTCTGACCTTTGATTTCAGCTCAGGTCGTGAGATCTAGGGTGGTGAGATCTAGCCTCAAGTCAGACAGGCTGGGTGTGGAGCCTGCTTAAGATTCTCTGTCTTCCTCTGGTACTCCCCCCTCTCTAAAACTAAATAAACAAATTTTTAAAATACAATATTTCTTATTAAACTCTGTTAGTACAATACCAACTTTATATTGTATTATGTGAGATTTTTAAAGTCATAGTGTGTGCATGAATTGTACACACGTGCACACACATCAAACCATGCGTTATGTTACTTAATTAATATGCCTAACAGGACGACACTAGAAGATTCACAGAGCACAATTTTTTTAGAGATATGAATTCTAAGAAGCATTGAAAATTTGCAGTCCTTCTTAGGCTTGAAGATAATCGTATTCTTTTTCTTCCTCCTGGCAATTCAGTTTAGGTTGAAAATTATGTAGCAGACATCTTATCATAATTCCTACCTCTGAGGGTCCCTGGGTGGCTCAGTGGTTGAACATCTGCCTTCAGCTCAGGTCATGATCCCAGGGTCCTGGGATCGAGTCCCGCATCGGGCTCCCCGTGGGGCTCCTGCCTCTCCCTCTGCCTACCTCTCTCTCTGTCTCTCATGAATAAATAAATAAAATCTCTAAAAAACATTCCTACTTTTGAAGAAACTCAGTAATGATATTTGCATGGGAGGCTGCATTGTTATTTTTAAATGCCCTTATTTTGGAAAAAAATAGGTATTAAACTCAGCATAATTGCTGAAGACACAATATTTATGAAAATGAAAGCTTCAAGCAAAGTTTTGTCTTTGGAAAAAAATCAACTTAGTATTAAAAATCAAATGTAAATCAATACATATTTGAATGCCTAGAAAGTAGAACACTTATGTATTTATTATGATTACACATGATAAAAAAGGGGAATGTTCCCAAGGAGTTTATAATCTAGTACAGATATAATAAAAGGGCTGAATACCAATAATACTACAAAAGACATTAAAATATACGGTAGGGAAAGTTAGAGGAAAAAGAGGTAAATGGGTGAAAATATCAGAAAATGCTTCATGAAGGAAGTGAACAGAGCTTAACAAGCAGAAATGTCAGAGAGAAAGTTTGAGATGGTTATGCCAAATGAAGACATAAAAAGTGTGCAAAATAAATGGGGCTAGTGCATGAAGAAACTGAGCAATCCAGGTCCATCAGAAAATGCTTTAAGCATATAAAAAGGTATTGGAATATGAAAGCTGAGAAGTATAGTTGGGTCATACAGCTGATTGTACTGGATTTTACTTGATAGGGAATGGGGAAATTAAAACTTTTTGGATAAAGATATGAAGGAGAAAGTGAACACAATTAATTGTTGTTGAATTGTCTGAGCCACTTTTCTAATTCACTTATTTTTCAAAAGGTTTTATGCAGATTAAAGAATAATCTTCCCGTGCAAGAAAATGGACTCTTAAATTTGAGTTCCTATACACATGCTTTGGCACCTCAAATACACCTATTTAAAGAGTTTTGTATAGCATTTGACACCCAAAAGAGAGGCAAAAAATGTTTTCCAATGATTGAAAGAATAAATGGTATAGAGAAATGGTTGAACTTGTTTGAAGACCACAGTAATTCTCTAAACAACTAGAAATTAAGGCATGACGAGAAAGGAGAACCCTCTTACATTGTTGGTGGGAATGCAAACCGGTGCAGCCATCCTGTTAAAAAGTTAACAGAATTACCCTATCATCTAGCAATTACACGACTATTTACCCAAAGGATATAGAAATACTAATTCAAATGGATACATGAACTGCCATGTTTATAGCAGCATTATCAGCAAGAGCCAAATTGTGAAAAGATGTCCATCAACCGATGAATGGATAAAGAAGATGTGTTATGTATATACATATATACACAATGGAACACTATCCAGCCATCAGAAGGAACGGAATCTTGCTATTTGCAATGATGTGGATGAAGCTAGAGGGTATCATGCTAAGGGAAATACAGAAAGACAAAGACATTATGATTTCAATCATATGTGAAATTTAGGAAACAAAACAAATGAACCTGGGGAGGGGGCAAAGAAGAAAACCAAGAAACAGATTCTTAACTATAGAGGACAAACAGATGGTTGCCAGAGAGGAGGTGAGTGGGGAAATGGGTTAAATGGGGGATGGTGATTAAGGAGGACTCTAGTAATGAGCACTGGGTGTTGTATGTAAGTGATGAGTCACTAAATTCTACACCTAAAACTAATATTTCACTGTATGTTAACTAGCTGGAATTTAAATAAACGCTTGGGGGGAAAAAAGAAATTAAGTCATGAACTAGGACAGGGCAGTGGTAATAAATAGAAATACGAAATTTAAGGTAAAAAAAGAAAATCAAAGGTTTGATTTCAAAGTTTTGATCTGGAGGACTCAAAAGAATAGAAATCGAGTCCTCAAAATACAAATGAAGAGAGAGCAGTTTAAGAGTAGTAGGATCATTCATCGGTGTTTGAGAACACGCTAGGGACGCCAGGGTAGCTCAGTGGTTAAGCATCTGCCTTCGGCTCAGGGCATGATCCTGGGGTCTGGGATCCAGTCCCACATCGGGCTCCTTGCAGGAGAGCCTGCTTCTCACTCTGCCTGTGTGTCTGCCTCTCTCTCTCTTTCACTCTCTGTCTGTGTCTCTCATGAATGAATAAAATCTTAAAAAAGAGAGAGAGAGAATACACTAAATTGATTTTGTATCCTGCCACACTCCAGAATGGCTTTATGAGTTCTTGCAATCTTGCGGTGGAGTCTCTTGGTGTCTAGGTACAGTATCATGTCATCTGCCAAGAGGGAGAGTTTGACTTCTTGTTTGCCAATTTGAATGTCCTTTATTTCTCTTTGTTGCCGATTGATGATGCTAGGATCTATAGTACTCTGTTGAATTTCAGTGGTGAGAGTGGTCATCCCTGTCTTGTTCCTGATCTTTGGCACAAGGCTCCCAGTGTTTCCCCATTGAGAATGATATTTGCTGTGGGCTTTCTGTAGATGGCTCTTAAGATGCTGAGGAATGTTCTCTCTATACCTACACTCTCAAGAGTTTTGATCAGGAATGGATGTTGTATTTTGTCAAATGCTTTCTCTGCATCTCTTGAGAGGATCCTATGGTTCTTGATTTTTCTCCTGATGATATGATCAATTACATTGATTGCTTTATAAGTGTTGAACCAGCTTTGCATCCCGTGGATAAATCCCACTTGGTCATGGTGAATAATCTTCTTAACGCACAGTTGGATCCTACTGGCTAGTATCTTGTTGAGAATTTTTACATCCGTGTTCATCAGAGATATTGGTCTGTAATTCTCCTTTATGGTGGGGTCTTTGTCTGGTTGTGGAATTTAAGTGATGTTGGCCTCATACAAGGAGTTTGCAAATGCTACATCTCGTTATCTTTCAGAACAGCTTTAGTAGAAGAGGTATGGTTTCTTCTTTAAACGTTTGATAGAATTCCTCTGGGAAAGCATCTTGCCCTGGATTTTGTGTCTTGGTAGGATTTGAGGACTGCTTCAATTTCTTCCCTGGTTATCGGCCTGTTCAGTTTTCTATTTCTTCCTGTTCCAGTTTTGGTAGTTTGTGGTTTTCCTGAAATGTGTCCATTTCTCCAAGATTGCCTAATTTATTGGCATGTAGTTGCTCATAATAAGCTTTCAAATTCGTTTGTATTTTTTGGTGTCGGTGGTGTTCTCTCATTGATCATTCATTATTTTATTAATTTGAGTCCTTTCCCTCTTCTTTTTAATAAGGCTGCCTAATGATTTATCTACGTTATTAATTCTTTCAAAAAACCAACTCCTGGATTCGTTCATCCATTCCACATTTCTTCTGGTCTCTCTTTCATTGAGTTCTGCCCGAATCTTTATTGACTCTCTTCTTCTGCTGTGTGTAGGATCTATTTGCTGTTTTTTTCTCCAGCTCCTTTAGATACCACGTTCGCTTTTGTATTTGAGTTCTTTCCAGTTTTTGGATGGATGCTCATATTGCAATGAATTTCCCCCTCAGGACTGCTTTTGTTGTATCCCAAAGATTTTGAACAGTTGTATCTTTATTCTCATTAGTTTCCATGAATCTTTTTCATTCTTCTCTAATTTCCTGCTTTACCATTTCATCTTTTAGCAGGGTGGTCCTTAAGCTCCATATGTTTGAAATCCTTCCAAACTTTTTCTTGTGATTTAGTTCTAATTTCAAAGCATTATGGTGTGAAAAGATGCAGGGGGTGATCCCGATCTTTTGGTATCAGTTAAGTCCTGTTTTGTGACCCAGTATGTGGTCCACTCTGGAGAAAGATCCATGTGCACTTGAGAAGAATGTGTATTCAATTGTGTTTGGATGGGAAGATCTGTAAATATCTGTGAAATCCATCTGGTCTAGTGTACCATTTAAAACTCTTGTTTTTAGAGATGTTGTGTTTAGAAAACCTGTTGATTGTAGAAAGCGCTTCATTCCAGGCACCAAGTATGAGTGTATCATTATCTAAGTAGGCCTTAACTTTGGTTATTAATTGATTGATACACTTGGCAGCTCCCACATTGCGGGCATAAATTCTGGGCATAAATATTGATGACTGTTAGGTCTTCTTGTTGGATAGATCCTTTAAGTATGATATAGTGTCCCTCTTCATCACTTACTACAGTCTTTGTGAAGAAATGTAGTTTATCTGATCTAAGGATGGCTACCCCTGCTTTCTTTGGAGGACCATTGGAATGGTTCGTTTTTCTCTAACCTTTTATTTTCAGGCTGTAGGTGTCCTTATGTCTAAAATGAGTCTCTTGTACACAGCAAAGAGATGGGTTTTGCTTTTATATCCAGTGTGAATCGGCAGTTGCGCCTTTTGGTGGGGTCATTAAACCCATTCACATCCAGAGTTACTATTGAAAGCTATGTATTCAGTGTCATCATGAAACCTATTCAGTCCCTGTTTTTGTGGGTTGTTCCCTTGGACTTCCTCTATTACAGAATCCCCCTTAGTATTTGTTGCAGAGCTGGCTTCGTGGTCACGTATTCTCTCAGTTTCTGCCTATCTTGGAAACTCTTTATCTCTCCTTCTATTATGAATGAGAGCCTTGCTGGATAAAGTGTTCTTGGCTGCATGTTCTTCTCATTTAAGACCCTGACTATATCCTGCCAGCCCTCTCTGGCCTGCCAGGTCTCTGTGGAAGGGTCTGCTGTTATGCTAATCCTTCTCCCCATAAAATTTACTTTTCTCTTGCTTCTTTAAGGATTTTCTCTTTATTTTTGGAATTTGCAAGTTTCACTATTAAATGTCCAGGTGTAAAGCGGTCTTTATTGATTTTAGGGGGGGATCTATTCATTTCCTGATCTGAATGTCTGTTTCCCACCACAAATTAGGGAGGTTTTCAGCTATGATTTGTACAAATACGTATTCTGTGCATCTGTCCCTTTCGGCACCCTTGGGGCCCCAGGTAAACGTAGATTTTCCTTCTGAGGCTGTCATTTATTTCCATTAGCTTATCCTCATGATCTTTTAGTCATTTTTCTCTGTTTCCTCAGTTTCCCTCCTTAACATCAACTTGTCTTCTATGTCACTCACTCGTTCTTCTACGACATTATCTCTCATTGTTCTGACCTCTAGTTTGGATTGCATCTCATTTAATTGATTTTTAATTTCTGCCTGATTAGATCTAAATTCTGCAGTCATGAAGTCTCTTGAGTCTTTTATGCTTCTTTCTAGAGCCACCAGTAGCTTTATTATAGTGCTTCTGAATTGGCTTTCTGACATTGAATTGTAATCCAAAATTTGTAACACTGTGGGAGCAAGGACTCTTTCTGGCTCTTTCTTTGGAGGTGAAATTTTCCTTCTAGGCAATTGCTCAGTGCAGAGTGGCTAAAAACAATTTGTATTGGGAAAAAGAGTAAAAGAGAGAAGAGAAAGAAGGAAAGAAAAAGAAAAAAACAAAAAAAAGAAGAAAAAGAAAGAAAAAAGAGAGGAGAAAAGAAAAAAGAGAGAGAAAAAAGGGGGGAGCAAACAGAAATCAAAAACAAAAAACAAAGAGAACAAGAGGGAGTATCCTCTGATTCTGTATACTGTAAATCCCTCGATTTCCCCTGGAACTTTCAAGTGCTGGTTGGTCAATAATTTGTTTTTCCCCTCTCCCTCTAGCTGGTCTTCTGGGGGAGGGTCCTGCTGTGCGGATTTTCAGGTTTAGCACAAGGGGGAGCTGCTCAGCCCCCTGCCTGGTGCAAGGCTCAGTGAAAGATGTTTAAGCTGTTTATACGGTGAGGCCACTGTGAGGCACATTGGGGGCTGTTTATCCTGTGAGGCCCCAGAAGGAACAACAACAGTGGGGGTGGCCAGCTCTGGAGCCCTGGAATCAGCTCCTGCAGTAACTACAGAGCTCTCAGCCTGCAGAGCCCTGGATGCCCTGGGGGCGGGGCCGCTAATCTGCTCAGCTTGGGGCAGGAGTGTCCTTGCTGTCCTGGGCCCTCCTGGCTTCTGCCTGTCCCCAGGGGAGCGCCGGATCCTGGGCTGTGTCCTGGCACCCTGTGCTCCCGGCCTGCACTGTCGTATTCGCGCTCCTGGCTGCGCAGCCCCTTCTGCGCGGAGCCCCTACCAGAGCCGCTTCTGAGCTGCTCCCTGGGCGGAGCAGACCCTCCCTGCGGCGCCGCCACCTGAGCTGCCTCGTAGCTGCTGCGGTGGCCGAGAAGTACCCTCCCCCCGGAGCGTCTGCCCGAGCCGCCTCTGAGCTGCTCCCGGGTCCAGCCAGGCGCGCTGCAGCCCTTTAGGGAGCCTGGCGGCTGGGTGTGGTGCGCTCTCCCTGGGGCTCAGGTGCACTGTTATTGTCCCTGGGAGTCTGAGGGCATCCCCGCCCTCCTGGGGTCCTGCTCTAACTCCCTGCGAAGGCCTTTCCACCCGGGAAGGTTGGTGCAGCTCCTGCTTCTCCGGGACGGGGCTCTCCTGTCCGGGGGACACTCGCCCCGGCCTTAGCCCGGCTCCTCGTGGGCCCCTCCCCCTTCGATGCCTTTTGTTTCTTTATTTCTTCCCGCCTTCCCCCCACCCCCCCGCCGTCTTCCTACCTTAATAGAAGTGTGAACTCTTCTCACTGTAGCATTCCAGCTATTGGCTCTTTAAATCTGAGGCCGAATTTGTAGATTTTCAGGATGATTTGAATGTTATCTAGGTAATTTTGTGGGGACAGGTGACTTGGGGACCCTACTCTTCCATCAACTTGCCTCCTCCCCTCCACTTCAGACATCTTTTAATATTACCTTCATGTTTTCATTTTAATTTCCTTCCATGTATTTTTTAACTTACACTTTAATTTCCTGATTAACACATTCATTATGAGCAGTAGGATATTCTTTAACTCCCATGTGTTAGTGGTATTTCCAATTTTTTCTTGTGGTTGACCTTAAGTTTCATATCATTGTGGTTGGAAAATATGCATGGTATATATAGTCTTCATCTTTTTGTACTTGTTAAGGTCTGATTTGTGACCTGGTATGTGATCTATTCTGGAGAATGTTTCATATGCCCTCAAAAAGACTGTGTCTTTTGCTGTTTTAGGATGAAATGTTCTGAATATATTTGTTAAGTCCAAAAAGAAAAGAAAATAATAGAAATGACAAAGACCTACTACTTGCTTCGATGTGGATGGAACCGGAGGGTATAGTGCTGAGGGAAAATACACAATCAGAGAAGGGTAATCATTATATGGTCTCATTCATTTGGGATAATAAAAAATAGTGAAAGGGAATAAAGAGAAACGGAGAGAAAATGAGTGAAAATATCAGTTGTCGATGACAGAATATGAGAGACTCCTAACTCTCGGAAACGAACAAGGGGTACTGGAAAAGGAGTTGCCTGGCTGGCTGGGGTGACTGGATGACGTGCGCTGAGTGGGGCACTTGATGTGATGAGCCTGATGAGCCATGGGTGATATGCTCTATGTTGGCAATTTGAAATCTTCTCAGTTAGGACCCTGAATATATCGTGCCAGCCCTTTCTGGCCATCCAGGTCACTATGGAGAGGTCTGCTGTTAACCTACTACTTCTCCCCCATAAAGTTTAGGGATCCCTTGTATCTTGCTGCTTTGAGGATCTTCTCTTTATCTTTGGAATTTGGAAGTTTCACCATGAAACATCAGGGTGTTGAAAGGTTACCATTGATTATGGGGGAGATCACTCTATCTGCAGGATGTGCATGCCTGATTCCTTCCCCAAGTTAGGGAAGTTCTCGGCTATGATTACTTCAAATACACTTTCTGGTCCTCTGGTCCTTTTGGTACCCTCTGGACCCCCTTTTAAACGTAGATTTTTCCTTCTGAGGTTATCATTTATTTCCCTTAACCTTTTCTTATGGTCTTTTGTATTTCTCTTTTCCTCTGCTTCCTTCCTTGCCATCAACCTGTCTTCTATGTCACTCACTCGTTCTTCTACCTCATTAACCTCATCGTTAGGTCCTCCAGTTTGGATTGCATCTCATTCCATTGTTTTTAATTTTGGCCTGATTAGATCTATATTATGCAGTCATAAAGTCTCTCGAATCCTTCATGCTTTTTTCAGAGCATCAAGTAGCTTTATGATTTTGCTTCTGGGGATCCCTGGGTGGCGCAGCGGTTTGGCGCCTGCCTTTGGCCCAGGGCGTGATCCTGGAGACCTGGGATCGAATCCCACGTTGGGCTCCCGGTGCATGGAGCCTGGTTCTCCCTCAGCCTGTGTCTCTGCTTCTCTCCCTCTCTCTCTCTCTCTCTCTCTGTGACTATCATAAATAAATAAAATTAAAAAAAATAATAATTTTGCTTCTGAATTGACATTCTGACATCGAATTGTAACCCAATTTCTGTAATTCTGTGGGAGAGAGACTGGTTTCTTTTGTGGTGAATTCTTCCTTCAAGTCAATTTGCTCATTCCAGAGTGGCTAAAAACAAGTTGTACTGGAAAAAGGAAGGAAAAAAATAAAAGAGGACCATTTCAAAATTAAAAAAAAAATAACAAGGAGGGATCTCCTCTGATTCTATATACTGTAAGTCCCTCGAATTCCCCTGGAGCTTTCCAGCGCTGCTTGGTCAAGAACTTGCTCTTCCCCTTTACTTTCAGCTGGTCCTCTGGTGTAGAGGCCTGCTCGGGTGATTCTCAGGTATGGCTCCCAGGGGAACAACCCTGCCCCCTGCCAGAGGCACTGCTCAGCGGGAACTGTTTATCCTGTGAGACCCATTCTCCCTGGCACCCGGCTCCGTCCCACGTACAGTGTGACTTAGGGGGGAACAACAACACTGGCAGCGGGGCAGCTCTTAACCCCTGGACACAGCTCACGCAGATCCCAGTCCACGGGAGACTAAATGTCCGGATGTGGAGGGCACTTACCTGCACAGCTCGGGGGTGCCGGGGGCAGGAGCGTCCTCACTGTCCTGTGTCCTCCTGGCCCCCGCATGTCCCAAGGGGATCGCCAGATCCTGGGCTATGCCCCCGGCTGCCTGGGCTCTGGGGCCTTCGCCACTGGAATCGCTCTCCCAGGGCCGAGCATCCCCCGCCTCGCCATGCGGCTGCCGGAGCTGCCACCTGAGCTGCCCCGGGGCCTGCGGAGTGTGCGATCCAGCCCTTTCGGAGTCGGCCAGTGGTGTGTGGCGCGCTGTCCCCACTTCATCTGTTAGTGTCCCCGGAAACCTGGGGTTTCCACTGCCCCTCCTGGGATCCTGCCCGAGTTCCCTGTGAGCGCCTTCCATCCGGGAACGTTGATGAATTTCCTGATTCTCCCGGTCTGGGCCTCCTGTCCTGGAGTCTCTCCTGCCCGGCCTTAGCCCAGGTGCGTGTGTGGGCTCTCCCCCGCCAGAGTGTATTTATTTATTTTTCCGTCTTCCTACCTTGATAGAAGCACAAACTCTTCTCACTGTAGCCTTGCAGCTGTTCTCCCTTTAAATCTCAGGGCGAATTCGTAGGTTTTTGGATGGTTTGAAATTTATCTCGATAGGTTGGTGGGGACAGGTGATTTCGGGTTCCTACTCTTCCGCCATCTTGCTGACAGCCTTTTCTTTCATTATTTTGGTTTCCTATTTTCCCATTCTAATTACACAAATATTTTATTTTATCTTATTTTTATTTTACTTTTTAAAATTCTGTTTTCTTTCTTTTTTTTAAATATGAATTTATTTTTTATTGGTGTTCCTTTGGCCAACATACAGAATAACACGCAGCGCTCATCTGGTCAAGTGCCCACATCACTGCCCACATCAGTGCCCGCTACCTAGTCAACCCCACCCCCTGCCTACCTCCCCTTCCACCACCCCTTGTTTGTTTCCCTGCATTAGGAGTCTTCCATGTTCTCTCTTCCTTTCTTATATTTCCCACTTATTTTCCCCCTTTCCCCTTTATTCCCTTCCACTATTATTTATATTCCCCAAATTAATGAGAACATATGATGTTTGTCCTCCTCTGATTGACTTATTTCACTCAGCATAATACCCTCCAATTCCATCCATGTTGAAGCTAATGATGGGTATTTGTCATTTCTAATGGCTGAGTAATATTCCATTGTATACATAAACCACATCTTCTTTATCCATTCATCTTTTGATGGACACCGAGGCTCCTTCCACAGTCTGGCTATTGTGGACATTGCTGCTATCAACATCTGGGTGCAGGTGTCCTGGCGTTTCATTGAATCAATAACTTTGGGGTAAATCCCTAGCAGTGCAATTGCTTGGTCATAGGGAAGATCTATTTTTGACTCTTTGAGGAACTTCCACACAGTTTTCCAGAGTGGCTACACCAGTTCACATTCCCAGCAACAGTGCAGGAGGGTTCCCCTTTCTCCACATCCTCTCCAACATTTGTGGTTTCCTGCCTTGTTAATTTTCCCCATTCTCACTGGTGTGAGATGGTTTCTCATTGTGGTTTTTTTTAATAATAAATTTATTTTTTATTGGTGTTCAGTTTACCAACATACAGAATAACACCCAGTGCTCATCCCGTCAAGTGCCCCCCTCAGTGCCCGTCACCCATTCACCCCAACCCCCCACCCTCTTCACCTTCCATCACCCCTAGTTCATTTCCCAGAGTTAGGAGTCTTTATGTTCTGTCTCCCTTTCTGATATTTCCCACACATTTCTTCTCCCTTCCCTTATATTCCTTTTCACTATTATTTATATTCCCCAAATGAATGAGAACATACAATGTTTGTCCTTCTCCGATTGACTTACTTCACTCACGTAATACCCTCCAGTTCCATCCACGTTGAGGCGAATGGTGGGTACTGTGGTTTTGATTTGTATTTCCCTGATGGCAATTGATTCGGAGTATTTTCTCATGTGCTTGTTGGCCATGTCTCTGTCTTATTCTGTGAGATTTCTGTTCATGTCTTATGCCCATTTCATTATTGGATTGTTTATTTCTTTGCTGTTGAGTTTAATAAGTTCTTTATAGATCTTGGAAACTAGCCCTTTATCTGAGGACAAATACCCACCATTTGCTTTGACGTGGATGGAACTGGAGGTTAGTATGGGGAGTGAAATATGTCAATGGGAGAAGGACAAACATTATATGGTCTAATTCATTTGGGGAATATAAAAATAGTGAAAGGGAATAAAGAGGAAAGGAGAATAAATGACTAGGAAATATCAGAAACAGAGACAGAACATGAGAGACTCCTAACTCTGGGAAAGGAATTATTGGTGGTGGAAGGGGACGTTGGCAGGTCATGGGGGGACTGAGTATTGGGCACTGAGGGCTGCACTTGACGGGATGAGCACTGGGTCTTATTCTATATGTTGGCAAATTGAACACCCATAAAATTTTATTAAAAAAGAAAACTTCAAAGGTAAAAAAAAAAGAAAGAATTAAGAAGATAGATAAATCATTTGCCAGGCTCATTAAAAAGGAGAGGGAAAGACTCAGATCAATAAAATCATGAATGAGAAAGGACAGACACCAGCAACACCAAAAAATACAAATGGTTATAAAAACTTATTATGAGCAGCTATATACCAATCAATTAGGCAATCTAGAAGAAATGGACACATTTCTGGAAAGCCACAAACTACCAAAACTGGAACAGGAAGAAATGGAAAAGCTGAACAGGCTGATATCCAGGGAGGAAACTGAAGCAGTCATCAAAACCCCAAGGCACAAAAAATATATTTAAAAAATATATTTAAAAAATAAAACCAATAAAAACCAATTAAAACCAATAAAAAAATTTTTTTTAAAAAGAAGCTGCAGCTGTAGTGCCAGCTACACAGGGCCAGATGGCTTCCAAGGGGAATTCTATTGAAAGTTTAAAGAAGAAACCACACCTATTCTACTGAAGCTGTTCCAAAAGATAAAAAGAGATGGAGCACTTCCAATCTCATTCCATGAGGCCAAGATCACTTTAATTCCAAGACCAGAAAGAGACCCCACCAAAAAGGAGAATTACAGACCAATATCCCTGATGAACATGGATGCAAAAATTCTCAACAAGATACTAGCCAATAGGATCCAACAATACATTAAGAAAATTATTCACCATGACCAAGTAGGATTTATCCCTGGGACACAAGGCTGGTTCAACACTCGTAAAACAATCAATGTGATTCATCATATCAGCAAGAGAAAAACCAAGAACCATAGGATCCTCTCATTAGATGCAGAGAAAGCATTTGACAAAATACAGCATCCATTCCTGATCAAAACTCTTCAGAGCGTAGGGATAGAGGGAACATTCCTTAGCATCTTAAAAGCCATCTACGAAAAACCCACAGCAAATATCATTCTCAATGGGGAAACACTGGAAGCCTTTCCCCTAAGATTAGGAACAAGATATGGATGACCACTCTCACCACTACTATGCAACAGAGTACTAGAAGTCATAGCCTCAGCAATCAGGCAACAAAAAGAAATGAAGGGCATTCAAACTGGCAAAAAAGAAGTCAAACTCTCCCTCTTGGCAGATGACATAAAACTGTACCTAGAAAACCCAAGACTCCACTGCAAGATTGTAAGAACTCATACAGCCATTTGACAGTGTGGCAGGATACAAAATCAATGCCCAGACGTCAGTGGCATTTCTATACACTAACAATGAGACTGAAGAAAGAGAAATTAAGGAGTCAATCCCATTTACAATTGCACCCAAAGCATGAGATAGATAGGAATAAACCTAACCAAAGAGGTAAAGGATCTATAGCTTAAAAACTACAGGACACTTTTGAAAGAAATTGAGGAAGACACAAAGAGATGGAAAAGTATTCCATGCTCATGCATTGGAAGAATTAAAATTGTAAAAATGTCAATGCTACCCAGGGCAATTTACACATTTAATGCAATCCCTATCAAAATACCATGGACTTTCTTCAGAGGGTTGGCACAAATCATCTTACGATTTATGTGGAATCAGAAAAGACCCCGAATAGCAGGGGAATATTAAAAAAGAAAACTAGAGATGAGGGCATCACAATACCAGATGTCACCTTGTACTACAAAGCTGTCGTCACCAAGAGAGTGTGGTACCGGCACAAAAGCAGACACAAAGATCAATGGAGCAGAATAGAGAATCCAGAAATGGACCCTCAACTCCATGGTCAACTAATATTTGACAAAGCAGTATATCTTTCCACTGGAAAAAATACAGTGTCTTCAAAAACGGTGCTGGGAAAGTTGGACATCCATATGCAGAAGAAGGAAATTAGACCATTGTCTTACACCATGCCCAAACATAAACTCAAAATGGATGAAAGATCTAAATGTGAGACTAGATCCATCACAATCCTAGAGTAGAACACAGGCAACACCCTTTTTTAAAAAAATAAATTTATTTTTTATTGGTGTTCAATTTGCCAACATACAGAATAACATCCAGTGCTCATCCCGTCAAGTGCCCCCCTCAGTGCCCATCACCCATTCACCCCCACCCCCCGCCCTCCTCCCCTTCCACCACCCCTAGTTTGTTTCCCAGAGTTAGGAGTCTTTATGTTCTGTCTCCCTTTCTGATATTTCCTACCCATTTCTTCTCCCTTCCCTTCTATTCCCTTTCACTATTATTTATATTCCCAAAATGAATGAGAACATATGTTTGTCCTTCTCCGATTGACTCATTTCACTCAGCAAAATACCCTCCAGTTCCATCTATGTTGAAGCAAATGGTGGGTATTTGTAATTTCTAATGGCTGAGTAATATTCCATTGTATACATAAACCACATCTTCTTTATCCATTCATCTTTCAATGGACACCGAGGCTCCTTCCACAGTTTGGCTATTGTGGACATTGCTGCTAGAAACATTGGGGTGCAGGTTTCCAGGCATTTCAATGAAAAATATATTTAAAAATAAATTAAAACCAATTAAAACCAATAAAAAAATTTTTTAAAAAAAGAAGCTGCAGCTGTAGTGCCAGCTAGGTGGCAATTCCTTGCAGGCTAGGACAACGTTCTCCAGACAGCGATACATGTTCCAAATCAGTTTCTAATATATAATGCTGTTTCTCCCATAGCTCACATACACAGGCGCAGGAATCAAGGACTGGAACTGAGAGTGGTACTGCTCACTATATCCCTTCATGATCTACTTGAAAAGTGTTTAATTTCTGTTCCCATGACTTTAAATTCCGCTGGCCTAGAGGTCTCAGGCTCAAAGACAGACACAAAAACAATCCTTGTGAACTGGAAATTGAAACTGCTGCCTGGTCACTTTGAGCTCTCTTCATGCCTCTGAATCAATAGGCAAGGAAGGAAGTTAATATGCTGACTGTATGATTAATCCCAAATACCTTGGAGAAATTGGTTGAACTCCACAATGGAGGTTAAAATAGCATGTGTGAAAATCATAGAATCACTTAAGACATCTTTTATTATAATTACATGTTTTAGTTTTCATTTCCTTCCATGTATTTTTTAATTTATACTTTAAATTCCCTGTTGAACCACTCATTATGAGCAGGAGGATATTCTTTAACCCCCAGGTATTTCTGGGTTTCCAAATTTTTTCTTGTGGTTGACCTTAAGATTCATATCATTGTGGTTGGAAAATATGCATGGTATAGTCTTCATCTTTTTATACTTATTAAGTCTGATTTGTGTCCTGGTACGTGATCTATTCTGGAGAATGTTTCATATGCACTCAAAAAGACTGTGTCTTCTGCTGTTTTAGGAAGAAATGTTCTGAATGTATTTGTTAAGTTCCAAAAGAAGAAGGAAAGACAGGAAACGACAAATACCCACCATTTGCTTCAATGTGGATGGAACTGGAGGGTATTATGCTGAGAGAAATAAGTCAATCGGAGAACGGCACCCATTATTTGGTCCCATTCATTTGGGGAATAAAAAATAGTGAAAGGGAATAAAGGGAAAAGGAGAGAAAATGAGTGAAAATATAAGTTGAGGATGACAGAATATTAGAGACTCCTAACTCTGGGGAACGAACAAAGGGTTGTGGAAAGGGAGGGGGTTGGGGTGACTGGATGGCGGGCGCTGGGGGGGGAATTGACCTAATGAGCCCTGGTTGATATGCTCTATGTTGGCAAATTGAACTCTTCTCATTAAGAACCTGACTACATCCTGTCAGCCCTTTCTGGCCTTCCAGGAGCTGTTAACCTATTACTTTTCCCCTCAAGGATAAAGAGCTCTTGTCTCTTGTTGCTTTGAGGATCTTCCTTTATCTTTGGAATTTGCAGGTTTCACCATGCAATGTCAGGATGTTGATCGGTTTTTATTGATTTTAGGGGGGGTGAATATCTCTATCTCCAGGATCTGCATGCCTGTTTCCTTCTCCAAATTAGGGAAGTTCTCGGCTATGATTTGTTCTAATACGCTTTCTGGTCCTCTGTTCCTTTCAGCACCCTCTGGAACCCCCATTAAATGTAGATTTTTCCTTCTGAGGCTCTCATTTATTTCCTTTAACCTTTCCTCATGGTCTTTTGTTTTTCTCTTTTTCCTCAGCTTCCTTCCTTGCCATCCACCTGCCTTCTATGTCACTCACTCATTTTAAAACCTCATTAACCTCATCATTAGAACCTTCAGTTTGGATTGCATCTCATTTAATTGATTTTTAATTTCGGCCTGACTAGATCTAAATTCTGCAGTCAAGAAGTCTCTTGAATCCTTCATGCTTTTTTCCAGAACCACCAGTTGCCTTAAAATTGTGCTTCTGAATTGGAATTCGGATATCGAATTGTAATCCCAATTCTGTAACTCTGTGGGAGTGAGGACTGTTTCTGATTGTTTGTTCTTACTTTTGGTCATTTTGCTCAGTGCAGAGTGGCTAAAAACAAGTTGTACTGGAAAAAGGAAGGAATAAAAGAAAAAAAGGGGGTAAACAAAAAACAAAAACAAATACAGCAACAAAAAGCAAGAAACATTTCAAAATTAAAAAAAAATAAGGAGGGGTATCGTCTGATTCTATATACGGTAAGAATCAGACGAATTCCCCTGGAGCTTTCCAGCGCTACTTGGTCAAGAAATTGCTCTTCCCCTTTCCTTGCAGCTGGTCTTTGGTGGGAGGGGTCTTCTGTTTTGATTGTCAGGTGTGTGCCCCTGAAAGAGTTGCCACACACCATCCCAGGTGCAGGGTTCAGTGGGAGCTGTTTATCCTGTGAGGCCCATGCTCCCTGGGGGCTCGGCTCCGTCCCTGACACAAGGTTACATAGTGAGGAAAAACAACACTTTTGGCAGCCACCTCTCCAGCCCTAGAGTCCGCTTCCTCAGTACGTCCTTCAACTCCCAATCCGCGGGAGCCTGGATGCTCCGGGCTCCAGATGTGGGGCCACCGACCTTCACAGTTCAGAGGTGCCTGGCGGCAAGAGCATCCTGGCTGTCCTATGTCCTCCTGGCCTCTGCCTTTCCAAAGGGAAAGGATTTGGGCTGTGTCCCCCGGCTTCTTGGACTCCGGGACCTGCACCCCTGGAATCGCTCTCCCGGAGTCGCGCAAACCCCTCCTCGCCAAGCCGCTGCCCAAGCCACCACCTGAGACTCTCCCGGGGCCCACTGGGTGCGCGCTCCAGCCCTTTACGGAGCTCGGCCCACGGTGTGTGGGGTCCTCTCCCCACTTTTCTGTCAGTGTCCCTGGAAACCTGGGGGCTCCACTGCCCCTCCTGGGATCCTGCCCCAGTTCCCTGTGAGCACATTTCCATCCGGGAAGATTGGTAAACTTCCTGATTCTCCCGGTCTGGGCTTTCCTTTCCTTGAGGCTATCCTGCCCGGCCTTAGCCAGGCTCCTCGTGGGGGCTCTCCCCCACTGGAGTCTATTTATTTATTTTTCCATCTTTCTACCTTGAGAGAAGCCAAACCCTTTTCACTGTAGCGTTCCAGCTGTTCTCTCTTCAAATCACAGGCCGAATTTGTAGGTTTTCAGGATGATTTGAAAGTTACCTAGGTAAATTAGTGGAACAAGTGAATTCGAGATTCTACGCTTCTGCCATCAGACATCACTTGTTTGTGGTTATTTTGATTTCCTATTTTCCCGTTCTATTTACACAACTATTTTATTTTACCTTATTTTTATTTTACTTTTTAAAAATTTGAATTCAATTTGCCAGCGTATAATAAACCATTAGTTTCAGATGTTGTGATCAGTAATTTATCATTTGTGTGTAACACCCAGTGCTCATCACACCACGTGCCCTCCTTAATGCCCCTCTCCCAGGTACTCATCCCCCACCCACCTCCCCTCTAGCGACCTGCCCTTTATTTCACAAAGTTAAGGCTCTTTCAAGGTTTTTTTCTCTCTCTGATGACTTCCCATTCAGTTTTCCCTCCCTTCCCCTATGATTCTATGCATGTTTCTTATATTTCACATATGAATGAAACCATATGATAATTGTCTTTCACTGACTGACTTATTTCACTCTCTGAGTAATACCTTCCAGTAACATCCATGTCGATATAAATGGTAAAGTTTCATCCTCTCTAAAGGATGACTAATATCCCATTGTATCTATAGACCACATCTTCTTTATCCATTCATCTGTCAATGGATATCTAGCTCCTTCCACACTGTGGACATTGCTGCTGTGAACATTGGGGTGCAGGTGTCCCTTCTTTTCACTACCCCTGTATCTTTGGCGTAAATAAACAGTAGTGCAATTGCTAGTCATAGGGTAGCTCTGATTTTATGTTCTTGAGAAACCTGCACACTTTTCCAGAGTGGCTGCACCAGTTTGCACTCTCACCAACAATGCAAGAGGGTTCCCCTTCTCCACATCCTCGCCAACATTTGTTTCCTGCCTTGTTCATGTTACCCATTCTGACAGATGTGAGGTGGTATCTCATTGTGGGTTTTATTTTGTTTTGTATTTTCCTGATATTGAGTGATGTGGAGCATTTTTTTCATGTGTCTGTTCTCCACATGTAGGCCTTTTTTGGAGAAATGTCTGTTCATGTCTTCTACCCATTTCTTCACTGGATACTTGTTTTGAGTGTAGACTTCCATAAGTTCTTTATGGATCTTGGTTACTAGCCTTTTGTCTCTTATGTCATTTGCAAATGTTTTCTCCCATTTTGAAGGTTGCTTCTTAGTTTTATGGACTTTTTCCTTTGCTTTTGAACTTGATGAAGTCCCAATAGTTCTGGTTTGCTCCTGCTTCCCTTGCTTTTATAGACATGTCTTGCATAAGTTGCTATTGCCAAGGTCAAAGAGGTTGCTGCCTGTGTTTTTCTGTAGGATTGTCATGGATTGCTCTTTCACCTTTAGGTCTTTCATCCATTTTGAGTTTATGTTTGTGTGTGGTGTAAGAGAATGGTCCAGTTGAGTTATTCTGCATGTGGCTGTCCAATTTGTTGAAGAGACTGTCCTTTTTCCAGCGGATATTCTTTTCTGCTTTGTCGAAGATTAGTTGACCATAGAGTTGAGGGTCCATTTCTGAGTTCTCTATTCTGTTCCTTGATCAATGTGTCTGTTTTTCTGCCAGTATGATAATATTTTGATGATGACAGCTTTGTCTATGACATACAGAAGAAGCCTTAGACAAAATGTAGCCTGAAGTCCAGACATTGTGATATAAACTGCTTTTGATTTCTTTTGCAACATTCCTATGGCTAATTGGGGTTTTTTCCGGTTCCGTGCAAATCTTAGAGTTATTTATTTTTGCTCCGTGAAAAATGTCAATGGTATTTTGATAGGGACTACTTTGAAAGGGTACATTGCCCTGGGTAGCATGGACATTTTCACAATATTGATTTTTCAAATCCATGAACATGCAATGTTAACGCATCTCTTTGCTCTTCCACAATTTCTTTCATAGGTGTTCTGTAGTTTTTAGTTACAGATCCTTTACCTCTTTCATTATGTTTATTCCTAGGTATTTTATGGTTTCTGGTGCAATTATAAGTAGGATCAACCCTAAATTTCCCTGTCTTCTGTATCTTGTTAGGTGTCTACAAATACGACTGATTCCTCTGCATTGATTTCTCATCCTGCCACATTGCTGTATTACAGTACGAGTCCTAGCAAAGTTAGAAACTCTTGTGTTTTCCACATAAAGTATCATGTTATCTAAGAAAAGTGGGATTTTGACTTCTTCTTTGCCAGTTTGAATGCCATTTATTTCCTTTTGTTTTCTGATGGCTGAGGCTACTAATTCTACTACTCTATTGAAGAATGGTGGTGAGAGTGGGCACTCTTGTTGTGTTCCTGTCCTTAGGGGAAAGGCTGCCACTTCTATCCCATTGAGAATGATATTCACCATGGGTTTTGTAAATGGCTTTTATGATGTTAGGTCTATTTCCCAATCTGTACACTGTGGAGAGTTTTAATCAAGAAAGGATGCTGTATTTTGCCTAAGGTTTTTTCTGCATTAATTCTGAAGATCATAAGATTCAGGCCCTTTCTTTTATTAAGGCGATCTATCATGCTGGTTGACTTTTAAATGTTGAACCACGCTTGCAGTCCAGGATCTTTTCCACATGGTCTTAGTGAATAATCCTTTTGATGTACTGTTGGATTCCCTTAGCTAATATATTGGTGATAATTTTGGCATCCATGTTCATCAGGGATATTGGTCTGTAGTTCTCCTGTTTGGTGGGATCTTTGGCTTTGGAATCAAGGTAATGGTGACCTCACAGAATGAGTATGCAAGTTTTCCTTGCATTTCCTTGCTATATTTGCAAGATCTTCACTACCATAAGTATTATTTCTTATTCAAATGTTTGGTTGAATTCTCTGGAGGCATTCAGCCCTGGGCTGTGGTTTTCTGGGAAGTTATCGATGACTACTTCAATTACATTACTAGTAATGGATCTGTTCAGGTTTTCAATTTCTTCCTATTTCAGTTCTCCTAGCTTATAAGCTCCAGAAAAGCATCCATTTTTTCCAGATTGCCTAATTTGGGGCATATAATTGCTGATAATATTCTTTATAATTGTTTGCATTTATTTGGAGTTGGTTGTGATCTGCCTCTTTCATTTATGATTTTATTTGTTTGGATTCTTTATCATTTCTTTAATAAGTCCTACGAGAGTTTTCTCAATCTCATGAATTCTTCCTAAGCAGAGGCCGGCTTGCCCTAGTGCTGAGAAATGCTGGTAGTCAAGGATCCAGTGGCACATGGTGAACCTGCGATCCAGGGGCCTGCTTGGCCTAGCCCTGTCTGGGATGTGTAACCCCAAGTCCAAATCACAAGGGCAGCCCACTTACCAGGGACCTAAGTGAGTACAGCTGAGATGTGAGGTTGGTCTTCAGGTCCAAGGCACATGCTGACCCCCCTGTTTAGGTGCCTCCTTTTCACAATGATGAAGTGGGATGCAAGGCTCATGACTTGGGGGCATCAGCAAACCCAGAGTCCCCTGAACCCCATTTCCTTATTCTGGGCTCCACTGGAGCACTGGTGGTGTGAGGCTTCTTGGTCCATCCAGTGTCTGGGTTACTCACATGTCCAGGGCCACGTGGGTTCAGATGGTTCCCAGTCTGAGGGCTACTGGTAGGTGCTCTGTTCCATGGACTGAATTTCTCAGTGTCCTGCTGTGTTTGAGGGTTTGTGATCTGTGGGCTCCTGGTCAGCCAGGGATCTGGGGGAATTGATTTTCCACTACTGAGCTGGGGTAGGCAGCTCTTGGTCTGAGGGCCTGTGTTCCAATGACCAGCAACATGTCCAGTGATCAGGTGACTCGTTCTCCCAGGGACTTACTTGTTTCATAAAATCCCCTCTCTGCTGGGTGCCTGGAGGCCAATGCAGACATGTACACATAGGAGTGGACTGGAGGTTTAGGGAACTCATGTGCCCTGTACTGAGCTGTGTTCGAGAGCTCCAGAGAAGCAGTGACTGCCCTGGGCTCCCACAGGATGTGGTCTCACAGCTTTCCTGTGTTGAGCCCGGTTGTGACCCCAGAGGTGTGGGAGAGGCTATTCCCCTCTGTCTGAGTATCCATGGTACGGATTTCCAGTGTCCCGCTCCCAGAGGCCACATGGGAATATGTCCGTGAGCAACCAGGCCAACCTCACAGTGGAAAATGGGACCAAGAGTTGCTTGCTATGGGTTCGTGGACTCTCAGAACTACAGACGGGAATGAAGGGAGGTGCAATCATGCAAGTGGAGGCGAAAGTTTTGGCAAGAGCCCTGGGGAAGGAGGGGTGGATAAGGGGCTTGCCATAGCAGGGGCAGAAAACAGGGCAGAGAACCTGAGGGAGAGCAGGGAGATCTGTGCCTGAAGTGCCATCACTGTCGTCACAGGGGCCTGGGTGGTTGCCTTACAAAACCCTGGTGCATCATAGTGCCCTTCTATGATGTCACTGCCATACCCTGGCCAATCACTCAGGATCGCATTGTGGACTGGTTCATGTGGCCAATCACCATGCAGCTCAGGTGGCCAACGTCAGATGGCTCTCTCAGTGACCCTCCTGATATTGTTGCCTAGAAACCATGCTGAAACGGAAAACAGAGGAGGTGGGGGCAAGATGGTGGAAGAGTAGGGTCCCCAAGTTACCTGTCCCTTCCCAATTACCAGATAACTTTCAAATCAGCCTGAAAACCTAGGAATTCGGCCTGAGATTTAAAGAGAAAACAGCTGGAATTCTACAGTGAGAGAAGAGTTCATGCTTCTTCAAGTACAACATTTTTGGCCACTCTGCACGAGAAAAATGACTAGAAGAAAAACCTCACATCAAAGGAAAGAATCAGAAACAGTCCCTCTCCCACAGAGTTACAAAATTTGGGTTACAATTCACTGTCAGAAAGCCAATTCAGAAGCACAAGTGTAAAGGTACTGGTGGCTCTAGAGAAAAGCATAAAGAATTCAAGAGACTTCGTGACTGCAGAATTTAGATCTAATCAGGCCGATATTAAAAATCACTTAAATGAAATGCAATCCATACTAGAGGTACTAACGATTAGGGTTAATGAGGTAAAAGAACGAGGGAGTGACATAGAAGACAAGGTGATGGCAAGGAGGGAAACTGAGGAAAAAAGAGACAAACGAATAAAAGATCGTGAGGATATCTTAAGGGAAATAAATGACAGCCTCAGAAGGAAAAATCTACGGTTACCTGGGTTTCCCGGGGGTGCTGAAAAGGACAGAGATCCAGAATACATATTTGAAAAAATCATAGCTGAAAACATCCCTAATTTGGGAAGGGATACAGGCATTCAGATCTGGAAATAGAGAAACACTCCTTAAAATCAATAAAAACCACTCAACACCTCGACATTTAATAGTGAAACTTGCAAATTCCAAAGATAAAGAGAAGATCCTTAAAGCAGCAAGATACAAGAAATCTCTAACTTTTATGGGGAGAAGTATTAGCACAACAGCAGACCTCTCCACAGAGACCTGGCAGGCTAGGAAGGGCTGACAGGATATATTCAGGGTCCTAAATGAGAAGAACATGCAGCCAAGAATACTGTATCCAGCAAGGCTCTCATTCAAAACAGAAGGAGAGATAAAGAGCTTCCAAGATAGGCAGAAAGCGAGAGTATGTGACCACGAAGCCAGCTCTGCAAGAAATACTAAGGTGGAGTATGTAATTGACGAATTCCAGGGGAACAATCCACAACAACAGGGACTAAATAGGTATCATGATGACACTGAATACATATCTTTAAATTGTAACTCTGAACGTGGATGCGCTTAACAACCTCAGCAAAAGGCACAGCTGCAGTTTCAGACTGGATAAAAAAGCAGGACCCATCTATTTGCTGTCTACAAGAGATTCATTTTAGACCCAAGGACAACTAAAGCCTGAAAACCTTGGAGAACCATTGGTTGGAGAACCACTTACCATTCATATGGTCCTCAAAAGAAAGCAGGGGTAGCCAACCTTATATCACATAAACTAAAATATACCCCGAAGACTGTAGTGAGAGATGAAGAGGGACACTATATCATACTTAAAGGATCTATCCAACAAGAGGACTTAACAATCCTCAATATATATGCACTGAATGTGGGAGCTGCCAAATATATCAATCAATTAATAACCAAGTTAAGACATACTTAGATAATAATACACTTATACTTGGCGACTTCAACCTAGCACTTTCTATACTAGATAGGTCTTCTAAACACAACATCTCCAAAGAAACAAGAGCTTTAAATGATACACTGGACCAGATGGATTTCACAGATATCTACAGAACTTTACATCCAAACCCAACTGAATACACATTCTTCTCAAGTGCATATGGAAGTTTCTCCAGAATAGACCACATACTGGGTCACAAATCAGGTCTCAACCGATACCAAAAAATTGGGATCATCCCCACATATTCTCAGACCATAATGCATTGAAATTAGAACTAAACCACAACAAGAAGTTTGGAAGGACTTCAAACACATGGAGGTTAAGGACCATCTTGCTAAAAGATGAAAGCTTCAACCAGGAAATTAAGGAACAATTAAAAAGTTTCATGAAAACTAATGAGAATGAATATACAATGGTTCAAAATCTTTGGGATACAGCACAAGCAGTCCTGAGGGAGAAATATATGGCATTACAATTATCCACCAAATACTGGAAAGGACTCAAATACAAGCATACAAGCACGAACCTGGCACCTACAAGAGCTGGAGAAAAAAACAGCAAATAGATCCTACACTCAGCAGAAGAAGAGAGTTAATAAAGATTCGAGCAGAACTCAATGAATTAGAGACCAGAAGAACTGTGGAACAGATAAAAAAAAAAAGCCAGGAGTTGGTTCTTTGAAAGAATTAATAAGATAGATAAATCATTAGCCAGCTTATTAAAAAGAAGAGACAGAACTCAAATTAATAAAATCATGAATGAGAAAGGAGAGATCACTACCAACACCAAGGAAATACAAAGGATTTTAAAAACATATTATGAACAGCTAAATGCCAATAAATCAGGCAATCTAGAAGAAATTGATGCATTTCTAGAGAGCCATAAACTATCAAAACCGTAACTGGAAGAAGTACAAAACCAAACAGGCCAATAACCAGGGAATAAATTGAAGCAGTCCTCAAAGACCTCTAAAGACACAAAAGTCCAGAGCCAAATGGCTTCCCTGGGGAATTCTATCAAAGATTTAAAGAAGAACCCATTCCTATTTTACTAAAGCTGTTCCAAAAGATAGAAAGAGACGGAGTAATTTCAAACCCGTTCTATGAAGCCAGCATCACCTTAATTCCAAAACCAGACAAAGACCCCACCAAAAAGGAGAATTATAGACCAATACCCCTGATGAACATGGATGCAAAAATTCTCCACCAGATATTAGCCAATAGGATACAACAATACATTAAGAAGAGTATTCACCATGACGAAGAAGGATTTATCCTTGGGATGCAAGGCCGGTTCAACACTCGTAAAATATCAATGTCATTCATTATATCAGCAACAGAAAAACAAGAACCATGTGATCCTCTCAATAGATATAGAGAAAGCATTGCACAAAATGCAGCATTCATTCCTGATCAAAACTCTTAAGAGTGTAGAGATACAGGGGAACATTCCACAACATCTTAAAAGCCATCTACGAAAAATCCACAGCAAATATCATTCTCAATGGGGAAGCACTGGGAGCCTTTCCCCTAAGATCAGGAACAAGACAGGGATGTCCACTCTCACCACTGCTACTCAACATGGGACTAGAAGTCCTAGCTTCAGCAATCAGACAACAAAAAGAAAGTGTAAAATGGCCAAAAACAAGTTGTATTGGGAAAAAGAGAAAGAAGAACAAAAAGAAGAAAAAAGAATAAAAAGGAAAAAAGAAAAGAAAGAAAAAAAAGAGAATAGAATACAAGAAAAAAGGGGGGGAAGCAAAAAACAAAAAACAAGGGAGAGTCTCCTCTCATTTTCTATAGTGTAAATCCCTTGGCTTCCCCTGAACTTTCCAGTTCTTCTTGGACAATAGTTTGTTTTTCCCCTGTCCGCTAGCTGGTCTTCTGTGGGAGAGGCCTGCTGTGCTGACTTTAGGGTTTTAGCACTTGGAGGAGCTGCTCAGCCCCCTCCCTGGTGCAGGGCTCAGTGAAAGATGTTTAACCTCTTTATCCATTTAGCCACTGTGAGGTTCAGTGGGGGGTGTTTATCCTGTGAGGCCCCAGGAGGAACACCAACAGTAGAGGCAGCCAGCTCGAGCCCTGGAGTCAGCTCCCACAGTAGCTATGGAGCTCTCAGTCTGCAGAAGCCTGGATGCTCTGGGGGCAGGGGCCTCTGATCTGCCCAGCTCGGGGCCACGTGGTGGCAAGAGTGTCCTTGCTATCCTGAGCCTTCCTGGCTTCTGCCTGTCCCCGGGGAGGCGCCGGATCCTGGGCTGAGTCCCCGGCTCACTGTGCTCCCAGGCCTGAGCTGTTGGAATCGTGCTCCAGGCCGCCCAGGCCCCTCCATGTGGAGCCTCTGCCCAAGTGCATTCTGAGCAGTTCCCAGGCCGCACATCCCCCTTCATGGAGCCTCTACCTGAGCCGCTTCCGAGCTGTGCCCAGGGCCACACAGCAACCTCCTAGCAGAGCCGCTGCCTCAGCTGACTCCAAGCTGCTCTGGGGCCCGCTGGATGTACGCTGCAGCCATCTAGGGAGCTTGGCCGGTGTGGGATGCACTCTCCCCGAGGCGCTGGTGCTCTGTTAGTGTCCCAGGGAGGCTGAGGGCATCCCCGCCCCTCCTGGGATCCTGCTCCAACTCCCGGGAAGATGGGTGAAAGCCCTGCTTCTCCAAGATGGGGCTTTCCTGTCCCGGGGACACTCGCTGTGGCCTTAACTTGGGTCCTCGCGGGGCCCCTCCCACTTGGATGCCTTTTGTTTCTTTATTTCTTCCCCCACCCCGTCTGCCTACTGTGATAGAAGTGTGAACTCTTCTCACTGTAGCATTCCAGCTGGTCTCTCTTTAATTTTTTTTTAATTTATTTGTGATAGTCACAGAGAGAGAGAGAGAATGAGGCAGAGACACAGGCCGAGGGAGAAGCAGGCTCCATGCACCGGGAGCCCGACGTGGGATTCAATCCCGGGTCTCCAGGATCGCGCCCTGGGCCAAAGGCAGGCGCCAAACCGCTGCGCCACCCAGGGATCCCTGTTCTCTCTTTAAATCTCAGGCCGAATTTGTAGGTTTTCAGGAGGATTTAAAACAGGTAATTTGGGGATCCCTAGGTGGCGCAGCGGTTTAGCGCCTGTCTTTGGCCCAGGGCGCGATCCTGGAGACCCGGGATCGAATCCCACATCGGGCTCCCGGTGCATGGAGCCTGCTCCTCCCTCTGCCTGTGTCTCTGCCTCTCTCTCTCTCTGTGTGACTATCATAAATAAATAAAAATTAAAAAAAAAATAAAACAGGTAATTTAGTGGGGACAGGTGACTTGGGGACCCTACACTTCTGCCATCTTGCCCTCTCCTACTCTGTTTTCCGTTTAAAATTGTCTCTAGGCAAGGATATCAGGAGGGTCAAGGAGAAAGCCATCTGACCTTGGCCACCTGAGCTGCATGGTGATTGGCCACCTGAACCAGGCCCCTCCGAGAGCGTGCGTGATTGGCTGTGGCATGGCGGTGACATCACAGAGGGGCACTCTGATGCACCTGGGTTGATATAAAAGCATGACAACCACGCAGGTGCCCGTGATGACAGAGATGGCACTGCAGCCACAGATCTCCCTGCTCTCCCTCAGGTTGTCTGCCCTGTTTTCTGCCCATGGCCATGGCAAGCCCCTGGAAAACCCTCCTATCCCATTCCTCTCCCCAAGACTTTGGGCTCCACCTGCATGTTTGCACATCCATTTATCCCCCTCTGTGGTCCTGAGAGTCCACGAACCCACAGCAGGCGACTCCTGCTCCCATTTCCCACTGAGAGGTTGGCCTGGCTGCTCACGGACATATTCTCATGTGGACTGTGGGAGCGGGACACCGGGAATCAGTACCATGGATACTCAGGCAGAGGGGAAATGCCTCTCCGACACCCCTGGGGTCAACCTGGAGTTCAACACAGGAAAGCTATGAGTTCCCGTTCTGAGGGAACCCAGGGCACTCACGGCTTCTCTGGAGCTCTCCAACCCAGCTCAGTACAGGGCACACGAATGCCCTAAACCTCCACTCCACCCCCATGTGTACAGTGTTTGTAGTGCCTCCAGGCACCCGGCAGAGAAGGGATTGTATGAAACAAGTAAGTCCTGGGACAAGGAGTCACCACATCACTGGAAACGGTGGGGGTCATTGGAACACGGGCCCTCAGACCACGAGCTGCCTGCCCCAGCTCAGTAGTGGACAAACGGATGCTCCAGATCCCTGGCTGACCAGGCGCCCATACACCACAAACCCTTAAACACAGCAGGACACAGAGAAATTCAGTCCCCAGAACAGAGCATGTACCAGGATCCCTCAGACTGGAAACCCCCTTAAGCCTCATGCCTCCGGGCATGTGAGTCACCCAGACACTGGATCCCTATCAAAATAGCATGGACTTTGTTCAGAGAGTTGGAACTAATTATTTCAGGTTTGTGTGGAATCAGCAAAGACCCCGAATAGCCAGGGGAATATTAAAAAGAAATCCATAGCTGGGGGCATCACAATGCCAGATTTCAGGTTGTACTACAAAGCTGTGGTCATCGAGACAGTGTGGTACCAGCCCAAAAACAGACACATAGATCATGGAACAGAATAGAGAACCCAGAAGTGGACCCTCAACTTTACGGTCAACTAATAATATTCGATAAAGGAGGAAAAACTCTCCACTGGGGGAGATCCCTGGGTGGCTCAGTGGTTTAGCACCTGCCTTTGGCCCAGGGCGTGATCCTGGAGTCCCGGGATCGAGTCCCACATCAGGCTCCCGGCATGGAGCCTGCTTCTCCCTCCTCCTGTGTCTCTGCCCCTCTCTTTCTCTCTCTCTCTCTCTATCATAAATAAATAAATCTTAAAAAAAATAAAATAAAAAAATAAAAAACTTAAAAAAAAACTCTCCACTGGAAAATACAGTCTCTTCAATAAATGGTGCTGGGAAAATTGGACATCCACATGCAGAAGAATGAAAATAGACCACTCTCTTGCACCATACACAAAGAGCAACTCAAAATGGATGAAAGATATCAATGTGAGACAAGAGTCCACCAATATCCTAGAGGAGAACACAGGCAACACCCTTTTGGATCTTGACCACAGTAACGTCTAGCAAGATACATCCATGAAGGCAAGAGACAGAGAAACAAAAATGGTCTATTAGGACTTCATCAAGATAGGAAGCTTTTGCACAGCAAAAGATACAGTCAAGAAAACTAAAAGACAACCTACAGAATGGGAGAAGACATTTGCAAATGAAGTAACAGATAAAGGGCTAGTTTCACAGATCTCTAAAGAACCTATTAAACTCAACAGCAAAGAAACAAACAATCCAAACAGGAAATGGGCAAAAGACATGAACAGAAATCTCACAGAGGAAGACATAGACATGACCAACAAGCACATGAGAAAATGCTCCACATCCCTGGCCATGAGGGGAATACAAATCAAAATCACAATGAGATACCACCTCACATGTGTGAGAATGTGGAAAATTAACAAGGCAGGAAACCACAAATGGTGGGGAGGATGTGGAGAAAGGGGAACCCTCCTGCACTGTTGGTAGGAATGTGAACTGGTGCAGCCACTCTGGAAAACTGTGTGGAGGTTCATCAAAAAATTAAAAATAGATCTGCCAAAAAGGTAAAAATAAAAAAATAAAAAAATAGATGTGCACTACGACCCAGCAATTGCAGTACTGGGGATTTAACCCAAAGATACAGATGCAATGAAATGCCAGGACACCTGCACTCTGATGTTTATCAGCAATGTCCACAATAGCTAAGCTGTGGAAGGAGCCTCGGTGTCCATGAAAAGATGAATGGATAAGGAAGATGTGGTTTATGTATACAATGGAATACTACTCAGCCATTAGAAACAACAAATGCCCACCATTTCCTTCGATGTGGATGGAACTGGAGGGTGTTATGTCGAGTGAATAAGGCAATCGGAGTGGGTAGACATTATATGGTCTCCTTCATTTGGGGAATAGAAAAAATAGTGAAATGAAACGCTCTGTTGTTTCCTACTGGCTAGAATCTTTTTGTTTGTTTGTTTTGTTTTTTGTTTTTTTATAATAAATTTATTTTTTATTGGTGTTCAATTTACCAACACACAGAATAACACCCAGTGCTCATCCGGTCAAGTGCCCCCCTCAGTGCCTGTCACCCACTCACCCCCACCCCCCACCCTCCTCCCCTTCCACCACCCCTAGTTCGTTTCCCAGAGTTAGGAGTCTTTACGTTCTGTCTCCCTTTCTGATATTTCCCACACATTTCTTCTCCCTTCCCTTCTATTCCCTTTCACTATTACTTATATTCCCCAAATGAATGAGAACATATAATGTTTGTCCTTCTCCGATTGATGTACTTCACTCAACATAATACTGGCTAGAATCTTGTGAGAATTTTTCCATCCATGTTCATGAGGGATATTGGTCTGTAATTCTCCTTATTGGTGGGGTCTTTGTCTGGTTGTGGAATTTAAGTGATGTTGGCCTCATACAAGGAGTTTGCAAATGCTACATCTCGTTATCTTTCAGAACAGCTTTAGTAGAAGAGGTATGGTTTCTTCTTTAAACGTTTGATAGAATTCCTCTGGGAAAGCATCTTGCCCTGGATTTTGTGTCTTGGTAGGATTTGAGGACTGCTTCAATTTCTTCCCTGGTTATCGGCCTGGTTCAGGTGGCCAATCACCATGCAGCTCAGGTGGCCAAGGTCAGATGGCTTTCTCCTTGACCCTCCTGATATCCTTGCCTAGAGACAATTTTAAACGGAAAACAGAGTAGGAGAGGGCAAGATGGCGGAAGTGTAGGGTCCCCAAGTCACCTGTCCCCACTAAATTACCTGTTTTATTTTTTTTTTAATTTTTATTTATTTATGATAGTCACACAGAGAGAGAGAGAGGCAGAGACACAGGCAGAGGGAGGAGCAGGCTCCATGCACCGGGAGACTGATGTGGTTATCGGCCTGTTCAGTTTTCTATTTCTTCCTGTTCCAGTTTTGGTAGTTTGTGGTTTTCCTGAAATGTGTCCATTTTTCCAAGATTGCCTAATTTATTGACATGTAGTTGCTCATAATAAGCTTTAAAATTCGTTTGTATTTTTTGGTGTCGGTGGTGTTCTCTCATTGATCATTCATTATTTTATTAATTTGAGTCCTTTCCCTCTTCTTTTTAATAAGGCTGCCTAATGATTTATCTACGTTATTAATTCTTTCAAAAAACCAACTCCTGGATTCGTTCATCCATTCCACATTTCTTCTGGTCTCTCTTTCATTGAGTTCTGCCCGAATCTTTATTGACTCTCTTCTTCTGCTGTGTGTAGGATCTATTTGCTGTTTTTTTCTCCAGCTCCTTTAGATACCACGTTCGCTTTTGTATTTGAGTTCTTTCCAGTTTTTGGATGGATGCTCATATTGCAATGAATTTCCCCCTCAGGACTGCTTTTGTTGTATCCCAAAGATTTTGAACAGTTGTATCTTTATTCTCATTAGTTTCCATGAATCTTTTTCATTCTTCTCTAATTTCCTGCTTTACCATTTCATCTTTTAGCAGGATGGTCCTTAAGCTCCATATGTTTGAAATCCTTCCAAACTTTTTCTTGTGATTTAGTTCTAATTTCAAAGCATTATGGTGTGAAAAGATGCAGGGGGTGATCCCGATCTTTTGGTATCAGTTAAGTCCTGTTTTGTGACCCAGTATGTGGTCCACTCTGGAGAAAGATCCATGTGCACTTGAGAAGAATGTGTATTCAATTGTGTTTGGATGGGAAGATCTGTAAATATCTGTGAAATCCATCTGGTCTAGTGTACCATTTAAAACTCTTGTTTTTAGAGATGTTGTGTTTAGAAAACCTGTTGATTGTAGAAAGCGCTTCATTCCAGGCACCAAGTATGAGTGTATCATTATCTAAGTAGGCCTTAACTTTGGTTATTAATTGATTGATACACTTGGCAGCTCCCACATTGTGGGCATAAATTCTGGGCATAAATATTGATGACTGTTAGGTCTTCTTGTTGGATAGATCCTTTAAGTATGATATAGTGTCCCTCTTCATCACTTACTACAGTCTTTGTGAAGAAATGTAGTTTATCTGATCTAAGGATGGCTACCCCTGCTTTCTTTGGAGGACCATTGGAATGGTTCGTTTTTCTCTAACCTTTTATTTTCAGGCTGTAGGTGTCCTTATGTCTAAAATGAGTCTCTTGTACACAGCAAAGAGATGGGTTTTGCTTTTATATCCAGTGTGAATCGGCAGTTGCGCCTTTTGGTGGGGTCATTAAACCCATTCACATCCAGAGTTACTATTGAAAGCTATGTATTCAGTGTCATCATGAAACCTATTCAGTCCCTGTTTTTGTGGGTTGTTCCCTTGGACTTCCTCTATTACAGAATCCCCCTTAGTATTTGTTGCAGAGCTGGCTTCGTGGTCACGTATTCTCTCAGTTTCTGCCTATCTTGGAAACTCTTTATCTCTCCTTCTATTATGAATGAGAGCCTGCTGGATAAAGTATTCTTGGCTCCATGTTCTTCTCATGTAGGACCCTGAATATATCCTGCCAGCCCTTTCTGGCCTGCCAGGTCTCTGTGGAGGGGTCTGCTGTTATACTAATACTTCTCCCCATAAAATTTAGAGATTACTTGTCTCTTGCTGCTTTCAGGAAATTCTCTTTATCTTTTGAATTTGCAAGGTTCATTATTAAATATCCAGGTGTAGAGCGGTTTTTATTGATATTGGGGTGGGATCTATCTTTAAATATCATTAAATAGCAGCTCCCCATCTCTTTCTCCCTAAGGTCCTGGAAGCCACCTTCCTACTTTCTATTCCTATGAATTTGACTACTTTAGATAGCTCGTATAAGTGGCATTTTAAACAAAATCTGACCTATATTTTTATTACATATACAGTCACAAAAGCCATGGCAATAAGATTTTATATGTTAGTATATTAGCACGTTAATTGTTTCAAAGAGCTTGCATTGATATTAAGTCCCCCTTTATTCAGTACTTTCTCTCCTGTCACCCTCTTTCTCAGACTTCCCACTCTTCGAACCCTTTTCATTGTGGCCTTCAAAACTCAATCCCACTGTAAACAAGCATTCTGTACTCTTAGTATTAACTGAAACCTCACTTCCCTGGAGAATCTTTTCTCTCTCCAAACCTATAATGAAGGCTCTTTGTTCTCTTATAATTCACACAGTCCAAGGCCATGGTGATGAGGTATAGGAAGGAGTATATAAGTTAATAGTTAATAGTCTTTTGGTTAGTAGTAATAGAGACTCAGACTAATGTCTAGCATAAGCTTAAAAAATTATGGACCTATATAACTGAAGAGAGGTATTCTCAAAGATGCAAACAAATATCAGAAATATTATTCCAACTTTCAGCCATTATTTCTACTTGTCTCTGCTCAAAATAATTTTCTCAGGATTCTATGGCCATCTTCTAGGCAGTGGGCAAGACGGCTGCTGATAACAAGGTCACATCATCTTTACCCTCATCTTGAAGAGTACATCTACAATTCAGAAGTACTGTAGTTGAATAGCTTAGGTAATAAAGCTATTCTTTGATCCAGTTACTTTCTATGCAAACACTTTCCATAACTTTCTATTGGTCCAGCCTGGGACATAAGTCGACTAATTTATGAGGCTGAACACCAAAATAGATAGCTCCTCCAAAATCACATGAAGTTCATATTTTCAAAGAAAAAATAACAGGCTATCTACTAGAGAAGAAGTGGCATTCTTTAGCACCTCATGTTAGTTTGAAATCATGTCTTCTTTATCTTCCTCTAATAAAAGCTAACAAACCTCTCCTCCTTTGAGACATGTTAGGCAGCTCCTATTCTCAGCCATCTACTGCCATTGGTCAATACTTAACTTAAATCGGTTTGGCACAAGTTTTTTTGAAATATTTATCATCATAGTGTACTACTTCCATGTCCATTTGGATGACTTCCCCAATAGTCTAAAGTCTTAAGTTCATAGTTCCTTGGTCCCCTAATATCTAGTCATCTTAATTTTCTTTTTTCTAAATCTTATCAACCATGGAAATCTTCTTTTTTAAAAACCTTAAGATTCTAGTGTTAATCTCTCTGACCACAAATTCTGACTTTCTCCCAACATGTCCACACAGACATCCAACAGAAACATCAAGCCTGATATATGTCTAATTGATAAATCATGGTAGACTGTATTAAGATTGTGCCCCAGGCACTGCTACAGTTCACACACCTTGTCTCTGACGTGCTTGCCCACCTGACAAAGAGCAGCTGCCCATCAACAGTGATTCCAGCTCTGACCAGATCTCCTCCTTTGGATTTTCTGAGTCCTAGTCTAGGTGTACATGCAATAACATGTAAAAGGCACCAGCTTCCATCTCAGGTCATCCAGATGTTGTGAGCATCAAACAAGTCCCCTCTGGCCACATGAGTTCCAGTTTGTTTCCTCAGGTTCCACTCTGTCTCTATGGATCTCAGCTTGCATTTTCCTTTCCTATGTGTCCTGATGACCTACACTAACTGCAAGCCCACCATCATATGCAGAGGGGACTTAAAGATATTATTTCTCCAGTTTCCTTTCATGATGATTAGCAACTTTTCTCTGATCTTCTAACATCACTGTTAAGATTTCTGTGCCTCCAGGTTCTTGTACACTTTGTATGATCTAATCCCTACAATAAATCTATTTCATATCACTCATAGTGATAGTACCTAGTCAAGCTGTAACTGAGACACCTGACTGGAGGTTATTGCACAAAACTCTGAGAAGTATCTATAGAAAAATAAAAGTCCTTTAAGAAGCAAAAGAATTCACATCAAAGGAGAATTTATATTCTTAGATGTGTTTGAAAAGTTCTATATGATTGGAAATGAGAGGAATAGCAGGACTAAAAAACACTCATAAATTTTATGTCTCAAATCACTTAGGATGCTATTTCTATGTATACTCATCCCTTTTTCCATTCCACATAAAATCAAGAATCATTAACAATTTTTTACTAACTGGTCCTATGCTTTTCCCCACCAACCTCAACCAAACATTTTATGTTACATCTCAGTACAAAATGGTAGATTCAGCCTATTTTCAACTTTTCTTCTTCTGTATACCCCATAAGATTACAATAAGGATTATCTAAAATTATAAAAACACAATAACTAAAAGAAAATAGTGGGGGCATCCAAAAACAAGTACTTCAACATATTTCTGGAATATGGAAATTGAGAAAGAATACCTCTTGTGCTAAAGCTCTAACCCAAAACAAGAGAGAAGGAGGTTTCAGCAGATATGGGAAACACCTTGTCCAGCAGAAATCAAGATGCTTCAGAATAGAGACTATAGGTAGAAGAAAGGTCAGGAGAAAGTGGACATGAAAACGAGATTAAATGAAGACCTGTATAAGACATAGACACCTGTCTTTTCACACAGAATGACTTGTAGTTAGGCATTTCACTGGTGCCAGAAAGCAAAGCCCCTCTCCTTCTAGTATTAGCTAAAAGAAAAGGTAGTTGGCTCACTTCCCTCTAACTATAATGTAAAGCTTCTAGCCACCAAATCTCTTCACATACAGAACACACCATAACCTTTTAATTCCCTCAGTTTTAAATAGAAATGGGCAACAAATGACTACCAGAAAACTGAGGGAAGGTTGCAGTGTAACAGAAAGACCAAGGTAAATAGCAAAATTTTCCCCTACACAAAAAGAATATCCAGGAAACAGCAGAAGAGAGCCTTAAGTAAAACTTTAGTGTCCTTACACAGAAGATACTAAAGAAAAGATCAACAAAATTGAGAATCAATATAAAGCCTAATTATTAAGAATTCTAAAGACATGAGAACAATTTATCAAAGAATTAAAATAAGATAATTCTCTAGAGATGAAAGGAGGACCTGTCTCCAATCTGGTAGGGTCTACTTGCAACCAATGGTATGAATTTAAAAAGATCCACATTTGGGCACATTATTATAAAACTTCAAAACTCCAAAAGTTAAAAGATATTAAAAAGCTTCCACAGAGGGCTGGGAAAGACAATTGTGTACACAGAAATTAGAATCAGAAGCATTGATTCCTGGGATGTCTGGGTGGCTTGGTGGTGGAGTGTCTGCCTTTGGCTCATTCTGAGGTCCTGGGATAGAGTCCTGCATCAGGTTCCCAGCAGGGAGGCTGTTTCTCCCTCTGCCTGTGTCTCTGCCTCTCTCTGTGGGCTCTCATGAATAAATAAATAAAATCTTTTTTAAAAAAGCATTGATTCCTTTTTGTTTTATTAGCGACACCACATAGTACAGCAATATTTTTAAGGTTCTGTGGGAAGCTTTTTTCCAACTTAGCATTCTCTACCCAGCCAAACCATTAATCAAGTGGGAGAGAATGAAAAAGAACTTTTTGGTCTGAAAGCACTGATAGATTTATCTCCATACCCACTTCCTTGGGAAGTTCCATGAGGAGTGGTGACAGGTGTGAGAGTTGTGTGAGGTAAACCCTCATGACTCATAGCAGGATGACACTAGGAAGTGTCAAAGTTGATAAGTCAAGAAATCGCATTATACATGATTTATTGGAGACATGGAGTTAACCACCAGAATAACAAAAAAATTGAAGTTGTAAAAGTAGCGACTTCTAAAGAAGGACTTAGGTGGTAGGGTAAACCCTTCAGTACAACTTTAACCATGTACATATATTAACCTGAATTAATTTTTATTTTATTTATTTTTATTTTTTTTTAATTTTTATTTATTTATGAGAGTCACACACAGAGAGAGAGAGAGAGAGAGAGAGGCAGAGACATAAGCAGAGGGAGAAGCAGGCTCCATGCACCGGGAGCCCGATGTGGGATTCGATCCAGGGTCTCCAGGATCGCGCCCTGGGCCAAAGGCAGGCGCCAAACCGCTGCGCCACCCAGGGATCACTGAAGTAATTTTTAAATGTACTACCAGAGCTCCAATTAAAATTCTTTGTCTAATGTTTTATAATATTAACTACATGGACTGTGGTGAGCAGAATGATGCCCACAACAGGACCACATCTTGTGAATATGTTATCTTATGTGGCAGGAAGGGACTTTGCAGATATGATTAAGGTTCAGGATCCTGAGATGGGGAGATTAGCATAACTTAACTAGGTGGGCCTGACATAATCACAAGGTCCTTAAAAGTAGAAGAAGAGGGCAGCCCCGGTGGCTCAGCTGTTTAGTACTGCCTTCAGCCTGGGGTGTGATCCTGGAGACCCGGGATCGAGTCCCACGTCGGGCTCCCTGCACAGAGCCTGCTTCTCCCTCTGCTTGTCTCTCTCTCTATATCATGAATAAATAAATAAAATCTTAAAAAAAAAAAAGTAGACGAGGAAAGCAGAAGGGAGTCAGAGGAGATGTGACTAGGAAGAGTAGGTGGAGAGGTGCAACTTTGCTGGCTTTAGAGATGGAAGAAGATGTCTACGTTTGTAGGCAGTCTCTGGAAACTGGAAAGGCAAAGACATTGATTCAACCCCGGAGATTCCAGATAGGAATACAGCCCCGTTGACCCCTCAATTTTATTTCAGGAAGATCCATGGCATGCTTCAAACCTGCCAAAGCATAAGAAAGATTTTTGTTTTATTTTACCATGTTTGTGGTCATTTGTTACAGCAACAATAGAAGACTAATACATGGACTTACATCTGACCGGAATTAACTACTTTTGATGTTTTCCCATCTTAGAGTATTATTTTCCTTTCAGCTATTATGATCAGGTTTTCCATTTTAAAGGGCAGCAAAACAGACCCTTTGCTTTTCCTATTTTATAGGTACTGGCTTTTTTGTTTCGTATTTCAGGCAGTTTACCACCATAGTATCAAATCTTCCTTGGTATCAATTTTGGATCCATTATAATGTGTCTATTTTCAGTGAAGGCATGATGGAACATTTTTTGATGATCTTCTTTCCTAGAAACCTGAATAATTTCATCTGATTGCCCATGTCTTTTTTCAAGAGCTTCAACATCCAGAAACCACATTTTCAGAAACAAAAAAGAAAGTGATTAAGTGAAAGAAAAAGTGATTCTGTTTTTTCTGACACAATTAGTTTTATTTCTCTGTATCGAGTCTTCTAGACTTAACTTCAGGTGTCACAGCAAGGTCAGAAGCTTTTGCTAAACACTCCACTTAACAATCATGTATTTTCATTTAATTATACCTTAAAGTAATTTTATGGTTGTCATTATATATGTACTAATCTTCACTTTCTCTAAACTGAAATTCTCTTTGCCTCTTTGTGGGGAAAACATGGACTTTGAGCTAAATATACCTCTATTCCATACCTGGCTCTCTCATTTATAGTCTACATAACCTTAGGCAAGTTATTTAACCTCTCTGAGCTTTCTCCAACCATAAATACAGAGGTTGTAATGCTTTATACTGCCTACCTCACCTCTGCACTACTGAATTTTTTTTAATAATAAATTTATTTTTTATTGGTGTTCTATTTGCCAACATACAGAATAACACCCAGTGCTCATCCCGTCAAGTGCCCCCCTCAGTGCCCGTCGCCCATTCACCCCCACCCCCCGCCCTCCTCCCCTTCCAACACTCCTAGTTCGTTTCCCAGAGTTAGGAGTCTTCATGTTCTGTCTCCCTTTCTGATATTTCCTACCCATTTCTTCTCCCTTCCCTTCTATTCCCTTTCACTATTATTTATATTCCCCAAATAAATGAGACCATATAATGTTCGTCCTTCTCCGATTGACTTATTTCACTCAGCATAATACCCTCCAGTTCCATCCACGTTGAAGCAAATGGTGGGTATTTGTCGTTTCTAATGGCTGAGGAATATTCCATTGTATACATAAACCACATCTTCTTTATCCATTCATCTTTCGATGGACACCGAGGCTCCTTCCACAGTTTCAGCCATTGGAATTTCAAATTAAATTCAAGCCTTATTTCCAACTGTCTGATAATGTAGAAAGAGTTCAGCATTGAGAAACAGGCAGGAAAATATCTAAACATTCTGAGCCTATTTCCCTATCTGCAATATAAGGAGCAATAATATTATTACTTGATAGTGTTTTGTGAATATTCTGTATTTCATCTGGCAACCTACAATAGAAATCAAGGATTAAGCACCTGAGACCCTACCATTTATTGGTACCTCCTATGAACCAGGCATTGGTCGAAGAGCTTGGCATATATTAACTCATTTATCTTTAAAACAAAGACAAGAAATCCCAGAGCAGGACAGCATTAATCTAACCCTTTTTTTAAAAAGGCACCAAGGTGCTAAGGCACTTGCCAAAGGTCACATGACCAGGGGGTGATGGAGCTAGAATCACAACCTTCCAACTCCAAAGTCTAAACTTATAACAAGTAACATTTCCTAACTCTTATCCTCGCCTAGTTAGATATATATAGCTGGAGTCTGCATAAGGTCCCTTACTTAGGTTGATGGAAATGCCTTTTCACTTTGTTTTAAAGAATTTTGGGTTAATAAAGAAGACAGACGTGATAATTCAGATTCCAAACTCTGGATTCAAAGTCTTGTGTAAATTTGGATCACAGTGAAGGATAAGAGCCTGAACATTTAACAGACCAGAAAGGAGAGTGATTAAAGACTTACAGTGACCAAATAGCTAGAGATTAATTGCTTACAAAGCAAGTTTATTTTTATTACAAGAGGTTAATTCATTTATGAATCATGTGCAAATCTTTTACAAAGTATGGGGAGAAGTTGGAGCAGAAGCAGATATCTCTGAAATGTTCTCACCTTCCTGAGAGTCTATAGGTTTTAGAGAGAAGATGTACATGAAGAGAAAATAAATGAAAAGAATATACATGGTTTTGGGTTTTTTGCTTTTTGTTTTTTTTTTCTGGGTAACTGTTTTACTTGTTGAGACACATATTGGAGATGCCCCATTAGGAAAAGTCCTTCTGATATTACATTCACTGCAGTATTTAAAACTAAATGCTTATGCAAATTTTTTATCACAATCTTTGTTAAAAAATAAATCCTATATTAAAGAAACATTTTGAAAAAAAAAATAAAGAAACATTTTGTTCAAAATTTGCCTAAAACGAGAAAAATACAAATATTTGCTTTTTTTTTTTAACACAAATTGTGAAAAGCGTGTTGGGTTGAATAATAAATTAGAGTCAGACTAGGAAGGGCCCTCAAAGCCATTCTAAAGAGTTGTGAAGGTAAAGTAGTGAATAATGAGGGTAGAAAAAAAGAAACTGTATCTGAGGGACATCTCCCAAGGAGAGTGGATAGGTCCCCAAAACTGATTAGATTTAATGAGCGAAGCAAAAGGGGGAGCAGAGTAAGACTCCAAGGTAGATAAGTGGTGAAGCCATTAGCCAAGACTAGGCAAGGCATCCCCTATCCCCTGAGAGGAGAAACAGTGGAAGAAAGGGAATAACAAGCGATAGAATGACTTCAGTTTTAGAAATGTTGAGATGGTGCTTAATACACAGATGTAAATAGCTGATGCGATACTGGGTATATGAATCTGAGTTTGCAATGATTACAACCATAGAATTTTTATTTATTGCTAGACTCTACTCTAAGCATTTCATACTCTGTAGCAGAAGCTGCTATTTCTAAATATATGTGCTCCCTCAATAACTATATTCACCTTTATTGATATTAAAAGAACCCATGATTTGTGGCTAAGTACATAGCTACTTGGAAAGAGACTGTGTGTCCTAATCTTCCTTGGCTAGGTGTCATTATGCAACTAAATTCTGACCAATGGCCTGGAAGTGGAAGTGTTCTCAAAAAAGCCTTTCCTTATCTTTCTTAATGCAAGAATGCAGACAATGACATGGTTAGGATAGACAGATACTTAGATATGGAAGTCATCCATAGTACAGCAACCACACAAACCAGTACCTGCATACCAGGAGCATGAGGGTCAGAGCCCTAGTGAGATTTATTCGTAAGACAAAAGTAATTTGTCTCTTGTTTAGACTACTAATATTTGGATGTTCTGCTTTTTAAAACAAAACCAAATCTTAACTAGGTCATGTACATCATCTCATATAATCCTCATAACAACACTATCATACCTAATTTAAAAGTGAGGAATGAGGGGTGACTGGGTGGCTCAGTGGTTGGGCATCTGCCTTTGGCTCAGGTCATGATCCTGGGGTCCTGGGATTGAGTCCTAGATGGGGCTCCCAGCAGGGAACCTGGTTCTCCCTTTGCCTATGTCTCTGCCTCTGTGTGTGTGTGTGTGTCTCATAAATAGATGAATAAAATCTTAAAACAAAAGAAAGGAGGTATGAGCCTAAGAGAAATGAAGAGAGAGATTTGCCCAAGGTCATCCAAACAGGAGAAAGTAGAGCTAGAATTTAATCCAAGAAATCCAATGGCAGAGGCCATACTCATTATCCCTAAGCTTTAGGAAACCATCTACTCTTTGATCTATCCAAAGGGATCCCACCTAGATAAAAATCAGTCGTTTCATTTTTTAACTTTTTCTTAAACTATAATATACGTAGAGAAAAGAACACGTCCCTATTTTTTAAATGAGGAGCATATTCAAAGTGTTATCTGGTTTCTAACCTATACTCTTCTTCCTCATTCATGTGCTCATTTTCCCTTGTCCCCAGATGACTATGTAAGCACCATTCTTTCCATGTTTATTTTATGACCCAGAAACACATTATTAAAGTACTCTGGAGACTTCTCTTTTGTAGGCTAGAAAACCACAGGTCCTTATGCTTTTATTTATAGATTTAATTTTCCAACTACTTGAATTATTCCCACTGTAAATCTTTAAGCATTCTTTAATCCCTCTCAATCTTTTACCTAAGTACCCTTCATGGTGGCAAACTGAGCAGCATATATGGCTTGAGAATGGGTTTTTCACAGCACTTCCTTTGTGCCAGGCCAGGATTCATGCATTAGGCCACCCATCATATTGAGTAGATTTAAATACTTGGTGAGTTAAGAAGTTCTTTCTGTTTTTCGGAGACAAAGAGAGCTTTGTGTCATTGCTGAAAAGCCACATAAATAACTTGAAAACAAAGAGTTTGTCAATTACAATCTGTTCTTTATATTTTCAGGATTTGAATTTGGTTAGCTATAATCCACTAAAAGTCATCTGTAGACAGGAAGGCATGGGAAAAAGTGGTGCAATAGTTTCTTTCTGGGACAGACCCAGGGGGTCAGCAAATAGGGAGAGGTACACCATGCTCGAGAGGTACAATTTCCATGGGTTAGGACATTGTCATGAGGAGGAATAAGCTCAAGAAATACAACTTGCTGTCACACACCCCCAGAAAAATCCAGGTGCCCAAATAGCTTAGATTCAAAAGAAAGATCTATGCCACTGTGAAATTCTAAAATTTAGAAGTCTAGAAGTTAATTTGTTTCCAGATATTTGGGTAAAAATTTTCAGAAAAGAAACATGCCTTTTGCTAAGAAGGAGTACTCAGAGGTAAGATTAGAATCTCAGAAGGTTCTCTAAAGATGCTCAGAAATATGGAAAATTGAAAGTTGAAATTCATCAACACTGTAAATTAATTACAGAGATGAAATAATCTTACAGGAAAGAAACAAAATTTACATGCAAATAGATAAATAATGTGAAAGATTTGCAAGTTCTGGAGATACTATCATTAAAAGTGATTTTTATTATTTTAGTATAATGATAGGAACATGAAATTTAGATCCAAAAGTCATGTGCATCACACAAAGAATGGATCTCTCTAATATATGAAAACTGCTGTTAATAAATTTAAAAAAGACCTATCACCCCAATGAAAAGGGACATGAAAAGATAGTTTACAGAAGAAAGACAAATAGTTCTTCTATATTTGACATAATGCTCCACTGTACTCAAAATATGACAATTAAAAATTAAAACTACCAATGAAATACTTTTCATCTCTCAAACTGGCAAGCATCAAAAAGTGTAATAAAACATTATTTGCAAGACTGTGTGAAATAGACGCTTTCATAATTGCTGGCAGGAGTGAAAATTGATCCAATTTCTTAGGAGAACAATTTGGCAATATCTATCAAAATTACAAAGGTATACATCCTCTCACCCAAAAGCTTTGCACCTACATCCTTAAGTTATCTACTCCCACATCTTGAAATGACTTGTGTTCAAGGCCTTTATATTGTAGCATTTTAAAAACCCAGGTATGGCTGACACACATTGTCACATTAGTTTCAAGTGTACAACATAGTGATTAAAAATGTTTATACATTATGCTATGTTCACCACAAGTACAGCTACCATCTGTCACCACACAAGGCTATTGCAGTATCATGGACTATATTCATTATGCTGTGCCTTTTATTTTTCTGACTTATTCATTCCCTAACTGCAAACCTGTATCTTCCACTCCCTGCACCTCGCCCCCGTCTCCTCTCTGTCAACCATCAGTTTGTTCTTTGTATTTATAGTCCCAATTCTGCATTTTTTTCTTGTTTATTCTTTTTTGTAGTTTTCTTTTGGATTCCACATGTGAGTGAAACCATGGTATTTGTCTTTATCAATCTACCTTATTTCACTCAGCATAATACCTGCTAGGTCCATCCCTCTTGTCTCTGAAGGCATGATCTCATCCTTTTTATGGCTGCATAATATTCCTCTGTGTGTGTGTGTGTGTGTGTGTGTGTGTGATATCTTCCTTCTTTCTTATCTTTTGATAAGTGTCCTATTGATGGACACTTAGGTTGCTTCCATATCTTGACTATTGTAAATAATGCTGCAGGAAACATAGCGATGCATATATATCTTTTCAAATTAGTGTTTACATTTCCTTTGGGGTAAATATCTAATAGTGGAATTATTGGATCATATGATATTTCCATCTTAATTTTTTGAGGAAGCTCTGTACTATTTTCCACAGTGGCCGTCCCAGTTTATATTCCCACCAACATTATACAAGTGTTCCTTTTTATCCACATCCTTATCAACACTTGTTTTCTTGTCCTTTTAATTTTAGCCATTCTGATACATGTAAGGTGATATCTCATTATGGTTTTGATTTGCATTTCCCAGATGAATGATGTTGAACAACTTTTCATGTAGTCTGTTGGCCATGTATGTTTGTATATATTGTAACATTTTTACCATGATGAAAGAATTTAAACTATTTAAATCCTCACTGGTAAGGGCCTGGTTTGATCAATAGTGAATCACTCAATCAATGCCCTACTTAGTTGTTTCAAATAAAAATTGAAGATGAATTCTTTATGCATAGATCTGGAATGATTTATGTGCAGAGTTAATAGGTGAAAGAAGTAAGGTACAGAATAAAATATATAGTATTTTAGCATCAGCATAAAAAATGGTAGAGGAGACTTCTATTCACTAGTATATGCATAGAATATCTCTGCATAGATAGCCAACTAACTAATACTAACATAATGATATTGCCCCAAAAGGAAAATGGGTGGGTGGAGGACAAATGTCAGAGGGAAATTTTCTCTGCATAACTTTCTGTATCTTATAAATATTGACCATAGGAAAGTAGTAGTTCTTTTTTATCTAAGAATAGTTCACATACAATGTGAATTGTTTTTAAATTAAATAAAAGCTAGATTAAAAAATCATCTAGGCTTGGGCTCCGCCTCTCCAAGAGTTATTTTAACCTATTTTGAAATACAATTTACTATTTTGGAATTTCCCTAGCAATAAATGGTACTTCTTGCCTATCACACATTATTTCAGGGAACCAATGAGAAAACAAGCATGAGAGCACTTTGTAGACTATAAAGTACTATGCAAAGGCAAAAAAAAAAAAATTGTGTATATATAACAGTATTGACTGAGCCTACTGTACTGTAAAATAAATACCTATTTATCCTTACTGTAAAATAAATACCTAATATTCTAATAGTTTTGTTGAAACTCAGTTTAAGAATATCGTACAAATTCTAACCCATTTATTTGCAAATTGTTTATTCTGGCTCCAAACAATGACTTTTTTTAGCCTTAAACACAAAAAAGAACTCACCTCATGTCATGTAATATTAAAAGATAGTCATGTGTAACTCGAACAATAACACATTTAATGTACTAGGAAAGGGAACACCTAGGTGGTTCAGTCCAGTAAGAGTCTGCCTTCAGCTTAGGTCATGATCCCAGGGTCCTGAGATGGAGCCCTACATTGGGATCTCTGCTGAGCAGGGAGCCTGCTTCTCCCTCTACCTTCTCCCTCTGCACCCCCTTCCTGTTCATACTATCTCTCTCTCTGAAATAAATAAATTAAATAGTTTTTTAAATGTTCTAGGAAGGCTTGTGATCTCAAAAAATCCTACTGTGAGGATTTGCTTACCAGGAAGAGAACTTTTAAAGAATAAACAATTACCCAAAACATGAGAACGTATGTATATAAATGCAAATTATCATATATCGAATTTACCCTAGAAAGAGATAAATGCCCCATGTACATTCTAGAATGAGATGCCATGTATGATTCATTTTCTTGCCAACTTCTGTTGATTGATGATATCTTCTTGTATCATTCTGTTGAATGAGATTCCAAGGCAAACTCTGGACTTAATGGGAAAATATGCAGCAATAATTATGTCTGCCATGTATGTGAGAGTAAGGAATAGTTGGAAGGCCAGACACAGTCACAACTGCTCTCTACATTCGCATATGTTTCCCCTTTCTGCCCTTTAGCACCATAATTTTCTACAAAAAGATTGCTAGGAAAGAGGTTCAGGATAGGATTTAGGCAGACTGGTAGTAAGAAAGAAAGAAGTGTTCTCCTCCCTAGACTTCCTTAGCAAGAAGAAAGGATGAAGAGATGGAAGAAAAACTTGTTTGGAGCTCAGTTAGTTTTTCACTCTGGTTATTATCACGACTAGTTCTTATCAATACTACTAGATTTCATTTATATACAATGTAATCAATGAAGGTCAAGAAAGTCCAAACAGTAGCTCATTTAAATCAACATTAGAATCCACAGAAGTTGAATGATCTCCTTTTTGTGTATGTCTCCTTTTTTTTGTTTTGAGATTTTTATTTTTATGAGAGAGAAAGAGAGAGAGCGCCAAAGCCTTAAAATGTATATACTTTGATTCTCTATTTAAACTTTAAGGGTATGTGGTCTAAGTAAATAAACATGGCTACATGAAGAAGATAATTAAGGAAATGCTTGTCGCATAAAAGTTTATAGCAGCAAAACTTTTGAAACAACCTAACCAGATAAAAATTGGGGATTGGCTAAACAAATTGTGGGATATCTCTACAAAGGAATCTATTGTCATACCCATGATGTAGCAGATTATCAAATCAAAAGATGCTCCCTAATCACCAATAAGTGACAAGAGCAATTATAAATTATAAAAGGAATGCATAATATAATCTTCTTTTAGGTGATACTATAATATTGTTGAAAGCCTACATACCAAAATATTAACAGTGGTTATCTATGGGTGGTGGTATCACGGGGGATGTGTACTTCTTTTACTTTCTACATATATTTATTTCCAATGCATTCAATAGACAAGCATATCCTTTGTAGTAAACTATACTTGAAACTTCAAGAGGAGTAGACTTTGTTATATTCATTGTTTATGTCCAAGATATAGCACAAAATATTGCACATAAGTGTTCCATAACTGTGTATCGAAGAAAAATATATTTAAACATATATTTATATTTAGTTATTATAAATAAAATTAATATGGGATATAAATATAAGAAATATATATTCTCTAAAGCAAGAGTTGTGGCAGTCGTAATCTCAGAGGAAAGCAATATGTCACCAACACGACCATTCACAGAAGAAACAGTCACACAGGTCAGGCCAAATAACTACAGTTAAAGGAAGAAAACCACTAAGTAATCACTAAGTAAGTAGAACCAGCAACTTAGCTAAGGAAGCCAATGAGTATACTGAGTTCTAGAAACTGCATCCTCCACAGAGGGCCTAAGAAATCCAGGCTCTTGGCCAATAGGACTGACTCAGGCCTCCTTCACTTCCTTCTGGAATTCAAGTGAAAATAACTCCTCTCTTCTGAGCCCTGATCAGTAAGCTTGTTTCACACAGCTAGGGTGGGTGCTTAGAACCCTCCAGTGGGCTGGAGACATTTTGTAAGATAGGGAGTGTAGTCTGGAAGAAGGAATTTTTGGATTTTAAATGAGAAACAACTCTGCCATTACCAGCGTGTGAGTTTTGCCAAGTTGCATTTTCGTTTTACTTGTTTAGTATGAATTAGAAAAATAGCTGTTTGTCACAAGATTGAGGACAAAATGGATAATGACTGAAAAAAATTAAGAAGTGTTAAGTTTTTTTAGTAACTAGACGGAAATGAGACCACCAAGGCAAGCGAGGGTCCAAGAACAGATTTTATTGCAGGCACCCTCGGGCGAGGTTCCACGACTCACGGGGGAAAGAGAGTGAGTCGAGGAAGTCGCGCCAAGACAAGGTGGTAGGGGGTTTACATAACGTTGTAAGGCAGAACGGTTTCCTATTGGTTGGCTCATATGCAAAGGAAGGATTGCAATCCAACCAGTCAGAGTGACCCTCACTATGCAAAGGAAGGATTGCAATTCGACCAGTCAAAGGTGACTTCCTCCTCTGGGGTTTGAAGGGCATTGGGTTCGGTTGAGGAAGTCCAAAGGAGAGGTGTAAGGGTCTGCTCAAGCTGTCGTCCCAAGTGGAGGTGGTGACAGGAACCTCAGCCATTTTGGCGTATCTGCCATCATGAGGAGTTTCCCTTCCCGCCTGGCCCCAACAAGAAGTACCATAACTAGGTGTTAAACTATAAAATATATTATCTTTACTACCCTAGAAAGAAATGCCCCATGTACATTCTAGAATGAGAATGCCATGTATGATTCATACGGAACATGCTGAAATATAATATGTACTTAGGTTTTGGAGACCAGATACAAGTGGACTTGGGTGGCAGCCCGGGTGGCTCAGCGGTTTAGTGCCGCCTTCCACCTAGGGTGTGATCCTGGGGACCCGGGATCGAGTCCCACGCCAGGCTCCCTGCGTGGAGCATGCTTCTCCCTCTCCCTGTGTCTCTGTCTCTGTCTCTCTGTGTCTCTCATGAATAAGTAAAATCTTCAAAAAAATGAGTGGACTTAGGTAACTAGATGAACACATGCAAATCTATTGGTTAAGTCTCTGCACGGAAGCATTCCTAGGTTTTTAGGTTATGACAGCCACAAATAGATGTGTTAACTGGAATAGCAGGGTGTGATTTTGCTGAACTTCGATATCTAGAGACAGGTCCCGACAACGCACAGGAATACATTTGCATTCCATACTTATTTTCCTATTATCTGAGCTCTATCTTCTATTCCACACCAAACAGCAAGCCCTTCCAGACAGCCCCATTTGTACAAATAAAGAGCCATTACTAATTTGTCATGAAACGCAGAAGGGGGAAAGTGTGGCACAATAAATAAGTGTACTGAACAGTAACAACAAAAGGATGTGAAAGATTGCATAGGTTAATGATTAAAATGATAGCCAAAAGGATGGAGTAGCTGGGGAGGGGTTAGGGATTCTTAAAGGAAAGCCCATTAGAACTATAAACAGAATGATCTTTTTTATTAAATCTGCAACTTCAACTCATTCAAGGTGGCTTTAATACAAGAACATAAGAGACAACACAGTGTGTGGCAAATGAGCTGTGATGTCAAGTGGAAATGACTTCATTGTTGGCATTGGACTTATTAGCTAAGACCTTGAGCAAGTAACTTTTCTGAGCCCCAGTTTCAATATCTGTTCAAAAAAATAAGAGAACAGTTGTAGGAATTACTGATAATCTATGTGAAGTGCACAGCTGACATGTAGGTGCGCATTAAGTAGTATCCATTGACAGTGATGACCTCTCACCCATAAACCTCAACCAATGTACCCAAGTAGTTTTATTCAAAATAAACTCCTTCCTCTGAAAACATAATGGAATTAACTAGGGAGGGGAAATCCTCTCCTTGCGCACTGAAGGTGAGTCACTGGCAGGCAGGCCAAAATTACACAAAGGGAGTGTTTCTGATTTGAATATTGCTCAAAGTGAAAATTTTAAGCAAGATTTTCCAAAACAGCTTGGTGCTCTTTTGGCTTTTCTTTAAGTGTTGTGAATTTAAAGAATTTATTCAAAGTCTGTTCCTTAGGGCGCCTCGGCTCAGTCAGTTAAGTGTCTGCCTCTGGCTCAGGGACCCTGGGATGGAGCTCCACATCAGGCTCCCTGCTCCATGCAGACCCTGCTTCTCTCTCTCCTGCTACCCACCACCCCCACCCCTGCTTGTGCTCTCAGTCTCTCTCTCTTTTATTTTTATCTCTGTCAAATAAATAAATAAATAAAATTTTTTTAAAAAGAAAAAAGAAAGAGTATAGGTAAAGTAAATGAAACTGTAGACATATGCAGACAAATATTTTACACGGTTGTTTTTATGGAACTGTCAATCAATCTCTCTCTCCCTTCCCCTGCCCTCCACACACACTAAGGATGAGCATCATTTTAGCTAAACTCAATGTCAGCCTTGCTTCTTTGTTACCTTTACCTGTCCTTACTCAAATTATTCTCCTCAGATTCCAAACTGGTCCTCACTATCCGATTGTGTGAATCCAAGATCAGACATCTCTAAAGCTTATTGTCTACGTGGCCATGACATTATTGTTTGGCTGTCTTCATTAACATGACTTCTATTGTCTTCATCAACACAACTTTTTTATTCTAGGAAGCTCTGGAGCAGAGAGATAAATGTTTATTGATTCTCAATGCTTTTTGAAACACTCACCTCAAGACACTCATCTTATGTCCACCAATCCAAAACTAGTTTATCATAATCATTAGCTAATTCTAATCAAGCCCTTGTATTGAAAGACCCATTTTATTTTTATTTTATTTTTTTTTTAATTTTTATTTATTTATGATAGTCACATAGAGAGAGAGAGAGAGAGAGAGAGGCAGAGACATAAGCAGAGGGAGAAGCAGGCTCCATGCACCGGGAGCCTGACGTGGGATTCGATCCCGGGTCTCCAGGATCGCGCCCTGGGCCAAAGGCAGGCACCAAACCGCTGCGCCACCCAGGGATCCCGAAAGACCCATTTTAAACTCAAACCCAAAACCACTTAAATAGTCCAACATTGTCCTTCCTGCTCCAAGATGCTATTAAAACTTTGTCAAGGAAGAAAGCTTACTTACCATGGTAAGCAACAAACTCAGTTTTGCCTTAGCAACAGGCTGTTTTGGTAGTATTTTTAGGGAGCTAGCATTCAGCAATTGCAAGCCTTCTTGGAGCGGGTGTTCTTAGTTTGATGATTATAGTATATAGGAGGGGGGTGTATGGGTATAATTTGATCTATAATAAGAAAGGTTTTTATATCTAGTGTTAATGTGGTTGCTGCCTTTTACTGTTTTCTTCTGTCATTACATTCATGCTTTACCCTAGTGAAATTCCCTTAAGCTTTCTTCTAAATGCTGTACTCTCCCCTCACTTTCCTTTGTTCTTCTGGTGTGCAATGAAAGGTCTCAGGCATTCCGCACATCTAAAAGACTACAACCATGACCCCATATTCACTAGACAACAACTCACTGAAGATTATCATAATCCTCCAGAGGACCCTTCTCCTAATTAGCAGATCTCTCCCTGGTCACACTAGCTACACAGCTCAACCTGGCCAGTCCAGAATTGTTACATCTCTACAAGTGGTTACTGAGACAGCTTCACAGCTTCTGAGGACAAAGAAGACTGTCTTTTCCATGGAAGAACAATGCTTCAAAACATCCTTTGAATGGCTACTTTCTAACCTAGGGAGTCTCAACTCATGTTATTTTATTGCAGATTCCTGTTTCCTATTTTTAAATTCCCCTCACCCTTATGCCCACCAACTCCCAGCAAGTTGCTGCTTTAACAGGTGGATCTTTGCAACCTAATGTTTGTAGTAGTCAAGACCAACACAGAAATGCTTTTAAGCATTTTTATGATCATGGAGATTCTGATGCAACCATTGTAAATTATAAAATCATCATGGATCAGCAAAGCCATGCTGCAGTTTTCCATTTGGAAACCAGCAATGAAGTGTTTAAAACAAAAGAACAATGTGAAGATAAAGCAGAAACAAAGATTGGTATCGTTGGTGGGCTAGCTTTTCAGAATGGTAGAAGATATTCACTTTTTTTAAAATGAGGCAATGAGTGTAAATAATTAATAATAGCAAGTTATATAATGAATAGTTTCCTTGCCCCTTGTTTCATGCCTTTTTTTTGTTTGTTTGTTTCATGCCTTTTTAAAAACTTTTCCTTTTATCCTTTTGGTCTACTTTTTAAAAAAGTTAGTGTTTCATACATTTTGAAGTGGCATAACTAAGGCGAGGCCACAACAAAAATATAAAAAGAAATATAGAATAACAGGTAATATCTGCTTTTTCTGCTATGGACTTATAACTGTTAATTTCTATTTTGCATTACTTCTCCCGGAATAAATGAGAAACAGATTCAAAAAAAGGACCTAGAACATTGAGATTTTTAGTAATCTAACCCACTCCCCACTTAGCAGAGCAATACATTGACAACAGTGGTGAGACACAAGCTTTTTATTATACATTCCCTAATTTTAAAAAATTAGCGTGTTTAGAACATGCATGTACTATACATGCATAAATTTTATACATGTCTTATTATACCAATATAATTCATAAGACATGTATGGTACACAAAATTGAAATTTTGTTAAGTGTGGAGGCTAAAAATACAGAAATAGAAGATACCAATTTTTGTGTTTAATCCAAAAGATTTTCCTACATTCCCTGAGATGAACTAGTGTGAACTATCAAATTAGACCTTTCAAGGTTTTCCTTGCATCTTTAAGAAAGTTTATAATAGGGGATCCCTGGGTGGCGCAGCGGTTTGGCGCCTGCCTTTGGCCCAGGGCGCGATCCTGGAGACCCGGGATCGAATCCCACGTCGGGCTCCCGGTGCATGGAGCCTGCTTCTCCCTCTGCCTGTGTCTCTGCCTCTCTCTCTCTCACTGTGTGCCTATCATAAAAAAAAAAAAAAAAAAAAAAAAAAAAAGAAAGTTTATAATAGGGCAGCTCCGGTGGCTCAGCAGTTTAGTGCCGCCTTCAGCCCAGGGCCTGATCCTGGAGACCTGGGATCGAGTCCCACGTCAGGCTCCCTGCATGGAGCCTGCTTCTCCCTCTGCCTGTGTCTCTGCCCCTCTGTCTGTCTCTCATGAATAAATAAAATCTTAAAAAAAAAAGCGCAGCCCCCAACACACCAAAGTTCTAGATTCTCTCATTCTACCTTAAATAGATTAATTAATTAATTAATTAATTAATTAAAAAATCTCACTCTCAGTCTTCATCTCTGGGATGATCTAGTTCTGCAAGGAGAAAAAGCAGCACTGGGGTGTAAGAGGCAGAGACACAGACAGAGGAGAAGCAGGCTCCATGCAGGGAGCCCGACGCAGGACTCGATCCCGGGACCCCAGGATCATGCCCTGGGCTGAAGGCAGGCGCCAAACCGCTGAGCCACCCAGGGATCCCTCAAGGGTGCTATTCTTGACAAGAGCCTCCGCGGCAGCCAGAGCAACGTCCAACCCAACTGGCCTCAGATCATTTCATAATTCGGGGGTGGGAGGTGGGGGGTAGGGAGCTTTGAATCTCTGTCTTGGCCCCTAGCAGACTAACCTAGGAAAACAGTCTTGTCGGGGAGAGAGAGTGAAAAAGTGAACCAGGGGACATTTCGGATGCTGGGGTGCGGCACGGAGTCTCGTGTTTATTCTTCGTGCCTGGGACACGGCCGGCTTTGAATCAGAACATTAAATACACAGCACCGCAGCCTGGGCGCGGCCCGGCCTCTGGCGTGTGGCGCGAGGCCCTCCGCCTCGCCAGCGGGCCCGGCCCTGGTTCCGCGCTCCCGGGAGTGCCGGGCCCCCGCGCAGCCCGCGCAGCTCGGGTCACAGCTGGTGGGGGTTTCTCCGCTCCTGCCTCCCCCGCCGACGCCGTCCCAGGAAGAGGGCGGAGAGGCGCGGCCGGGCTTCCTCGCCGGGACCCCGCGGGCCTCTGCGCGGAGGGCGGAGCGGGAGGGGGGCCCGGCGAAGGCGGGAGAGGGCGAGCCGGAGGGGAGCACGGGGAGGCCGGGAAGGGCGTCACTGCTCGCTCTCCGCTTCAGGAGCCGGCGGCCGAGGCGGCGGGGCGGGGCGGCGGCGGCGACGGGGTTCGCAGCGGTCCTCGCCTCCACTCCTCCGTGGGCCGCGCGGAGGGAGCGCGGGCGCGGCCGGCTGCACCCACCCGGGCCGGAGGGCAGGGCGCGGGGGGGGGCTGCGCGGGGGGACTCTTGGGCTGGGCGGCCGCGCGTCTCCCGGACACTAGGGCTCCGGCTGCACCCACCCGGCCGGAGGGCAGGGCGCGTGGGGGGGGTGGCGCTGCGCGGGGGCTCCGCGGGCTGGGCGGCCGCGCGTCTCCCGGACTCTAGGGCTCAGGCTGCCATCGGGCCGCGCCGGGACGGAGCTCCCTGCGCTCCCCCGGGGGCGTCGGCGGCGCGGCCCCGCAGCTCCACGCACGCGGCGATGCGGGCGCGGAGGGGCGGGCGGGCGGGGGCGCGAGGCTGCCGCCAGCCGCCCGGAGCCGCTGTCCACTGCTGAAGCGCCGGCCGCCGGCGCCGCGCTGCCCGCCTGGAGCGACTCTGCTAGTACGGGACGCACGGGATGCCCGGGACGCCTCGCTCGCAGCCCGGACCTCCGGAGGCTGGGGTTCTCCTCGCCCGCCGCCGCCTGCTGCACTCGCTCACCCGCTTCGCCCCGGAGAAGGTCTGCCTGCCGGCCGCGCTGCCCCAGCGCCTTCGTCTTCAGTTCTCCGGCCTCCCCGTCGGCCCGCGTGGCGCTGCAGACCCCGGCGGCCAGGCGCTGCGGCTCGGCCTGCGCGGCGGACCGGGCGCGGCGGTGCGGGGCCGCTGCGCTGGGGCTGCGGGACTGCAGGACGTGCTGGCGCTCTCCCGCGGCCCAGTGCTCCCGAAGCGCTTCCTGCGCCTGCGGCACCGGGGCCGCCCGAGCAGCGGCCCCAGCCTTGGCCGCGCGCGCCCCCGCCGCTCCGGGCGCAGGTGGCCGGCGACGACCGCCGAGGCACCGGGGGCGTCGGGGAGCCCCGCTCTGGGGCTGCCGGACCCGCTCCGCTTTCTCTTCTTCGGAACGCACGGCTTTTGGGATGAGATCCTCTTCACTTTCTTGGGCAGGCAGACGGGCCGACCAGCGGCCACACGTCGCTCTGGTCCTCCTTTCTGTACGGCAGCTGCAGCTTCGTGGTGGAGAAACTCTACTTCCACCTGCACTGGAGCCGCGGCTGGAGCACCTGGAAGCGGTGCCCGTCTACGTGACCTTCCTCTACGCGTGGGAGCTGTGCCGGGGCCTGGGCCTCCGCTCGTGCGGCGCTTGCTCCTGGGACTATTCTCACTACCCACTCAATTTCATGGGCCTCATCACCCTGATGTATTTACCTGGTTGGATATTCCTTAGTGTGTACCAGGACCTACTTGGTGTTGTGCCGGGTTCAGTACATACCAACTATCTAAAAGAAAAAAAAAAAAAGTCATTCGAGTCCCGCGAACCAATTCGATTTATTTTTACACGTTTAAAACGGAGTGGTTATTTTAGCCTTTTAATTTTTATACGGTTTCCTAAGCTCTTCTAATATGTTTTATTCGACTTTTCGGTTTTTCTGACACTTTGGAACCTATGCATAATACAACATTTTGAAATTTTACTCGAAACATAACTCAAAGTACTTGTCAATATTTAAAATCCCTTACAAGCCCAAACAGCAAAACCATGATACCTTAACATCAGAAGCTGTAGTATATTCACTTATTTGGGCATGGGTGGGTGATAACTACTAGGTTTTTGTTGTTGTTGTTGTTGTTGTTGTTGTTGTTGTTAAGAATGAAGTTATTCAAATCAGAAATTAATGATCTACAAGATTTGGTGAAATTTTCTAATTCAGTGATTTTTTTTTACTTTCTTTTTAATCCAAATTCATTTTAATTCCCTGCCCTATTTACCAATCACTGCTGAAACTCAGTGTCTTTTATTCCTAGAATGTCAGTTAATAACTCTTAAAGTGCCTCCCTCTAGCGCACAAGTGGAAAGAAACTGACAAATGTGAAAACACATCCTATGGATCGATTTTTAAATAAATCTTTTCTAGCAACTCAGGTGACACTGTGTTAAGATTTTTGATCTTCATCCTGGAGATGATTGTTTTTCCAATGTGGATTAGCCTTAAACGCCAAGTGTGTTGACATTGATCAGATGCTGTGTTATCTATAGTTGTAAACTTTTGTTCTAAAATGTTCACCTTATATGCCCAAAGGCCAAGCAAAATTTTATCACCCACAATAGTATTCTAACCCTAAGGACTCTTTCTACACGGAGCTTCAAGAACAGAAACTTCCTTGGAATAAAATGAACCTGAATGTTCATTATCCTCGCATTAGACCTAATTGCTTACCGTGAATACAGATAGGCGTTTTCAGAGTATTTCTGCCACTGCTCACTTGTAATCGTCTTTCTTTTTCCTTCTGGACCCACAGAGTTCTTGGGCCAAACCTGATGTGCTAATGTGCAGTATAAATCAATGATAGCTTTTTGGTGACTCATTATTGTCTGGAAGCTCCAAAGTTAAATGAGATGATAAAAACCGCTTTAAGAAATCATGTCTAGGGATCCCTGGGTGGCGCAGCGGTTTAGCGCCTGCCTTTGGCCCAGGGCGCGATCCTGGAGACCCTGGATCGAATCCCACGTCGGGCTCCCTGCAAGGAGCCTGCTTCTCCCTCTGCCTATGTCTCTGCCTCTCTCTCTCTCTCTCTGTGACTATCATAAATAAATAAAAATTAAAAAAAAAAAGAAATCATGTCTAATCAATAATAATGTACTTTAAGGTTGTTTGTTGTTTTATTATATTTAGAAAAGATGTAGAATTGAGTATAGCTCAGCCAAGGATGACTAACACTTTAACAGTTTTCGTTATGAAAATTATGAGGAAAACTTACAGTTTGTACAAATGAATTGTTTCCGCTTCAAATTATTAGCTTGTCTATGCTATGAAAGGGGACTTCTTTCTGGTTTCAAAAAATATTTGCTATGGCAGTAAAAACAAATATGTATTTAGATGATTGTTGGGAATAATTTTGAGAATGTTATTTTAATTCACTATCTGAGGTTGTGAGCTAAATTATAAATAATGCAATATAATCAACCCCACCTGTGGAATGGATCGTGTCAAACTGATTATTTTAGCTAGTCAAAGCTGAGTAGCAAACCAAATGTTTGCAGAAAGTTAAAGTGTCACTTTATGAAACTTGGTCATAGGTAAAGGATTTCTGAAAACACTGGCCAGAGAAAAGTAGAAGTATAGACACTAAAGTTAGTCAGATGCTAAGCAAATATTTGTAATATGAATGTGACCCATTGCACAGGAATCTGAGTTAGGTGTGGCACCACACCACACATTCCTGTGAATGCTTAACCAAATCCTTGACTTCTAGGATACTTGCTAAATGTACATGTTTGCACTTACATCCTTCATATACGGCTCCTCATCCCTGCTTACCTGCTTACCAGCGTTCCTAGGTTCAGAAATCTGTCAGGAAGTAGGAAAGCCTGCTACTTTTTGTTTGTTTTTGCTTTTAATGTTAATCCTATTTTAAAGAAAAAAACAAGTTTTCCATCCATTCAGTTCATTCAAGAAATAATTACTGTGCACCCATTATTTGTAAGGCATTTGCCTAAATTCTGCAGATACAGCAATGACCCAACACAAACAAAATCTGTCCTTATGAAGCTCAGGTATTAGTGTTTTGGAAGTTATACTTAACTCGGAAAGCTACTGTTTTAGTACTAGGCAGTGAGAGGCAGTTGCTAGGAGGGTCCTCATCAGACTGGATATTCATCAGAATAAACATTAATCCATCATCTCTAAAACAAAAGTCCATTAACAGCCCCTCTTCTAGTTCTACAAAGACTTCATCTGTATGTATTCCGGAAGTGATTATCCTATCTATGAACTCGCACCTTGCTCTAAGACTTCTTGTTATGTGTTTACTCAATTTCTTAATTGACATTTTGCTATAACTGAAACTTGAAAGAAAAAACATGGCAAGAATCATCAGATCAATCAATTTTGTTAACTCATTAGCAGTTCAGACATAGAAGTGACAAGCCAATATAATAGTTAATATTTAAGGAACACCACCTGCCAAAAATGAGCCTCTATTACATACATAAAATCTGAAGTGAATATATGTATATATCCACGTATATGTTTTAAATGAGTAACATTTATACATCTTAAGTAGATGTATATAATCTTAATATATATCCATATACAAAGTAATGCATATAAAATATGATCTATATCTCTTTTTTTTAAAATAAATTTTTATTTATTTATGATAGTCACACAGAGAGAGAGAGAGAGAGAGAGGCAGAGACACAGGCAGAGGGAGAAGCAGGCTCCATGCACCGGGAGCCCGACGTGGGATTCGATCCCGGGTCTCCAGGATTGCGCCCTGGGCCAAAGGCAGACGCCAAACCGCTGCGCCACCCAGGGATCCCTGATCTATATCTCTTAATTGTAGATATATATACATATGTATACAGATACATACAGACACAAACCCACAGATTTTACTTAAACCTCTAGCAACCCTCCTTTTACAACCAAGACAATGAAACTGAAGCCGGAAGAGGTTAAGTAACTGCTCAAGTCATACAGCTATTGAATATTTAGACCTGAATCCAAGTACTCTGTACTCCAGGGTCTGTTTTTATTTTTTTTTTATTTTTATTTTTTTCAGGGTCTGTTTTTAACAGCAACACTGTCATGCCTCTGTCTACTGACTGCAATGATTTTGTATCTTCTACGGATTTCGCCTTGCAGTTTGTATTGCTCTTCCCTTTCACTATCACAAATGCAAGTGTAGATGTCTAAAAACCAGGCACTAGTAACAAAAACACTCTATTCCATGGGAAATAACGATTTATTAATACCAAGATACATAACTGAAAATCAGCCTAGTACTAATTCCTCAGGTAATAGTCTTATATTTAAGCAGAGCTCTGAAGTGGAGTTCTTCATTTGAAGTCAGGCAATCTTGATCGAAGAATAATACACCAAGAGGCATGATACCTTATATCACAAGCTAGGAAAAATACATAATTATTGCTACATATTTAACATAGCATTTGGAAGGATCATCATTGTGAGAGCTAAATGCTCCAAAAGTTAAAATTAAATTTTTTGCACCAACATTTATTCTGAGTTGGATTAAATACCTTAAAGTCTAAGGAGTCCTGAACAGAAAACATGGAAGAAAAGTAACAAGTATGATTTTTGCTCCATGTTTAACTTCAACAACACTGAAATTTTCTTCTAAAGGTGCTTTAAATTTTAAATCAATTCTATCTGGGCACTGTATCTACAGAGAAATATGATCTTTCAAGTTTCTCATGTTAACAAGGACATTTTTAGGTTCTGCAAAGACTCCAAAAGGTTGATAATCTATATCAATATTTCAGACATTTCGGTGTACCTAACTTTGAATATTTTATCAATATTTGACATTTCATGTTTCGACTCAGCAAAACACAACTTAGAAAAGTATGACCTGTCCTTTGTTATTTAAAAAATGTTTCTAATTGGTTAATCCTATCCTTTTGAAAAACTAATTTTCCCATACTGTTTTGAAATAGACTCCATTGACATAATGGACCTGGTTCTATTTAAGAGGGCTGGTGAAGAATTTTGGTAGACTGTTTTGGTTCTTTTTCCACTTCCATAATACAGTTAAAAATCAATATACTTGGAAAGGAAGTTATAGTCATGCTACAGACTTAGAGTGATAAATAAATCATTGTATTGTAATATCTGAAAGCATTTTAATAAAATCATTTTTTGTTTATATTAAAAGGCATTAAAAACACTTTACATTTTAAATTAATTTTAAATATACTATCTCCAATATGTTTTCCAACATTGTTTAATGGAACTAAGCTCCTTTACTGAGGGGAAATAAAAGAAACACTCTTTCCCTCCCTCCATCAAACACATGCTTCAGTTTATGCTGAAGAGAAAGATGGCTGTAAAAGATGATGTTGTGTTGCCAGGTTTTTTTTTTTTCTTTCTATTCTTAGACTTGGTACCAGAGGAACCAACAAAAGCAGCAATTGTTTGTGCGGACTTCTATTCACTAGAATTTGCCTCATTCTGATTTTTAACATTGAGGTATGAAACCATCACAGAGGCAGTGGCTTCTAGACACTAGAAACCCAATTGTAAATTAAACTGGGATGAGTGTACCGAATTTTTCCCTAGAGACTTTTTCTCTTAATATAAAGAGAACATAAATTTAGAGACTTTTCCCCTTAATTCTTAAATTCTCTTTGCAGAAATGGTCTTTCTTTCTCTTTTCCCTTAGAGGGAAAAGAGAAAGAAAGAAAGGGTGGGAGTGAGGGACTGGTCTTTGACATACAGAAAGACTTGATTTTCATCTTTTAATGATTCCATTAGAATCCAAACGTCACATGGACCAACTTTCCCATTTGGAAAAAATGAATTTTTACCATGGTTAAGGAGAGTCCAGGTTTGAAAGAAAGCTGGTTAAACTGGTTAACAACCAGTTCCATCCCAGGCAGGAATTATTGACATGACATCTCTGACAGATGGTTTCTCAACTCAGCTTGGACTATTCAAGGCAGTATTAATTATGTTTTTCATGCAAAGACTGAATGAAGGGAAAGCTATCAACAGCTCAGCTGATAAAACCCACTCTCTGTCAGTGAAGGAAAAGGCTTTTCAAGGCTTTCAGGAGCTAACATATCTTGTGTGTTGCACATTGCTAATGTATTGCTTAATACATTGCTTGTGTATTGGAATGAAACGTTTTATAAGACACTCTTTTCTTGTCATTAAAAATCAGTGTTTCATTCTTTTATCATGATACGTATGGTCTTACATCTTTCCAAATGATGCCTTCATTCACTGAGTCTAAGCAGCAAGGCTTTGAGAACTTTGAGAGTAATTGACATTACTTCAGAGAAAGAGGAAAAAAGAAACATTGGCTGTAGATAGAGGAGTTGAAGGTTAAATGGTAGGGACCCTGCTTGGGTTGCTGGAGTCTCAATGTGGCTGGACCCAGGAAAAGCTTTTGGTTGCTTCTCAGGGCTACCTACAGAATGTCAACTGGGGGACTTTCTTGATAGTTTCCTCTGGCAGGCCTAAACAGCTGCATTAAGAAAGGAATTGAGAGGCCACAGGTGTCACAGAAGCAAGTAGCTAGCCAGGAAGGATGAAAGATGCCAATCGGAAAAAGAGAATTATATATTAAAGGGAAAGCTAGCTCCACTTTTGATGGGATTCCAACAGACATTTAGGTTATATCTGAGATACTTTATTAACGTATTATTAAGATCCATGATGAAAATAAGACTTGTTTCACAGGATCTCAGATTCAGAACTTTAAATATTTGAAAGGTAGTTGTTGTTGGAGAAAAATGGTATTGAGAAGAATATGCAGAAAGTTTACATCATCTCATTTTGATTACCCACTAACTTTTAGATACTAAAGCAAAATTAAATATGCTGTTGTACATTTCTGAGGGAGAACTATTTTAGTCTTAACCTTTTATTAGAAACAATGAATGGACAGGAAGATAAAATAAATAAGAAAATTTCCTGGAGTACATCAGAGCAAGTACTCAGATCCTAAGTACTCAAAAGCAAATATTTAACAAAATTTATCATTGTTCTTACTTGTAATGAGGATATTTTCAACAAACAAAACAGAAACAAAAGAATAATAAAGGCATTAATAGGAGATATAATGAAAAGGATAGTATTCAGTAGCTTTAGAGAGCCCATGGATTATCTTTCTATGTAAAATAATTCAGATTATGAATGCTTTTCTAAGTCTTTATATCATGTAAGATTTGAATTAAAAGAAAATGTTGAGTTCATGAAATGCTGTACACCCTTATTTTGGTGAGGTATCAAAATGTGTACTTTATTATGTTAACATTTATTCAGCAAATTTTCTGAGGTTTTTTTTTTTTTTGCATGTGTAATGATGTGATTGGACATACTATAAAAGTTTTAATAATGTGCTTTTAAAGTCTCTACAAATGTACAAGTAAACAGTCCACAACTTACTAAAACCTAAAATTATGGTATTTCAGGGGCACCCGGCTGGCTTAGTTGGTAGAGCATGTGACTCTTGATCTGGGGTTGTAAGTTCGAGCCCCACATTGGGTGTAGAGATTAATTTTTAAAAAAATTAAATCTTAGGGAAATAAAAATAAATAAAACCATGGAGTTTCAGAATTTGAGGAGAGAACTAAAGGTCATCTAATTTAACTTCCAGACAGTAGAATAATTCTTTCTAGATCCTCTTTTACAGGTGTCATCCACTCTCTTCTTGATCACATCCAATGAGATTATGATACTTACTCAGCTCTCGCAAGCCAAGAGAGCTGAGTCAGTATCATTTCTTTGTTCTATTGTTTTAGTTGCTAGAAAGTTCTTAACAGTAAGGGATATCTATAATTTTCACACATTTTCCAAGTTTTCACCCATCAAAAGGGGACCAAAGGTTTGAAGAAAGTTTCCAAGTGTGTCTTAATTGTTTTACTCCAGGTGAAATATCCAAGATCTTTCAGCAATAGATAATAAAGTGTACAATTAGAAAATTATTATCTACTTCAATCAGGGCACTTTATTTCTGCAAATGGGAACAACATTAAGCACTATTACCTTCTTTAGCAGCTCTGACCACTTGATTGTTTCTTTTCTTTTTTTTTTTTAAGGAGATTTATTTATTTGAGAGAGGGAGCAAGCTTGGGGGTAGGGGAGGGGCAGAGGGAGAGGAAGAGAGAATCCTAAGCAGACTCTGCACTGAGCATGGAGCCAGGCTTGTGATCTCAAGATTCTGAGATCACCACCTGAACTGAAACCAAGAGTCTGACTGATGTTCAACTGACTGTGCACCCCAGGTTCCCCCCCACTTCAATTGTTTCAATTGAACTTTTATTTCTCCAAACACTCCAAGTCTCTTGTAAACTGCTCTTAAGCCCGTGATCACTTTGTGTATATGCACATTCATATAAAAATAATTGGCATGGATCTGTTCTATTCCCATACTCCATGAATTGGCTTGAAGTGAATGATAGAGAAATGAAGGCAAGTTGAGTGAAGAACAGAGAATCGACCATTGAATTCACTCTTCATTTCCTTCATTCCTCTGATTTTCCTACTCTCATTTTGAGAATGAGCATTTGTCATTCTTTATGTTTTCTCCACAGTTAGGAAAGAACCTAGCACAGAGCCGTACTCAAATTTTGTTGCTGATGATGAACTTATCTGAGCTTTCATGTCAGACAATTCAATAGTGGAAGCAGGAATTAGGAATGTGCCACATGGCCACATGGCCACACAGGACATTAATTTATGGAACATACACGAGACTCACCACGTGCCTAGAATTATGTGGAATTTGCTTAGTCTCTCCTCTCCTTCCCTCATCTGTTCAGCAACTTCTTTTGTCAGGTGCAGAACTCTATAAGAGATTTTAGCTACATTATAGATTAAAATTTGTAAGCTATTTATAGAACCTAAATACCCTTTGAAATGTTATTTTGGAAATATGAATTTTAAAAAACCGACGTGCAAATGAACTAGTTGGTGGTATAAGTATTACTACATGTCACTTCCCTAAAGACTGTCTTGCTCAGTTTGCAGCTTACTGATACCTGTCTTGATTTTTGTTGGTTTTTTTGCTGATGACTTTCTGGATTTGGGCAATTTTTGAATAAAAAAGAAAAACAAAATTCAAAATTAGTTATATTTAGAAAATTGCTGCTAGTGACAGGTGGTAAATATTTATGTTTATTATCTATGTATCTGATCACTTCTTGGTATATTTCCAACTCCAAATATTATTGACAGATTGTATTAGTCAGGATTCTTCAGAGAAACAGAACCAATAGGAGATATATATGTATAGGTAGACAGATATTGTGATAGATACAGAGATAGATAGAGATATACAAAGAGAGAGGCTTATTATAAGGAATTGGCTCACACAATTATGGAAGCTGACAAGTCCTGAGACCTGTGGGGTGAGTCTACAAGCTGGAGACCCAGGAGGGCCAATGGTGCAAGTTCTAGTCTGAGCCCAAAGACCTAAGAACCATGAGAAACAATAGTGCACCTTCAATTCAAGACTGGCAGGCTCAAGACAGGAAGAGCTGATGCTTCAATTGGAGTCTGAAGGCAAGAAAATACCAATATCCCAGCTAGAAGGCAATAAGGCAGGAAGAATTTCCTTTTATTCAGAGATGGTCAGTCTTTTTGTTCTATTCAGGACTTCAGCGATTGCATGAGGCCCACCCACATTAGGAAGGACAATCTGTTTTACCTCATCTATTGATTTAAATATTAAACTCGGGGCACTTGGGTGGCTCAGTCACTGAGCATCTGCTCAGATCATGATCCCGGGATCCTGGAATCGAGTTCTGCATCAGGCTCCCTGCAGGGGGGAGCTTCTCCCTCTGTGTATGTCTTTGTCTCTCTGTGAGTCTCTCAGGAATAAAATGAAATCTTTAAATATATATGTTTATATACTATATGTCAGCCAGAAATATCTTCACTGAAATATTCAGAACATTTGATGAAATATTCAGGCATCCTTGGCTCCATCCAGTTAAGACACAAAATTTACCATCATACAGAGCAAAGCATTTGAACCAAAGGATTAAAAATGAGCATAAGGAAAATTGAGGAGGGTTTATTCACTCACCTGTTCAACAAATATTTAAATAAATATTATGTGTTAAAAGCCAAAGGAGACATAGATAATTCTTCTTCTCATGGAGCAAAGATACAGATTTTAAAACAAAATTTTATGTCAGAGAAAGGTGCTATTGGAGGAGAAATAACAGACCGCCACCTAGACTGAAGAACATGGTGGCAAAATTCTACAAAGAGGGTCCAGGATGCTAAAGGTCCTGGCAAGAGTGAGTATCAGACACTGAGTAACTCAAAGCCCATGGAGTGTAGATTAAGAGAGAGTAGTATAGAAGGGTGAGTGAGCAGGTCCTGCAGCCTTCCTGGCACATTAGAGTAGGAGAACCATTTCCTAAGGGTGTTGACAAGTTACTTAGAGAGTTCAAACAGACAAAGGACTGATCCTCTTTGCATTTTTGAAAGGAAACTGAGAGAGGACAAGATGAGAAATAGAAAAAGCCAGCTACGGGGCTATTATACAAAAAAGTGAGAGGGGCACCTGGGTGGCTCAGTGGTTGAGCATCTGCCTTCGGCTCAGGTTGTGATCCCGGGGTCCCTGGATCAAGTCCCACATCGGGTTCGATGCAGGGAGCCTGTTTCCCCCTCTGCCTGTGTCTCTGCCTCTCTCTGTATGTTTCTCATGAATGAATGAATGAATGAATGAATGAATCTTTAAAAAAAGTGAGAGATGGATGCTGGGCTGGGCCAGGATTGATGGTGGAAATGGACTAGCATATTACATCTGAGAGACACGTAAGAGACCCAGCAGACAGTGTGTGTTGATTAGATGCAAGGAGAAGGAGAGAAGCAGATGCAGTTGGCTGAGAAGTGACTGTAGACTCAGAGCCTTGAAGACCTCCCAGAGCAAGTGATAAGAGGAAGTCTGCAAGAGATGCAGGGATAAATGGTCAGATAAGCAGGTGGTCCAGAGAATGTGGTTTGGCAGACAACAGAAGAGAGAAGGAGGATGTGTTCAGTATCATTAAATTCAACTTGAAATGAAAGCAAATTAAGAACAGAATCAATGACCATTGTATTCCAAGATATTCAGGAAGAGGAAGCGTAGGCAAGGATCTGAGATGTGAAACTGAAATATACTGAGGGTTGCAACTTGGGAAAATGATGATGGTGGCATATGTGACTGGTCTGAAAAGTGGCTGTGGGGGCACCTGGGTGGCTCTGTCCGCTAAGCCTCTGGCTCCTGGTTTCGGCTCAAGTCATGATCTCCTGGGAGGGGAGGGTGGGGAGATTGAGCCCCATGTGGAGCATCACAGAGGACTCTCTGCTGAGTGGAAGTCTGTCCCACTCCCCTGTCCTCTGCCCCTTCTCCCTCCCCCCACCCTATCCACATGTCTTTCTCTCTCTCTCAAATAAATACATCTTTAAAAAAATGTAAAAGCAGAGGGAAAGGACTGGCCTGTAGGCAAAGAGAGGTAAAGGGTCAAGGGAGAATTTTTTATCTTCTAAATCGGGAGATTTGTTCATATATAAATGTTGCTGGGAAGGAGCCAGTATAGAGCTTGAAGGTACAAAAGGAAGGAGATATTAGATCTGTGGTTAAAGTAGGTTTAAGAATAATTGATAACTATGAGTGATGAGAGCTCACTATTTGTTTTCTAAGCATGACATGTATCAGTTTAATTCCCACAGCAACCTCCTCATAGGTACTATAATTATCTCCATTTTTACACATGCTGTTATTGGCACATGGGGTAGTTAACCACCTTGCCTAAGGCCACGAGAGGTAGAGCCAGGACTTGGGCCCAGGCAGTCTGGATCCCAAGCTGCATTCTCTGAACACCTACATAGTCAAATGGAGGAAAAACGTAAAGGGGCAGATAGAAAGGGAAGAAGAACCTGGGATTGGCTCTACACTGAATGTCCATGCTGCCCATATACAATCTAATAAACAAGCCAGAGAATGCATCTGAAACCAGTTCTACTCAAAGAGAATTCAGATGCTTATCTGTTGACTAACTTTTGTATTTTGGAATCAATTATAGATTTGTTTATTCAGTAAAGACTTTTTGAGCACCTACTATGTAATAGGCACTGAAAATGCCCTGGGATTACAAAATGAGCAAATCTAGGAATGCCTGGGTGACTCGGTCAGTTAAACATCTCCCTCTGGTTCAGACATGATCTCTGGGTCCTGGGATTGAGCCCTGAGTCCATGGAGTCTGTGTCTCCCTCTCCCTCTGAACCTCCCCCCTTTCTTGTGCTCTTCCTTGCTCTCTCTCAAATGAATGGATAGAAAAAATCTTTTAAAAAATATGAGCAAGTCTAACATGGACCCTACCCTTGATACCCTAACTTATTGTATTACTCAGCTCAGGCTGCAGACTGGTGCTGTGAGCAGCAGAAACTTATTTTCTCTGTTCTGGAGGCTGGAAGTCCAGGATCAAGGTCCAGCAGGATGGTATCTTCCCGGCTTGCTGATGGCTGTCTTCTCACTTGTCCTCATATGGCAGAGAGAGAGCGAGGTCTCTGGTGTCTCTTCCTATAAGGACTAATCCTATCAAGATCAGAGTCTTACCCTTATGATCACATTTAAACATTACCTCCATAAAGGCCCTGTCTCCAGATATAGTGACATTGGGGGTTAGGGCTTCAACATATTCATTAGGGAGGGGAGGAGGGGAGATAAAATTCAGTTCATAGTATATATTCTTTCTTAATTCCCCCAATGACCCTGTATGGTGGTGGTGGTTGTTATTTTTTTATTATCATTATTAATTTACAGTTCACAGATGAAGTGATTGAAACCTATCTGCCACACAGCTAGTAAGGGACAGGAATGAGACTCCATTTCAGCATTCTTTTTAGGCAATACATCAGTCTCTTAGAAAGTCCAGGGTGGTATTATTAGTCAAGAGGGAAAGACTATAAAAAAGAAGGAGCATCCTGTTAGTCTTAACCCTCTATAGTTATATAAACCAATCATCATTGGTTTTTATTCTCTCTAGAGATAAATTCTATTTTGTCCATGCCTAATTTTAACCTTTCTTAGTAATTATTCACAGATTTCTAAGTGAGCCCCTCCCCATTTTTATTTTATTTTTTCTCCAGAGTCTATTTGTTACCCAGAAAATTAGCTCTCTGGAAACATCGGATCACAGACACTATGTCTCCAGGACTTTCTGCAAGCTAACACAGAGGTTTAAAGGGCAACTACACTCAGAGTCAATTCGCTTCAATTTCATACAATATATCTTGAGATTAGTGTTTAATATAGTTGCCCAGTGTTATATTTCTGATGTATTATAACTTTTACTGGGTAATCACATTTCCATTAAGTTTATAGGGTATTTATTTCCATTTCAGAAGCATGAATTCCTAATATTATTTCTAGATGATCTATAAATAACTGTAGATATGCTTGCCAGTGTGTTGCTTTGCCTTTGATGGTATAAAATGGAAAACATAAATAACAAAGTATTTCGTTTTCTTACCCAAAGGAAAGAATATCTTTTTTAAATCCATAAAACTGTATATTACTTTGGAAGCTGTATGCAAATCAGACAATTTAGACGCAATATCAGAAGGAAAGGTGGTCTCCTAGGAAACTCTTGGCAGTTTAAATGTTTGGTAGGTTCCTTCTTCAATTAAAGCAGAGTACAGTAAAGGGACATATCCCTTGAGTCACCCCATGTATTAGAAGTCATCAGCCTTCCCAAAACACTAGAGGTAGTCTGAGTGAAAACTTGTTGTTGGAGCAACTGGGTGAAATCCTGGAGCATAAATAAATTCCAGATTTTAACTTCACCACACAAATCACATTTTGGGGGATAATATGTTTAATTTCATGGTAAGAAATTCTGTCGAGGGTCAACTTGCTGTCCCCAAATAGTTGAAGTATGTCAATGGAAACTTCTCAAAAATGGTAAAGGTCAGTGAATGGCCTTTCTACAAAAATACTTTTCCAATACTAGACTTTCTTGAATAGGCTCATTCACTAAATCAGATAAATGTTAATAAATAATTTGATAGTCAACTTTACACCAGGATGAACCAATAGAACTCTTGTTTTGTTTTGTGCTTTGGCCTTTTATAAAACACAGTTGGGAAAGGGTTGCCCTAAATGGATCAACTAACATTCAGCCTATGCCATGACTCACTCTGATCTTCTTACTGTTGGTAACTCTACAACAAAAGCACTCCTTTTGCCCAGGATTTAAATGTATTAAAAAAGTTTCTCAAAATTTAAGAGTAGTTGAGATTCCTCCTTTTTACATACCTTACATGCAGCCAGGAACCCAGAATCTCCTCTGATATATCATTTACATTAATTTCTTTCCATTCCTTCAGCCTCCAGAGCAAACAGAAATCAACTACAATCTCATACATTACCTCCCTCACCCAAATTTCTGTACAGTTCAGTTTAAACTAATCTTAGAGGACAGTATCAGGGGCTACATCTTCTACTGTATACCTAATACCTGTAGTTGACTTTTAGCAAAGCAACATCATCCATCATATTAAACAGTTTATTTTTTATGTTATTGCTTTATATTAATATATAGATGCATTTCAGTTTTATCTTCATGTAGAGCCATGAATATAAGGTTTCATCCCCATTTCTGTTTATTCATTATTTAATATCCCTGATAATTTTTTCTCCCTCAAGGACATTTCTGTAAGTTTCTTTCATGTAAGTACCAGAAACATACTTTCTGCAATTTCCAGTTTTCATATACTGTTTTGTAGAAGAGCTTGGTACTTCAAATTGTGGCATTTTTTAAGGTTTTTATTTATTTATTCATAAGAAACATACAGAGAGAGAGACAGAGACATAGGCAAAGGGAGAAATAGGCTCCCTGCAGGGAGCTTGATGTGGGACTCCATCCCTGGACCCTGGGATCACAACCTGAGCCAAAGGCAGATATATGCTCAAACACTGAGCCACCCAGGTGCCCCAAAACAACAGAATTTAAAGACTGGTGCTGGCAAGTTCCAGGACTTGGGGTCAGCAAATAAGCAGAAGCCACACTTCCAAGCAAGGTACACTGTCTGCTTCTCATCCTCTGTTATCACCCCTCAGGTTGCCACAGGCCAAGTTTTGGAGTGTACATTTTTAGTAGAAGTAAGACAGCCCTCTTAATTGCAGCTTGCAAGAAAGCACTAGGACCAGAACTATGTTAAGGACACTTTCCCAGGAGGGCACAGATGTTCTGGGTGAAGCTCAGGTCTAATAGTTATGAATCCTTCAGTGGATTCATATTTTTTTATTCCAGAAAGTGTGTGTATGATCTGACTCTGAGCCTATGTACAGACGTACATGGGAGATCTAACAAGGGAAAGTCCTGTTACCTGACCTATTTCCACATTGTCTAAACCAAAAGTGAAAAATCCATTTAGCCATGGGCTATAGAAATACAAATAAGAAAGAAAGATTTACAAGTAGAATATCTCTGACTTGATTTATGATTGTATAAAACAGTATGTTTTTCTACTTGTTTTTCTTGTTATCTGAGAGTTGAAAGCTATCCACTTTAAAACAAATACAGCATCATAGAAACATAACTTATTACATTACCTAATAAATGACAAATGTAAACATAATACTTATAAATATATATTAATAACTCTCTTGTATTAGTCTGGGGCTTCTTTTGATTACCTTGCATAGTATATTAAGTGATTCATACAGTTGAACTCTTTTACATGTTTTAGAAGACGAACATATCTTAAAGTAATATGCTTAACGTTTTCAAACAGAAATTTGCAAGTCTTTCATCTTTTAAAGTGCTCTTGCTTTCTTTTTTGAATGTATTTATCATTCAGTGGCCCATAAGAAATGGTTACATTAGCACATTATAGTAGCATGTTGTTATAAATTTGTTGAGTATGGATATGGTTTAACTTAAGGAATATTAATTTGGAATAAAAATGATTTATGTATTTTTATCATTCAAATATTAATGTAGTCTAAGAGCAAGATACTTTAATACACAGAGTTACTATTGAAAGATATGTATTTAGTGTCAGCATACCTATTCAGTCCCTGTTTTTGTGGATTGTTCCCTTGAACTTCCTCTATTACAGAATTCCCCTTAGTACTTCTTGCACAGCTGGCTTCGTGGTCACATATTCTTTCAGTTTCTGCCTATCTTGGAAGCTCTTTATCTCTCCTATTCTGAATGAGAGCCTTGCTGGATACAGTATTCTTGGCTGCATGTTCTTCTCATTTAGGACCCTGAATATATCCTGCAAGCCCTTTCTGGCCTGCCAGGACCCTTGGAGGGGTCTACTGTTATGCTAATACTTTTCCCCATAAAATTTAGAGGTTACTTTTCTCTTGCTGCTTTAAGGAAATTCTCTTTATCTATTAAATTTACAAGTTTCACTATTAAATGTCCAGGTGTAGAGCGGTTTTTATTGATATTGGGGTTGGATCTATCTATTTCCTGGATCTGAATGCATGTTTCCCTCCCCAATTTAGGGAAGTTTTCAGCTATGATTTGTTCAAATACATATTCTGGACCTCTGTCCCTTTTGGTACCCTCGGTAACACCAGATAAACGTAGATTTTTCTTTCTGAGGCTGTTATTTTTTCCCTTACCCTATCCTCATGACCTTTTAGTCATTTTCTCTTTTTTCCCAGTTACCCTCCTTGCCGTCAACTTGTGCTCTATGTCACTCACTGTTCTTGTACCTCGTTAACCCTCATCGTTAGGACCTCTAGTTTGGATTGCGTCTCATTTAATTGACTTTTAATTTTGGCCTGATTAGATCTAAATTTGTTGTGCCCAAGATCGCGAATCTGAGAAACCACTGAGGAGCCAACACTGATGCAAACACATGAGGGTTTATTTACAAGCTCGAGCTTGGGTCCAGGAATACCCGACACAGCAGAGCAGGGACTTGGACCCCGAGGTGGGTTTCAGATTAGTTTTTATAGGCTGGTCTAGGGGATCTTCAGAAGGGCTGGAGGAATTTCTCAAGTTCTGTTTACATTTTGATATGGGACTTTCAAGGGCATTGAGCTCTGTTCTTATTCTAATAGGGGCTTCCTGCCCTTGTCTTGGGCTCTGTTCTCTTTCTAATAGGGGCTTTCTAGGACGTTAAACTGTAAGCTGTTTTCTTCCTGTAACTGAAGTAAGGTAAAGTTCAGCTCTTATTCACAGGGGCCTGGGATGGCTGCACTTGTGATAACGCTGAACTCAAAGTGGAATGGCCTTAATTTTCTCAGCCTCCACATTTCCCCCTCTCAGAGGAGCCTAAGGAAGGACCCAATCATGGGTCCAGGTTGCTCTCAGAGTGAGCCGGGGGGAATGATTAAACCAGGATTCTAACCAACCTTGTTCCTATTCTCGCTCCCATTTACATTCCAGGGAAGAAGCAACATCTTACGTTTAAGGCAGCACATAGCCATCCCCACTCCACCCTTTGTTGTAAGAAGACTAAGTCTAATCCCCTTCTATTTTGAAAGACAACCTCAGACTAGGGAGTCTTGGAGGTGGGAAATAAGTGAGAATGGCACAGTCTTAGCTTTAGGGGATTGTCCTTGTCCGGTTGGCTTTTCCATTCTGGAACAAAGTCCTTGAGAACGGCGTGTGGGTCAGCTGGCCGGACGTGGGTGTAGTGGACCCAGGGAGTAATCCCTTCGACCTTGAGAGCAGTGAGAGTGGTCAGGATCACGATGTAAGGTCCCTTCCAGCGAGGTTGAAGTGTCCGGTGTTGGTATCTCTGCACATACACCCAGTCACCTGGCTGATATCAGTTGGGGTCTGGGGGTGGCCCAGTCTCATAGAGGGCCCTCAGCTTAGGCCACACCTGCTCATGGGTTCATTGTAACTTTTGGAAGTAGAAAAGAAGTTGGTGATCATCAAATTCAGCAAGCCCCTCAGGTTTTAAATTGGGGATAATAGGTGGAAGAAGACCAAACATGATCTCATAGGGAGTCAGTCCCATCTTATATGGGGAGTTCCTCACCCTATATAGGGTGAAAGGGAGGAGAGTCAACCAGTCCCCACCAGTCTCCAGGGCTAATTTAGTTAAGGTCTCCTTTAATGTTCTGTTCAACCTCTCTACCTGTCCTGAGCTCTGGGACCTATATGCAGAATGTCATTTCCAATCTGCCCCAAGTACTAGGGCCACTCCCCGTGTTACCTTAGAGATGAATCCTGGGCTGTTGTCTGACCCAATCTTAACAGGAAAACCATACCTTGGTAAGATGTCTTCCAGCAGTTTCTTGGTCATGGTCTGTGCCGTTTCATGTTTGGTGGGAAATGCCACTCTCTATCCTGAAAAAGTATCTACAAACACTAATAAATACCTGTATCCGTATTTTCCAGGTTTTACCTCAGTGAAGTCCACTTCCCAGTAGGCTCCTGGGCGGTCCCCCCGGAGCCAGGTGCCTGGGTTAGATCCATGGACGGTGCCATTAGTTAACTGGCATCCGCGGCAGCTCACCACAATCTGTTCGATCTTTGCTCGAGAGTCTTTAATAGTGATCTTTGCATGTCGTATGAGGTCTTCCATCTTCCTTGTTCCCGTGTGAGTACTCCGATGCGTTTTGGATAGGACTCGCCGTCCCAGTTCCTCTGGCAAGATGATGCTGGAGTCTGTGGCCCTCCACCAGCCACACAATCACTGGGTCATAGGCAAGTGTTTGATCCAGTGTAAGTCAGCATCACTATAGTTGGGGGTGTCCGGCAGGTTCCGTTCCCCCGGATCAGGTAGCGTGGTTGCTAAGACCTGGGTCACCAAAAGGGACGCCTCCTTTGCTTTTAAATCGGCTAGCCGGTTTCCCCTGGCTACTGGTGTGTCTGCCTTTTGGTGCCCCGGACAGTGGATGATGGCTAGGGACTTGGGCAGCCAGAGGGCCCTCAGGAGTTCAAGAATCTCCGTTTTGTTTTTAACAGTCTTTGCCTCTGCTGTCAGAAGCTCTCTCTCTCTCTGTAAAGGGCTCCGTGGATGCGAGTGGTGGCAAAGGCGTACCTGCTGTCGGTGTAGATGTTTATTCATTTACCTTCCCCCATGGTCAGCGCCTTGGCCAGTGGGATCAGTTCTGCCCATTGAGCCAACATTCAGGCTGTCAATGGCTCCGCCCAGACGGTCTCTGTCTCCGTGGTTATGGTATGGCTGCCCCCGCAAATCGGACCCCTTCTCGGACAAAACTGTTGCCGTCCGTGTACCAGGTGGCATCGGCGTTCGGCAGTGGCTGGTCCTGGAGATCAGCTCTGATTCCGTACACCTGTGCCAAAATTTCTTGACAGTCATGCAGAGGGGGGTCCCAGTCTGGGTTAGGGAGTCGAGAGGCATGGGGTATTGGTGGACCCTGACAGGGTCTGCCCCCGTCTTTAGTTCTATGTATATGGCCGGTCGGTGCCGGCCCGGTTTCTGCCCATGCTTGGGGAATTCCTGAAGCCAATGGTCAATGTCAGTCATTGGGGTTGAGGGCATTTAGTGGGGACGATAGAGACGATATTCGTCTTTTAAACTCAGGACAAGCACCTGAATAGGGTGCCCCTTCTTGTTTAGGACTTTTGCCCCTTCGGGGTGGAAGCAAATTTGTGCCCCCATCTTGGTGAGCAAATCCCAACCTAACAACGGGTAGGGACACTCAGGGATGACCATGAAGGAGTGGGATACCCGGCCCGTGCCGAAATCCACAGTTCTTCGGGTAGTCCATGAGTATTGTTTGGTGCCAACAACACCTGGTGTTGTTTTGGGGACCGGGCAGGTCCCCAAAAACATTGGTGTTTTTTTGTTTTTGTTTTTGTTTTTGTTTTTGTTTTTTTTGCAGCTTCATGGTTGGTTTTGGCCAAACTTTTTATTTAGTATTCTGTAGTTGCTTAACACACACTTAAATGGTCTTATTGGGGGAGGGGATGGGGGAGGTTCTTGTAGATTCCCAAGGAAATGTCAGAAAGGCAAAATATGGCCAGCATTATCCATTTGCTTTTTTGGATTTACTGGGTGAATAGCACTTTCCTTACATAAGCATCTGATCTCAGGTTTTTCATTACTGAGAACATTGAGATTTCAGTTTGAAGACACTCTGAAATCCTAAGAGTGGCATACCCCGACCACCCTCTAATAGCTAGCTTGTTTGTATAGGCAGAAGGATTCACCTCTCCATTTTAGAAGGCTAGATGTTTGTGGAAGGTCTTAGAATTGCTTTGCCTCATTTACTGGGAAAAATCAGATATAGGAAGTGGCCTTTAGGGACACTTTTAACTTGAAAAATTACAACACTAGTACACAAGTTAAGTCTTAACACATTTAACATTTGCTTATTGAAAGCAATGTCATAAAGTCAAATAAGATTAAACAGGTTTTACTTTTTTCCCTCACAAGAACATAAAAATTATGGAAGGGGAACTTAACAGGAAATTTTAAAAAGGTAACACAATTTTTCCTTTTAGTAGTCCTTGGGTAGTTATGACAGAAAAGGTTCCACTTTTTTGTTTGTTTTCTTTGAACGGGGATTTTGGTCCAAAATCCCACTTCACCCATGAAGTTTTGTTTGCCAATTTCCCTTGGGGTTGTAATAAAGCCGAATGTTGTGCCCCAGTGTCCACTAGGAATTCAACAGATTGCCCCTCCACTTTAAGAGTTACCCTGGGCTCGGGGAGGGGTGCCAAACCCCAACTCCCCTAATCGGCCAGGTCCTCCATTTTCAAGACCTTGGCAGGGGCCTTAGATCTTTTGTTAGGGCAGCTTTTCACCCAGTGGCCCTCTTCTTTGCAATAAGCACATTGGTTTTTGTTCAGCTTAGGGCGCTCCCGATGGGGACCAAGGCCATCCTCCTTACCTGTCCCTGAAGCCAGCTTCTTGAGGTGCCTTCATCTTTCCTGTGGGTCATCCATGGGTTGTGGCCAGCAGGATCTTGGTCAGGTTTCGGGTCTGCCAGTCACTTAGTTTGGTTTGTTGTTCTTCCAGACTTTCTCTATTATTATAGACTCATTCTGCTACTGTCACTAAGTCCTGCAAGCTCTTCTCTCCCAGTCTCTCTACCCTTTGCAATTTCTTTTTAATGTCCGGAGCGGCCTGGTTAACAAAAGCCATGATAATTGCAGCCTTTGTTTCCAGGGCTTCTGGGTTCATAGGGGTGTACTGCCTAAAAGCCTCTATGACTCTCTCTAAGAAGGCTGCTGGACTCTCATCCTTACCCTGTCTTACATCATAGACCTTGGCCAGATTGGTAGGCTTGCCTGCGGCAGCCTTGAGACCTGCCATTAGAGTCTGGTGGTAGACCCGGAGTCTCTCCTTACCTTCAGCTGAGTTGTAGTCCCAGGTGGGCCGGGATAAAGGGATGCTGAGGGCATCCCCGCCCCTCCTGGGATCCTGCTCCAACTCCTGGGAAGATTGGTGAAACCCCTGCTTCCCCAGGACTGGGCTTTCCTGTCCTGGGGACACTCGCCCTGGCCTTAGCCCAGGTCTTCATGGGGCCCCTCCCACTTGGATTCCTTTTGTTTCTTTCTTTCTTCCCTGCCCCCTCTTCCTACCGAGATAGAAGCGTGAACTCTTCTCACTGTAGCATTCCAGCTGTTCTCTCTTTAAATCTCAGGCCGAATTTGTAAGTTTTCAGGATGATTTGAAAGTTATTTAGGTAATTTGGTGGGGACAGGGGACTTGGGGACCCTAGTCTTCCACCATCTTGCCCCCTCCTACTCTGTTTTTTGTTTAAAATTGTTTCTAGGGCTAGCATCCAAGATCTATAAAAAACTTATTAAACTCAGCAGCAAAGAAACAAACAATGCAAACAGGAAATGGCCAAAAGGCATGAACAGAAATCTCACAGAGGAAGACATAGACATGGCCAACAAGCACATGAGAAAATGCTCCGCATCCCTGGCCATGAGGGAAATACAAATCAAAATCACAATGAGATACCACCTCACACGTGTGAGAATGGGGAAAATTAACAAGGCAGGAAACCACAAATGTTGGAGAGGATGTGGAGAAAGGGGAACCCTCCTGCACTGTTGGTGGGAATGTGAACTGGTGCAGCCACTCTGGAAATCTGTGTGGAGGTTCCTCAAAGAATTAAAAATAGATCTGCCCTACAACCCAGCAATTGCACTGCCTGGGATTTACCCCCAAAATACAGATGCAATGAAATGCCAGGACACATGCACCCCAATGTTTATAGCAGCAATGTCCACAGTAGCTAAGGTGTGGAAGGAGCCTTGGTGTCCATCGAGAGATGAATGGATAAAGAAGATATGGTTTATGTATACAATGGAATACTACTCAGTCATTAGAAATGACAAATGCCCACCATTTCCTTCAGTGTGGATGGAACTGGAGGGTGTTATTCTGAGTGAATAAGGCAGTCAGAGAACGACCTACGTTATATGGTCTCCTCCATTTGAGGTATAGAAAAAATAGTGAAAGGGAATAAAGGGGAAAGGAGAAAAAAATGAGTGGGAAATATCAGAAACTGAGACAGAACATGAGAGACTCCTAACTCTGGGAAACGAACGAGGGGTGGGCAATGGGAGGTGAGTGGGGGGTGGTAACTGGGTGACGGGCACTGGGGGGGCATTTGATGGGATGAGCACTGGGTGTTATTCTATATGTTGGCAAATTGAATACGAGTAGAAAATAAATTTTAAAATTCCCAGCTGTGCAATTGCTGGGTCACGGGGCAGTTCCATTTTTAACATTCTTTGACAAACCTCCACACAGTTTTCCAGAGTGGCTGCACTAGTTCACATTCCGTCCAACAGTGCAAGAGGGTTCCCCTTTCTCCACATCCTCTGCAACATTTGTTTCCTGTCTTAATTTTCACCTTTCTCACTGGGGTGAAGATGTATGTCATTGTGGTTTTGATGTGTAAATCCCTACACATAGCAAACATATAGCGTATCACCCAGAGCTCATCCGGTCAAGTGCCCTCCTCAGCGCCGGTCATCCAGTCACTGCAACCCCCAAAGTACCTCCCATTCCACTACACCTTGATCCTTTCCCAGAGTTAGGCGTCTTTCATAGTCTGTCATCGTCAACTGATATTTCCACTCATTTTCTCTCCTTTTTCCTTTATTCCTGTTCACTATTTTTTATATTCTCTAAATGAATGAGACCATGTAATGATTGCCATTCTCCGATTGACTTATTTCCCTCAGCATAATACACTCCAGTTCCATCCACATAGAAGGAAATGGACGGTATTTGTCATTTCTCTTCTTTCTTTTTTCTTTTTTAACTTAACAAATATATTCAGAACATTTCTTCTTAAAACAGCAGAAGACACAGTCTTTTTGAGTGCATATCAAACATTCTCCAGAATAGACCACATACCCCGTCACAAATCAGCCCTTAACAAGTACAAAAAGATTAAGATTATACCATGCATATTTTCCAACGACAATGGTATGAAACTTAAGGTCATCCACAAAAAAAAAAAAAAAAAAAAAAATGGAAATACTACAAATACATGGGGGTTAAAGAATATCCTCCTGCTAATAATGCATGGGTTAACCAGGAAATTAAAGTATTAACTTAAAAATACATGGAAGGAAATGAAAATGAAAACATGAAGGTAATATTAAAAGATGTCTTAAGTGATCCTCTGATTTTCACACATGCTCTTCTTAACCTCCATTGTGGAGCTCATCCAATTTCTCCCAGGTATTTGGGATTAATCCCCCAGCCAGCATAGTAACTTCCTTCCTTGCCTGTTGATTCAGAGGCATGAAGAGCTCAAAGTGGCCAGGCAGCAGTTTCAATTTCCAGATCGGTGGGATTGTTTTTGTGTCTCTCTTTGTAACTGAGACCTCTAGGCCAGCAGAATATAAAATCGTGGGAACAGAGAGTCAACATTTTGCAAATAGATCATGAAGCGTTGTAGTGAGTAGTACCACTCCCAGTTCCAGGCCTTGACTTCTGCAGCTGTGAATGCGCACTATGGGAGAAACAGCATCATATATTAGGAGCAGATTTGGAACATATATAGCCCTATGGAGAACCTTCTCATAGCCTGCAAGGAATTGCCACATAGCTGGCACTACAGCTGAATCTTCTTTTTAAAAAAATTTTTTTAATTTACTTTTATTGGTGTTCAATTTGCCAACATATTGAATAACATCCAGTGGTCATCCCATCATGTGTCCCCTAAGTGCCTGTCTCCCTGTTCCTCCCCTCACCCCGCCCACCTCCCTTTTTACCACCCTTAGTTCATTTCCCAGAGTTAGGAGTCTCTCATGTTCTGACACCCTTTCTGGTATTTCCCACTCATAATTTCTATGTTCCCCTTTATGCCCTTTCATTATGTTTTATATTCCTAAAATGAAGGAGACCATATAATGTTTGTCCTTCTCTGATTGACTTATTTCACTCAACATAACACCCTCCAGTTCCATCCATGTCAAAACCAAAGGTGGGGACAGGCCCGGTGGCGCATGGGTTTAGCGCCGCCTGCAGCCCATGGCGTGATCTTGAAGACCCGGGATCGAGTCCAATTTCGGGCTCCCTGCATGGAACCTGCTTCTCCTTCTGCCTGTGTCTCTGCCTCTCTCTCTTGCTCTGTATCTCTCATGAGTAAATAAAATAAAATCTTAAAAAAAAAGGAAACCAAAGTTGGGTATTTGTCGTTTCTAAAGGCAGAGTAATATTCCATTGTATACCTAGACCACAGCTTCTTTATCCATTCATCTTTCGATGGACACAGAGGCTCCTTCCACAGTTTGGCTATTGTGGACATTGCTGCTATAAACATTGGAGGGCAGGTGTTCAGGTGTTTCTCTGCATCTGTATCTTTGGTGTAAATCCCCAGAAGTTCAATTGCTTGTTCATAGGGCAGTTCTATTTTTAACTTTCTTTGACAATCCTCCACAAAGTTTTCCAGAGTGGCTGCACCAGTTCACATTTCCTCCAACAGTGCAAGAGGGTTCACCTTTCTCCACATCCTCTCCAACATTTGTTTTTTCCTGTCTTATTATTTTTCACCATTTTCCCTGGGGTGAGGTGGTATTTCATGGTGGTTTTGATGTGTATATCCCTGATGGCAAGTGAAGCAGAGCATTTTATCATGTGCTTGTTGGGCATGTCTATGTCTCCCTCTGTGAAATTTCTGTTCATGTCTTTTGACCATTTCATGATTGGACTGTTTGTTTCTTTGCTCTAGAGTTTAATAAGTTTTTTATAGATCTTGGATACTAGCCCTTTATTTGATACGTTATTTGCAAATATATTCTCCCATTCTGTAGTTTGTATTTTAGTTTTGTGGACAGTTTCTTTTGATGTGCAGGAGCTTTTTATCTTGAACTATTGGGAATTAGTTCCTTTTTTCTTTTGTTACCCTTGCCTTTCCAGATGTATCTTGCAAGAAGCTGCTGTGGCCAAGGTCAAAAATGGTGTTTCCTATCTTCTCCTCTAGGATTGTGATGGATTCTAGTCTCACATTTAGATCTTTCATCCATTTTGAGTTTATCTTTGGGCATGGTGTAAGACAATGGTCTAGTTTCCTTCTTCTGCATGTGGATGTGCAATTTTCCCATCACCACTTTTGAACACACTGTCTTTTTTCCAGTGGATAGTCTTTACTGCTTTGTCAAATATCAGTTGACCATAGAGTTGAGGGTCCATTTCTGGATTCTTTATTCTGCTCCATTGATCTATGTGTCTACTTTTGTGCCAGTACCACTCTGTCTTGATGACGACCGCTTTGTAGTAAAAGGTGACATCTGGTATTGTGATGCCCCCGGCTCTGTTTTTCATTTTTAATATTCCCTTGATATTCGGGATGTTTTGTGATTCCACACAAATCGTAAGTGATTTGTGCCAACTCTCTGAAGAAAGTCCAAGGTATTTTGATAGGGATTGCATTAAATGTGTAAATTGCCTGGGTAGCATTGACATTTTCACAATATTAATTCTTCCAATCCATGAGCATGGAATATTTTTCCATCTCTTGGGGTCTTCCTCAATTTCTTTCAGAAGGGTCCTGTAGTTTTTAAGGTATAGATCCTTTACCTCTTTGGTTAGGTTTATTCCTATCTATCTCATGCTTCTGGGTGCAACTGTAAATGGGATTGACTCCTTAATTTATCTTTCTTCAGTCTCACTGTTAATGTATAGAAATGCCACTGACTTCTGGGAATTGATTTTTTTATCCTGCCACACTGCCAAATGGCTGTATGAGTTCTTACAATCTTGGGGTGGAGTCTCCTGGGTTTTCTAGGTACAGTATGATGTCATCTACCAAGAGGGAGAGTTTGATTTGTTTTTTGTCAATTTGAATGCCCTTCATTTCTTTTTGTTGCCTGATTGCTCAGGCTAGGACTTCTAGTACTCTGTTGCATAACAGTGGTGAGACTGGTCATCCATGTCTTGTGCCTGATCCTAGGGGAAAGGCTCTCAGTGTTTCCCCATTGAGAATATTGCCTGTGGGCTTTTTGTAGATGACTTTTAATATGCTGAGGAATGTTCCCTCTATCCCTACACTCTCAAGAGTTTTGGTCAGAAATGGATGCTGTATCTTGTCAAATGCGTTCTCTGCATCTATTGAGACGGTCCGATGGTTCTCATTTTTTTCTCTTGCTGATACGATCAATTACATTGTTTGTTTTATGAGTGTTGAACCAGCCTTGAATCCCGGGGATAAATCCCACTTGGTCATGGTGAGTAATTTTCTTAATGTATTGTTCGATCCTCGTGGCTAGTATCTTGTTGAGAATTTTTGCATCCGTGTTCATCAGGAATATTGATCTGTAATTCTCCATTTTGGTGGGGTCTCGTATGGTTTTGAAATTAAAGTGATGTTGACCTCATAGAACGAGTTTGGAAGTGCTCCATCTCTTATTATGTTTCGGAACATCTTTAGGAGAATCAGTATGGTTTCTTCTTGAAACGTTTGATAGAATGTCCCTGGGAAGCCCTCTGGCCCTGGTTTTTTGTGCCTTCCAAGGTTTTGAGGACTGCTTCAATTTCCTTCCTGGTAAGCAACTTGTTCAGCTTTTCTATTTCTTCCTGTTCCAGTTTTGGTAGTTTGCAGTTTTCCAGAAATGTGTCCATTTCTTGTAAATTGCCTAATTTATTGGCATATATATGCTCATAATAAGTTTTTAAGCCGTTTGTAATTTTTGATGTTGCTGGTGATCTCTCCTTTCTCCTTCATGTTTTTAATAAATTGACTGCTTTCCCTCTACCTTTTAATAAGGCTGGCGAATGATTTATCAATCTTATTAATTCTTTCTTTTTTTTACCTTTGAAGTTTTATTTATTTATTTATTAAATAATTAACTTATTTTTTATTGGTGTTCAATTTGCCAACATATAGAATAACACCCAGTGCTCATCCCATCAAGTGCCCCCCTCAGTGCCTGTCACCCAGTCGCCCTCACATCCCACCCACTTCCCCTTCCACCACCCCTAGTTCATTTCCCAGAGTTAGGATTTTCTTATGTTCTGTCTCCCTTTCTGATATTTCCCACTCATTTGTTCTCCTTTCCCCTTTATTCCCTTTCACTATTTTTTTACATTCCCCAAATGAATCAGACCATACAATGTTTGTCCTTCTCTGATTGACTTATTTCACTCTGCATACTACCCTCCAGTTCCATCCACGTCGAAGTAAATGGTGGGTGTTTGTCGAAGATAAAGGGCTAGTTTCCAAGTTTTATAAAGAACTTATTAAACTCAACACGAAAGAAATAAACAATCCAATCCTGAAATGGGCAAAAGACATGAAGAGAAATCTCACAGAGGAAGACATAGACATGGCCAACAAGCACATGAGGAAATGCTCCGCATCACTTGCCATCAGGGAAATACACATCAAAACCACAATGAGAAACCATTCACACCAGTTAGAATGGGGAAAATTAACAAAGCAGGAAACCACAAATGTTAGAGAGGATTAGGAGAAAGGGGAACCCTCCTGCACTGTTGGTGGGAATGTGAACTGGTGCAGCCACTCTGGAAAACTGTGTGGAGGTTCCCCAAAGAGTGAAAAATAGATCTCTGCTATGACCCAGCAGCTGCTGGTGATTTACCCCAAAGATACAGATGCAATGTAATGCTCAGACACCTGCACACTGATGTTTATAGATGCAATGTCCACAAAAGCCAAACTGTGGAAGGAGCCTCGGTGTCCTTATAAAATCTTTCAAAGAACCAATTCCTGGCATTGTTCATCTCTTCCATATTTCTTCCGGGCTCTATTTCATTGAGCTCTGATGGAAACTTTATTAACTCTCTTCTTCTGCTGGGTGTAGGGTCTATTTGCTGTTTTTTTTTTTTTCTCCAGGGCCTTCAGGTGCAAGCTTCACTTTTGTATTTGAGTTCTTTCCAATACTCGCATGGATGCATGCCTGTATTGCAATGTATTTCCCCCTCAGGACTGCTTTTGCTGTATCCCAAAGATTTTGTGGGGTTTTTTTTGAATAATAAATTTATTTTTTATTTGTGTTCAATTTGCCAACATACAGAATAACACCCAGTGCTCATCCTGTCAAGTGCCCCCCCTCAGTGCCCATCACCCTACCCTCCTCCCTTTCCACCACTCCTAGTTCGTTTCCCAGATTTAGGAGTCTTTATGTTCTGTCTCCCTTTCTGATGTTTCCTACCCATTTCTTCTTTCCCTTCTATTCCCTTTCATTATTATTTGTATTCCCCAAATGAATGAGAATATATAATGTTTGTCCTTCTCTGATTGACTTACTTCACTCAGCATAATACCCTCCAGTTCCATCCACATCAAAGGAAATGGTGGGTATTTGTCATTTCTAATGGCTGAGTGATATTTCATTGCATACATAAACCACATCTTCTTTATTCATTCATCTTTCGATGGACACCGAGGCTCCTTCCACAGCTTAGCTATTGTGGACATTGCTGCTATAAACATCAGGGTGCAGGTGTCCCGGCGTATTGCGATGTATTTCCCCCTGAAGACTGCTTTTGCTGTATCCCAAGGATTTTGAATGTTTGTATCTTCATTCTCATTAGTTTCCATGAATTCTTTCAATTCTTACTTAATTTCCTGGTTGACCCTTTCATCTTTTAGCAGGATGGTCCTTAACCTCCATGTGTTTGAAATCCTTCCAAACTTCTTCTTGTGATTTAGTTCTAATTTCAAAGCATTATGATCTGAAAATATGCAGGGGACGATACCAATCTTTGGGTGTTGGTTTATACCAGATTTGTGATCCAGTATGTTGTCTAATCTGGAGAAAGTTCCATGTGCACTTGAGAAGAATGTGGATTCAATGGTGTTTGGATGGAAAGTTCTGTAAATATCTGTGAAATCCATGTGGTCCAGTGTAACATTTAAAGCTCTTGTTTCTTTGGAGATGTTTTGCTTAGAAAAACCTATTCAATCTCTGTTTTTGTGGATTGTTCCCTTCAACTTCCTCTATTACAGAATTCCTCTCAGTATTTCTACCAGAGCTGGCTTCGTGGTCACATATTCTTTCAGTTTCTGCCTATCTTGGAAGCTCTTTATCTCTCCTTCTATTCTGAATGAGAGCCTTGCTAGATACATTATTCTTGGCTGCATGTTCTTCTTATTTAAGACCATGGCTATATCCTGCCAGCCCTTTCTGGCCTGCCAGGTCTCTGTGGAGAAGTCTGCTGTCATGCTAATACTTCTCCCCACAAAATTTAGAGATTACTTGTCTCTTGCTGCTTTAATGATCTTCTGATTATGTGGGGAATTTGCAAGTTTCACTATTAAATGTCAAGGTGTTGGGCGGTTTTTATTTATTTTAAGGGGGGGAGATCTCTCTATTTCCTGGATCTAAGTGCCTGTTTCTCTCTCCAAATTAGGGAAGTTTTCAGCTCTGATTTGTTCAAATACATATTCTGGACCTCTGTCCCTTTTGGCACACTCGGGAGCCCCAGGTAAACGTAGATTTTCCCTTCTGAGGCTGTCATTTATTTCCACTAATGTATCCTCATGATCTTTTAGTCATTTTTCTCTTTATTTATCAGTTTTCCTCCTTGCCATCAACAGGTCTTATATGTCACTCATTCGTTCTTCTACCCTGTTAACCCTCATCTGGTTTGGATTGCATCTCATTTAATTGATTTTGAATTTTGGCTTGATTAGATCTAAATTCTCCAGTCATGAAGTCTCTTGAATCCTTCATGCTTTTTTTCGAGAGCCACCAGTAACTTTATAATAGTGCTTCTGAATTGGCTTTCTGACATTGAAATGTAACCCAAATTTTGTAACGCTATGGGAGAGAGGACTGTTTCTGATTCTTTCTTTTGAGGAGAGGTTTTCCTTCTAGTCATTTTGCTCAGTGCAGAGTGGCCAAAAACAAGTTGTACTTGATAGAAGCGTGAACTCTTCTCTGACTGTAGCATTCCTGCTGTTCTCTCTATAAGTCTCAGGCTGAATTCCTAGGTTTTCAGGATGATTTGAAAGTTATCCAGGTAATTGGGTGGGGACATTTGACTTGGGTACCCTGGTCTTCCATCATCTTGCCCCCTCCTACTCTCTTTTCTGTTTAAGCATTGTTTCTAGGCAACGATATCAGGAGGGTCAATGAGAAAGTCATCTGACATTGGCCACCTGAGCTGCATGGTGATTGGCCACCTGAAACAGGCCAACCTGAGAGCCTGCATGATGGGTCACAGCATGGCGGTGACATCACAGAAAGGCATTCTGATGCACCTGGGTTGATAAAAGCATGGCAACCCCACAGGCCCCTGTGACGATAGAGAAGGCACTTCAGCCACAGATCTCCCTTCTTTCCCTCAGGTTCTCTGCCCTGTTTTCTGCTCTTGCTCATGGCAAGCCCTTTTTGCACTCCTTCTGACCCAGGCCTCTCGTCAACTCTTTGGGCTCCCCCTGAATATCTCTTCATCCCCCTCTGTGTTCCTGAGAGTCCACAAACCCACAGCAGGCGACTCCTGGTTCCATGTGCAACTGTGAGGTTGGCCTGGCTGTTCATGGACATATTCCCATGTGGCCTGTGGGAGTGGGACACTGGGAATCGATACCATAGATACTCAGGCAGAGGGGACAAGCCTCTCCCACACCTCTGGGGTCAACACTGGGCTCAACAGAGGAAATCTGTGAGCCCCCATCCTGAGGGAACCCATAGCACTCACTGCTTCTCTGGATCTCTCCAACCCAGCTCAGCACAGGGCACATTAATGCCCTAAACCTCCACTCCACTCCCATGTGTACAATGTCTGTAGTGCCTCAAGCACCTGGCAGAGAGGGGATTTTAAGAAACAAGTAAGTCCTGGGAGAAGGTGTCACCACATCACTGGAAATGGTGGGGGACATTGGAACACAGGCCCTCAGACCACGAGCTCCATGCCCCAGCTCAGTAGTGGTCAAATGGATCCTCTAGATCCCTGGCTGACCAGGAGCCACAGACCACAAACCCACGAACACAGCAGGACACTGAGAAATTCAGTCCACAGAACAGGACACCTACCAGGAGCACTCAGACCCACAAGCTCCCGGGCATCTGAGTCACCCAGACACAGATGGACAACAAAATCTCATAGCACCAGCTCTCTAGCTGAGTGAAGTATAAGGCAAGGGGGCCATGGGAACACTGGGTTTGCTGAGTGTCTCCAAATCATGATCCCTGCATCCCAGATCATCACTGGGAAAGGAGGCACCTGCACAGTGGGATCAGCATATGCCTTGGACCTGGAGACCAACATCACAGCTCAGTTGTACTCAGGTCCCTGGTAAGTGGGCTCCCCTTGTGATTTGGACTTGGGTTTACACATCCCAGAAATGGCTAGGTGAATCAGGCCCCTGGATCACTATGTGCCATTGGACCCCTGGACTAACAGCATATCTCAGCACTAGGGCAAGCTGGCCTCTGCATAGGAATAATTCATGAGATTGAGAAAACTCTTGTAGGACTTATCAAGGAAAAGATAAAGAATCCAAACAAATAAAATTATAAATGAAAGAGGTGGATCACAACCAACTCCAAATAAATGCAAACAATTATAAAGAATCTTGTGAGCAATTAATTGCCCCCAAATTAGGCAATCTGGAAAAAAATGGATGCTTTTCTGGAAGTTTATAAACTATGAGAATGGATACAGGAAGAAATTGAAAACCTGAACAGATCCATAACTAGTAAAGTAATTGAAGCAGTCATCAATATCTTCCCAGAAACCAATAGTCCAGGGCTGAATGCCTCCCAGAGAATTCAACCAAACGTTTGAATAAGAAATAATACTTAAGCTATTGAAGCTCTTTCAAATAGAGCAAGGAAATGCAAGGAAAACTTCCAAACTCATTCTATGAAGTCAGCATTACCTTGATCCCAAAGACAAAGATCCCACCAAACAGGAGAACTACAGACCAATATACCTGATGAACATGGATGCCAAAATTATCACCAATATACTAACTAAGGGAATCCAACAGTACATCAAAAGGATTATTCACCATGACCATGTGGGATTGAACCCTGGACTGCAAGGGTGGTTCTACATTTGTAAGTCAATCAGGGTGATAGATCACATTAATAAAGGAAAAGGCCTGACTCTTATGATCTTCTCAATTTATGGAGAAAAAAACCTTAGACAAAATGCAGCATCCTTTTCTTGATTAAAACTCTCCACAGGGTAGTGATTGGGGGAATAGACCTAACAGCATAAAAGCCATCTACGAAACCCATGGTAATATCATTCACAATGGGAAAAACTGACAGCCTTTCCGCTAAGGTGAGGAACACAACAAGAATGCCCACTCTCACCACCATTCTTCAACAGAGTAATAGAATCACTAGCCTCATCAATCAGAAAATAAAAAGAAATAAAAGCCATTCAAACTGGCAAAGAAGAAGTCAAAATCCCACTTGTCTCAGATGACATGACATATTATGTGGAAAACACAAGAGTTTCCAAATTTGCTAGGACATGTACAGTAAATCAGCAATGTGGCAGGATAAAAAAATCAATGAACAGAAATCAGTTGTATTTATAGACACTAAATATGATAGAGAAGAAAGAGAATTTAAGGGTTGATCCTACTTAAAATTGCACCAGAAATCATAAAATACCTAGGAATAAACATAATGAAAGAAGTAAAGGATCTGTAACTAAAAACTACAAAACACCTATGAAAGAAATTGTGGAAGAGCAAACAGATGCATTAACATTCCATGTTCATGTATTTGAACAATCAATATTGTGAAAATGTCCATGCTACCCAGGGCCATGTTCACTTTTGAAGTAGTTCCTATCAAAATACCATAGACTTTTTCCACAGAGCAGAAACGAATATTTCTAAGATTTGGATGGAACTGGAAAAGACCCCAATTAGCCATGGAATGTTGAAAAAGAAATCAAAAGTTGGTTATATCACAATCTCTGGACTTCAGGCTGTATTTTGTCTAAGGCTTTTTCTGCATGTTATAGACAAAGCTGTCATCATCAAAATGTTATCATACTGGTACTGAAACAGACACATTGTTCAAGGAACAGAATAGAGAACCCAGAAATGGACCCTCAACTCTATGGTCAAGTAATCTTTGACAAAGCAGAAAAGAATATCCGCTGGAAAAACGACAGTCTCTTCAACAAATTGGAGAGCCACTTGCAGAAGAACGCACCTGGACCATTCTCTTACACCACACACAAAGATAAACTCAAAATGGATGAAAGACCTAAAGGTGAAATAGCAATCCATCACAATCCTACAGGAAACTACAGGCAACAACCTCTTTGACCTTGGCCATAGCAACTTATGCAAGACATGTCTGTAAAAGCAAGGGAAACAAAAGCAAAACTGAAGTATTGGGACATCATTAAGATAAAAAGCAAAGGTAGCAGTCCATAAAACTAAGAAACAACCTACAAAATGGGAGAAGGCATTTGAAAATGACAGAATAGATAAAAGGCTAGTATCAAAGATCTATAGAGAACTTATGGAACTCAACACCGAAAACAAGTAATCAAGTGAAGAAATGAGCAGAGACATGACCAGACATTTCTCCAAAGAAGACCTACACGTGGCCAACAAACAAAAGAAATAATGCTCCAAATCATTCATTATCAGGAAAATACAAATCAAAACAAACCCACAATGAGATACCACCTCACATGTGTCAAAGTGGCTAAAATGAACAAGACAGGAAACAACAAATGTTGACCAGGATTTGGAGAAAGGGGAACCCTCTTGCACTGTTGGTGGGAATGCAAAGTCATGCAGGCACTCTTGAAAAGTGTGCAGGTTCCTTAAGAACTTAAAAGCAGAGATACCCTATGACCCAGCAGTTGCACTACTGGGTATTTACCACCAAGATACAGAGGTAGTGAAAAGAAGGGGCACCCGAACACCAGTGTTCACAGCAGCAATGCCCACAATGGTCAAAATGTGGAAGGAGCTCAGATATCCATCGACAGATGAATGGATAAAGATATGGCCTATAGATCCAATGGGATATTACTCAGCCTTTAGAAAGGATGAATTTTTACCACTTCTATCGACACGGATGGAACTAGAGGCTATTAGTCCGTGAGTGAAATAACTCAGTCAGTGAAAGACAATTATCATATGGTTTGATTCATATGTGAAATATAAGAAACATTGCACACAATTACAGGGGAAAGGAGGGAAAATTGAATGGGAAGTTATGAGAGAGAGACAGAAAACCCATGAGAGACACTTAACTCTGTGAAATAAACTGAGGGTCGCTAGAGGGGAGGTGAGAGGGGGGCATTAAGAAGGGCACGTTTTGTGATGAGCACTGAGATTTACCCACAAATGGTAAATTATTGATCACTACATCTGAAACTAATGGTTTATTATATGCTGGCAAAATGAATTCAAATTTTTAAAAAGTAAAATAAAAATATGATAAAATAACATATTTGTGTAAATAGAATGGGAAAATAGGAAACCAAAATAATGAGAGACAAGGCTGTCAGCAAGATGCCAGAAGAATAGGAACACAAAATCTCCAGTCCCTACCAATCTACCTAGATAACTTTCAAACCACCCTGAAAACCTACGAATTTGGCCTGAGATTTAAAGAGAGAACAGGGATCCCTGGGTGGCGCAGTGGTTTAGCGCCTGCCTTTGGCCCAGGGCGCGATCCTGGAGACCCGGGATCAAATCCCACATCGGGCTCTCGGTGCATGGAGCCTGCTTCTCCCTCTGCCTATGTCTCTGCCTCTCTCTCTCTCTCTCTGTGACTATCATAAATAAATAAAAAAAAATAAAAAAAAAATAAAGAGAGAACAGCTGGAAGACTACAGTAAGGCACAGCCCAAGATCTGGCGCTCCCTTCGGGACAGGCAGAAGCAAGGAGGGCACAGAACAGCAGGGACACTCCTGCCCCAAGCTGAGCAGATCAGCGGCCCCATCCCCGGAGCATCCAGGTCCCTGTAGACTGAGAGCTCCATAGTTATTGCAGGAGCTGAATGCAGGGCTCCAGAGCTGGCTGCTGCCACTGTTGTTCCTCCTGGGCCCCCACAGGATAAACAACCCCACTGAGCTTCACAGTGGCCTCACTGGATAAACAGCTTAAACATCTTTCACTAAGCCCTGCACCAGGCAGGGGGCTGAGCAGCTCCCCCAAGTGCTAACACCTTAAAATCAGCACAGCAGGCCCCTCCCCCAGAAGAGCAGCTAGACGGAGAGGGGAAAAACAAATTATTGACCAAGCAGCACCGGCAAGTTCCAGGGGAAAGTCGAAGGAATTACAGTATACAGAATAAGAGGATACTCCCTCCCCTTTTTTTGTTTTTGTTTTTTTTTTTATTTCTGTTTGCTCACCCCCCTGTTTTTTTCTTTTCTTCTTTTTTTCATTTTTCTTTTTCTCCTTTTCTTTCCTTCTTTCTCTTCTTCCTTTTTCTCCTTTTCAATATACAACTTGTTTTTAGCCACTCTGCACTGAGAAAAATGACTAGAAGGAAAAACTCACCATAAGAAAGTACCAGGGGCGGGATCCCTGGGTGGCGCAGCGGTTTGGCGCCTGCCTTTGGCCCAGGGCGCGATCCTGGAGACCCAGGATCGAATCCCACGTCGGGCTCCCGGTGCATGGAGCCTGCTTCTCCCTCTGCCTATGTCTCTGCCTCTCTCTCTCTCTCTCTGTGACTATCATAAATAATAAATAAAAAAAAAATTAAAAAAAAAAAAAAAAAAAAGAAAGTACCAGGGGCAACCCCGGTGGTGCAGTGGTTTAGTGCCGCCTGCAGCCCAGGGCATGATCCTGGAGACCCTGGATCGAGTCCCACATCAGGCCCCTGGATCGAGTCCCACGTCAGGCTCTCTGCATGGAGCCTGCTTCTACCTCTGCCTGTGTCTCTGCCTCTCATTCTCTCTCTCTCTATGAATAAATAAATAAAAAAAATCTTTATAAAAAAAAAAGAAAGAAAGAACCAGAAACAGTCCTCTCTCCCATAGAGTTACAAAATTTGGATTACAATTCAATGTCAGAAAGCCAATTCAGAAGAACTATTATAAAGCTACTGGTTGCTCTAGAAAAAAACATAAAGGACTCAGGAGACATCATGACTGATCTAGAATTTAGGTCTAATCAGGCAGAAATAAAAAATCAATTGAATGAGATGCAATCCAAACTACAAGTCCTAAGATGAGGGTTAACGAGGTGGAAGAACAAGCGATTGACATAGAAGACAAGTTGATGGCAAAGAGGGAAACTGAGGAAAAAAGAGACAAACAATTAAAAGACCACGAGGATAGATTAAGTAAAATAAAAGACAGCCTGAGGAAGAAAAACCTACGTTTAATTGGGATTCCCTAGGGCGCCAAAAGGGACAGAGGTCAAGAATATATATTTGAAAAAATCATAGGTGAAAATTTTCCTAATTTGGGAAGGGAAACAGGCATTCAGATCCAGGAAATAGAGAGATCCCCCTCCCCAATATCAATAAAACCGTTCAACACATCTACATTTAACAGTTAAGCTTGCATATTCCAAAGATAAAGAGAAGATCCTTAAAGCAGCACGAGAAAAGAAATCCCTGACTTTTATGGGGAGGAGAATTATGGTAACAGCAGACTTCTGCACAGAGACCTGGAAGGCCAGAAGGGGCTGGCAGAATATATTCAAGGTCCTAAATGAGAAGAACATGCAACCAAGAATACTTTATCCACCAAGGCTCTCATTCAAAATGGAAGGAGAGATAAAGAGCTTCCAAGACAGGCAGCAACTGAAAGAATATGTGACCTCCAAACCAGCTCTGCAAGAAATTTTAAGGGGGACTCTTAAAATGCCCCTTTAAGAAGAAGTCCAGTGGAACAATCCACAAAAACAAGGACTGAATACATATCATGATGACACTAAACTCATATCTTTCAATAGTAACTCTGAAAGTGAATGGGCTTAATGACCCCCTCAAAAGGAGCAGGGTGTCAGACTGGATAAAAAAGCAGGACCCGTCTATTTGCTGTCTACAAGAGACTCATTTTAGACAGAAGGACACCTAGAGCCTGAAAATAAAAGGTTGGAGAACCATTTACCATTCAAATGGTCCTCAAAAGAAACCAGGTGCAGCCATGCTTATATCAGATAAATAAAATTTATCCCGAAGACTGTAGTGAGAGATGAAGAGGGACACTATATTATACTTAAAGGATCTATCCAACAAGAGGACTTAATAGTCATCAATATATGTGCTCCGAATATGGGAGCTGCAAAATATATCAATTAATAACCAAGTTAAGACATACTTAGATAATAATACACTTATACTTGGTGACTTCAATCTAGTGCTTTCTACACTTGATAGGTCTTCTAAACACAACATCTCCAAAGAAACGAGAGCTTTAAATGATACACTGGACTAGATGGATTTCACAGATATATACAGAACTTTACATCCAAACTCAACTGAATACACATTCTTCTCAAGTGCACATGGAACTTTCTCCTGAATAGACTGCATACTGGGTCACAAATCAGGTTTGAACCTATAGCAAAAGATTGGGATCGTCCCCTGCATATTCTCAGACCATAATGCCTTGAAATTAGAATGAAATCACAACAAGAAGTTTGGAAGGACTTCAAACACGTGGAGGTTAAGGACCATCCTGCTAAAAGATGAAAAGGTCAACCAGGAAATTATGGAAGAATTAAAAAAAATTCATGGAAACTAATGAGAATGAAGATACAACCATTCAAAATCTTTGGGATACAGCAAAAGTCTTCCTTAGGGAGAAATATATCTCAAAAGAAGCATCCATTCAAAAACTGGAAAGAACTCAAATACAAAAGCTAACCTTACACATAAAGGAGCTAGAGAAAAAACAGCAAATAGATCCTACACCCAGGAGAAGAAGGGAGTTGATAAAGATTCGAGCAGAACTCAATGAAATCGAGACCAGAAGAACTGTGGAACAGATCAACAAATCAGAAGTTGGTTCTTTGAAAGAATTAATAAGATAGATAGATAGATAGATAGATAGATAGATAGATAGCCAGCCTTATTAAAAAGAAAAGAGAGGATATTCAAATTAATAAAATCATGAATGAGAAAGGAGAGATCACTACCAACACCAAGGAAATACAAACGAATTTAAAAACATATTATGAACAGCTATACACCAATAAATTAGGCAATCTAGAAGAAATGGAAGCATTTCTGGAGAGCCACAAACTACCAAAACTGGAACAGGAAGAGATAGAAAACCTGAACAGGCCAATAACAAAGGAGGAAATTGAAGCAGTCATCAAAAACCTCCCAAGACACAAAAGTCCAGGGCCAGATGGCTTCCCAAGGGAATTCAATCAAACATTTCAAGAAGAACGCATACCTATTCTACTACAGCTGTTTGGAAAGATATAAAGAGATGGAGTACTTCCAACTTCATTCTACGAGGCCAGCATCACCTTAATTCCAAAACCAGAGAAAGACCCCACCAAAAAGGAGAATTATAGACCAATATCTCTGATGAAGATGGATGCAAAAATTCTCAAGAAGATACTAGCCAATAGGATCCAACAATGCATTAAGAAAACTATTCACCATGACCAAGTAGGATTTATCCCCGGGATGCAAAGCTGGTTCAACACTCGTAAAACAATCAATGTGATTCATCATATCAGCAAGAGAAAAACCAAGAACCATATGATCCTCTCATTAGATGCAGAGAGAGCATTTGACAAAATATAGCATCCATTCCTTATCAAAACTCTTCAGAGCATAGGGATAAAGGGAACATTCCTCAACAAATTAAAAGCCATCTACGAAAAGCTCACAGCAAATATAATTCTCAATGGGGAAGCACTGGGAGTCTTTCCTCTAAGATCAGGAACAAGACAGGGATGTCCACTCTCACCACTGCTATTCAACATAGTACTGGAAGTCCTGGCCTCAGCAATAAGACAACAAAAAGACATTAAAGGCATTCAAATTGGCAAAGAAGAAGTCAAACTCTCCTTCTTCGCCGATGACATGATACTCTACATAGAAAACCCAAAAACCTCCACCCCAAGATTGCTAGAAGTCATACAGCAATTTGGTAGCGTGGCAGGATACAAAATCAATGCCCAGAAATCAGTGGCATTTCTCTACACTAACAATGAGACTGAAGAAAGAGAAACTAAGAATTCAATCCCATTTACAATTGCACCCAAAAGCATAAGATACCTAGGAATAAACCTAACCAAAGTTGTAAAGGATCTATACCCTAAAAACTATAGAACACTTCTGAAAGAAACTGAGGAAGACACAAAGAGATGGAAAAATATTCCATGCTCATGGATTGGCAGAATTAATATTGTGAAAATGCCAATGTTACCCAGGGCAATTTACACGTTTAATGCAATCCCTATCAAAATACCATGGACTTTCTTCAGAGAGTTATAACAAATTATTTTAAGATTTGTGTGGAATCAGAAAAGACCCCGAATAGCCATGGGAATTTTAAAAAAGAAAACCATATCTGGGGGCATCACAATGCCAGATTTCAGGTTGTACTCCCAAGTTGTGGTCATCAAGACCATGTGGTACGGGCAAATACAGACACATAGATCAACGGAACAGAATAGAGAATCCAGAATTGGACCCTCAACTTTATGTTCAACTAATATTTGACAAAGGAGGAAAGACTGTCCCCTGGAAAAGACAGTCCCTTCAATGAATGATGCTGGGAAAATTGGACATCCACATGCAGAAGAATGAAACTAGAGCACTCTCTTGCACCATACACAAAGAGAAACTCAAAATGGATGAAAGATCTAAATGTGAGACAAGAATCCATCCAAATCCTAGAGGAGAACACAGGCAACACCCTTTTTGTAGCCACAGTAACTTCTTGCAAGATACATCCACAAAGGCAAGAGAAACAAAAGCAAAAATGAACTATTGGGACTGCCTCAAAATAAAGGCTTTTGCACAGCATAAGATACAGTCAACACAGCTAAAAGACAACCTTCAGAATGGGAGAAGATATTTGCAAATGACATATCAGATAAAGGGTTAGTTTCCAAGATCTATAAGGAACTTATCATAATCAACAGCAAGGAAACAAACAATCTAAACGTTAAATGGGCAAAAGACATGAACAGAAATCTCACAGAGGAAGACATAGACATGCCAAGAAGCATGAGAAAATGCTCTGCATCACTTGGGGTCAGGGAAATCCAAATCAAGTTGACATTGAGATACCACCTCACACCAGTGAGAATGGGGAAAATTAACACAGTAGGAAACAACAAATGTTGGAGAGGATGTGGAGAAAGGGGAACCCTCATGCACTGTTGGTGGAAATGTGAACTGGTGCAGCCACTCTGGAAAACTGTGTGGAGGTTCCCAAAGAGTAAAAATAGACATGCCCTACGACCCAGCATTTGCACTGCTGAGTATTTACCCCAAAGATACAGATGCAGTGAAATGCCGGGACACCTGCACCCGATGTTTATAGCAGCAGTGTCCACAATAGCCAAACTGTGGAAGGAGCCTTGGTCCAATGAAAGATGAATGGATAAAGAAGATGTGGTTTATGTATACAATGGAATATTACTTAGCCATACGAAACAAAAAATACCCACCATTTCCTTCAACTTGGATGGAACTGGAGGGTATTATGCTGCATGAAATAAGACAATTGGAGAAGGACAAACATTATATGGGCTCATTCATTTGGGGAATATAAAAAATAGTGAAAGTAGTGAAAGGGAATAAAGGGGAATAGAGAAAAATGAGTGGAAATTATCAGAAAGGGAGACATAACATGAGATTTCCTAATTGGGAAATGAACTAGGGGTGGTTGAAGGGGAGGTGGGTGGGTGTGGGGGTGACTGGGTGGCGGGCACTGAGGGGAGCACTGGATGGGATGAGCACTGGAGGTTATTCTATATGTTGGCAAATTGAACACCAATATAAAATAATTATATAAAAAAAGAAAGTTATCTAGGTAATTTGGTGTGGACAGGTGACTGGGGACACTACTCTTTGGCCATCTTGTCTCCTCCTTCTCTGTTTTCCATTTAAACATGGTTTCTAGGCAGTGATATCAGCTGCGTCACTGAGAAAGCTTTCTGACATCAGCTACCTGAGCTGCATGGTGATTGGCCACCTGAACCAGGCCACCCGAGGAGCCTGCCTGATTGGACGGGCATGTCGGTGACATCACAGAAGGGCACTCTGATGCACCTTGGCTGTTATAAAAGCATGGCAACCACGCACTCCCCTATGACAACAGAGATGGCACTTCAGGCACAGATCTCGTTACTCTCCCTAAGGTTCTCTGCCCTGTTTTCTGCCCCTGCCCATGGCAAGCCCCCTGTTTACCCCTCGTGCCCCAGGCCTCTCTCCAACTCTTTGGGCTCCACCTGGATGTTTGCACCTCCCTTCATGCCCCTCTGCGGTCCAGAGAGTCCACGAACCCACAGCAGGCGGCTCCTGGTCCCATATCCCACTGTGAGGTTGGCCTGGCTGCTCACGGACATATTCCCATGTAGCCTCTGGGAGCGGGACACTGCGAATCGGTACCCTGGATACTCAGACAGAGGGGAAAAACCTCTCCGACACCTCTGGGGTCAACCCAGGGCTCAACACAGGAAAGCTGCGAGTCCATGTCCTGCGGGAGCCCAGGGCACTCACTGCTTCTCTGGAGTTCTCCAACGCAGCTCAGCACAGGAGACATGAGTGCCCTACACCTCTGGTCCACCCCCATGTGTACAATGACTGCAGTGTCTTCCTCCAGTCCACCCCCATGTGTACAATGTCTGCAGTGCCTCCAGGCACCCGGCAGAGAGGGAATTTTATGAAACAAGTAAGTCCTGGGAGAAGGAGTCACCACATCACTGGACATGGTGGGGGCATTGGAACACGGGCCCTCAGACCAGGAGCTGCCTGGCCCAGCTCAGTAGGGACAAAATGATCCTACATCTGAAACTATTGGTGTATGATATGCTGGCAGATCGAATTCAAATTTTTAAAAAGTAAAATAAAAATAATATAAAATAAAATATTTGCGTAAATAGAAAGGGAATAAGGTAATCAAAAGACTGAGAGACAAGGCTGTCTGCAAGATGGCAGAAGAGTAGATTCCCAAAATTACCTGTCCCCACCCAATTCTGGGCATTGATTTTGTATCCTGCCACACTGCTGTATGAGTTCTACTAATCTTGGGGTGGAGTCTTGTGGGTTTTCCATGTAGAGTATCATGTCATTGGTGAAGAGGGAGAGTGTGACTTCTTCTTTGCCAATCTGAATGCCTTTTATTTCTTTTTGTTGTCTGATTGCTGAGGCTAGGACTTCTAGTACTCTGTTGAATAGCTATGGTGAGAGTGGACATCCCTGTCTTGTTCCTGATCTTAGGGGAAAGGCTCCCAGTGCTTCCCCATTGAGAATGATATTTGTTGTGGATTTTTCATAGATGGCTTTTAAGATGTTGAGGAATGTTCCCTCTATCCCTACACTCTGAAGAGTTTTGATCAGGAATCGATGCTGTATTTTGTCAAATGCTTTCTCTGCATCTTTTGAGAGGATCATATGGTTCTTGGTTTTTCCCTTGTTGATATGATGAATCACATTGATTGTTTTACGAGTGTTGAACCAGCCTTGTGTCCCGGGGAAAAATCCTACTTCGTCATGGTGAATAGTCTTCTTAATGTATTTTAGTATCCTATTGGCTAATATCTTGTGGAGAATTTTTGCATCCTCGTTCATTAGGGATATTGGTCTGTCATTCTTTTTGGTGGGGTCTTTGTCTGGTTTTGGAATTAAGGTGATGCTGGCCTCGTAGAACGAAGTTGGAAGTACTCCATCTCTTTCTATCTTTCCAAACAGCTGTAGTAGAATAGGTATGGGTTCTTCTTGAAACGTTTGATAGAATTCCCCTGGGAAGCCATCTGGCCCTGGACTTTTGTGTCTTGGGGGTTTTTTGATGACTCCTTCAATTTCTTTTCTGGTTATTGGCCTCTTCAGGTTTTTTATTTCTTCCTGTTCCAGTTTTGATAGTTTGTGGCTTTCCAGAAATGCGTCCATTTCTAATAGATTGTCTAATTTATTGGTGTATAATTGTTCATAATATGTTTTTAAATTGTTTGTATTTCCTTGATGTTGATAGTGATCTCCCCTTTCTCATTCATTATTTCAATTTGCCAACATATAGAATAGCACCCAGTGCCTATTCCATCAGTGCCCACCTCAGTGCCTGTCACCCAGTCACCCCCACCCCCTGCACATGTCCCCTTCCACCACCCCTAGTTCGTTTCCCGGAGTTAGGAGTCTTTCTTATTCTCCCTTTCTGATATTTCCCACTTATTTTTTCTCATTTCCCCTTTATTCCCTTCCACTATTTTTTATATTCCCCAAATGAATGAGACCATATAATGTTTGTCCTTCTCTGATTGACTTATTTCACTCAGCAAAATACCCTCTGGTTCCATCCACATTGAAGCACATGGTGGGTATTTTTTGTTTCTAATGGCTGAGTACTATCCATTGCATACATAAACCACATCTTCCTGTTGCAGTTTTGGTAGTTTGTGGTTTTCCAGACTTTTTTTTTTTTTTTTGCTCATAAGTTTTTAACATCATTTGTGGTGTTGGTGGTGATCTCTCCTTTCTCATTCATGATTTTAGTGAGTCCTCTCTCTCTTCTTTTTAATAAGGTTAGCTAATGGTTTATCTATATCATTAATTCTTTCAAAGAACCAACTCCTGACTTTGTTGATCCATTCCACAGTTATTCTGGACTCTACTTTATTGAGTTCTGCTCGAATCTATATTATACTCTTCTTCTGCTGGGTATAGGATCTATTTGCTGTTTTTTCTCCAGCTCCTTTAGGTGCAAGGTTCGCTTTTGTATTTCAGTTCTTTCCAGTTTTTGGATGGATACTTGTATTGTGATGTATTTCTCCCTCAGGACTGCTTGTTGTGTATCCCAAAGATTTTGAACGGTTGTATATTCATTCTCATTATTTTCCATGAAACTTTATAATTCCTCTCTAATTTCTTGCTTGACCTTTTCATCTTTTAGCAGGATGTTTCTTTTTTTTTTAATTTTTATTTATTTATGATAGTCACAGAGAGAGAGAGAGAGGCAGAGGCACAGGCAGAGGGAGAAGCAGGCTCCATGCACCGGGAGCCTGATGTGGGATTCGATCCCGGGTCTCCAGGATCGCGCCCTGGGCCAAAGGCAGGCGCCAAACCGCTGCGCCACCCAGGGATCCCTAGCAGAATGTTTCTTAACCTTCATGTGATTGAAATCCTTCTAAACTACTTCTTGTGATTTAGTTCTAATTTCAAAGCATTATGGTCTGAAAATATGCAGGGGACGATCCCAATATTTGGGTGTCGGTTAAGACCTGATTAGTGTCCCAGTATGTTGTCTAATCTGGAGAAAGTTCCATGTGCACTTGAGAAGAATGTGTATACAATTGTGTTTGCATAGAAAGTTTTGTCAATATCTGTGAAATCCTTCTGGTCCAGTGTATCATTTAAAGCTCTTGTTTCTTTGGAGATGTTGTGCTTAGAAATCCTGTCGATTGTAGAAAGTGCTACTTTCAAGTCACCATGTATATGTGTATTATTATCTAAGCATGTCTTAACTTTGGTTATTAATTGCTATACTTGGCAGCTCCCGCATTCGGGGCATGCATATTGATGATTGTTAGGTCATCTTGTTGGATAGATCCTTTAAGTATGATATAGTGTCCCTCTTCATCTCTTATTACAGGGTTTGGGATAAACTTTAGTTTATCTGATCTAAGAATGGCTACCCCTGTTTCTTTTGAGGACCATTGGAATGGTACGCAGTTCTCCAACCTTTTATTTTCAGGCTGTAGGTGTCCTTATGTGTAAAATGAGTCTCTTGTATACAGCACATAGGTGGGTTTTCCTCTTTTATCCAGTCTGTAACTGCAGCTGCACGTTTTGCTGAGGTCGTTAGGCCCATTCACATGCAGAGCTACAACTTAAAGATATGTATTTAGTGTCATCAATGATACCTGTTCAGTCCCTGTTGTGGATTGTTCCCCTGGACTTCCTCTATTACATACTCCTCCTTAGTGTTTCTTGCAGAGCTGGCTTCATGATCACATATTCTTTCGGTTTCTGCCTATCTTGGAAGCTCTTTATCTCTCCTTCTGTTCTGAATGAGAGCCTTGCTGGATACAGTATTCTTGGCTGCATGTTCTTCTCATTTAGGACCCTGAATATATCCTGCCAGCCGTTCGTAGCCTGCCAGGTCTCTGTGGAGAGGTCTGCTGTTGTGCTAATACTTCTCCCCATAAAAGTTACAAGTTTCTTGTCTCTTGCTGCTTTAAAGATCTTCTCTTTATCTTTGGAATTTGCAAGTTTCACTATTAAACGTCCAGGTGTTGAGTCGTTTTTATTGATTTTAAGGGGTGTTTCTCTATTTCTGGATCTGAATGCCTGTTTCCCTCTCCAAATTAGGGATGCTTTCAGCTCTGATTTGTTGAAATACGTATTCTGGACCTCTGTCCCTTTTGGCACCCTCGGGAACCCCAGGTAAACATAGATTTTTTTCCTTCTGAGGCTGTCATTTATTTCCCTTAAGATATCCTCATGATCTTTTAGTCGTTTGTGTCTTTTTTCCTCAGTTTCCCTCCTTGCCTTGTCTTCTATGTCACTCACTCATTCTTTTACCTCATTAACCCTCATCGTTAGGACCTCTAGTATGGATTGCAACTCATTTAAGTGATTTTTAATTTCGGCCTGATTAGATCTAAATTCTGCAGTCACAAAGTCTCTTGAATCCTTTTTGCTTTTTTCTAGAGCCACCAGTAGCTTTATACTTGTGCTTCTGAATTGGCTTTCTGACATTGAATTGTAACCCAAATTTTGTAACTCTGTGGGAGAGGGACTGTTTCTGATTCTTTCCTTTGATGTAAGGTTTTTCTTCTAGTCATTTTGCTCAGTGCAGAGTGACCAAAAATGTTGTACTTGATAGAAGCGTGAACTCTTCTCTCACTGTAGCATTCCAGCTGCTCTCTCCTTAAATCTCAGGCTGAATTCCTAGGTATTCAGGATGATTTGAAATTTATTGGGTAATTGGGAATGGACAGGTAATTTGAGGACCCTACTCTTCCACCATCTTGCCTCCACCTCCTCTGTTTTCCATTTAAGCATGGATTCCAGGCAACGATATCAAGAGGGTCACTAAGAAAGCCGTCTGACATTGGCCACCTGAACTGCATGGTGATTGGCCACCTGAACCAGGCCACAATGTGAGCCTGAGTGAAGTCACAATCACACTTTTCTCAGATGACATGATACTTTATGTGGAAATCCCAAGAGTTTGCAACTTTGCTAGGACTCATACTGTAATTCAGCAATGTGGCAGGATGAAAAATCAATGCAGAGAAATCAGTTATAACTGATTGTCTACAAATACATTTGTAGACATGAGACATGATACTGAAGAAAGGGAAATTTAGGGTTGATCCTACTTAAAATTGCACCATAAAACATAAAATACCTAGGAATAAACATAATGAAAGTGGTAAAGGATCTGTAACTAAAAACTACAGAACACCTATGAAAGAAATTGTGGAAGAGCAAAGACATATATTAACATTGCATGTTCAAAGATTTGAAGAATCAATATTGTGAAAATGTCCATGATACCCAAGCAATGTACCCTTTCAAAGTAGTCCCTATCAAAATACCCTTGACATTTTTCACAGAACATAAATAAATAACTCTAGGATTTGCATGGAACTGGAAAAGACCCCAATTAGCCATAGGAATGTTGAAAAAGAAATCAAAAACAGGTTATATCACAATGTCTGGATTTCAGGCTGTATTTTGTCTAAGGTTTTTTCTGTATGTCATAGACAAAGCTGTCATCATCAAAATGTTATCGTACTGGCACAAAAACAGACACATTGATCAAGGAACGGAATAGAGAACTCAGAAATGGACCCTCAACTCTATGGTCAACTAATCTTCGACAAAGCAGAAAAGAATATCCGCTGGAGGGATCCCTGGGTGGCGCAGCGGTTTAGCGCCTGCCTTTGGCCCAGGGCGCGATCCTGGAGACCCGGGATCGAATCCCACATCGGGCTCCCGGTGCATGGAGCCTGCTTCTCCCTCTGCCTGTGTCTCTGCCTCTCTCTCTCTCTGTGTGTGACTATCATAAATAAAAAAAAAAATTAAAAAAAAAAAAAAGAATATCCTCTGGAAAAAGTACAGTCTCTTCAACAAATTGGACAGCCACATGCAGAAGAACTCAACTGAACCATTCTCTTACACCACACACAAAGATAAACTCAAAATGGATGAAAGACCTAAAGGTGAAATAGCAATCCATCACAATCCTAGAGAAAAACACAGGCAACAACCTCTTTGATCTTGGCCATAGCGACTTATGCAAGACATGTCTATAAAAGCAAGGGAAACAAGAGAAAAACTGAACTACTGGGACTTCATCAAGTTCAAAAGCAAAGGAAAAAGTCCATAAAACTAAGAAGCAACCTACAAAATGGGAGAAGGCATTTGCAAATGACATATGAGACAAAAGGCTAGTATCTAAGATCTATAAAGAACTTATGTAAGTCTACACTCGAAACAAGTATCCAGCGAAGGAATGGGTGGAAGACATGAACAGACATTTCTCCAAAAAATCCTACACGTGGAGAACAGACACATGATAAAAAATGCTCCACATCACTCATTATCAGGAAAATACAAAACTAAACAAAACCCACAATGAGATACCACCTCACATCTGTCAGAATGGCTAAAATGAACAAGGCCGCTGGCCCCTGCCAGAGTACTGGAAATCAAAGAGAGGCTCGAGCTTCCTGGTGGCGAAGCGTCCTGGCTCAATGGACTGGATGGGCACAATGACAAGGGCCTGGTCTTCGCCATCAGCATGCCCGATCACAGTATTCATCTGGTGTTGTGGAAGGAGCACGGCTGATGCCACACGCTGGCCGCCGGTGACTGTCGGTGCTGGGGCTCCGGGGTTTCAGTGCGACCTCTGGCAGCCGACTGCATGAACCAAAGCTCTCACCTAACGGTATCGTAGTGCAGTGCACAATCATTTATCTGTGTTTGCCAGGGGGCCAGGGCTTGGGGCGGGGGAGGGCTTGTTTTCTTGACACACAGCACAGCATGCTAACGGAGTACACCATTGACTTCATTTGTACTTAGTTACGTTGGTCAGTATAAGAAGATGCATTGAGGGTTCATCTTTCTTGAATATTGGTTTTCAGTAAAGAAAGTTAAATGGTTAAAAAAAACTGGCGATGACAGTGTAAGTATGGCCAGCTGTCGGTGGTCTCATGGTCATCAAAGAGTTAAAGATTCTGAGTATTTAAGTGCTAATAATTACAATTTTTATCCAATTATTTATTAAGTAAATTCTAGCAAGTAATATACATATTACTGCAGATAAAACCATCATTGGGAATTATTAAATTGATTGCATATTTTGAGCTACTCTTTATGAAGAGAAGTAAAATACCTGGTATGTGTAAGGCAGTAGAGAGTTGGCTTAGGGACTCTCAGCTATTTCTAGAAAAATTGGTTAGTAAAAATAGCATTCAGCTTATTTTCCTTAGCAAGACTATTCTGAGGATGGAATCTGTGACTCAGCAGCAGCGCTGACGCTGTCCCTTCAAACACCTGGTTGCCCATTTTCCACTGTTATGCTGATGCCTTTTTACTCATCTCATGTTTGATAAGGCGTCCTCCCTGAATGAGCTGGGCTACTTCATTTGTGGCATGGCATGCAAACAGAAGCCAGTTTCGAGGCTGGACCTTGTAGGCAAATCTCATGAATGTCAAGGAGTAACAACAGAGGGCAAATGTCATCCGCCCACTGATACTCTCTGGAGACTTTTTCATGTCATTGATGGCAGTAATGGGAAGACCCCAGTTGGCTACAGGGCCCCAGAAATGCGTACTCATGAGGCAGTCCCGAAAGTCCTTGCTCCGGACATAGTCTGCCACCAACAAGAAATGTTGGCGAGGATGTGGAGAAAGGGGAACCCTCTTGCATTGTTGGTGAGAGTGCAAACTGGTGCGGCCACTCTGGAAAAGTGTCCCCAGGACAGGAGAGCCCAGCCTGGAGAAGCAGGAGTTTCACCATTCTTCCCGGACAGGAAGGCGCTCTCAGGGAGTTAGAGCAGGATCCCAGGAGGGCGGGGATGACCTCAGACTCCCAGGGACACTAACAGACCACCTGCGCCCCAGGGAGAGCACGCCACACCCCACGGCTGAGCTCCCTAAAGGGCTGCAGCGTGCCTGGCTGGACCCACGAACAACTCAGAGGCGGCTCAGGCGGAGGCACCTGGGGCAGGGGGCTGCTCGTCCAAGGGAGCAGCTCGGAGGCAGCTTGAGCAGCGGCACTGCACAGAGGGTCTCCACAGCCCCAAGGAGGAGCTCAGATGCGGCTACAGCAGAGGCTCCACGCAGAAGGGGCTGTGCAGCTGGGAGCGCGAATCCAACAGCGCAGGCCCGGGAGCACAGGGTGCCTGTGGACACAGTCCAGGATCCGGCGCTCCCCTGGGGACAGGCAGAGGCCAGGAGGGCACAGGACAGCAAGGACACTCCTGCCCCAAGTTGAGCAGATCAGCGGCCCCTCCCCCAGAGCATCCAGGCCCCTGCAGACTGAGAGCTCCGTAGTTACTGCAGGAGCTGATTCCAGGGCTCTAGAGCTGGCCGCCGCCACTGTTGTTGTTCCTACTGGGGCCTCACAGGATAAAAAAACCCCAATAAGCCTCATAGTGCCCTCACTGTATAAACAGGTTAAACGTCTTTCACTGAGCCCTGAACCAGGCAGGGGGCTGAGCAGCTCCCCAAAGTGCTAACACCTGAAAATCAGAACAGCAAGCCCCTACCCCAGAAGACCAGCTAGACAGACAGGAAAAAAAAAATTATTGATCAACCAGTGCTGTAAAGTTCCAGTGGAAGTCGAGGAATTTACAGTATACAGAATCAGAGTGTACTCCCCTTATTTTTTTTTGTTTTTTGTTTTTTGATTTCTGTTTGTTCCTCTCCCTCCCCCATATTTTTGTTTTTCTCTTTTCTTCTCTTTTTTTACTTTTTTCTCTTCTTTTTTTAGTTTTTTTTCTTTCCTTCCTTCTCTTCGCTCTTTTTCTCCTTTCCCCAATAGAAATTGTTTTTGGCAACTCTGCACTGAGCAAAATGACTAGAAGGAAAACCTTACCTCAAAAGAAAGAACCAGAAACAGTCCTCGCTCCCACAGAGTTACAAAATTTGGATTACAATTCAATGTCAGAAAGCCAATTCAGAAGCACTATTATAAAGCTACTGGTGGCTCTAGAAAAAAGCATAAAGGACTCAAGAGACTTCATGACTGCAAAATTTAGATCTAATCAGGCCGAAATTAAAAATCACTTAAATCACTTAAAAATCCAAACTAGAGGTCCTACAGACCAGGGTTAATGAGGTGGAAGAACAAGTGAGTAACATAGAAGACAGGTTGATGGCAAGGAAGGAAGCAGAGGAAAAGAGAGAAAAACAAAAGACTATGAGGAAAGGTTAAGGGAAGTAAATGACAGCTTAAGAAGGAAAAATCTACATTTAAAGGGGGTTCCAGAGGGTGTCGAAAGGAACAGAGGACCAGAAAGTGTATGAGAACAAATCATAGCAGAGAACTTCCCTAACTTGAGGAAGGAATCAGGCATGAAGATCCTGGAGCTAGAGTAATCCTCCCCTAAAAGCAATAAAAACCATTCAACACCCTGATATTTCATCATGAAACTTCCAAATTCCAAAGATAGAGAAGATCCTCAAAGCAACAAGATACAAAGGATCCCTAAATTTTATGAGGAGAAATAGTAGGTTAACAGCAGACCTCTCCCCAGCGACCTGGGTGCCCAGAAAGGGCTGGCATGATATATTCAGGGTCCTAAATGAAAAGAGTTCAATTTGCCAACATATAGCATATCTCCCATGGTCATCACATCAAGTGCCCCCCTCAGCGCATGTCATCCAGTCACCCCAACCATCCAGGCAACTCCCTTACCAGTACCCCTTTTTCATTGCTCAGAGTTAGGAGTCTCTCATATTCTGTCATCATCAACTGATATTTTCACTCATTTTCTCTCCGTTTCCCTTTATTCCCTTTCACTATTTTTTATTATGCCAAATGAATGAGACCATATAATGATTGCCTATCTCTGATTGACTATTTTCCCTCAGCATTATACCCTCCAGTTCCATCCACATCGAAGCAAGTAGTATCTCTTTGTCGTTTCTATTCTTTTCTTTTTTCTTTTTTTTGTACTTAACAAATATATTCAGAACATTTCATCCTAAAGCAGCAGAAGACAGTCTTTTTGAGTGCATATGAAACATTCTCCAGAATAAATCACATACCAGGTCACAAATCAGACCTGAACAAGTACAAAAAGATGAAGACTATACCATGCATAGTTTCCAACCACAATGCCATGAAACTTAAGGTCAATCACAAGAAAAAAACTGGAAATACCACTAATACATGGGGTTTAAAGAATATCTTACTGCTTATAATGAATGGGTTAATCAGAAATTAAAGTGTAAATTAAAAAATACATGGAAGGAAATGAAAATGAAAACATGAAGGTAATATTAAAAGATGTCTTTACTGATCCTCTGATTTTCACACATGCTCTTCTTAACCTCCATTATGGAGTTCATCCAATTTCTACCAGGTATTTGGGATTAATCACCCAGCCAGCATAGTAACTTCCTTCCTTGCCTATTGATTCAGGGGCCTGAAGAGCTCAAAGTGGCCAGGCACCAGTTTCAATTTCCAGATCAGTGGGATTGTTTTTGTGTCTCTCTTTGAACCTGAGACGTCTAGGCCAGCAGAATAATAAATCGTGGGAAAGAAAGAAACATTTTGCAAGTAGATCATGACGGGTTATAGTGAGTAGTACAACTCCAAGTTCCAGTCCTCGATTCCTGCACCTGTAAATGTGAGCTATGTGAGAAACAGCATCATACATTAGAAGCTGATTTAGAAGATATATAGCCCTCTGGGGAACCTTGTCCTACCCTGCAAGGAATTGCCACCTAGATAGCACTACAGCTGAATCTTTTATTTTTAATTTTTCTTAAATTTATTTTTTATTGGTGTTCAATTTGCCAACATATAGAATAACACCCAGTGCTCATCCCATCAAGTGCCCTTCTCAGTGCCTGTCACCCAGTGACCCCCAAGCCATGCCCACCTCCCTTTCTACCACCTCTAGTTCATTTCCCAGAGTTTGGAGTCTCTCATTCTGTTTCCCTTTCTGATTTTTCTGACTGATTTTATCTCATTTCCGCTTTATTTCCTTTCACTATGTTTTATATTCCCCAAATGAAGGAGACCATATAATATTTGTCCTTCTCTGATTGACTTATTTCTCTAGGCATAATACCCTCCAGTTACAACCACGTCAAAGCAAACGATGGGTATTTGTCGTTTCTAATGGGTGATTGAGTTCAAATTTTTAAAGAGTAAAATGAAAGTAAGATAAAATAAAATATTTGTGTAAATTCAATGGGAAAATAGGAAGTCAAAATAATGAGAGACATGGCTGTCGACAAGATGGGGGAAGAGTAGGATCCCGAAATCACCTGTCCTCATCAACTTACCTAGATAACTTTCAAATCATCCTGAAACCCGATGAATTCGTCCTCTGATTTAAAGAGAGAATAGAAAAATAAATAAATAAATAAAGAGAGAATAGCTGGAAGGCTAAAGTGAGAAGCGTTTGCGCTTCTATCAAGGTAGAAACACGGAAAAATAAATGAGTACACTCCAATGGGAGAGAGCCTCCACAAGGAGCCAGGCTAAGGCCAGGCAGGAGAGACTCCAGGACGGGAAAGCCCAGACCGGGAGAATCAGGAACTTGACCAACATTCCCGGATGGAAAGGCACTCACAGGGAACTCAGGCAGGATCCCAGGATGGGCAGTGGAGCCCCCAGGTTCCCGGGGTCACTAACATAGGAAATGGGGAGAGCCACCACAGACCTTGGACAGAGCTCCAGCAACGGCTGGAGCGTGTACCCAGTGGGCCCCAGAGCAGCGCAGGTGACGGCTCTGGCAGCGGCTGGGCTAGGAGGGGAATGCATGGCCCTGGGAGAGCAATTCCAGAGGGGCAGGCCCCGGACCCCAGGGTGCTGGGGGACACAGCAAGGATCCGCAATCCCCTTGGGACATGCGGGGGCCGGGAGGACACAGGACCGCGAGGACGCTCCTGCCGCCAGGCACCCCCGAGCTGTGCAGGTCAGTGCCCCCATGCCTGCAGCATCCAGGCTCCCACGGACTGGGGTCTGCAGGAGTTACTGTGGGAGCTGACTCTAGGGCTGAAGAGCTGGCCACCGCCAGTGTTATTGTTCCTCCCTTATGTCACATTGTGCCTGGGATGGAGCGGGGCCACCAGGGAGCATGGGTCTCACAGGATAAACAGCTCCCAGGTAGCCATGCCCCTGGCAGGGGCCGGGGCAGCTCCCTCCGGGCACACACCTGACCATCAGAAAAGAAGGCCCCTCCCCCAGAAGATCACCTGGAAGGAAACAGGAAGAGCAAGTTCTTGACAAAGCAGCACTGGAAAGCTCCAGGGGAATTCGAGGGACTTAAACTATATAGAATCAGAGGCTACACCTCCTTGTTATTTTTTTTTAATTTTGAAATGTTTCTTTTTTTCCTTCCTTTCCCAGTACAACTTGTTTTTAGCCACCATGCATTGAGCAAAGTCCCTTGAAGGAAAAACTCACCCCAAAGAAAAAATCAGAAATAGTCCTCTCTCCCACAGAATTACAGAAATTGGGTAAAACTTCGATAGCAGAATGCCGATGCAGAAGCAGAAAAATAAAGCTACTGGTGGCTTTGGAAAAAAGCATGAAGGATTCAAGAGACTTCATGCCTGCAGAATATAGATCATTGATATTGGGTGGGAAAAATCTATTTCCTGTATCTGAATGCCTGTTTCCCTCCCCAATTTAGGAAAGTTTTCAGCTATGATTTCTTCAAATACATATTCTAGCCCTCTGTCCCTTTTGGTACCCTCGGTAACACCAGGTAAATGTAGATTTTTGTTTCTGAGGCTGTTATTTTTTCCCTTAACCTATCCTCATGATCTTTTTTCGTTTTCTCATTTTTCCTCAGTTTCCCTCTTTCTCATCAACTTGTCTTCTATGTCACTCACTCGTTTAATTGATTTTTAATTTTGGCCTGATTATATCTAAGTTCTGTAGTCATGAAGTCTCTTGAATCCTTCATGCATTTTTCAAGAGCCACCAGTAGCTTTATAATTGTGCTTCTGAATTGGATTTCTGACATTGAATTGTAATTCAAATTTTGTAAATCTGTGTGAGAGAGACTTGTTTCTGATTCTGTTTTTGAGGTTAGTTTTTCCTTCTAGTCATTTTACTCAGTGCAAAATGGCCAAAAACTAGTTGTATTGGGAAAAGGAGAAAAATAGAGAAGAGAAAGAAGAAAAGAAAAACAAAAAGAAAAAAGAATTAAAAAAAAGAAAAGAAGGAAAAAAGAATAGAATAAAAGAAAAAAAGATGGGGGGGCAAAAAAACAGACACATAGATCAATGGAAAGAATTGAGAATCCAGAAGTGGACCCTCATCTTTATGGACAACTAATATTCGATAAAGGAGGAAAGACTATCCACTGGAAGAAAGTATCTTCAATAAATGGAGTTGGGAAAATTACACATCCACATGCAGAAGAATGAAACTAGACCACTCTCTTGCACCATACACAAAGATAAACTCAAAATGGATGAAAAATCTAAATGTGAGACAAGATTCCATCAAATCCTAGAGGAGAACACAGGCAACACCCTTTTAGAAATCGGCCACAGTAACTTCTTACAAGATACATCCATGAAGGCAAAAGAAACAAAAGCAAAAATGAACTTTTGTGACTTCATCAAGATAAGAAGATTTTGCACAGCAAGGGATACAGTCAACAAAACTAAAAGACAACCTACAGAATGGGAGAAGACATTTGCAAATGACGTATCAGATAAAGGGCTAGTATCCAAGATCTATAAAGAACTTATTAAACTCAGCAGCAAAGAAACAAATGATCCAAACAGGAAATGTGCAAAAGACATGAACAGAAATGTCACAGAGGAAGACATAGACATGGCCAACAAGCACATGAGAAAATGCTCTGCATCCCTGGCCATGAGGGAAATACAAATCAAAACCACAATGAGATACCACCTCACACATGTGAGAATGGGGAAAATTAACAAGGCAGGAAATCACAAATGTTGGAGAGGATGTGGAGAAAGGTGAAACCTCCTGAACTGTTGGTGGGAATGTCTAAAATGAGTCTCTTGTACACAGCAAAGAGATGGGTTTTGCTCTTTTATCCAGTCTGAATCGGCAGCTGCACCTTTTGCTGGGGTCACTAAACCCATTCATATCCAGAGTTCCTATTGAAAGATATGTATTCAGTGTCATCATGATACCTATTCCATCCCTGTTTTTGTGGATTGTTACCTTGGACTTCCTCTATTACAGATTCCCCCTTAGTATTTCTTGCAGAGCTGGCTTCATGATCACATATCCTTTCAGTTTCTGCCTATCTTGGAAACTCTTTATCTCTCCTTCTATTATGAATGAGAGCCTTGCTGGATAAAGTATTCTTGGCTGCATGTTCTTCTCATTTAAGACCCTGACTATATCCTGCCAGCCCTCTCTGGCCTGCCAGGTCTCTGTGGAAGGGTCTGCTGTTATGCTAATCCTTCTCCCCATAAAATTTAGAGATTACTTTTCTCATGCTTCTTTAAGGATTTTCTCTTTATCTTTGGAATTTGCAAGTTTCACTATTAAATGTCCAGGTGTAGAGTGGTTTTTATTGATTTCATGGGGGAATCTATCCATTTCCTGATCTGAATGCCTGTTTCCTGCCACAAATTAGGGAAGTTTTCAGCTCTGATTTGTTCAAATACATATTCTGGGCCTGTGTCCCTTCGGCACCCTCGGGACCCCAGATAAACGTAGATTTTCCTTCTGAGGCTGTCATTTATTTCCATTAGCCAATCCTCATGATCTTTTAGTCATTTTTCTCTTCTCTTTGTTTCCTCAGTTTCCCTCCTTGACATCAACTTGTCTTCTATGTCACTCACTCATTCTACCACGTTAACTCTCATCGTTCTGACCTCTAGTTTGGATTGCATCTCATTTAATTGATTTTTAATTTTGGCCTGATTAGATCTAAATTCTGCAGTCATGAAGTGTCTTGAATCCTTTAGGGTTTTTTCTAGATCCACCAGTAGCTTTATAATTATGCTTGTGATTCGGCTTTCTAACACTGAGTTGTAATACAAATTTTGTAAGTCTTTGGGAGAGAGGGCTATTTCTGATTCTTTCTTTTGAGGAGAGTTTTTCCTTCTAGTCATTTTGCTCAGTGCAGAGTGGCCAAAAAGAAGTTGTATTTCATAGAAGCGTGAACTCTTCTCTCACTGTAGCATTACAGCTGTTCTTTACTTAATTCTCAGGCCAAATTCCTAGGTTTTCAAGATGATATAAAAGTTATGTAGGTAATTGGGTAGGGATAGGTGACTTGGGGACCCTACTCTTCCACCATCTTGCCCCCACCTCCTGTTTTCCGTTTTAACGTGGTTTCTAGGCAACGATATCAGGAGAGTCACTGAGAAAGCCATCTGACATTGGCCACCTAAGCTGCATGGTGATTGGCCACCTGAATCAGGCCACACGGAGAGCCTGCCTGATTGGCCGTGGCATGGTGGTGACATACAGAAGGGCACTCTGATGCACCTGGGCTGATATAAAAGCATGGCAATCACACAGGCCCCCATGATGACAGAGATGGTACTTCATCCACAGATCTCCCTGCTCTCCCTCTAGTTTGCTTCCCTGTTTTCTGGCCCTGCCCATGGCAAGCCCCCGTCCCATCACCTGCCCCAGGCCTCTTGTCAAAACTTTGGGCTCCACCTGCATGTTTGCACCTCCCTTCATCCCCCTCTGTGGTCCTGAGAGTCCTCGAACCCACTGCAGGCAACTCCTGTTCCCTTTTCCCACTGTGAGTTTGTCCTGGCTGCTCACGGACAAATTCCCATGTGGCCTGTGGGAGTGGGACACTGGGAATCAGTACCATGGATACTCAGGCAGATGAGAAAAGCCCCTCCCACACCTCTGGGGACAACACCGGGATCAGCACCGGAAAGCTGTGAGTCTATGTCCTGAGGAGCCCAGGGCACTAACTGCTTCTCTTGAGCTCTCCAACCCACCCAGATCAGCACAGGGCTCATGAATGCCCTAATCCTCCAGTCCACTCCCATGTGTACAATGTCTGAAGTGCCTCCATGCACCTGGCAGAGAGGGGTATTATGAAACAAGTAAGTCCTGGGACAAGGAGTCACCACATCACTGGACACTGTGGGGGTCATTGGAACACGGGCCCTCAGACCACGAGCTGCCTGCCCCAGCTCAGTAGTGGAGAAACGGATCGTCCAGATCCCTGGCTGACCAGGAGCCTGCAAAGGACAAATCCTCGAACACAGCAGGGCATGGAGAAATGCAGTCCCCAGAACAGAGCACCTACCAGGAGCCCTCAGATTGGGAACCCACTGATCCCAGGTGCCCCAGGGCATGTGGGTCACCCAAACACTGAAGGGACCAGGAACCCTCATACCACCAGTCTCCAGCTGAGCCCAGAAGAAGGCAAGGGGGTCCAGGGAAAACTGGGTTTGCAGAATGCCTCCAAATAATGAGCCCTGCATCCCAGCTCATCATTGGGAAAATGAGGCACCTGCACAGTGGGATCAGCATGTTGCTTGGACCTGGAGACCAACATCACAGCTCAGCTTTACTCACTTAGGCCACTGGTAAGTGGGCTCACCTTGTGATTTTGGACTTGTGGTTACACAACCCAGACATGGCTAGGCCAAGCAGGCCCCTGGATAGCAGGCTCACCATGTGCAATTGGACCCCTAGACTCACAGCATATCTCAGCACTAGGGCAAGCTGGCCTCTACTTAGGAAGAATTCATGAGATTGAGAAAGCTCTCAAAGGACTTCTCAAAGAAAAGATAAAGAATCCCAACAAATAAAATCATAAATGAAATTGGCAGATCACAACCAACTCCAAATAAATGCAAACAATTATAAAGGCATTCAAACTGGCAAGGAAGAAGTCAACATCTCACTTTCCTCAGATGACATGATACTTTATTTGGAAAACACAAGAGTTTGCAACTTTGCTAGGACTCATATTGTATTTCAGCAAAGTGGCAGGATAAAAAAAATCAATGTAGAGAAATCTGCTTTATTTCTAGACACAAAAATGATATAGACGAAAGAGAAATTAAGGGCTGATCCTATTTACAATTGCACCAGAAACCATAAAATACCTAGGAATTAACATAATGAAAGAGGTAAAGGATCTGTAACTAAAAACTATAGAACACCTAAAAAGAAATTGTGGAAGAGCAAAGAGATTCATTAACATTCCATATCCATGGATTTGAAGTATCAATATTGTGAAAATGTCCATGCAACCCAGGGCAATGTACACTTTTGAAGTAGTCCCTATCAAAATACCCTTGACATTTTTCACAGTTCAGAAACAAATATTTCTAAGTTTTGCATGGAACCAGAGGAGACCCCAATTTGCCATAGGAATGTTCAAAAAGAAATCAAAAGCAGGTTATATCACAATGTCTGGACTTCAAGCTGTATTTTGTCTAAGGTTTTTTCTGCATGTCATAGACAAAGCTGTCATCATCAAAATGTTATTGTACTGGCACAAAAACAGACACATTCATCAAGGAATGGAATAGGGAACCCAAAAATGGACCCTCAACTCTATGGTCAACTAATCTTCGACAAAGCAGAAAAGAATATCCGCTGGAAAAAGGATGGTCTCTTCAACAAATTGGACAGCCACGTGCAGAAGAATGCAACTGGACCATTCTCTTACACCACACACAAAGATAAACTCAAAATGGATGAAAGACCTAAAGGTGAAATAGCAATCCATCACAATCCTAGAGGAAAACACAGGCAACAACCTCTTTGACCTTGGCCATAGCAACTTATGCAAGACATGTCTGTAAAGGTAAGGGAAACAAAAGCAAAACTGAACTATTGGGACTTCATCAAGATAAAAAGCAAAGGAAACAGTCCATAAAACTAAGAAGCAACCTACAAAATGGGAGAAGGCATTTGCAAATGACATAGGAGATAAAAGGCTAATATCCAAGATCTGTAAAACACTTATGGAACTCAAGACCCAAAACCAGTAATCCAGTGAAGAAATGGGCAGAAGAGATGAACAGACATTTCTCCAAAGAAGACAACACGTGGCCAACAGACACATGAAAAAAATGCTCCATATCACTCATTATCAGGAAATTACAAAACAAAACAAAACTCACAATGAGATACCACCTCACATCTGGCAGAATGGCTAAAATGAACAAGATAGAAAAACAACAAACTTTGGCCAGGTTGTGGAGAAAAGGGTACCGTCTTGCACTGTTGGTGAGAATGCAAAGTGGAGCGGCCACTCTGGAAAAGGGAGCAGGATCCTCAAGAACTTAAAAACAGAGCTACCCTATGACCTAGCAAATGTGCTACGGCGTATTTACCACAAAGATACAGAGGTAGTGAAAAGAAGGGTCACCTGCACCCCAATGTTCACAGCAGCAATGTCCACAATGGTCAAAATGTGGAACGAGTCCACATATCCATCACCAGATGAATGGATAAAGAAGATGTGGGCTATAGTTACAATGGGATATTACTGAGCCTTTAGAAAGGACGAATCTTTACCATTTCTATCGACATGGATGGAACTGGAGGGTATTAGTCAGAGAGTGAAATAAGTCAGTCAGTGAAAGACAATTATCATATGGTTTCATTCATATGTGAAACATAAGAAACATTGCATAGAATCATAGGGGAAGGGAGGGAAAACTGAATGGGAAGTCATCAGAGAGAGAGAAAAACCATGACAGACTCTTAACTCTGTGAAATAAACTGAGGGTCGCTAGAGGGGAGGTGGATGGGGGATCAGGACCTGGGTAAGGGGCATCAAGGAGGGCACGTGGTGTGATGAGCACTGGGTGTTACACACAAATGATAATTTATGGATCGCTACATCTGAAACTAATGGTTTATTATATGCTGGCAAATTGAATTCAAATTTTTAACAAGTAAAATAGAAATAAGATAAAATAACATATTTGTGTAAATAGAATGGGAAAATAGGAAATCAAGATAATAAGAGCCAAGACTGTCGGCAAGATGGCAGAAGAGTAGGATTCCGAAATCCCCTATCCCCAACAACTTACTTAGATAACTTTTAAATCATCCTGAAAACCTACGAATTCGGCCTGGGATTTAAAGAGAGAACAGCTGGAAGGTTACAGTGAGAAGAGTTTGCGCTTCTATCAAGATAGGAAGACGAAAAAATAAATAACAAGACTCCAGAGTGGGAGGGGAGAACCCCCACGAAGAGCCGCGCTAAGGCCAGGCAGTAGACACTCCAGGACAGGAAAGCCCAGACCGGGAGAATCAGGAACTTTACCAACATTTCCAGATGGAAAGGCGCTCACAGGGAACTCGGGCAGGATCCCAGGAGGGGCAGTGGAGCCCCCAGGGTCCCGGGGTCACTAACAGAGGAAGTGGGGAGAGCGCGCCACACACCATGGGCGGAGCTCTGAAAAGGTCTGGAGCGCGCACCCATCGGATCCCGGGAGCAGCTCAGGTGGTGGCTCCGGCAGCAGCTCGTCAAGGAGGGGAATGCGTGGCCCGCAGGAGGGGAGAGCGATTTCAGCGGCGCAGGCCCGGGAGCCCAGGGCCCCGGGTGACAAAGCCCAGGATCTGGCGATCCCCTTGGGCAATCGGGGGCGGGAGGACACAGGACAGCGAGGACGCTCCTGCCACCGGGCACACCTGAGCTGTGCAGGTCAGTGCCACCAACACCCGGTGCTGCCAGGCTCTTGCGGACTGGGAACTGCAGGACTTAATGTGGGAGCTGACTTTCGGATTGGAGAGCTGGCCGCCGCCAGTGTTGTTGTTCCTCCCTATGTCACCTTGCGCCTGGGTCGGAGTGGGGCGGCCAGGGAACATGGGCCTCACAGGATAAACAGCTCCCAGGGAGCCGAGCCCCCGGCAGGGGGTGGGCCAGCTCCCCTGGTGCTCACACCTGACTATCAGCAGAGCAGGACCCTCCCTCACAAGACCAGCTGGAAGGAAAGGGGAAGAGCAAATTCTTAACCAAGCAGCGCTGGAAAGCTCCAGGGGGAAGTTGAGGGACTTACAGTATATAGAATCAGAGGAGACCCCTCCTTGTTATATTTTTTTAAGCTTTGAAAATTTTCTTGTTTTTTGTTGATTTGTTTTTGTTTTTTGTTTCCCCCCTTTTTTCTTTATTTCCTTCCTTTTTCCAGTACGACTTGTTTTTAGCCACTCTGCACTGAGCAAAATGACTAGAAGAAAGAAGTCACCACAAAAGAAACAATCACTAACAGTCCTCTCTCCCACAGAGTTACAGAATTTGGGTGACAATTCGATGTCAGAATGCCAATACAGAAGCACAATTATAAAGCTACTGATGGCTCTGGAAAAAAGAAAGAAGGATTCAAGAGACTCATGACTGCAGAATTTCGATCTAATCAAGCCAAAATTAAAATCAATTAAATGAGATGCAATCCACACTGGAGGTCCTAACGATGAGGTTAATGAGGTAGAAGAATGATGAGTGACATAGAAGACATGTTGATGACAAGGAAGGATGCTGAGGAAAAAAGAGAAATAAAAAGACCATGAAGATAGGTTAAGGGAAATAAATGACAGCCTCAGAAGGAAAAATCTACGTTGAAAGGGGGTTCCAGAGGCTGCTGAAAGGAACAGAGGACCAGAAAGTGTATTTGAACAAATCTTAGCTGAGAACTTCCCTAACTTGGGGAAGGAAACAGGCATGCACATCCTCGAGATAGAGAGATCCCCCACCCCCACAAAAATCAATAAAAGCCGTTCAACACCCCGACATTTCATGGTGAAACTTGCAAATTCCAAAGATAAAGAGAAGATCCTCAAAGCACTAAGAGACAAGTGATCCCTAACACTTATGGGGAGAAGTATTAGGTTAACAGCAGATCTCTCCACAGAGCCCTGGAAGACCAGAAAGGGCTGGAAGGATATATTCAGGGTCCTAAATGAGAAGAGTTCAATTTGCCAACATATAGCATATCATCCAGGTCTCATCCCTTCACGTGCCCCCCTCAGCGCCTGTCATCCAGTCACCCCAACGACCCAACACCTCCCTTCCCACTGCCCATTGTTCCTTTCCCAGAGTTAGGAGTCTCTCAAATTCTGTCATCCTCAACTTATATTTTCACTCATTTTCTCTCCTTTTCCCTTTATTCCCATTCACTGTTTTTTATACTCCCCAAATGGTTGAGACCATATAATGATTGCCCATCTCAGATTGACTTTTTTCCCTCAGCATAATACCCTACAGTCCAATCCATGTCGAAGCAAATGGTAGGTATTTGTTGTTTCTAATGGCTGAGTAATATTCTATTGTATACATAAACCACATCTTCTTTATCCATTCATCTTTCAATGGACACTGAGGCTCCTTCAACTGTTTGGCTGTTGTGGACTTTGCTGCTACAAACATCGGTGTTGGTGTCTCAGCATTTCATTGCATCTGTATATTTGGGGTAAAACCCAAGCAGTGCAATTGCTGGGTCATAGGGCAGATCTATTTTTAACTCTTTGAGGTACCTCCACACAGTTATCCACAGTGGCTGCACCAGTTCACATTCCACCATCAGTGTAGGATTGTTCCCCTTTCTCCACATCCTCTCCAACATTTGTGGTTTCCTGCTTTGCTAATTTTCCCCATTCTCATTTGTTTGAGGTGGTATCTCATTGTGGTTTTGATATGTATTTCCCTGATGGCAAGTGATGCTGAGCATTTCCTCATGTGCTTGTTGGTTATGTCTATGTCTTCCTCTGTGAGATTTCTGTTCATGTCTTTTCTCCATTTAATGATTGGATTGTTTATTTCTTCGCTGTTTAGTTGAATAAGTTCTTTATAGATCTTGGATACTAGCCCTTTATCTGATAGGTCATTTGCAAATATCTTCTCCCATTCTGTAGGTTGTCCTTGGGTTTTGTTGACAGAATCTTTTGCTGTGCAAAAGCTTCTTATCTTGATGAAGACACAATAGTTCATTCTTGCTTTGGTTTCTCTTGCTTTCATGTATGAATCTTGCAAGACGTTACTGTGGCCAGGTTGAAAAAGGGTGTTGCTTGTGTTCTCCTCTAGGACTTTGATGGAATCTTGTCTCACTTAAGATCTTTCATCCATTTTCAGGTATCTTTGTGTATGGTACAGGAGAGTGGTCTAATCTCATTCTTCTGCATCTGGATGTCCAATTTTTCCAGCATCATTTATTGAAGAGACTTTTTCCAGTGGATAGTCTTTCCTCCTTTGTCGAATATTCGTTGACCATAAAGTTGAGGGTCCACTTCTGGATTCTCAATTCTTTCCATTGATCCATGTGTCTGTTTTTGTGCCAGTACCACACTGTCTTGATGACCATAGCTTTGTAGTACAACCTGAAATCTGGCATTGTGATGCCCTCCGCTATGGTTTTCTTTTTTTTTTAATTCCCCTGACTATTCAGGGTCTTTTCTGTTCCTACAGAAATCTTAAGTAGGTTTTTTTTTTTTAATTTTTATTTTATTTATGATAGAGAGAGAGAGAGGCAGAGACACAGGCAGAGGGAGAAGCAGGCTCCATGCACCGGGAGCCCGACGTGGGATTCGATCCCGGATCTCCAGGATCACGCCCTGGGCCAAAGGCAGGCGCTAAACCGCTGCGCCACCCAGGGATCCCTGTTCCTACAGAAATCTTAAAATAATCTGTTCCAAGTCTCTGAAGAAAGTCCATCATATTTTGATCAGGGTTGCATTAAACATGTAAATTGCCCTGGGTATCATTGATATGTTCACAAAATGAATTCTTCCAATCCATGAGCATGAAATATTTTTCCATTTCTTTGTGTCTTCCTCAATTTCCTTCAGAAGTCTTCTGTAGTTTTTAGGGTATAGATCCTTTACCTTGTTGATTAGGTTTATTCCTAGGTATCTTATGCTTTTGGATGCAATGGTAAATGGATTGACTCCTTAATTTCCCTTTCCTCAGTCTCATTGTTAGTGTATAGAAATGCCAGTGACTTCTGGGCATTGATTTTGTATCCTGCCATGTGGCCAAATTGCTGTATGAGTTCTATCAATCTTTGGGTGGAGTCTTTTGGGTTTTCTACAGAGTATCATGTCATTGGCAAAGAGAGTTTGATTTCTTCTTTGCCAATTTGAATACATTTATTTATTTTTGTTGTCTGACTGCTGAGGCTAGGACTTCTGGTACGATGTTGAATAGCTGTGGTGAGAGTGGACATCCCTGTCTTGTTCCTGATCTTAGGGGAAAGGCTTCCAGTGTTTCCCCATTGAGAATGATATTTGCTATGGTCTTTTCGTAGAGGGCTTTTAAGATGTTGAGGAATGTTCCCTCTATCCCTACACTCTGGAGAGTTTTGATCAGGAATGGATGCTGCATTTTGTCAAATGCTTTCTCTGTATCTATTGAGAGGATCATATGGTTCTTGTTTTTCTATTGCTTATGTGATGAATGACATTGATTATTTTATGAGTGTTGAACCAGCCTTGCATCCCGGGGATAAATCCTACTTGATTTATCCTACTTGAATAATCCTACATGATTATTCATGGTGAATAATCTTCTTAATGAATTTTAGTATCCTATTGGCTAATATCTTGTGGAGAATTTTTGCATGCATGTTCATCAGGGATATTGGTCTATAATTCTCCTTTTTGGTGGGGTCTTTGTCTGGTTTTGGAATTAAGGTGATGCTGGCCTCATAGAACGGATTTGAAATTACTCCACCTCTTTCTATCTTTCTGAACAGATTTAGTAGAATAGGAATGGTTTCTTCTTTAAACGTTTGATAGAATTCCCCTGGGAAGCCATCTGGCCCTGGACTTTTGTGTCTTTGGAGGTTTTTGATGACTGCTTCAATTTCTTTTCTGGTTATTGGCCTGTTCAGGTTTTGTATTTCTTCCAGTTCCAGTTTTGATTGTTTGTGGCTTTGTAGAAATGCGTCAATTTCTTCTAGATTGCCTAATTTATTGGTGTTTAGCTGTTCATAATATGTTTTAAAATCATTTGTATTTCCTTGTTGTTGGTAGTTATCTCTCCTTTCTCATTCATGATTTTATTAATTTGAGTCTATTATGTCTTCTTTTTAATAATGCTGACTAATGATTTATCTATCTTATTAATTCTTTCAAAGAACCAACTCCTGGCTTTGTTCATCTGTTCCACATTTCTTCTGGTCTCTATTATATTGAGTTCTGCTCCAACCTTTATTAACTCTCTTCTTCTGCTGTGTGTAGGATCTATTTGCTGTTTATTCTCCAGCTCCTTTAGGTGCAAGGTTTGCTTTTTATTTGAGTCCTTTCCAGTATTTGGATGGATACTCATAATGCGATGTATTTCTCCCTCAGGACTGCTTGTACTGTATCCCAAAGATTTTGAACGGTTGTATATTCATTCTCATTAGTGCCCATGAAACTTTATAATTCTTCTCTAATTTCCTACTTGGCCCTTTCATCTTTTAGCAGGATGTTCCATAACCTCCATGTGTTTGAAATTCTTCTAAACTTCTTCTTGTGATTTAGTTCTTATTTCAAAGCATTATGGTCTGAAAATATGCAGGGGACTATCCCAATCTTTGGGTGTCTTTTAAGACCTGATGTGACCCAGTATGTTGTCTAATCTGGAGAAAGTACCATGCGCACTTGGATGGAAAGTTCTCTAAATGTCTGTTAAATCCATCTGGTTCAGTGTCAAATCGAATCAAATCGAAATTAATCGAATCGAATCGAATCGAAACGAATCGAATGGAAAATATTCGAAATGAATCGAATCAAAAATAATCGAATCAAATCGAATCGAAACGAATCAGATCGAAAATAATCGAATCGAAACGAATCGAATAGAAAATAATCGAATCGAATCAAATAGAAAAAATCGAATCGAATCGATTCGAAACGAAGAGAATTGAAATAATCTAATCAATTAGAACCGAATCGTATCGAAAATAATCTAATCGAATCGAATGGAAATGAATCAAATCGAAAATAATCGATTCGAATCGAATCGAATCTAAAATAATCGAATCGAATTGAAACGAATCGAATTGCAAATAATCAAATCGAAACGAATCGAATAGAAAATAATCGAATTGGGCAGCCTGGGTGGCTCAGCGGTTTAGCGCCGCTTTCAGCCCATGTCCTGATCCTGGAGACCCAGGATCGAGTCCCCTGTCAGGCTCCCTCCATGGAGCCTGTTTCTCCCTCTGCCTGTGTCTCTGCCTCTCTCTCTCTCTCTCATTCTGTGTCTCTCATGAATAAATAAATAAAATGTTTTTTAAAAAAATAATCAAAACGAATCAAATATAAAATAATCGATTCGAATTGATTCGAAACAAAGAGAATCGAAATTATCGAATCGATTTGAATCGAATCGAAAATAATCGAATCGAATCGAATCGAAACGAATTGAATAGAAAAAAATCTATTCGAATCGAAACGAAAAGAATCGAATCGAATCGAAACGAAAAGAATCGAAAATAATTGAATCGAAATGAATTGAATAGAAAATAATCAAATTGAATCAAATAGAAAATAATCGATTCGAATTGATTCGAAACGAGAATCGAAATAATCGAATCGATTTGAATCGAATTGAATTGAAAATAATAGAATCGAAACGAATTGAATAGAAAATAATAGAATCAAATCAAATTGAAAAGAATCGAATCGAATTGAAAAGAATTGAATCAAATAAAAAAGAATAGTATCAAATCGAATCGAATTGAAAAGAATCGAAACGTATCGAAAAGAATCAAATGGAATCGAAAAGAATCGAATTGAATCAAGTAGAATCGAATCGAAAAGAATCAAATCGAATTGAAAAAATTGAATCCAATTGAATCGAAAAGAAATGAATCAATAAGAATCGAATCGAATCGAAAAGAATCGAACCGAATCAAATAGAAAAGAATCTAATCGAATCGAAAAGATTCGAATCGAATTGAATCAGAAATAATCCAATCGAAACGAATTGAATCGAATCGAAAGGATCGAATCAAAAAGAATCCAATCAAAAAGAATTGAAATGAATAGAATCAAGTCGAATCACAAAGAATCGAATATAATCGAATAGAAAAGAAATGAAGAGAATCGAAAAGAATCCAATCGAATCGAAAAGAATCCAATCGAATAAAAACAAAAAAATCAAATCTTCTAGATTGAAAAGAATCGAATCGAATCGATTTGAATTGAATCCAACTAAATGGAATCGAATCCCACCGAAAAGAATCGAATCAAATCGAATCGAAAAGAATCGAAACAAATCGAATCAAAAAGAATCGAATCGAATCAAATAGAAAAGAATCGAATCGAATTAAGGGGTTGATCGAAAAGAATCGAATCGATCGAAAAAAACGAATCGAATCGAATCGAATAGAAAAGAATCGAATCGAATTGAATTGAAGAGAAAAGAATCGAATCGAATCGAATCAAAAAGAATTGAATCGAATCAAAAAAATCGAATTGAGTTGAAAAAATCGAATCGAGGGATCCCTGGGTGGCGCAGCGGTTTGGCGCCTGCCTTTGGCCCAGGGCGCGATCCTGGGGACCCGGGATCGAATCCCACATCGGGCTCCCGGTGCTTGGAGCCTGCTTCTCCCTCTGCCTGTGTCTCTGCCTCTCTCTCTCTCTCCGTGTGACTATCATGAATAAATAAATTTAAAAAAAAAAGAAAAAAAAAGAAAAAATCAAATCGAATCGAATCAAAAAGAATCCAATCAAATCGAATCGAATCGAATCGAAAAGAATCAAATCGAAAAGAATCGAATTGAAAGAATCGGATCGAATCAAAAAGAATCGAATCGAAAAGAATTGAATCGAATCGAAAAGAATCAAATAGAAAAGAATCGAATCGACGTATTGAAAAGAATCGAATCGAAAAGAATCGAATCGAAAGGAATCGAATAGAATTGAATCGAATCGAAAATAATCTAATCGAATCGAATCAAAACGAATCGAATAGAAAATAATCGAATCGAATAGAAAATAATCTAATTGAATCTAATCGAAACGAATGGAATTGAAAATAATCGAATCGAATCGAATTGGAACGAATCAACCTCCAATATTCAAATCAAATCGAATCGAAATTAAATGAATCGAACTGAATCGAAACGAGTTGAATCGAATAGAATCGAAACGAATCAAATAGAAAATAATCGGATCAAAAAGAATCAAATCGAAAATAATTGAATCGAATTGAATCAAATATAATCGAATTGAAACGAATCTAATCGATAATAATTGAATCGAATCGAAACGAATTGAATTGAAACGAATCGAATCGAATAAAAAATAATCGATCGAATTGAAAATAATCGAATCGAATCTAAGTGAATCGAAAATACATGAATCGAATCGAAAGTAATCGAATCGAATCGAATTTAAAATAATCTAATAGAATCAACTCGAATCGAATCGAATAGAAAATAATTTAAATGAATTGAATCGAATCAAAAATAATCGACTCAAATCGAAAATAATCAAATCGAATCAAATCCAGAATTATCGAATCGAATCGAAAATAATTGAATCGAATCGAAAATAATGGAATCGAAAAGAAACGATTCGATTTGAATCAAAAATAATCGAATCGAATTGAATCAAATCGAAAATATATGAATCGAATGGAATAGAATCGAAAATTATCGAATCGAATCGAATCGAAAATAATCGAATCGAAGCAAATCGAGTTGAAAATAATCGAATCGAATAGAATCGAAACTAATCGAATCGAAAATAATCGATTCGCATCAAATCGAATCGAATCGAATTGAAAATAATCGAATCGAAAATAATCGAATCAAATCGAAAATAATCAAATCGAATCAAATCTAATCAAATATAATCCAATTGAATCGAATCAAAAATAATCGAATCGAATCGAATTGAAACGAAAATAATTGATCGAATCGAATCAAAACGAAAATAATCGAATCGACTCAAATTGAATCGAAAATAAACGATCGAATGGGATATAATCGAATCGAAAAGAGTCAAAACGAATTGAATAGAAAATAATGGAATAGAATTGAATCAAATAGAATAGAATAGAAAATATTCTAATCGAAAATAATCGAATCGAATCGAAAAGACTCGATCCAATCAAAATAATCGAATGAAATCAAAAAGAATCAAATCGAAAAGAATCGAATCTATTTGAATTGAAAATAATCGAATCGAAAAGAAACAAATCTAATCGAAAATCATCTATTCGAATCGAAAATAAACGAATCGAATCGAATCGACTCAAAAATAATCGACTTGAATCGAATCGAATCAAAAATAATTGAATCGAATCAAATCAAATCGAAAAAAATCGAATCGAATCGAAAATAATTTAATCGAATCGAAACGAATCGTATTGAAAATAATCGAATTAAATCGAATCAAAAATAATCGATCAAATCGAATAGAAAATAATTGAACTGAATCGAATTGAAATGAAAATAATCGATTCGCATCGAATCGAATAGAAAATAATCGAATGAATTGAATTGAAAATAATCGAATCGAATCAAAAATAATCAAATCGAATCGAAAAATCGAATCGAAAATAATCAAATCAAACCAAATCAAAAATAATCGAATCGAATCGAATCGAATTGTATCAAAAATAATCGAATCAAGCCGAATTGAATCAAAAATAATCTAATCGTATCGAAGAGAAAATAATCAAATCGAATCAAACCCAAAGTATCAAATCGAATTGAAAATGATCAAATCGAATCGAAAATAATCGAATCTAATCCAATCGAATCAAATCGAAAATAATCAAATCGAATCGAATCAAATCGAAAATAAGCGAACCAAATAAAAAATAATCAAATCGAATCGAATTGTATCAAAAATAATCGAATCGAATCAAACCGAATTGAATAAAAAATAATCGAATCGCATTGAAACGAAAATAATCAAATCGAATCAAACCCAAATTATCGAATCGAATCGAATCGAAAATAATCAAATCAAATAAAAAATAATGGAATCGAAAATAAGCGAATCGATTCGAACCGAAAATAATCTAATCTAATCGAAAATATTGAAATCGAATAGAAAATAATCGAAACGAAACAAATAGATTCAAAACGAAAATAATTGAATCGAATCGAATAGAAAATAATCGAATTGAATTGAATCAAATATAAGATTCGCATCGTATCGAATTGAAAATAATAGAATCGATTTGAATAAAAAATAATTGAATCGAATTGAAAATAATCGAATCGAAAATAATTGAATTGAAAGAACAGAATCGATTTGAAAAGAATCGAATCGAATCGTAAAGAATCAAATGTAATCGAATTGAATAGAACTGAAAATAATAAAACCGAATCGAAAATAATCGAATCAAATATAAAATAATCAAATTGAAAATAATCGAATCTAATCGAAAATAACCGAATAGAAAATGATCGAATCAAATATAAAATAATCAAATTGAAAATAATCGAATCTAATAGAAAATAACCGAATAGAAAATGATCGAATCGAATCGAAAATAATCTAACCAAATCCAATCGAATCGAATAGAAAATAATTGAATCAAATCAAATCGAATCGAAAAAAATCACACCAAATCAAAAATAATTGAATCGAATCGAATTGTATCGAAAATAATCGAATCGAATCGAACCGAATTGAATAAAAAATAATCGAATCGCATCGAGGTGAAAATAATCAAATTGAATCGAATCAAATCGAAAATAATCGAATCGAAAATAATCGAATCGGGATCCCTGGGTTGCGCAGCGGTTTAGCGCCTGCCTTTGGCCCAGGGCGCGATCCTGGAGACCCGGGATCGAATCCCACGTCAGGCTCCCGGTGCATGGAGCCTGCTTCTCCCTCTGCCTGTGCCTCTGCCTCTCTGTGTGTGTGTGTGTGTGTGACTATCATAAATAAATTTAAAAAAAAAGAAAATAATCGAATCGATTCGAATGGAAAATAAATCCAATCGAAAAGAATCGATTCGAATCAAAAATAATCGAATAGAATCGAATCGAAAATAATCAAATCGAATCGAAATTATTCAAATCGAATCGAATCGGAAATAATCGAATCGAATGGAAAATAATCGAATCGAATCGAATTGAAACGAAGAGATTCGAAAATAATCGATTCACATCGAATCGAATCGAAAATAATGGAAATGAATAGAATCGAAAAGAATCGAATCGAATCGAAAAGAATTGAATCGAATCGAAAATAATCTAAACGAATCAAAAATAATCGAATCGGATCGAAAAGATCGAATTGAAACGAATCGAATCGAAAATATTTGAATCGAATCGAATTGAACCTAATTGAATTTAAAATTATCGAATCGAATCGAAAATAATCTAATCAAAATCATTGAATCGAATCGAATCGAATTGAAAATAATTGATTCGCATCGAATCGAATCGGAAATTACCGAATTGAATTGAATTGAAAATAATCGAATTGAATAAAAAATAATCGAATCGAAAATGATCGAATCAAATAGAAAAGAATGGAATCGAAAATAAGTGAATCAATTCGAACCAAAAATAATCGAATATAATTGAAAATATTGAAATCAAATCGAAAATAATTGAAACGAATCAAATAGATTCGAATCGAAAATAATTGAATCGAATCGAATCGAATTGAAAATAATCGAATTGAATCGAATCAAATATAATAGATTCGCATCGTATCGAATTGAAAATAATAGAATCGATTTGAATCAAAAATAATTGAATCGAATAAAAAATAATAGAATCTAATCGACAATAATTGAATAGAAAGAATAGAATTGATTTGAAAAGAATCAAATTGAATCGAAAGAATCGAATTGAATAGAATTGAAAATAATCGAATTGAATCGAAAATAATCAAATCGAATATAAAATAATCAAATAGAAAATAATCGAATCGAATCGAAAATAATCGAATCGAATCGAAAATGATCGAATCGAATCGAAAATAATCAAAACAAATCAAAAATAATCGAATCGAATTGAATTGTATCGAAAATAATCGAATCGAATCGAACCGAATTAAATAATTGAATTGCATTGAGAAAAAAATCAAATCGAATCGAATCAAATCGAAAATAATCGATTCGCATCGATTCGAATCAAATCGAAAATAATCAAATCAAATTGAATCGAAAATAATTGATTCGAATCGAAAATAATCGAATCGAATCGAAAAGAATCGAATCGATTCAAATGGAAAATAAACAAATCGAATAGAAAATCAAATCGAATGGAAAACAATCGAATAGAATCGAAAATAATCGAATCGAATCCGATCCAATCGAATCGAAAATAATCAAATCGAATCGAATTGAAAATAAATCGAACCGAAATTATTCGAATTGAATCGAATAGGAAATAATCGAATCGAATGGAAAATAATCGAATCGAATCGAATCGAATTGAAACGAATCGTCTCGAAAATAATTGATTCACATCGAATCGAATCGAAAATAATGGAAATGAATAGAATAAAAAAGAATCGAATCGAATCGAAACGAAAAGAATCGAATCGAATTGAAAATAATCTAAACGGGGATCCCTGGGTGGCGCAGCGGTTTGGCGCCTGCCTTTGGCCCAGGGCGCGATCCTGGAGACCCGGGATCGAATCCCATATCAGGCTCCCGGTGCATGGAGCCTGCTTCTCCCTCTGCCTGTGTCTCTGCCTCTCTCTCTCTGTGACTATCATAAGTAAATAAATAAAAATTAAAAAAAAAAAGAAAAGAAAATAATCTAAACGAATCAAAAATAATCGAATCGGATCGAAAAGTTTGAATCGAAATGAATCGAATCGAAAATATTCGAATCGAATCGAATTGAACCTAATCGAATTTAAAATTATTGAATCGAATCGAAAATAATCTAATCAAATCGATCGAAAATAATCGAATCGAATCGAATCAAATCGGAAATAACCGAATTGAATTATATTGAAAATAATCGAATTGAATCGAAAATAATCGAATCGATTCAAATCAAAAATAATCGAATCGGATCGAAAATGATCGAATTGAATTGAAAAAAATTTAATTGAATCCAATCGAATCAAATTGAAATTAATTGAACTGAATCGAACTGAATCAAATCGAAAATAATCGAAACGAATCGAACCGAATTGAATCGAAAATAATCTAATCAAACCAAAGCGAATTGAATCGAAAATAATCTAATCGAATCGAACTGAATTGAACTGAAATTAATTGAATTGAATCGAATCGAATTGAAAATAATAGAACCGAATCGAATCGAATCAAAAATAACTGAATCGAATTGAATCGATGAAAATAATCGAGTCGAATCAAATCGAATAAAAAATAATCGAATCGAATCCAAAATTATTGAATCAAATGGAAAATAATCGAATCGAATCCAAAATAATGGAATCGAAAAGAACCGAATCGATTCGAATTGAAAATAATCGAATCGAAAAGAATTAAATTGAATCGAAAATAATCAAATCGAATTGAATTGAACTGAATTGAAAATAATAGAATCGAATAGAAAATAATTGAATCTAATCGAAAAGAATCAAATCGAATTGAAAAGAATCGACTCGAAATTAGTCAATTCGCATCGAATGTAATAGAAAATAATGGAATTGAATGAAACGAAAATAATCAAATCGAATCGAAAATAAAAGAATCGAATCGAAAATAATCGAATCGAAAAGAATCAAAAGGATTCGAATCGAAAATAATCGAATCGAATCAAAGCGAATCGAAAATAATCAAATCAAATTGAATCAAAAATAATCGAATCGAATCAAATTGAAACGAAAATAATCGAATCGAATCGAATCGAATAGAATCGAATTGAATCAAAAACAATCGAATCGAATGGAATCGAATATAATTGAAAAGAATCGAATTGAATTGAAAAGATAATAATGGAATCGAATCGAATAGAATAGAAATTAATCGAATCAAATAGAAAAGACTTGATCGAATCGAAAATCATCGAATCGAATCATAAATAATCTAATCGACTCAAATCGAATCAAAAATAATCTAATTGACACTAATCAAATCGACAATAATCGAATTGAATTGAATCTAAAATGATAGAATTGAATCGAATCGAATCGAAAATAATGAATCGAGTCGAATTGAATCAAAAATAATTGAATCGAATCAAATCGAATCGAATTGAAAATAATCGAATCAAATCGAAAATAATCGATTCGCATTGAATCGAACGAAAATAATAGAATCAAAAAAAAGAAAATAATAGAATCGAATTGAATCGAAAATAATCGAATCGAATCAATAATAAGCGAATTGAATCGAAAAGAATCAAATCGAAAAGAATCGAATCGAAAAGAATCGAATCGAATCCATTCAAATCGAATCGAAAAGAATCGAATCGAATCGAAAATATTCAAATCGAATCGAATCGAAAATAATCGAATCAAATCGAATTGAATCGAAAACAATTGAAACGAATCAAATCAAATCGAAAATATCCAATCGAATCAAATCAAATCAAATCGAAAATAATCGAATCGAATCGAATTGAAAATAATCTAATTAATCGAATCAAATTGAATCGAAAATAATCGAATCAAATCGAATCGAATCGAATCGAAAAGAATCAAATAGAATTGAATCGAAAATAATGGATTCGAATAGAATAGAATAGAATTGAAAATAATCGAACCGAATCGAAAATAATCGAATCGACTCGAACCGAATCGAAAATAATGGAACCGAATCGAATCGAATTGAATCGAAAATAATTAAATCGAATCGAACCGAATTGAATCGAAAATAATCGAATCAAATCGAAGTATCTCGAATCGAATCGAAAATAATTGAATCGAATTGAATCAAAAGTAATAGAATCGAATAGAATCGAAAATAATCGAATTGAATTGAATCAAATCAAAACTAATCTAATCGAATCAAATCGAAAATAATCGAATCAAATCAAATCCAAAATTATCGAATCGAATAGGAAATAATTGAATGAAAATGAATCGAATCGAAAAATAGAACCGAATCAAAAATAATCGAATCGAATTAAAAGTAATTGAATCGAATTGAAAAGAATTAATTATAATCGAATCGAATCCAATCGAATTGAAACGAATATAATCGAATAGAATTCAATTGAAAATAATCGAATTGAATTGAATTGAAAATAATCGAATTGAATCGAATCAAATAAAAAAAATCAAATAGAATCAAATCGTATCGAATATAATCCACACGAATCAATCGAATCGAAAACAATCAAATAGAATGGAATCGAAAACAATCGAATCAAATCGAAAAGTATCGAATCGAATCAAAAATATCGAATCAAATTGAATCGAATCAAAAATAATCAAATTGAATCGAATCGAATCGAAAATATCCATTCGTATCGAATCGTATCGAATCGAAATAATCAAATTGAATTGAATCCAAATAATCAAATCGAATAAAAAATAATCGAAACGAATCTAAAATAATCGAATCGAAAAGAATGGAATCGATTGGAATGAAAAATAATCGAAACGCATCGAAAAGAATCGAAACACATCGAAAAGAATTGAATCAAATCGAAAATAATCGAATTGAATCGAATCGAATAAAAAATAATCGAATCGAATCAAATCGAATCGAAAATAATCGAATCGAATCGAAAATAATCAAATCGAATTGAATCAAATCAAATTGAATCAAATTAAAACGAATCGATTCGAAAATAATCGATTCACATCAAATCGAATCGAAAATAATGGAAACAAATAGAATCGAAAATAACCGAATCAAATCGAATCGAATAAAAATAATCGAATTGAATCTAAAATAATCGAATCGAAAAGAATCGAGTCGATTCGAATCAAAAATATTGAATCGAATTGAAAAGATTGGAATCGAAAAGAATCGATTCGAATTGAAAATAATCAAATCGAATTGAAAGGATTCGAATCGAATTGAAAAGAATTGAATCGAATCGAAAGAATCTAATCGAATCGAATCTAATCAAATCGAAAATAATCGATTCGCATCGAATCCAATCGGAAATAATTGAATTGAAATGAAAATAATCAAAAAAAAAAGAAATGAAAATAATCAGATCAAATTGAAAAGAATCTAATCGAATCGAAAATAATCTAAACGAATCAAATTGAATCAAATCGAAATTAATCGAATCGAAATGAATAAAATCGAAAATAATAGAACCAAATCGAACTGAATTGAATCTAAAATAATCGATCTAATCGAACAGATTGAATCGAAAATAATCGAATCGAATCGAACCGAATTGAATCGAAAATAATCGAATCGAATTGAAAAGAAACGAATCGAATCAAAAATAATCGCATCGAACTGAGATTAATCGAATCGAATCAAATCAAATCGAATTGAAAATAATCGAATCGAATAAAGAATAATCGCATCGAATTGAATTGAATCGAAAATAATTGATTTGCATCAAATCGAATCGAAAATAATCAATCGAATTGAATCAAAAATAATCAAATTGAATAGAAAATAATCCAAACGAAAAGAATCGAATCGATTCGAATAAAAAATAATCTAATCGAATCAAAAATAATCGAATCAAATCGAAAAGAATCGAATGGAATCAAATCCCTAACCCTAATCCCTAACCCCTAACACTAAACCTATCCTAACCCTAACCCTTAACCCTAACCCTAACCGTAACCCTTACCCTAACCCTAACCCCTAAACCCTAACCCTAACCCTACCCAAACCCTAACCCTAACCCCTAACACTAACCTTAACCCCTAACCATAACCATAACACTAACAGTAACCCTAACCCCTAAACCCTAACCCTAAACCTAACCCTAACCCTAACCATAACCCTTAAACCTAACCCTTAACCCTAACCCTAACCCTAAACCTAACCCTAACCCTAACTACTAACCCTAACTCTAACCCTAAACACTCACTCTAACCCTAACCCTAAACCTAACATTAACCCTAACCCTAACTCCTAACCAGCAACCCCAAACCCTAACACTAACCCTGAACCCTAACCCTAACCCTAACCAAAACCCTACCCTAACCTTAACCCCTAACCTTAACCCTAACCCTAACACCTAACCCCTAACCTTAACCCTAACCCTAACCCCGACCTCCTAACTCTTAACCCTAACCCTAACCCTTAACACTAACCCTTAACCCTAACCCTACCCCTAACCCCTGAACCTAAACCTAACCCTATCCCTAACCCTTAAACCTAACACTTAACCCTAACCCTAATCCTAACCCTAACCCCTAACCTTAACCCAAACCCCTCACCCTAACCCTAACCCTAAACCCTAAACCTAACCCTAACCCTAACCCGTACCCTAAACTGTACCCTAATCCGTACCCTAACCCTAACCCTAACCCTAACCCCTAACCCGTACCCTAATCCGTACCCTAACCCGTACCCTAACCCTAACCATAATCCTAACCCATACCCTAACCCGTACCCTAACCAGTACCCTAACCCATACCCTAACCCCTAACCCGTACCCTAACCCTAACCCCTAACCCATACCCTAACCCCTAACCCTAGCCCTAACCTGTACCCTAACCCTAACCCGTACCCTAACCCGTATCCTAACCCTAACCCGTACCCTAAACCATACCCTAACCCTAATCCATACCCTAACCCTAACCCGTACCCTAACCCGTACCCTAACCCTAACCCGTACCCTCCTTAACCCGTACCCTAACCCTAACCCCTAACCCTAACCCTAATCCATACCCTAACCCTAACCCTAACCACTAACCCGTACCCTAACCCGTACCCTAACCCTAACCCATATCCTAACCCTAACCCCTAACCCTAACCCTAACCTGTACCCTAATCCTTAACCCGTACCCTAACACCTAACCCGTACCCTAAACCTAGCCCTAACCCCTAGCCCAAACCCTAACCCATAACCCTAACCCTGCCTTCACCCCTTACCCTAAACTCTAACCCCATCCCCCACTCTATCTCTAACCGTATTCCCTCCCCCTATTCCCTAACCCTAAACCCTATAACCTATCTGTAACATTACCCTAATCCAGACCCTAACTCAATTTCCTAATCCCTAATACCTTACTTTAACTCCTACCTCTTGACCCTTACCCCATCCCTCACCCTCACAAGTAACTCGTACGCATAACCATGATCACTAATCCATATCATCTAAGCTAACCTTAACCACCTATTGCTCACCCTAAACCCTAACCCTATCTCAATTCTCCCCATTCACTTACCTTGTCGTTCTGAGTAGCCCTGCTGAGGTGGATGTGACTCTGAACAACGCCTCCAGGGTCCTCCAGCGGGTCCTGAGGAAGCCGGACTCCTGTCTTGGCGGACGTGGCCCCATGTCTTCCTGAGTCATAGACAGTGGGTCCTGAGGACGAGAGGGGTCCTGTCACTGTGGATTATGCCTCACATCCTCCAGAAGCCTCCCCGCGGGTTCTGAGGAGGCCAGGCTCCTGTCACCATGCATGGGGCCCCACATGGGACTGAAGCCTACCCGCGGGTCCTGAGAAGGCCGGGGCTCCTGTCAGCGTAGACGCTGCCCAACGTCATCCCGAAGACTCACCGCAGGTCCTGAAAGGCATTTACACGGTCGTTACACACACGAAGGCACCTCTGCAGAGGGGATAAAGATGCTCACGTGTCTTCATGTTAATTTTTAGAAAACTTACTTGAGAGAGGGTGCGGTAGGGAGGGGCAGAGGGAGAGGGGGAACCTGGAGTGGACTCCTCACCCAACGGAGCCCGAGCCTCACGCGAGGCTCCATGCCACAACCTCAAGATCCTGACCTGAGCGAAATTAAAGAGTCGACGTGGAACCGACTGAACCACCCAGGAGCCCCTCAAATGTTAAGTGCGACCCCATGCTGTGAACTCTGGGGGTCGGTGGGACATCTGTGACCCCCAGTCTGCCTAGAATGGTGGGAGGCCTGCAGGGCCCAAGGATGGGAACTGAGGATGTGGGAGGGTGCCTGCATCCCCTTCCCACCTGGCATGGGGACAGGACCCTCCCCCGGGACCCTCGGCCTTCAGGGTGAAGGGCTAAGTGCTGATTGGACCCCGCCTGCCCACAGTGATGATGCGGGACCCCACTGTGGGCGGAACTGTGCCGCCCACCGCTGCCTGGCGCTCACTGTGCTTCTGCAGACCTTCGGAAGCACTCGTGCTTTGGATCTGGCTCACAGCGACCCGACTCTCCTGCTCTCCCCAGTAGCTCAGTACTCCCACTCTCCTCAGTACCCCCACTCTCCCCAGTACCCCCACTCTCCCCAGTACTCACACTCACCCCAGTACCCCAACTCTCCCACTCTCCCCAGTACTCCCACTATCCCCAGTACCCCAACTCTCCCACTCTCCCCAGTACCCCAGAACTCCCACTCTCCCCAGTTCCCCAACTCTCCCACTCTCCCCAGTACACGGTGCATAAAGAGGAGGCGCTTACACAGCGACAGGTCACAGGTGAGTGGCCCCTGATGCCTGCTCCCCATGGGCCACTCTGGGGCCTGTGGGTCCGGGTGGGGGCGTTGGCCTCCTGGGCTGGGGTCTAAAACACCCCGACCCCAATGAGATGACCTTGAGCAGCTCCTGCAGCCCTTCCACAGCCCCACGGGGTGAGGGCGGCCCCCTAAGTCCCTGTCCAGGGAAGGAGGCTGCAGTCGGAGTTCGGCAGCTCCCCCGGGACCCCCGCTCCCCTGTAAGGCCTGTGTTATGCAGGGAGACACAATACGTGACCTTTCCAGCCCGTCCTAGATGCAAGGACCCCAACAGGGATGACACCCCCCCCGCCCCACTCTGTGGTGAGGGAAGGACGGTCAGGGCCTGCTGGGTCCCCCTGACCGGTGAGCAGGCTTGCTCTTCACGCACTGGAGTGCGGGCAGAGTCCCTCGTGCTCCCCCCAGACCCCCCTCTCAGGCTATTCACACATTGTTGCCCTCAGGGTGGGGAGTTTGGTCGCACTCTTGCTGGCATCAGGTTTTAATTTTGATGAAGTCTAGTCCGTTGCTTTCTCCCCTCGGTCATTGTGCTTGTGGAATCTAAGAGAAACCTTCGATATCCCCCGGGCTGGGAGACATCACCCCGAGCATCAGATCGGCAGTTCACTAGAGCCTCCTGGGTCCCCTGCCCGTGTGCTCCTGATACCAGGGTGGGAGCGTTCTGTGATCCCAACGTGACGGCGTGTCCTGGGACAGTGGCTGGGAAGGTGGACTGTAGGTGGGCGAGTGACAGACAGGCAGTGAGGGCCCGTGTGTGATGTTCCAGCCAAGCCTGTGCCCCTCAGGGCTATGGGGTTGTCTCCGGCTCCGGTCAGACGGAGGGGGACCTGCCCAGGGGGAGCACCCGGACGCATGTGTCCTTGGAAGGTTTTCATGTGCCGTCATTCTTGGATGTGTTTGGATTGCAGCACCATGCAGGAGGACTCGGAGAACCTACTGGCCTTGCGAAGGGCCAATATCATGGCCCAGTACCATCAGATGAGGCCCAGAAGGGACCATAGACAATACACACCCACGACAAGGGAGACCATACCTGCAAGGCAGGGGAGGCCCAGGAGAGGATCAGAGCCAAGGATGAGTCAGGTCAGCCCAGACAAGGACCATAGTCACCAGGAACAAGTGAGACCCTGGGGATGGTACTGGTGTCAGTAGCAACTAAGGGTCCATCCTGGATGTTAGTCATTGGTAGCTGAGGAGCCCAGTCACCAGGCACGGTGAGGCCCGGGTGGGGACCACAGTCACCAGGTCCAGATGAAGTCCACAGCTACCATGTCCAGGTGAGGCCCAGGTGGGGACCAGAGTCACCAGGTCCAGGTGAGGTGAAGGTGGAGACCACAGTCACCAGGTCCCGGTGAAGCCAAGGTGGGGACTACAGTAGCCAGGTCCACATGAGGCCCAGATGGGGACCAGAGTCACTAGGCTCAGGTGAGGCCCAGTTGGGGACTAGAGTCACCAGGTCTGGGTGAAGCCCAGGTGGGAACCACAGTCACCAGGTCCAAGTGAGGCCCAGGTGGGAACCGCCTTGATAGAAATGCGAACTCTTCTCACTGTAGTGTTCCAACTCTCTTTAAATCTCAGGCCGAATTTATAGGTTTTCAGGATGATTTGAAAGTTAGCTAGGTAATTTGGTGGGGACAGGTGACTTGGGGACCCTACTCTTCGGCTGTCTTGCCCTTCTGACAGGAATATTTTTAGCAGTGAACAGTAAAGTCTGTTTATTAAAAGTTGTTATTAATTTGTGCAAACAAATTTCTGTAGGCTTAAAGCAACTGTGAATCACACATATCCACACTGGCTAGAAAATTTTTTTAACCTGAGTTTCTAGATCATTTTCATTATGTGAGTGATTTCTTTCTAAAACTAATTACCAAAGAAAGTAGGGCAATGTGACAAGAGAAATAGCAAAACAACATGAGAAAAAAGAAACAAACAAAAAAACGCTAAGCATTTTTCTCGGGATGAGAGAAATCCTGATCGTGTAAGGTTTTTTTCACCCTGCCCTGAGAAAAACCAATTCCCTGACTCAGATGCTTCAGGAGACAACTGGGTTTCTGATCCAGTAAATCGTGACTGCCTCTGAAACTTGGTTCCCACAGCTGTGGATGTGGCCTCAGACCAGCTCGGTGGTTTCCAGGCTACACTTGGAGGAATTGGAAGGGCTCTGAACATGCACCTTAGGGGCAGTCTGGGATCCATACCCTACAGCTTTTAATTCATAGGTACACCAACTCACATAAAACTTTGCTAGAAAGAAGTCGAATTGTGTGTTTTAAGAAGAATTGAAAACGGGCAGCCTGGGTGGCTCAGCCGTTTAGCACTGCCTTCTGCCCAGGGCGTGATCCTGGAGACCCAGGATGGAGTCCCACTTCGGGCTCCCTGCATGGAGCCTACCTCTCCCTCTGCCTGTGTCTCTGCCTCTCTCTCTCTCTCTCTCTCTCATGAATAAATAAATAAAAAATATTTTTAACAAGTATATTGTAGGGCAGCCCCAGTGGCTCAGCGATTTAGCGCCACCTTCAGCCCAGTGTGGGATGCTGGAGATGCAGGATGGAGTCCCACGTCAGGCTCCCTGCATGGAACCTGCTTCTCCCTCTATCTGTGTCTCTGCCTCTCTCTCCCTCTCTCTCTCTCAAATAATAAATAAATAAAAACATAAATAAATAAATAAATAAATAAATAAATAAATAAATAAATAAAATGAAAAAGTATATTGCAGCTATATTGGTAGCTATATTAATAAAGTGTGTTGTTTTTACATTTTATGGTGACTGGACCTAGCAAGTCTCTACATCAACAACCATCACTTCTAGTCCTCACAATAGTGTCATGGGACAGGCGGTATTATTTCCTTTTTATAGATGAAATTGATGACCTCAAGCACATGCGGTTCCTTCCTTTTCTTTTTTTCTGTTCAGAATATACAAGCTATAAGTGAGCAAATTGCAAGAAACCCACTTGCGTGACGAACACTTCTACTTTCCTCAGATGATTTTAATATTTTTCTCAATTCTGAACTCCTTATCTATCTTACTACTCCTTTTCGAATAACTTAGGATACATTTTCCCAGGACTTGTTCAGAGAACCAGTCCCTGGATTAATGTCTTTCCCTAAGTATGAATCAGTGACCTGAAACAGACCCAGCATACAGAGATTCTCCTATTTATTCAACACCCATCCATTCCAAAAAGAAGTCTATTTGGCCTTCTATATGGCAGGTACAGAGACAGGCTCCATCCCCACTGGGTTTCAATCCATGTCTCAGAGTACTACCTGCAGGCTTTTGAACTTCATATCAGGAGCCTTAATGCTGATTTCTGAGGGCAAAACAAGCAAGTCCACAGTTCTCCTTCATGCTTCCCCAGCAGACCCTTGGGTTCTCTCCACAGAGTTGAACTGTTACTGAGCCATTGGTTGTGTAGGTCAGTCACAGAGCAGCATTGCCATCCAAAACAAAAAGGAGGAAAAAGGAGTTTGGAAGTAGTTGGGTCTCACAAATCGTAGGGAGGGAATATTGAAACTGTGACAATGTTTCTTAGTGCACCTTTTCTCAGAGCCACATCTCTCCTGTTCTTGACTGAGGGACAGGAGAGTCTAGGTAGGGAGAAATAGGTAGGGGGCTACAGATTCAGGCTCACAAAGATCCTAAGGATGCTGAGATGTAAGGAAACCAGAAATAAAGGAACAAAGGAGACCACCCTGCCCTAGGTATGGGTAGAGAGGGTCTTTTTTATGACAGTCCTCTGTGCCCAACAAAGGATAACCAGACTCTAAAAAGAAGTAAACCATTAAAGATGTTATCACTAGTCCTTACTCAAACCAAGACATCCCAAGAATGAGAAGGCCACAAGCTCCCTGATCAGTTCTAAATGAAAAACTGTCAGTGGAGGCCCATGTGGGCAACCCAGCCTGGGCCCCTCCCACTCCTGAGAGCTTTCTCGGTATCCTTGCTTAATAAACTCCCGTCGCTTTACTCACTCTTGGTCCACCAGATTCATTCTTCGACTCTGTGAGACAAGAACCTGACTTTCTCACTTCATTCCACCTGCTGCACTTCTCTTACCCAAGCTCCCTGGGAAATTACTTCATTGGCTTAATCCCATCTCACTCTCCCCCTGCCTCATATCCTTTGGATTCTTCACCACCAAAGGCCAACGAACCAAGAGATGCAGGGAGGGATAGAAGACCCAGGTGATAGGGGGAACTAAGGCCAAAGAAATATAGTTTAAAATTACATCTGCTTTTTTAAAAAAAGATTTTGTTTATTTACTCATGAGAGACACACAGAGAGAGAGAGAGAGAAAGAGAGAGAGGCAGAGACAGAGACAAAGGGAGAAGCAGGCTCCCTGTGGGAAGCCCAATGTGGGACCCCATCCTAGGACCCCAGGATCAACCACTGAGCCACCCAGGCATCCCTACAATTACATTTCCTAACAAACTTGCAGTCCATAAACAAATACTTGAAACCGACAGAGTGGGACATTCTTCCAAGAATTCACAGCTGCCTGAATGTTAATGCTTTGCTAGAGGCCAAAAGCAACATTTGTTTGCTGATAGCCAGACCTCCAGGATCCTGTAAATCTTTCATGTGTGAAAATCCTTTTGGAAATTTCTTTTATCTCTAGAGTCCCCACCCCACACAGCAACTTAAAAGTTTATAACCAAGGCTCCTCATAATCCTGGTGAAGCTTTTCAGGCCCAGGGGTCCTGTCCCCATACTTTAATAAAAGCACCTTTTTGCATGGAAAATGTCTCAAGGATTCTCTCTTCACCACTGGCTCCTGGCCCACAGTACATCACAGGTACATCTCTGAGTTAATTGCATCAGCACATCAGGAAAGTACAGAAGATTTTTGCCTATCTTCTTGTATGACACATTCTGGAGGGGGACATTCCCATCTGTTCGATCTGGGTTTTTCTCTTCCTGGGATATATAGCTTGCTAGCTAGGGAGATGATAGAGTGATAGATCTACGGATAGATCAATCCCAGGAACATAAATAGATGTTTATATAAACAAACATATAAACATAAATCTATGTTTCCACTTAATATATTTATTATTAAATGTATTACTCATAATATAATAATTATTATCTATAAACAGAACTATATATTTATATTTAAATATGCAAAATAAACATTTCTATATCTAATCTCTATACGTCCATATATAGATCTCCCTATAGAGATAGAGACAAAATGGTTAGAAATAGGTGTGTGCAGAAAGAGAGAGAAATAGATATAGACCTATAAATATGGAGAGGATCTGCCTTCAAATTCTATCCAACGACCTCTCCTCACAGGCACAGGCAAACGCACACACACATACTCAAGAGCCTTCTTGTATGTGGCCATGACAGGAAATAACACCCCTTGAGATGCCATCTCTTCTCCAACTTAAAGTTACCAGCTTTTCTCCAAAGAATACCTACACAGAGTGAGCAAGCACATGAAAAAATGCTCCACGTGACTTTTCATCAGGGAGATAGAAATCAAAACCACAATGAGATACCACCTCACACCAGTGAAAATGGGGGAAATTAACAAGACGGGAAACAACAAATGTTGGAGAGGATGTGGAGAAAGTGGAACACTCTTGCATTGTTGGTAGGAATGTGAACTGGTGCAGCCACTCTGGAAAACAGTGTGGAGGTTCCTCAAAAAGCTGGAAATGGAGCTATACTACAACCTATCAATTGCACTACTGGGTATTTACCCCAAAGACACAGATGTAGTGAAATGACTGGACACTTGCACCCGAAGGTTCACACCGGCAATGTTAATAGCCAAACTGTGGAAGGAGCCTTGATGTCCTTCAACAGATGAATGGATAAAGAAGATGTGGTCTATATATACAATGTATTATTATTTAGCCATCTGCAAGGATGAATACCTACCATTTTCATGGACATGGAACTGGAGGGTATTATGCTGAATAAAATAAGCCACAAGGTGAAAGAATTATCATGCGGTTTCACTCTTATGTTGAACGTAAGAAAGAGTGAAGAGGATCATAAGGGAGAGGAGGGAAACTGAGTGGAGAAAATTGAGAGAGGAAGTGTTGTCCCCAAGATTGCGAATCCGAGAAACCACCGAGGAGCCGACACTGATACAAACACACGAGGGTTTATTTACAAGCTCGAGCTTGGGTCCAAGTGTACCCGACACAGCGGAGCAAGGACTTGGACCCTGAGACTAAGGGGCATGGCAGCTTTATAGGGGCCAGTGGCCCATGGGATACGCAGAAAGTTGCACAGTCATGTCGGTCCACACGCAGGTGTCCGATTGAATTACATCCTACCCTATAGTATCCATTTGAGCTGGCCTATTACTTTGGTCAGAATTGGCACGCAGTTTTGGAGGGCACAAAGCAGGATTACATGGTTATGAGCCGATTTCCGATTAGGGTGTGCCCAGCAGCTTGACTAGTGTGGGGCAGCACCTGAAGCAATAAGCAGGTTATGTGGGGGTCATACAGGAGGTGGCAGGTGTAACACAACATGGAATCAGTCCTGCTCTGCTTGTCCAGAGGTAGGGGATTTTTGTTAAATTTCCTGGGTCTCAGATGAAGATAAATTATGGGAGACTCCTAACTTGGGGAAACAAAGGATTGCGGAAGGGGAGGTGGGTGGGAGGATAGTGTAACTGGGGGATGGGCATTAAGGAGGGCATGTGATGTGATGAGCACTGGGTATTATACTACATGTTGACAAATTGAATTTAAATAAAAATTTTTTTAAATTTAAATTTAAATTAAAAAAAGGTACTGGACGGCTCAGCCATCTCAGCAATTCATTTATGAAATGGCCTTCAGTAGATCATAAAAAGTTACGAATGTGAATGGAAAATGACTGAAACTCTTTCCCAGTTCAAATAAATAAGTATTCTGAAAAGCAAATCAAAGTTCCAGAATGGAAAAATGCAAAAAACGAGGGAGAGGGAGAAAGAGAAATGAATTCACTTTTTGTGATATTTATTAGTGATGGTCCAATAATGACAAATCCATGATTGTCATTAAAAACAAAGAGGGATCCCTGGGTGGCGCAGTGGTTTGGCGCCTGCCTTTGGCCCAGGGCGCGATCCTGGAGACCCGGGATCGAATCCCACGTCGGGCTCCCGGTGCATGGAGCCTGCTTCTCCCTCTGCCTGTGTCTCTGCCTCATTCTCTCTCTCTCTGTGACTATCACAAATAAATAAAAATTAAAAAAAACAAAAACAAAAACAAAAAAAAAACAAAGAGTTAATGAACGGTATAGAAACCGATCCCCTCAACTAACAGATAAGGAAACTGAGAAGACAAGAGACGTAATGCACACTGCTCAGGGTCACACGGGTGGCAAGGGATTCTGGTCCAGAGTTCTTTAAAGGACCACAAAACGCTAACGTCACAACTTCAGGCTCATCTAGAATTAGTGTCACTTTAGCTCAATAAAACATTCAACCAAAGTAGTCTTTCTTCTGCCAGCTAATTACATTTCATGAAGCACCCTAAAAGGGATTCGAATTATGTCTCCATGTGCGTCATCAGAATACTGCCTGATGAATTAATTAAACAAAGGTATTCCCCGAAAAAAACCTCAGCTGTGAGACCTTGCCTACCCTTTCACTTTCCAAGTCTTCATGCTTCTATATCTAATTGCCTATATTGTCATAGAAGCCAACCTTACTCAGATTGAGTTTGTCCAAGCCGAGAACTAAGTGCCAGTTTTAATATTTTTAAAACTCAATTTAAAAATAGTTAAACAGAGAATTTCAAATGGCAAACACTGATATTTACATCATCTACTCTTATAACTAACAGAAGGGGTAATCCTGAAACCTAGATGCAGTCGTACCTTTATATGAAAGTATAAAAGCAGAAAGAGTAACCCAAAATTGTCTATTTCACAAAAGCCTATCTAAACTAGTTATGTTCAATGGTGTCTGTCTTGAAGCAACAATCTCTAGAAAGACCTTGTTCAGACCTAGCTCCACCACCAATAAGCATGTGAACTTGGACAATCCAATCCTCCGGAACTCTGTTTCTTTCCTGTGCCTCAGAAGAGAGGACCAGAGCTGATGATCCCTCAGTTCCCTCTCAGACCTAAAATGCTGCTGTGGGGTCCTAAACACTCTATACTGAGCACAAAAAGATGGGGGATCTTATATATACTCAAATGCTAAAATATAAAACTAACTCTGAGCATAGATCCTGAGTATTTTAGGGTTCTCTCCTATGGCGATAGAAAATCCCCAAATCTATACCCCTTTTTATCACAGACGGTGGGTATATGGGTCCAAGCCACTAGAAATAATAAATATGTGTATCAGAACAGCCATCTACCCTCATGCTCGCTGCTTTTCAAAGCAAAGCCCTCAAAGAACTCCATTATTATTTTCTGAGGGTACCGGTTAACATGTAGAATCCTAACCTGCCCCTTCCTTTAACCTAAAAAAAATTAAAATGTTGGCTGGCCATATTAACAAGCTCTCCAGGTTATTCTTTTGCACACTAACATTTGAGAACCACTGGCTAGGCACCAAGGAGAATTGATTTACCTTAAAATAGCAAAATTTGAAATCCTATGTCCTTTCCTATTTTCAGATCATAATAAATAAAGAAATGAAACAGCGAAGAGAGAGGGAAGGAGGCAAACAGAAACAAAGTGCCAATCAAAAATGAGATTTACATAAAGTTTGTCTTTCAAAAATTTATGGACAAAAGACTCCATACTGATGGAAATATGTTAAAGGGACACAGGTGTCAACTGAAAGAGCTCCCGTGGCCAGAGCAGAGACAATATAAGCAACAAAATAAGTAGTGTTGGATTATAACCCAAAGCGTAAAATAAATATCCATGAATCTATACTAATATTAAAAATTGTAAAAGAAAGAAAGAGTGGCACCTGGGTGGCTCAGTCAGTTAAGCTTCTGCCTTAGGCTCAGATCATGATCCAGGTCCCAAGGCAGGCTCCCTGTTCAGCAGGGAACCTGCTTCTCCCTCTCCCTCTGCCCCTCTCACTCATGCTTTTTCTCTCCTCTCTCAAATAAATAAATAACATCTTTGAAAAACAAACAAACACAGAAGAAAGAGAAATCTCCCATGTAGAAGAATTTCAAACAATTTGTGCAGACATTCCACCCTCAAGTTGATGAGCATACCTTCCCACTCTTATGTGTGGAATACACATAGTAACTTCCTTCTACAAAATATATTATGAAAAATTTATAATAATAATAATAATAATATAATAATAAAGAATCACTTTACTATGGAGAAAGCTAACAAACACTATCTCAGCATGATGATCAGATCGATACCAAGACTGATAAATCATGTTGATAGTATCTATCCTTTATATGATATAATGAAAATGGCAGTATATCTCTGTATATAATCCACAATCGCAGTTCAATCATGAGATAAACAACAGACATGTCCCACCTGAGGGAAATTTTACAAAATACTCTATTTCTCAAAGTGTTCCAGTTCAACAACAACAACGAAAGGCTGAAAAACTGTCACAATCCAGAGGAGCCTAAGAAAACATGAGGACAAGTGTAATGTGATGTGAGGGATGGTAACTTAGCAAAAACTAAGGAAATCTGAATAAAGTATGGTCTTTGGTTAATGCGAATATTTTAATATTGATTCATTAGCTAATATTTATACCGTACTAATATAAGATATTGATAATTGGAGAAATTGAGTGCAAGCCCATGAGAATTCTCTGTACTATCTTCTCAATTTCCCTATAAATCTTTGTTTTTTTTTTTCTAATCAGTAAGATTTATTTTGAAAATTGACTTAAATGTATCAGGCTCCAAGTATGAAGACATTTTAAGAATAGTTTAATTTTTGCCTTATTCTTAAAGAGTTCCTTCGATGGGAACAAAGTAAGAATTTTATATCAGAAGGAAAGAAAAACACTTATGAACACCTCCTCAACCTGAAAAGCAGGAAAGGATAATAAATAGCAAAAATCAGATAAAAATACTTCTTTTATAGTAGACACCATATTGCAAGTGCATTTAAAATTAGCAATGCATGACATTTATTTCCTGGACATTTGTCTTCCAAAGAGTTCACAGTGCTTCAGTGTCAGTTAAGAAATGATTCATGTGAAATTTTTATTAAACCAAATTTACTGGGAAATTACTGCCCAGATAATACTTTATTTTGATTTTATTGAGTTCCTTCCTAATCACTGAGCCTTTTAGTTAGAGCTTTCAACTATAGCAAATGCCTTAGAAGGCCAATTTTTAAGTTGCTATTATAATACCCTAATGGAATCACGTATCGTTTTCCTTCGCTCAGATATGGCACACAGTAGGCACCTGATAAAATACTGAATGAGTGAATGGATAAAATTGCTTTTTATCATTTCATTCAGCAATTTCATTCTTATCTTTGTCCATTTCATGTTCTAATGTTTATCAACATCAACTCAAGAAGGTTAGGGATCCATTAATTTATTAAGTATTTGGTGCATAGCTACTATGTGCAAGGTGCTAGGAATACCAAGTTAACCAGACATAGATGCAGTCCCTAGCTCCCTCCAGGCCATGCTGGTGGGAGAGACGGATACTAACCAAAAAGTGACAGAAAGACAACTAAACAAGATTATAGTAGCCAATATAAAGGTAAATATACAGCTTACTACAAGTACATATATAAGAAGGTTTAGTCTAACTGGGGCCTCAGAGAAGATGACCACAAGAAGCAACATTTATATTAAGACTTAGAGAAAGGAGAAGGTAAGTGGTGGAAGGAGAATATTATGAGGAAAAGGAAGGTTTCTGCCTCTGAATTGTAGGGCTCTGGGCAAGTCCCTTGAGCTTAGGCTCTGAACCTACTTCTTTCTCTGCAAAACTGTGACAGTAATAATGCCTGTGCCATAGAGCTCTAATGAGTAAAGAGTTGGACTTTATTTGTACAATATCTAGGACGTTAGTAAGTACTTAATAAATATTTTCTGGTGGCCATAACGGCCTGGAGCCAGGCTTCCTGAGTTCGAATCCTTTAGTTGGCCCATCAAGATAACAGTATCTGCCCATAGGGTTGTTGGAGGATCCCATGAGTTCTTTTATGTGAAGCATGACACAATTCTTGGCACATAATATGTGCCATATGAATGTTAACTTATATTATCAATAAAGAAATCCTACAACAGTCCAATGAGGTGTTTAGAAATTATTCTATAGCTTTTAAGGGAATTGAAATTCAAAAAGAACCTAAGTGCCTGTCCGTGTTTACGTAGCTAACCAGTTCATTATCTGAAACCCAAACTCACAATTTCTGATTTTAACCTCACTCCAAGAGGCCTCCTCAAGCCCGAGGAAAAATTGCCTTCTTGGGATCTCAGGGAAGAATCCTTAACATGATAATATGACCATTGGTAATAATGTCTCTCGGTTCTTTCCAAATCCATAAAGATGCATTTCCTGATGAGTGAGCTGTGAAGAAAGAGATGAGAAACCTTCATCCCTCTGAATTACTTGTGTCAGAATATTTTAACCATAGTACTATGGATAGTAAATTATCCTTATTAACAGGAAATATGTCTCAGTTTGGAATCTGAGCAATCAGATGGGCAGAGAAAAACTGCTTTGACTTGCTCTTCATCTTTTAAAGACAAAGAAGAGCTTTTCTATGTATGAAGTCAGTTGTTAAGATAGCCTTAGGGAATAAGAGTCTGCAGCATGGAATCTGGCTGCACAGCCTGGATGCCTGAGCTCCAGGTCTTCCTGATCCCAAATCCATGGGCCTGTCCCCCAACACAGGCTGCCACCAGAGGTCATTTGCAATTGCTCTCTTAGGAGCTCCAGGGAAGGGGAAAGGAGCTAGATAGGAAGACGGGATGCGTGGAGGCCGAGAAAATTAAGGCCATTCCACTTTAAGTCCAGTGTTAGCACATGTCCAGCCATCCCACACCCCTGCAAAGAAGAGCTGAAATTTCCATTACTTCGGTAACAGCAAAAAACCAAAAGTTTACAGCTTAATGTCTTTGAAAGCCCCACATTAGCATAAGAACTGAGCCCAGGCCTAGGGCAGGAAGCCCCTATTAGAATGAGAACAGAGCTCAATGCCCTTGAAGGCCCCATATCAAAATGTAAACAGAACTTGAGGAATTGCTCCGGCCCTTCTGGAGGTCCCTGAGACCAGCCCTTAAAACTCAGCTAAAACCTACTTCGGGGTCCAAGTCCCTGCTCCGTTGTGTCGGGTGTACTTGGACGCAAGCTTGAGCTTGTAAATAAACCCTGGTGCGTTTGCATCGGTGTCGGCTTCTCAGTGGTTTCTCGGATTCGCAATCTTGGGCACAACAGTCTGAGGTAAAAAAAACAAAACCAAAAGAAGCTCGGACGCAGGCAGAGTGAACGCAGGGTTCTGAGAGAAGCGGCAGAGACCCGGGGGCTTGGGGGCTCTTCTGTGGAGGCCCCTGCATACTGGGGGGGCGGGATGTTGAGCCCCAGAGCCAGAGGACCCAGCGTCCCCACTCGCATCCCGCCTATCAGCGCCGAGTCTCAGGGAGCAGCACAGCGCCACCCGCTGGAGGCCAGAGGCGCTGACGCCCACCCCGCCTCTGACCCCACAGATGTGCACCTGAGAATCAGCGCCAAGGCCCATCCCCAGACCCCGCACAGACCACTCGCTGCCACCAAGTTGTCGGACCACAGAGGCTGCAGAGCTTCAGCTCTGCCTGGAAAGTACGGTCTAGGTTCCTTTGTACTTTGTGCTTTATTTTCATTTATTTACTTTGATTCTTTTTTATTAATTGCTTTATTTTAATTTTTATGTATGTACCTTATATATTTCTTATTTTTACTTTCATGGTACTTTAATTGTGTTTCTTATTTTGGGATTTAGAATCTTTTAACAACCAGGCCAAAATAATCTGGTGTTTTTTTGGGGAGGGCAGTTGTTATTGTTTTTCTTGGTTTTTCTTTTTCTTCCTTCTTTCTTTTCTGGAAAAAATAATGAGATGGAGAAATTCACCTCCATAAAATAACATGAGGTAGTACTCACAGCCAGGAAGTTCATCAATACACATATATGATGTCTAACTACAGTTTAAAACAATGATTAGAAAGATAGCAGCTGGGCTGGAAAAAGAGCATAGAAGAAAACTAGAGAATCCCTTACTGTAGAAATAAAAGAACTAAAATCTAGTCCGGCCAACGTTAAAAGTGCTATAACTGAGATGCAGTCCCAAGTGGAAGCCTTAAAAACAAGAAAGGTTATGGACCACAGAGGCAGACTGAGGGAACTCAGCCACTTATTAAAACAATAACATTCATATCATAGGAGACTCAGAAGATGAAGAGAGAAAAAAGGGGGTAGAAGTTTTATTTGAATGAATTATGTAAACTTCTATAACCTGAGGAAGGACACAGACACTGAAATCGAGAGACAGAGAACTCCCAATAAATTCAACAGAAGCTGACCATCACCCAGGCACCTCAGAGTCAAAGTCACAAAATACACAGACAAGAAAAGAATCCTGAAAGCAGTGGAGGTGGGGCATGGGGGAGGTAGTCCTTAACCTACAAGGGAAGATGAATCAGTTTGCAGCAGATCTGTCCACAAACTTGGCAAGCCAGAAGGAAGTGGAAGGAAATATTCAATATGCTGAATGAGAAAAGTATGCAGCCAAGAATTCTTTCTTTTGTTTTTTTTTTTAAATAATCATCAAAATTTATTTAATCTCCCTAGGAAGAAATTAAAAATTTCTGAACATAAAATGCCATTTTCCTCAATCATAATAGCAAAAATTTATTTTATGTTTTTAATTTTTTTTAAATTGGAGTTCAATTTGTAAGAATTCTTTCTTCAGCAAGGATGTCATTCAGCATAGAAGGAGAGATAAAGAGTTTCTCAGACAGGCAAAAAATAAAGGAGTTCATGACCACTAAACCAGTCCAGTAAGGAATTTTAAGAGGGACTCTTCTAGTGGGGGAAAAAAAGAGACCAAAAGCAAAAAACTAGAAAGGACCAGAGAACATCACCAGCAACACCAACTCTACAGGTAACACAAAGGCACTAAGTTCATATCTTTCAGTAATCACTCTGAATGCTGATAGACTAAATGCTCCAATCAAAAGATATAGGGTATCAGAGTGGCTTAAAAAACATGATCCGGGATGCCTGGGTGGCTCAGGGGTTGAGCCTCTGCCTTTGACTCAGGGTGTGATCCTGGAGTCTGGGATTGAGTCCCATATTGGGCTCCTGGTGGGGAGCCTGCTTCTCTCTCTGCCTAATTTTCTGCCTCTCTCTCTCTCTCTTAAATAAAATCTTTATTAAAAAAACAAGATCCATCTGTATGCTGCCTACAAGATGCTCACCTTAGACGTATAGACACCAACAGATTGAAAGTCAGGGGATGGAAAATCATCTATCACGCTAATGGACAGCAAAAGAAAGCTGGAGGACCCGTACTTATATCAGACAAACTAGATTTGAAACCAAATCTGGGGGACACCTGGTGGCTCAGTGGTTGAGCATCTGCCTTCGGCTCAGGGTGTGATCCTGGGATCCCAGGATCGAGTCCCACATCGCCCTCCCTTTGGGGAGCCTGCCTCTACCCCTAACCCTAACTGCAAACCTAAGTCCAACCCTAACTCTAACCATAACCCTAACCCCAACTCCTAACCTCCTGCCTTAATCCCTAAAGCCTAAACCCTAACCCTAACTCTAAATCCTGTCCCTAACCCTAACCCCTTTCCCTAATCCCTAACCCCCATCCTAACTCCTAACCACTGACCCTTACCCTTATCCCTCACCCTAACCTCTAATCTGTAACCATAAGCCTAATCACTAACCCCTAACATCTGACTTAACCCTAACCACTAACTGCCTCCCTTCCCCTGATGCTACCATTCATTCTACCCATTCACTTACCCTGTGGTTCTGAGTAGTCCCTTCTGATGTGGACATGGCCCCCAACGGCGCCTCCAGAGTCCTCCAGGGGGTCCTGAGGAAGCCGGGCTCCTGTGAGTGCAGACGCGGCCCCATGTGTTCCAGAGTCATAGTCAGCGGGCCCTGAGGACGACGGGGCTCCTGTCACTGTGGACTATGCCTCACATCCTCTGGAAGCCTCACAGCAGGTCCTCTGGAGGCCGGGGGCTCCTGTCACCCTGGACATGGCCCCACGCCCCCCCGAAAACTCACTGCGGGTCCTGAGGAGGCTGTGGGCTCCTGGCAGCATAGACGCAGCCCCATATGTCCTGAAGCCAAGTGCATGTCCTGAGGAGGACGGGGGTCCTGTCAGTGTTGATGTTGCCCCACATTTTTCTCAAGCCTCACCATAAGACCTGAGGAGGTTGGGGGCTCCTGTCAGCATGGACGTGGCCCCAAAGCTTCCCAAAACTTCAGAGGGGGTCCTGAGGAGGCCGGAGACCTGTCAGTGTGGATGCGGTCCCCACATCTTTCTTAGGCCTCACCACGGGCCCTGACAAGGCTGGGGTCTTCTGTCCGCATGGACACATCCCCATATTTCCCGAAGTCTACACCGGGGGTCCTGAGGAGGTCAGCGTCCTGTCAGTGTGGACGTGGCCCCACATCCTCCCGAAGCCTCACTGTGGGTTCTGAGGAGGCCGGGGCTCCTGTCATCATGGATGTGGCCCCCATCTTCCAGAAGCCTCAACTTGGGTCCTGAGGAGCCCGGGAGCTCCTGCCAGAGTGGACGCGGCACCACATCTTCCTGAAGCCTCCCCGCGGGTCCTGAGGAGGCTGGGGCTCATCAGCGTGGACGCGACCCCACGTCCTCCTCAGGCCTCACAAGCACAGGCGGGCTCCTGTTAGTGCAGGCGGAGGAGGCTTACTGCGCATGCACGCTCCTTGGGCGGGGCCTGGAGTCGGGCGCCATCTGCGGGACACTTACGCACTGCAGGAGGCCGTGCAGGAGGCGGCCTCCCCGTCCCTGGGGCCGCACCTGCCTCCTTCCAGGCTCCAGCTGAGGCCTGTGAGCTTCGGAAACGTCTCACTGAAATGGAGCCCAACACCCGGACAGAGTCACCAGGTCCGGGTGAGGACCAGGCAAGGACCAGAATCACCAGGTCCAAGTGAGCTCCACGTGGGGACCTAAGTCAACAGGTATGGGTGAGGCTCCGGTGGAGACTAGAATCACCATGTCCAGGTGAGGTGCAGGTGGCAACCACACTCACCAGGTCCCAGTGAGGCCCAGGTGGGGACCAGAAGCACCAGGTACAGGGGAGGCCCTTGAAAGAACCAGAGTCAACAGTTCGAGGTGAGGTGCAGGTGGGAACCAGGGTCAGCAGGTCCAAGTCAGGCCAAAGTGGGGTTCACAGTCACCAGGTCAGGGTGAGACCCAGAGGGGAACCAGAGTCACCTGGTCCAGGTGAGGTCCAGTTGTGGAACACAGTAATCAGGTCCCAATTATGCCCAGTTGAGGACCATGGTCAGCAGGGCCAGGTGAGGCCCAGATGGGGATCAGAGTCACCAGGTCCAAGTGAGGCCCAGGTGGGGACCACAGTCACCAGGTCCAGGGTAGTCTCAGGTGCCGACCAGAATCACCAGGTCCAGGTGAGGCCCAGGTAAGGACCAGAGTTACCAGGTCGAGGTGAGTCCCAGGTGGGGAACACAATAACCATGTCCCAGTGATATCCACCTCAGGACCAGAGTCACCAGGTCCACTTGAGGACCAAGTGGGGACCAGATTCACCAGGTCCAGGTGAGGCCCAGGTGGAGACCAGAGTTACCAGTTAAAGGTGAGTCTAGAAGGACAGCACGGGAACCAGGTCTAGGTGTGGTCCATGTGAGAACCAGATCACCAGGTACAGGTGAGGCGCAGGTGGGAACCAGAGTCAGCAGGTCTGGGTGAGGCCAAGGTGGGGACCACAGTCACCAGGTCCAGATGAAACCAAGCTGAGGACCAGAGTCACCAAATCCAGGTGAGGCCCGGGGGGAGTGGGACTGGAGTCACCAGGTACAGGTGAGGCTAGAAGAACAGCAGAGACACCAGGTCCAGGTGAGGTTCATGTGGGAAACAGAGTCACCAGGTCCAGGTGAGGCCCAGGTGAGGACCAAAGTTAAATGTTCCAGAGTCTCACTTGGGAAACAGACTAAACATATCCCGATGATGCCCAGGTGGGTACAAGAGTCACCAGGTCCAGGTGGGGCGCACATGAGGACCAGAGTCACCAGGTCCTGGTGATACCCAGGAGGGGACCAGATTCACCAGGTCCAGGTAAGACCAGGGTGGAACTCAGTCACCTGGTCTGGGTGAGGCCCAGGTGGGGACAAAAGTCATAAGACCAGTTGAGGCCCAGGTGGGAACACAGTCACCAGGTCCAGGTGAGGCCAAACTAAGTACCAGAGGCACCAGGTCCAGCTGAGGCCCAGTTGGGGACTGGAGTGAACAAGTATAGATTAGGTTAGAAGGACACCACAGTCATAAAAACGCAGCTAGTTGAAACCTGGCTTCTAGGGATGCTTTCTTGTGAGAGCTGAGCTCAGGGCAGGACCCTCCCGCATCCTGACTGCCTCTAGACATAGCTCCTATCATCCTTAAGTGAGGTGCTGGAAGAGGTTGCGTGAAAAGCATGTGGAAGTGTCAGGCCTGTACTCACGTGTATCTGAGTTCAATACAGGGATTTCCAACAGCCTTGTTCAATTAGAGTCATGCTACATTTTAACTCCCATGAACGAGTGGCAAGCAGACATCTGCCTGCAAGGCATACACATTTCTGAGAGTTGAGCTTATGGCCTGTACCTCCCCCAACCTGACTGCCTGTACGGTCTACTTCCACAGCATTTCGTTGTATGCGGGACAGTAGCGAAGTGAGAACCAACTGTCTGCCTTGTCAATTTCGCGCTAGGGGACAGCTGCCTCCAAGGCATGCACACTCCTTTGGATTGAGCTTATGGCTTGTACCTCCCACATGCTGAACGCCTGTACGCTTCGCTTCCAAAGGATTTCGTTCGATACGGGACGCAAGTTTTTTTTTTTTTTTTTTTTTCCGGGACGCACGTTTTGTGAGAGGCAAGTGTCTCTTAGCTCAATCCAGCGACTTCGGAGGAATTCCTCCGTCAGAAGGGAGCTACATACTAACTTCCAAACCTGAGTACCTAGTTGAAAGCTGTCACTCTGGGGAGCTTCCTTCTGCGAGGTGAGCTGACACGCGGTCCTTCCCAGTTCCACACTGCCTGCACATGGAGTTACGAACATCCTCACTAGACAGGTTTGTCAGAAGCTCATGGGATGGGGATCCCTGGGTGGCGCAGCGGTTTGGCGCCTGCCTTTGGCCCAGGGCGCAATCCTGGAGACCCGGGATCGAATCCCACGTCGGGCTCCCGGTGCATGGAGCCTGCTTCTCCCTCTGCCTGTGTCTCTGCCCCTCTCTCTCTCTGTGTGACTATCATAAATAAATAAAAATTAAAAAAAAAAGAAGAAGCTCATGGGACGCAAGGGGCAAGCTGCAAGCTTCAATGGTTGCGTCTCCAGGTGCAGTAGAGCGGTATTGACGGAACGTCCTGACTTACATTGCTGCTACGTTCTCACGGCCATAACAACGCAGCTAGTGGAAAGCTGGCTTCGAGGCATGCTTCCTTGTGAGAGCTGAGGTCAGGACAGGACCCTCCCGCATCCTGACTGCCTGTAGACATAGGTCCTAACATCCTTATGTTAGGTGCTGGGAGAGGTTGTGAGAAAAGCATGTGGAAGCGTCGGACCTGAACTCACGTGTATCTGAGTTGAATACAGTGATTTTCAATGGCCTTCTTCAGAGTGTAGGTAAGTTTTAACTACCATGTACGAGTGGGTAGCAGACATCTGCCTCCCAGGCATACACACTTCTGAGAGTTGAGCTTATGGCCTGTACCTCCCACATCCTGCCTGCAGGTACACGTCGCTTCTAAAAGGCCTAGGCTCGATGCGTGACTGAAGTGTTGTGAGAGGTAAGTGGAATGTCCCGGCACAGAAGTGTAGTGCCTCCAAGCTCAATCCAGCGATTTCCTAGTAATTCCTGTCTTAGACTGGTGCTACATACTAAGTTCCATAGGTGAGAAGCTAGCTGAACGCCTTGTCCAAAAGCAACTTACTTCTGAGAGTTGAGCTCACACTCAGTCCCTCACAGTTGTACACTGCCTGCAGAGTGATTTTCGAACGTCTTCACCAGAGACGTTTGTCAGAGGATTCTGAGACGCAAGTGGAACAATGCCGACCTGGAAGGTGTCCCCAGGTGCAGTAGAGTGGTAATCTTGGAACCTCCTGACTCAGAATACTGCTACATTCTCACTGCCGTAAGAACGCAGCTAGTTGAAACCTGGCTTCTAGGCATGTTTTGTTGTGAGAGCTGAGGTCAGGGCAGGACCCTCCCGCATCCTGACTGCCTGTAGACATAGGTCCAGGCATCCTTATGTTAGGTGCTGACAGAGGTTGTGTGAAAAGCATGTGGAAGTGACAGGCTTGTACTCTCGTGTATCTCAGTTCAATACAGCGATTGCCAACGTCCTTGTTCAATTAGAGTGTAGCTTGGGTTCTAGCTCCCATCAATAAGTGTCTAGCAGACATCTGCCTGCAATGCATACACACTTCTGAGAGTTGAACTTATGCCCTGTACCTCCCACATGCTGACTGCAGATATACTTCGCTCCTATCAGGCCTAGCCTCGATGCGTGACAGAAGGGTTGTGAGAGGTTAGTGGAAGGTGCCGGCCCACACGACTAGTGTCTCATATCCCAATCCAGAGATTTTTGAGGAACTGCTCTCTTAGTTTGGTGCTACATACTAAGTTCCTTACATGAGAAGCTAGTTGAACTCAGTGTCCAATGGGTACTTGCTTCTGAGACTTGAGCTCACCCCCAGTACCTCACAGTTCCACACAGCCTTCAGATGGAATTTCGAACCTCCTCTCTAGACAAGTTTGTCAGAAGCTCATAGGACACAAGGGCCTAACTGCAGGCTTCAATGCTTGTGTCTCCAGGTGCAGTAGAGCGGTGTACATGGAACCTCCTGACTTACAATGCTGCTACGTTCTCTTGGCCATAAAAACGCAGCTAGTAGAAAGCTGGCTTCGAGGCATGCTTCCTTTTGAGAGCTGAGCTCAGGGCAGGACCCACCCGCATCCTGCCTGCCTGTAGACTTAGCTGCTAATATCCTGATGGTAGGTGCTGCGAGAGGTTGTGAGAAAAGCACGTGGAAGCATCAGGCCTATACTCCCGTGTATCTGAGTTGAATACAGCGATTTCCAACGGCCTTCTTCAATTAGAGTGTAGCTAGGTTCTAACTCCCATGTAGGAGTGGGTAGCAGACATCTGCCTCCCAAGACTGATAAATCATGTTGATAGTATCTATCCTTTATATGATATAATAAAAATGGCAGTATATCTCTGTATATGATCCACAATCACAGTTCAATCATGAGATAAACAACAGACATGTCCCAACTAAGGGAAATTTTACAAAATACTTCTCAAAGTGTTCCAGTTCAACAAGAAGAAAAGGCTGAAAAACTGTCAAAATCCAGAGGAGCCTAAGAAAACATGATGACAAGTTTAATGTGATATGAGGGATGGTAACTTAGCAAAAAAAAAAAAAGGAAATCTGAATAAAGTACGGTCTTTGGTTAATGCGAATATTTTAATATTGATTCATTCGCTAATATTTGTACCATACTAATATAAGATATCGATAATTGGAGAAATTGAGTGCGAGTGCATGAGAATTCTCTGTACTATCTTCTCAATTTCCCTATAAATCTTTGTTTTTTTTTTCTAATCAATAAGATTTATTTTGAAAATTGACATAAATGAATCAGGCTCCAAGTGTGAAGACATTTTAGAATAGTTTAATTAATTTTTGCCTTATTCTTAAAGAGTTCCTTCAATGGGAACAAAGTAAGAATTTTATATCAGAAGGAAAGAAAAACACTTATGAGCACGTATAATGCCTCCTCAACCTGAAAAGCAGGAAAGGATAATAAATAGCAAATATCAGATAAAAGTACTTCCTTTATATTAGACACCATATTGCAAGTGCATTTATTTCCTGGACATTTGTCTTCCAAAGAGTTCACAGTGTTTCAGTGTCAGTTAAAACAGGGGAAGAATCTCAGGGAAGAATCCTTCACATAATAATAGGACCATTGGTAATAATGTGTCTCAGTTCGTTCCAAATCCATAAAGATGCATTTCCTGATGAGTGACTGAACTGTGAAGAAATTGATGAGAAACCCTCATCCCTCTGAACTACTTGTGTCAGAATATTTTAAGCATAGTACTACGGATAGTAGTAAATTATCCTTATTAACAGGAAATACGTCTCACATTGGAATCTGAGCAATCAGATGGGCAGAGAAAAAATGCTTTGAATCGCTCTTCATCTTTTAAAGACAAAGGAGAGGTTTTCTATGTACAAAGTCAGTTGTCAGTTGCCCCACTGCACAGCCACCCAGGACGACCGTGCTCCAGGTCTTCTTGATCCCAAATCCCTGGGCCTGTCCCCCAACACATGCTAGCACCAGAGGTCATTTGCAATTGCTCTCTTAGGAGCTCTGGGGAAGGGGGAAGGAGCTAGATAGGATGGGACATGTGGAGGCCAAGAAAATTAAGGCCATTCCACTTTATGTTCAGCGTTAGCACATGTCCAGCCATCCTAGGTCCCTGTGAATAAGAGCTGAAATTTACATTACTTCAGTTACAGGAAAAAAAACAAAAGTTTACAGCTTAATGTCCCAGAAAGCCCCACATTACAATAAAAACTGAGCCCAGGGATCCCTGGGTGGCGCAGTGGTTTGGCGCCTGCCTTTGGCCCAGGGCGCGATCCTGGAGACCCGGGATCGAATCCCACATCGGGCTCCCGGTGCATGGAGCCTGCTTCTCCCTCTGCCTGTGTCTCTGCCTCTTTCTCTCCCTGTGTGTGACTATCATAAAAAAAAAAAAACAAAAAAAAACAAAAAAACAAACTGAGCCCAAACCAAGGGCAGGAAGCCCCTATTAGAATAAGAACAGAGCTCAATGCCCTCCAAGCCCCCATATCAAAATGTAAATAGAACTTGAGGAATTGCTCCAGCCTTTCTGGAGATCCGAGACCAGCCCTTAAAACTAAGCTAAAAAAAAACCCAAAACAACAAAAAAACAAAACTAAGCTAAAACCCACCTCGGGGTCTAAGTCCCTGCTCCGCCCTGTCGGGTATACTTGGATGCAAGCTCGAGTTGGTAAATCAACCCTCCTGTGTTTGAATCCGTGTCGGCTCCTTAGTGGTTTCTCGGATTCACAATCTTGAGCACAACACCCCCATGTCCCCTCCCCACCTGGGCTGACCCCCTGTCCCCTCCCACCCAGGCTGACCCTCAGTCACCTCCCACCCACAACAGCTGGGCACAGGCCCTCACAGAGGTCCCATGGGCATGGTGCGCACTGCCACCATCCCCGGCCTCCCAGGGGAAGGAAGGAGGTTTTAGCAGGACACACTCCCATGGTGGCCCCAGGGCTCCCTGCCCAGGACGGCAGCTGGTGACAGGTCGGGGTCTGTGTCCCTGATGCCGGCTCCTCCTCCCCAGTTTTCCCGCAGGATATGAAGGAGGAGGCCCTGGTCTCCTCCAGGGACATCACGCAGATAGGCCTGGACGTCAACAGGACGTTCAGCAGCCACACCATGTTTTGGGACCACTACGGGGTCGGGTGAGTCTCCTGGGCCGGGGGGAGGGGTTCGGGGCCCCAGGGGAGGCCCGGGGGCTTCTGGGTAGGAAACACGGGGCTTCTGAGGCCGGGGGTAGCAACAGCAGCCAACAACACACCGCCACATGGTAAGGTGCTGGGGATGACCCCCGTGCCCCCACACCCGGAGTTCGGGGATGAGGAGGCCACTAGGATGGGGCCTCCAGGGGTTGCCATGTGAGCTGAACTCCAAAGGGTTGAGGGACAGCCGCCTGAAAGGCAAGGGGCTGGGGTGGGAGCCGTGGGGGGCAGTAAGGAGACCTGGGGGCCAGGCAGCATGGCCGTGGCTGGAGCAGGACACACATCGATCCGATGAGGGCCGGACGGGTCAGGGTGACACCCACCCTCTATGCTTTATATATTTCTAAAGTCTATGCATTTCATTTGAGACAATTTGCAATTTGTAAACATACATAGTATGATGACCCCCAGATAATGCCCCCGGTCCAGCCAGGGCCCTGCACTGAACATACGGGGCCCCTGGGGCAGGTGTCACAGCAAACCCCAGACTGAGGTCGTCATTATCTGTAGACATCTCCGTGTGCATCTTAGAGAAAGAGGATGCCCTGTGTCTGCAGGCACCCCGAGTCATCCTGCTCATTCCCCACCCCCACACCATCCCCCTACATCATCATCCCCCATGGCATCGGCCCCATACCATCCCCCCTACACCATCCCCCTCACACCCCCACACAATCCCCACCCACACTATACCCCCACACCATCCCCCCTACACCATCCCCCACACTCCACCACCATCATACCTCTGCCCCAACACCATCGGCCCCCACCAAGGACCCAGTACAGCTGCCCCCTGTGGGACATGCTCAGCCTCCCCGGGGTTCTCTGGACAGCCTACTCCCATCAGAGCCCTGGTGTCCCATAGAGTACCCAGGGGTTGCAGGGAAGAGGGAAGGCCGGGAGCCCCCGACAGGGTGGGTGCAGGTGGGTGGAACACAGGATGACCTGTGCCCTGCCTCCTCCCACTGTCCATCCTGGAGGGCGGCACACCCTGCACAGGACACCAGCCCCTAACCCAGAGGGACCTGGGCTGGCCTGGCCCTGGGCTCTGTGGGGGCTGGGGTGATTTGAGCCCCCCCCAGGCCCAACACAAAGACTAATGGGATCCAGCCCCCCATGGCCCTGGCCAGGCCTGGATTCTGGCTCTGGGCTGAGCGAGCCCTCCTACAGCTGGATGTGTCCTCCTGGGCCCTGGGCATGCCCCACAGATCCAGGTCGCTGACGTAGGGCAGCCCTGGGGATCCCGGGACACCCCAGGGTGGGGAGAACAGGGGTAGGCTGGTGGGTCCCACCAACACCCACAGCAGGAGGCAGGCTCCTCCAGGTGCTGGGGCCCCAGGGCCCCGAGGCCGGGGTCCAGCTGCCCTGCGGGGACCCAGCGCAGGAGCCCATGAGCTGCAGGTCCAGGTCAGCTCTGCTGTCCTCAGAACCGTCTCTCAGGCTGAAACCTCAGGACACACGCCCCCACACGGAGTCCACACATGCTCCCAGGTGGGGGACTCCAGCCCCCACCCCCCCACCCCGTGTGATTCTTGCCCTCGCCTAAAGGACAGAAAGGTCTCCCTCCCCAGGGGAAGGTGCGCACCCTCGGCTCTGAGCCCGTTTGCTGTACAAATTCAATAAACTGTTGTGGTGCGAAAATGCACAGCCAGCCCGTTTCTGTGTCTCCAGGAACACTGTGCACGGGGCTTGGAGAGACCCCCAGAGAGGAGGAGGGGGCACCACCCAGGCCCCAACCAGCCCCTGCAGGGGTGCCGCCAGGCACACACACAGCTGACTTCCCCACGTGCCTACCAGGGGCGGCCAGACACCAGGGTCAGGACCCCACGGACTTTACTGGGACTCAGCCTGTGCCCCGCGGACCAGGAGGGGCTGGGACAGAGTGACAGTCAGGGAGCCTCAGGTCACCAGGGTCTGTGCAAAGCGACCTAGGAGGTCTGTGCTCCCTCTGTCCTGGGGGCCTGGGCTGGCCGGGTTCCGGGGCACTTCCTCCCCTCCCCGCATCCCCGTGCCTGTGTGCCTCGGGCACAGAGGGCATGTGGGGTGGTCAGTGTGGCCCTGGAAAGGAGGTCAGGGTAGCAGGCCCTGGTCTTGTGCCCAAGATTGCAAATATGAGAAACCACCAAGGAGCCGACACCGATGCAAACACACGAGGGTTTATTTACAAGCTCCAGCATGGGTCCAAATATACCCGACACTGCGGAGCAGGGACTTGGACCCCGAGACTAAGAGGCGATGTAGCAGCTTTATAGGGGCCAGTGGCCCATGGGATACACAGAAAGGTGCACAGTCATGTCGGTCCACACGCAGGTGGCCGATTGAATTACATCTTACCCTATAGTATCCATTTGAGCTGGCCTATTACTTTGGTCAGAATTGGCGCGCAGTTTTGGCGGGCACAAAGCAGGGTTACATTGTTATGAGCCGATTTCCGATTAGGGTGTGCCCAGCGGCTCGACTAGGGTGGGGCAGCGCCTTAAGCAATAAGCAGGTTATGTGGGGGTCATACAGGAGGTGGTAGGTGTAGCACAGAATGGAATGAGTCCTGCTCTGCTTGTCCAGGGGTAGGGGATTTTTGTTAAATTTCCTGGGTCACACATTCCCCCCATTTTCAGAGGATCCTATGCAGGATCCAATCAAGGGTCCAGGTTGCTCTTAGAGTGAGCCAGGTGGAATGATTAAACCAGGATTTTAACCAACCTTGTTGCTGTTCTCGCTGCCATTTATATTCCAGCTAAGAAGCAGCATTCTACGTTTAAGGCAGCACATAACCCCCCCCACCACACACACACCCTTTGTTGTAAGAAGACTAAGTCTAATCCCTTTCTATTTTGAAGGACAACCTCAGACTAGGGAGTCTTGGAGGTGCGAAATTAGTGAGAACGGTGCACTCTTAGCTTTAGGGGATTGTCCTTGTCCGGGTGGCTTTTCCATTCTGGAACAAAGTTCTTGAGAACGGTGTGTGGGTCAGCTGGCTGGACGTGGGTGTAGTGGACCCAGGGAGTAATCCCGTCAACCTTGAGAGCGGTGGGAGTGGTCAGGATCACGGTGTAAGGTCCCTTCCAGTGAGGTTGAAGTGTCCGGTGTTGATATCCCCACACGTACACACGTACACCCAGTCACCTGGCCGATAGCGATGGGGGTCCGGGGGTGGCCCAGTCTCATAGAGGGCCCTCAGCTTAGGCCACATCTGCTCATGGGTTCATGACATTTGGAGGGAGAAAAGAAGTTGGTGATCATCAAATTCAGCAAGCACCTCAAGTTTTAAAATGGGGATAACAGGTGGAGGAAGACCGAACATGATCTCGTAGGGAGTCAGTCCCATCTTATATGGGGAGTTCCTCACCCTATATAGGGCGAAGAGGAGGAGAGTCACCCAGTCCCCGCCAGTCTCCAGGGCTAATTTAGTTAAGGTCTCCTTTAATGTTCTGTTCATCCTCTCTACCTGTCCTGAGCTCTGGGGCCTATATGCACAATCTAATTTCCAATCTGCCCCAAGTACTAGTGCCACTCCCTGTGTTACCTTAGAGAAGAATCCTGGGCCCTTGTCTGACCCAATCTTTTTTTTTTTTTTTAATGATAGTCACAGAGAGAGAGAGAGGCAGAGACACAGGCAGAGGAAGAAGCAGGCTCCATGCACCGGAAGTCCGACGTGGGATTCGATCCCGGGTCTCCAGGATCGCGCCCTGGGCCAAAGTCAGGCGCCAAACCGCTGCGCCACCCAGGGATCCCTGTCTGACCCAATCTTAACAGGAAAACCATACCTCGGTAAGATGTCTTCCAGCAGTTTCTTGGTCACGGTCTGTGCCGTTTCATGTTTGGTGGGAAATGCCTCTGTGCATCCTGAAAAAGTATCTACAAACACTAGTAAATACCTGTATCTATCCGTATTTTCCAGGTTTTACCTCAGTGAAGTCCACTTCCCAGTAGGCTCCTGGGCGGTCCCCCCGGAGCCAGGTGCCTGGGTTAGATCCATGGGCGGTGGCATTAGTTAACTGGCATGAGTGGCAGCTTGCCACGATCTGCTCGATCTTTGCTCGAGAGTCTTTAATAGTGATCTTTGCATGTCGTATGAGGTCTTCCATCTTCCTTGTTCCCGTGTGAGTACTCCGATGCGTTTTGGATAGGACTCGCCGTCCCAGTTCCTCTGGCAAGATGATGCTGGAGTCTGTGGCCCTCCACCAGCCACACAATCACTGGGTCATAGGCAAGTGTTTGATCCAGTGTAAGTCAGCATCACTATAGTTGGGGGTGTCCGGCAGGGTCCGTTCCCCCGGATCAGGTAGCGTGGTTGCTAAGACCTGGGTCACCAAAAGGGACGCCTCCTTTGCTTTTATTTTTTATTTTTTTACTTTTTTCTCCTTTGCTTTTAAATCGGCTAGCCGGTTTCCCCTGGCTACTGGTGTGTCTGCCTTTTGGTGCCCCGGACAGTGGATGATGGCTAGGGACTTGGGCAGCCAGAGGGCCCTCAGGAGTTCAAGAATCTCCGTTTTGTTTTTAACAGTCTTTGCCTCTGCTGTCAGAAGCTCTCTCTCTCTCTGTAAAGGGCTCCGTGGATGCGAGTGGTGGCAAAGGCGTACCTGCTGTCGGTGTAGATGTTTATTCATTTACCTTCCCCCATGGTCAGCGCCTTGGCCAGTGGGATCAGTTCTGCCCATTGAGCCAACATTCAGGCTATCAATGGCTCTGCCCAGACGGTCTCTGTCTCCGTGGTTATGGTATGGCTGCCCCCGCAAATCGGACTCCTTCTCGGACAAAACTGCTGCCGTCCGTGTACCAGGTGGCATCGGCATTCGGCAGTGGCTGGTCCTGGAGATCAGCTCTGATTCCGTACACCTGTGCCAAAATTTCTTGACAGTCATGCAGAGGGGGGGTCCCAGTCTGGGTTAGGGAGTAGCGTTGCCAGATTCAATGTTGGTGGCTTAAATAAAATTCTGGTAGGGTTTAGCAGTAGGCTCTGATAATGGGTCAGATGGGCATTGCTGATCCAGCTGTCTGGGGGCTGTTTGAGTACCCCTTTAATAGTGTGTGGGGTGGTAACAGGCAGTTCTTCCGGACTTTTTCTATTATAGACTCGTTCTGCTATTATCACTAAGTCCTGCAAGCTCTTCTCTCCCGTCTCTCTACTCTTTGCAATTTCTTTTTAATGTTCAGAACGGCCTGGTTAACAAAAGCCATAATTGCGGCCTTTGTTTCCGGAGCTTCTGGGTTCATAGAGGTGTACTGCCTAAAAGCCTCTATTGCTCCCTCTAAGAAGGCTGCTGGACTCTCATCCTTACCCTGTCTCACATCATAGACCTTGGCCAGATTGGTAGTCTTGCACGCGGCAGCCTGGAGACCTGCCATTAGAGTCTGGCGGTGGACCCGGAGTCTCTCCTTACCTTCAGGCGAGTTGTGTGCTTTGGGGAGTATAAACGGGTTTTAGCCAAGGAGGGGAATTCTCGATCATGTCCTGACAGGCCAGGATGTTGGGCATCTGGTCAGGGTGGCCATCTGCTTTGTCCCTGAAGTTCACAGCCTTAACCTGTAAGATAATAGGTAGGTGAAAATTTCCTTCTCAGGGCCATCCCACGTCAAAGGTTGGCCATTCTGATATGCAATAAATTTGGAATCTCTCTCTCTGTATGTCTATGCTCAGAATAAGAGCTCTTTCCCTAACATCTGAGAAGTGGGAGAGCATAAGAGACAAGGGTATGGTTTGCATCTGCCCCATTATGTCCCCCGTCCACACCAAGGCACAGACAGTTATGACAGTTCACAAATAACACAGTCAAACACACAGTTAACTAGAACACAGTAACACAGACCAGCACGCAAACAGGTAACAAGAACACAGTAACAGACAAACGTTCTAGTGCGGCTGCGGAGACAAGACAGAAAGTAATCCGAAGGGCTGGCAGCCAGCCCTCCTTACAGATGAGGACCCCCGTCCTCCTTACGGATGAGGACCCCCTGTCCTCCTTATGGATGAGGACCCCGTCCACCATACAGATGAGGACCCCCGTCATCCATACAGATGAGGACCCCATCCTCCTTACATATGAGGACGCTCATCCTCCATACAGATGAGGACCTCCATCCTCCTTACAGATAGGACCTCCATCCTCCAGGCAGGGGCAAGGGACGTCTCCTCAAGACCCCCGGTTGATGGCCCACCAGCGTATCCGCCTAAGCCAATGCTGACCTAATACAGATTGGAATTCCTACAGGTTAGAGCTCTTAGAGAATATGCGCGCAAAAGGTGGAAAAAGTTGAGTGCACTCACCATGCGTGAAATCCTCTGGATAAGGTCCTGGAGGTCTCTCAGATCCCGGACGAGCCCCCAAATGTTGTGGACAAGATTGTGAATCCTAGAAACCACCGAGAAGCCGACACCGATGCAAACACAAGAGGGTTTATTCACAAGCTGGAGCGTGGGTCTAAGTATACCCGACACAGCGGAGCAGGGACTTGGACCCCGAGACTAAGAGGCATAGCAGCTTTATAGGGGCCAGTGGCCCATGGGATACACAGAAAGTTGCACAGTCATGTCGGTCCACACGCAGGTGGTTGATTGAATTACATCTTACCCTATAGTATCCATTTGAGCTGGCCTATTACTTTGGTCAGAATTGGCGCGCAGTTTTGGTGGGCACAAAGCAGGGTTACATTGTTATGGGCCGATTTCTGAGTAGAGTGTGCCCAAAAGCTTGACTAGGGTGGGGCAGCATCTTAAGCAATAAGCAGGTTATGTAGGGGTCATACAGGAGGTGACAGGTGTAGCACAAAATGAAATCAGTCCTGCTCTGCTTCTCCAGGAGTAGGGGATTTTTGTTAAATTTCCTGGGTCCCGGGATCCGTGGGTGGCAAAGTGGTTTAGTGCCTGCCTTTGGCCAGGGGCGCGATCCTGGAGACCCGGGATCGAATCTCAAGTCGGGCTCCCGGTGCATGGAGCCTGCTTCTCCCTATGCCTATGTCTCTGCCTCTCTATCTCTCTCTCGCTGTGTGACTATCATAAATAAATAAAAAGAAATTTCCTGGGTCCCACACTGACTGCATGTACACTTCGCTTCTAACAGGCCTAGGTTCATTGCATGACAGAAGTGGTGTGAGAGGCAATTGGAAGGTGCAGGCCAGGAGACAAGTGTCTTGAAACTCAATCCAGCGACTACCGAGGAATTCCTCTCATACATTGCTACTACTTCTATACAAGAGAAGCTAGTTGAACGCAGTGTCCAGGGGAACTTGATTCTGACAGGTGAGACCCCACGCAGTCCCTCACAGTTCCACAGTGCCTGCAGATAGAGTTTTGAACATCCTCACTAGAGATGTATGCCAGAAGCTCATGGGATGCAGGGGGCAAGTCGAAGGCTTCAATGGTTGTGTCTCCAGGTGCAATAGAGCGGTATTCATGAACCTCCTGACTTTCGGCTTCGAGGCATGCTTCCTTTTGAGAGCTGAATTCAAGACAGGACCCTCCCACATCCTGCCAGCCTGTAGACATAGCTGCTAACATCCTTATATTAGGTGCTGGGAGAGGTTGTGAGAAATGCATGTGGAAGCATGAGGCCTGTACTCACTTGTATCTGAGTTCAATACAACGATTGCCAACGTCCTTGTTCAATTAGAGTGTAGCTCGGGTATACCTTGCCTCGATAACTGTCTAGCAGACATCGGCCTGCAAAGCATACACACTTCTGAGAGTTGAGCTTTTGGCCTGTACTTCCCACATCCTGCCTGCAGGTACACTTCGCTGCTAACAGGCCTAGGCTCGATGCGTGACTGAAGTGTTGTGAGAGGTAAGTGGAAAGTCCCGGCACACAAGAGTAGTGCCTCCAAGCTCAATCCAGCAATTTCCTAGTAATTCCTGTCTTAGACAGGTGCTACATACTAAGTTTCATACGTGAGAAGCTAGCTGAACCCTGAGTCTAAAAGCATCTCTCTCCTGAGAGTTGAGCTCACACCCAGTCCCTCACAGTTCCACACTGCCTGTAGAATGAGTTTTGAACATCTTCACCAGAGACGTTTGTCAGAAGCTTGTGAGACACAAGTGGAATCATGCAGGCCTGGAAGGTGTCTCCAGGTGCAGTAGAGTGGTATTCTTCAAACCTCCTGAGTTAGAAGACTGCTATGGTCTCACGGCCATTAGAACACAGCTAGTTGAAAGCGGGCTTCTAGGCATTGTCTCTTGTGAGAGCTGAGCTCAAGACAGGACCCTCCTGCATCCTGCCTACCCATAGTCATAGCTGCTAACTTCCTTACATTAGGTGCTAAAAGAGGTTGGAGAAATGCGAGTGGAAGTGTCAGGACTGTACACGTGTATCTGAGTTCAATATAGTGATTGCCAACGTCCTTGTTCAATTAGAGTGTCGCTCGGGTATTCCTCATCTCGATAAGTGTCTAGCAGTCATCGGCTTGCAAAGCATACACACTTCTGAGAGTTGAGCTTATGGCCTGTACCTCCCCCATCCTGACTGCCTGTACGTTCCGCTTCCACAGCATTTCATTGTATGCGCGAGTGTGGCGGAGTGAGAACCAAGTGTCTGCCTTGTCAATTTGGCTCCCAGCGGACAGCTGTCTCCAAGGCATGCACACTCCTTTGGTTTGAGCTTAGGACTTGAACATCCCACATGCAGACCTTCTGTAAGCTTCGCTTCAAAGGATTTCGTTCGATAGGGGCGCAAGTTTTGTGAGAGGCAAATGTGTCTCCGGGCCTCCTCTCCGGGTCTCTGTGGTCTGACAACTTGCTGGCAGTGAGTGGTCTGTGTGGTGTCTGGGGATGGGATGTGGCGCTGATTGTCAGGTGTACATCTGCCTGGGAGATGCACCTGCGGGGATCAGTGACGGGGTGGGCATCAGCACCTCTGGCCTCCAGCGGGCAGTGTTGTGCTGCTCCCTGAGACTCGGGTCTGATGGGGGGGAGGCAGTGGGGACGCTGGTCCTCTGGCTCTAGGACTGAGGATTCCGCCCCCCAGTCTGCAGGCCCACCACAGGAGAGCCGCCAAGCCCCCGGTTCCCTGCCGCTTCTCTCAGAACCCTGCTTTCACTCTGCCCGCGTCTGAGTTTCTTTTGGTTTTGTTTTTTATCTCAGACTGTTGTGCCCAAGATTGCGAATATGAGAAACCACCAAGAAGCCGATTCCGATGCAAACACACGAGGGATTATTTACAAGCTCGATCTTGTGTCCAAGTATACCCGACATTGCAGATCAGGGACTTGGACCCGAGGTAGGTTTTAGCTTAGTTTTAAGGGCTGGTCTTGGGGACCTCAAGAAGGGCTGGAGCAATTCATCAAGTTCTGTTTACATTTTGATATGGGGCCTTCAAGGGCATTGAGCCCTCTTCTCATTCTAATAGGGGCTTCCTGCCCTTGGCCTGGGCTCAGTTTTGATTCAATTGTGGGGCTTTCTAGGACATTAAGCTGTAAATAGCAAAGGTTCCACACCTGGAAGGGGGACGTCACACTGTCCCTATTTGCTGAAGACGCGGTACTAGAAACAGGAAACCCCAGAGCCTCCACCAAAACCTGTTAAAACTAAGGAGTGAGTTCAGTAAAGTAACGGGACACAAACTGACCCTACAAAGCAGAGTAGCCTTGCTGTGTCCCGACAATGAGCACTCAGGAAGGAAAGGAAGGACGTGGAGCCCTTCTCAGGAGCATCAAGGAGAATAAATAATGAGACTGAACCAAAGGAGCACAAGTCTTGTGCACTGAGCCATACCAGGCTCTGGGAGGCCGTCCTGGGCTCGTGGGGTGGGAGCCTCATCTTGTGAAAATGTCCGCAGTTCCTGAATCCACCCTCAGTTTCAATGTCATTCCTGTCAAATCATCATGGCAGATCCTATAAATAGGAAAAAAAAACCCTGTAACATCCCTCCGCCCCCACAAATGACCCCGGACAGCAAATCAGTATTGGAGAAGCAGGACAGAGCAGGACGTAGCACTTTCCTATTTCAAACGATGTCACAGAGACACAGGATAAAGCAGTGCTGTCCTCGGGATCCCACCTGGCTCTGTCAGTTAAGCATCCGACTCCTGACCTCACCTCCGGCCCTGATCTCAGGGTCGTGAGTTCTAGCCCTGGGCTGGTCCATGGACGAGGTCTGATGCCTACTTAAACAAACCAGACCCACGAAGGTTGGTCCCAGCATAAGCTGAAGGAGCAGAACAGAGAGTCCAGAAGGAAACGTGCTCTGATACTACTGATTTTTTAATTTAATTTAATTTAAACCCAAATAATTAACGTATAGTGTATTATACTTTCAGAGGAAGAATTCAGGGATTCACCAGTTGGAGATAACCGCAGTGCTCGTGACATCACATGCCCTCCTTCATGCTGGTCCCCTGTTATCCGCTCTCCCCCCCCCTCGTCCTCTCCCCTGCAGGGACACTCAGTTTGTTTCCTATAATTAAGAGTCTGTATTTCCTGCATCTGTGTTCATCTTATTTGTTTTTCCTTCCCTTCACAGATGTTCTGCTTTGCTTCTTTAATTCCACCTATGAATGACACCACACGGTCATTCTCTTTTCAGACCTATTTCACTTAGGATGATCCCTCTATTTCTATGCATGACATTGCAAACGGCAAGATTTCCTTCTCTTTGATAGCTGAGTACCATTCCTCTCTCTATGACCATCATCTATCTCCCATCCTCTTTATCCATCATCTGCCACAGGGCACCGAGGCTCCTCCCACAGTGTGGCAATGTGGACCCCACTGCTGTGGACATTGGGTGCAGTTGTCCCACGTCTCACTGCATCTGTATCTTCGGAGTGAGCTCCAGGCCGTACACCTGCTGGTCGCAGGGCGGCTCTATTTGTAACTTCCTGAGGAGCCTCTACACTGTTTCCAGGGTGGCTGCACCAGCCCGCGGTCCCGCCCACAGTGGAAGAGGGTTGAGTGAGTTTTACAGGATGTGGTAAAAGTCTGGTCCGCATTTCATTTCGTGTCCTTTGGGCTCCAATTCCTTCTTCTTAAGTATTTTTTGGGAAGCTGGGTGTTGGGCTCCTTTTCAGTCAGACGTTTCCGAAGATAACAGGCCACAGCTAAGCCTGGAAGGAGGCAGAGGTGGGCCCGGGGACGGGCACGCTGCCTCCTGCACAGCCTCCTGTAGCGACTGAGCATCCCGCAGGGGGCGCCTGAGCCCAGGAACTGCACAAGGGGGACGCATGCGCAGTAGGCCTCCGCTGCCTGCACTAACAGGAGCCAGCCTGTGCTGGGGAGGCCTGAGGAAGATGTGGGGACATGTGCATGCTGATGAGCCACAGCCTCCTCAGAAACTGTGCGGAGTCTTCAGGGGGATATTGGGCAGCGTTCACGCTGACAGGAGCCCCGGTCTCTTCAGGTCACACAGTGAGGCTTCAGGAAGATGTGGGCCAACATCCACCCTGACAGGAGACCCTGGGCCGCTTCAGGCCCTGCGGGAGGCTTCAGGAAATTGTGGGCCCGCACCCACCCTAACAGGAGCCCCTGGGCTGCCTCAAGACCCGCGGGGAGGCTTCAGTAAGATATGGGTCCGCATCCACACTGACAGGAGCCCCTGGGCCACCTGAGGTCATGCGGGGAGGCTTCTGAAAGATGTGGTGCTGCGTCCACTCTAGCAGGAGCTAACTGGCCCCTCAGGACATAAGTTGAGGCTTCTGGAAGCTGGGGGCCACATCCACAGTGACAGGAGCCCGGGCCAATTCAGAACCTGCCGTGTCGCTTTGAGAGGATGTGGGGGCACGTCCACACAACAGGACGCTGATGTCCTCAGGACCCCTGGTGTAGACTTTGGGAAATATGGGGATGCGTCCATGCAGACAGAAGACCCCAGCCTTGTCAGAGCCTGAGGTGAGGCCTAAGGAAGATGTGGATGCTGAATACACACTGACAGGAGTCTCCGGCCTTCTCAGGACGCACTGTGAAGGATTGGGAATTTTGGGGCCACGTCCGTGCTGACAGGAGCCCCCATCCTCCTCAAGTCTTATGGTGAGGCTGAGGGAAATGGGGGGCCACATCCTCCTCAGGACCTGCACTTTGGCTTCGGGACACACAGGGCTGCATCTAGGCTGACAGGAACCCACAGCCTCCTCAGGACCCGCGGTGAGTTTTCAGGGGACGTGGGTCCATGTCAAGGCTGACAGGAGCCTCTGGCATCCTGAGAACCTGCTGTGAGGCTTCCAGAGGTTGTGAGGCATAATCCAGGTTGACAGGAGACCCGGCGTCCTCAGGACCCGCTGACTATGACTCAGGAACACGTGAGGCCACGTCCCCACTCACAGGAGCCCGGCTTCCTCAGGACCCCCTGGAGGACTCTGGAGGTGCCGTTGGGGGCCACGTCCATGTCAGAAGGGACTACTCAGAACCACAGGGTAAGTGAATGGGTAGAATGAATGATAGGGTCAGGGGAGGGGAGGCAGTTGGTGGTTAGTCTTAGGTTAGATGTTAGGTGTTAGTGATTATGCTTATGGTTATGGATTAGAGGTTAGGGTGAGGGATAAGGGTAAGGTTCAGTTGTTAGGAGTTAGGATCGGGGTTTGGATTAGGGACAGGAATTAGAGTTAGGGTTAGGGTTTAGACTTTAGGGATTATGGCAGGAGGTTAGGAGTTGGGGTTTGGGTTATGGTTAGAGTTATGGTTGGGCTAGGTTTGCAGTTAGGGTTAGGGGTTAGGGTGTGAGTTATGGTTGGGCTAGGTTTGCAGTTAGGGTTAGGGGTTAGGGTGTGAGTTAGGGTTAGGGTTTAGAGTTAAAGTTAGGGCTAGGTTTAGGGTTAGGGCAAGGGTTAGGTTTAGGATAGGGGTTAGGGCTAGGGTTAGGGTTAGTGTTTGATTAGGGGTTATGGTTAGGGTCATGTCAGGGTCAGGGTACGGTTTTGGAAAACGGTAAGGGAGGGTTAGGCAGTGGGTTAAGGATTTCTTTTAGGGTAGGGTTAGGGTACACTTTGTGGTATGAGATAGGATTAGTATTAGAGGGTTAGGGTTAGGGTACAGGTTAAGGTTAGGAATAGGATTTGAGTACATTAAGGTAAAGTTAGGGTTAGATTTAAGGTAAGGATCAGGGTTAAGGGTTTAGAATAGGTTTAGGAGTTAGGGTGAGGGTTGGCAGGAAGGTTCAGTGAATGTGTTTCGGTCTTGGGGTTTGTGTTTGGTTTTTGATTAGTGATAGTTTTTGTTGAAGGGTTAGGTTAACATTAGGCTGAAGTGTAGGGTTAGGCTTATGTCTGTGTATGGGTAGAGTTTGGGTCTTGGCATGTGCCTGCAGTGGGACTCCTAGCATCTTGGGCAGTTTAGTTTTATGCACTCTATTTAGGTTTTGGTTTCAAAGATAGCCTGACTCCACCAAGTCAGTGGTCTCCCCAGAGAATCAAAATCCAGGCTTCTGCTGTGGTGAGAATAGGCATGGCAGGATTCTCCTGAGCTGAGCTAAGGAGTGGATTTGTGGCTCTAAAGACTCTTTGTTTGGATTTTCAGTTGCCTTTCTGATTTTATCACTTGTGTGCACATGTTTCCTCTATACTAACAATTATTATTTTAAAGTTTTACTTGAATTCCTGTTTGTAAACACAGTATGATATAGTTTCAGGTTTACCGCGTAGTGATTCAACCCTTGGATACAACGCCTGGTAGTGGTCAGAGGTGACTTCCACTATCCCAAACCCCTGATTCCCCTTCCCCCCCACCTTCCTCTGGTATTGATTAGTTTATTCTCTGTGGTTAAGAGTGTGTATCTTGGTTTGCTTCTCTCATCCCCCCCCTGCTCCGCCCCTTTGCCAGTTTGTTTGGTTTCTTAAAATTCACATGTGAATGCAATTGTATGGTGTGTGGTATCTTTCTCTGACTGACTGAGTTCATTTAGCATAAGTCTTTACAATTCTCCCACGTCATTGTAAATGGCTTCATTTCATCCCTTCTGATGACCCAGTGATGTCGCAGTGTGTATATTTACCACATCGTCTCTGCCTGTTCATCTGTTGATGGACATTTGGGCTGTATCCACAGATTGGCTATTGTTGATAATGCTGCTACCAACACTGGGCTGCGTGTCCCTCTTTGAATCTACTAAACTACTTTTGTATCCTCGGGGTAAATACCTAGCTGTTTAATTTTTGAATCGTAGGGTAGCTCTATTTTTAACTTCTTTTTTCAAATTATTTTTATGATAGTCACAGAGAGAGAGGCAGAGACACAGGCAGAGGGAGAAGCAGGCTCCGTGCACTGTGAGTCCAATGTGGGATTCGATCCCGGGTCACCAGGATCCCGACATGGGCCAAAGGGAGGCGCCAGACGGCTGCACCACCCAGGGATCCCCTATTTTTAAAGTCTCTAGGACCCCCCACAGTGTTTTCCACAGTGGCTGCACCTGTTCGCATGTCCACCAACAGTGTAAGGGGGCTCCACTTCTCTATAGCCTCAACAACACCTGTTGTTTCTTCTGTTGTTAATTTTAGCCATTCTGACGGCTGTCAGGTGACATCTTATTGTAGTTTTCATTTGCATTTCCCTGATGATGGGTGACGCTGAGTGTCTTTCGGTGTCTGGTGGCCATCTGGATGTCTTGTCAGAGACAAAGTCCATTCATGTCTTCTGCCCATCTGCAGTTGGATAATTTGTGTTTAGGATGCTGAGATTTATATTTGCTTTACGTATTTTGCATACTAACTCTTTATTGGATGTGTTGTTTACAAATATCTCCTCTCATTTTGTATGTTGCATTTTAGCGTTGCTTGTTTCCTTCACTTTGCAGAAGCTTTTCAATTTGATGAACTCCAATGGGATTTTTGCTTTTGTTTCACTCACCTCAGATGCATATTTGGAAAGAAGATCCAATGGCCAATGTCAAAGACGTTGCTGCCTATCTTTTCTTCTTTGTATGGTTTCAGGTCTCACATTTAGGTCTTTCATCCATTTTGAATTTATTTTTATATATATGGTGTAAGAAAGTGGTCCCGTTTCATTCTTCTGCATGTGGCTGCCTGGTTTTCCCAACACCATTTGTTCTTATCCTGGGGTCAGGGTTAGGGTTTGTTGAAGAGACTGTCTTTGTGCCATTGGATATTCCTTCCTGCCTTGTTGTCGATTAATGGATCATAGAGTTACAGGTTTGTATCTTGTTTCGGCATTCCATTCCATTCTATTCTATTGATCTAAGCGTCTCCTGTTGGGAGATTCTTGATTGCTGATTCAATTTCTCTGCTGGTTGTCTGTCTGTTCAAGTTTCTTATTTCTTCCTTTTTCATTTTTGGTATGTTATATATTTCCAGGAATTGATCTATTTATTCCAGGTTCTAGGTTGCTGGCATATAATTTTTCATAATGTTCTCTTATAAATGTTTGTATTTCTCTAGTTTTGGTTGTTATTTCTCTTATCTCATTTGTGATTTTATTTGGGTCCTTTCTCATCATTTATCTTTTTTCTTTTTTAAAGATTTTATTTATGTATTCATGCGAGACACAGAGAGGCAGGGGTATAGGCGGGGGAAAATGAGGCTCCATGCAGGGAGCCTGATGTGGGACATGATTCCCCAGGAACCCGGGATCATGACTTGAGCCAAAGCAGATGCTCAACCACTGAGGCACCCAGGTGCCTTGCTGATTCAATTCCTTTGCTAGTTATGGGTGTGTTCACATTTTCTATTTCTTCCTATTTCAGTTTTGCTCGTTTATACATTTCTAGGGATTTGTCCATTTATTCCAGGTCTCCCAGTATGTTAGTGTATAATCTTTCATAGTATTCCCTTATAATTGTCTTATTTTTCTGGTGTTGATTGTGATCTCTCTTCTCTCATTTGTGCTTTTGTTTATTTAGGTTTTCTCTTTTCTCGTTGATAAGGCTGGCTAGGGCTTGATCCATTTTCTTAGTTATTTTGAAGAACCAGTTCTTAGTTTCATTATTCCATTCTACTGTTTTGTTGTTTCTGTATTGTTTTTTTCTGCTCTCATCTTTATTTTTCCCTTCTTCTGTAGGCTTTAGGCTTTGTTTCCTATTCCTTTTCCAGCTCCTTTAGGTGTAGTGTTGGGTTGTGTATTGGAGACTTCTTGTTTCTTGAGGTAGGACTGTATTGCTATCTACTTCCCTCTAAGGACTGTCTTTGCTACATCCTAGAGGTTTGAAGAAACATGTTTTCATTTTCATTTGTTTTAAATTTCCTCTTTAATTTCCTGGTTGCTCCATTCATTCTCTAGTAGGATGTTCATAATCTCCACGAATTTTTGGTCTGTCCAAATTTTTTCTTACTGTCGACTTCGAGTTTCATAGCCTCGTGGTCCGAAAATGTACATGGTGTGATACCAACCTTCTTGTACCTGTTGTACCTGTTGAGCGCTGATTTGTGGCCCATGATATGATCTATTCTGGAGAATGTCCATGTGTACTTGAAAGGAATGTGTATTCTGGTTTAGGAATAAATGTTCAGACTATATCTGTGGAGTCCCTGTGGTCCAGTGTGTCAAGGCTATTGTTCCTCTGTTGATTTTCTGCATAGACGATTGGTCCCTGGCATAAGTGGGTGTTAAAATCCCCTATCATTGTATTATTATCAGTGTGTTCCTGTACATTTGTTGTTAATTGTTTTCTATATTTTGGTACTCCCATGTTGGCAGCATAAATATTTAGTTGTTTGGTCTTTTTTTAAATAAATTTATTTTTGTTTATTTTTATATTTTTAATTTACTTATGATAGGCACACAGTGAGAGAGAGAGAGAGAGAGGCAGAGACACAGAGAGAGGGAGAGGGAGAAGCGGGCTCCATGCACTGGGAGCCCGATGTCGGAACTCAATCCCGGGTCTCCAGGATCGCACCCTGGGCCAAAGACAGGCGCCAAACCACTGTGCCACCCAGGGATCCCAAATTTATTTTTTATTGGTGTTCAATTGACCAACATACAGAATAACACCCAGTGCTCATCCCGTCAAGTGTCCCCCTCAGTGCCCGTCACTCATTCACCCCCACCCCCACGCTCCTCCCCTTCCAGCACCCCTAGTTCTTTTCCCAGAGTTAGGAGTCTTTATGACCTCTCTCCCCTTCTGATATTTTCCACACGTTTCTTCTCCATTCCCTTATATTCCCTTTCACTATCATTTATATTCCCCAAATTAATGAGAACATACACTGTCCTTCTCTGATTGACTTACTGCACTCAGCATACTACCCTCCAGTTCCATCCACTTTGAAGCAAATGTTGGGTATTTGTCGTTTCTAATGGCTGAGTAATATTCCATTGTATACATAAACCACATCTTCTTTATCTATTCATCTTTCGATGGACACCATGGTTCCTTCCGCAGTTTGGCTATTGTGGGCATTCTGCTATAAACATCGGGGTGCAGGTGTCCCAGCGTTGAATTGCATCTGAATATTTGGGGTAAATCCCCAACACTGCAATTGCTGGGTCATAGGGCAGGTCTATTTTTAACACTTTGAGGAACCTCCACACAGTTTCCCACAGTGGCTGCACCAGTTCACATTCCCACCAACAGTGTAAGAGGGTTCCCTTTTCTCCGCATCCTCTCCAACATTTGTGGTTTCCTGCTTTGTTCATTTTCTCCATTCTCACTGGTGAGGTGGTATCTCATTGTGGTTTTGATTTGTATTTCCCTAAGGGCAAGTGATGCAGAGCATTTTTTCATGTGCATGTTGGCCATGTGAATGTCTTCCTCTGTGAGATTTCTGTTCATGTCTTTTGCCCATTTCATGATTGGATTGTTTGTCTCTTTGGTGTTGATTTTAAGAAGTTCTTTATAGATCTTGGAAACTAGCCCTTTATGTGATACGTCTTTTGCATATATCTTCTCCCATGCTGAAGGTTGTTTTTAGTTTTGTTGACTGTATCCTTTGCTGTGCAAAAGCTTCTTATCTTGATGAAGTCACAATAGTTCATTTTTGCTTTTGTTTCTTTTGTCTTCATGGATGTACCTTGCAAAAACTTGCTGTGGCCAAGTTCAAAACGGGTGTTGCCTGTGTTCTCCTCTAGGATTTTGATGGACTCTTGTCTCACATTTAGATCTTTCATCCATTTTGAGTTTATCTTTGTGTATGGTGAAAGAGAGTGGACTAGTTTCATTCTTCTGCATGTGGATGTACAATTTTCCCAGGACCATCTATTGAAGAGACTGTCTTTCTTCCAATGGATAGTCTTTCCTCCTTTATCAAATATTAGTTGAATATAAAGTTCAAGGTCCACTTCTGGGTTCTCTATTCTGTTCCATTGACCTATGTGTGTTTTTGTGCCAGTACCACACTGTCTTGATGATAACAGCTTTGTAGTACAACCTGAAATCTGGCATTGTGATGCTCCCAGATATGGTTTTCATTTTTAAAATCCCCCTGGCTATTCGGGGTCTTTTCTAATTCCACACAAATCTTAAAATAATTTGTTCTAGGGATCCCTGGGTGGCGCAGTGGTTTGGCGCCTGCCTTTGGCCCAGGGCATGATCCTGGAGACCCAGGATCGAATCCCACGTCGGGCTCCCGGTGCATGGAGCCTGCTTCTCCCTCTGCCTGTGTCTCTGCCTCTCTCTCTCTGTGACTATCATAAATAAAAAAAAATAAATTGTTCTAACTCTCTGAAGAAAGTCCATGGTATTTTGATAGGGATTGCATTAAACGTGTACATTGCCTGGGTAACATTGACATTTTCACAATATTAATTCTGCCAATCCATGAGCATGGAATATTTTTCCATCTCTTTGTGTCTTCCTCAATTTCTTTCAGAAGTTTTCTATAGTTTTTAGGGTATAGATCATTTACCTCCTTGGTTAGGTTTATTCCTAGGTATCTTATGATTTGGGTGCAATTGTAAATGAGATTGACTCCTTAATTTCTCTTTCTTCAGTCTCATTAGTGTATAGAAATGCCATTGATTTCTGGGCAGTAATTTTTGTATCCTGCAATGCTACCAAATTGTTGTATGAGTTCTAGTAATCTTCTTGGGGGAGGGCTTTGGGTTTTCTTAGAAGAGTATCATGTCATCGGCGAAGACGGAGAGTTTGACTTCTTTGCCAATTTGAATGCCTTTAATGTCTTTTTGTTGTCTGATTGCTGAGGCTAGGACTTCCAATACTACGTTGAATAGCAGTGGTGAGAGTGGACATCCCTGTCTTGTTCCTGATCTTAGGGGAAAGGCTCCCAGTGCTTCCCCATTGAGAATATTTGCTGTGGGCTTTTCATAGATGGCTTTTAAGATGTCGAGGATTGTTCCCTCTATCCCTACGCTCTGAAGTGTTTTGATCAGGAATGGATGCTTTATTTTGTCAAATGCTTTCTCTGCATCTAATGAGAGGATCATATGGTTCTTGGATTTTCTCTTGCTGATATGATGAATCACATTGATTGTTTTACGAGAGTTGAACCAGCCTTGTGTCCCGGGGATAAATCCTACTTTGTTTTTTTTTTTTTAATTTTTATTTATTTATGATAGTCACAGAGAGAGAGAGAGAGGCAGAGACACAGGCAGAGGGAGAAGCAGGCTCCATGCCCCGGGAGCCTGACGTGGGATTCGATACCGGGTCTCCAGGATCGCGCCCTGGGCCAAAGGCAGGCGCCAAACCGCTGCGCCACCCAGGGATCCCCTACTTTGTGAATAATTTTCTTAATGCACTGTTGGATCCTATTGGCTAGGATCTTGTTGAGAATTTTTGCATCCATGTTCATCAGGGATATTGGTCTGTAATTCTCCTTTTTGGTGGGTCCATGTCTGGTTTTGGAAGTAAGGTGATGCTGGCTTCATAGAACGAATTTGGAAGGACTACATCTCTTTCTATCTTTCAGAACAGCTTTAGTAGGAGAGGTATGGTTTCTTCTTTAACGTTTGATAGAATTCCCCTGGGAAGCCATCTGGCCCTGGACTTTTGTGTCTTGGGAGGTTTTGGATGACTGCTTCAATTTACTCCTTGGTCATTGGCCTGTTTAGGTTTTCTATTTCTTCCTGTTCCAGTTTTGGTAGTTTCTGGCTTTCCAGGAATGTGTCCATTTCTTCTAGATTGCCTAATTTATTGGTGTATGGCTGTTCATAATATGTTGTTAAAATCGTTTATATTTCTTTTTTTTTTTAATTTTATTTTATTTATTCATAATAGACACAGAGAGAGAGAGAGGCAGAGACACAGGCAGAGGGAGAAGCAGGCTCCATGCAGAGAGCCTGACGCGGGACTCGATCCCAGGACTCCAGGACCAGGCCCTCGGCTGCAGGTGGCGCTAAACCACTGAGCCACCGGGGCTGCCCCGTTTATATTTCTTTGGTGTTGGTAGTGACCTCTCCTTTCTCATTCATGATTTTATTTTATTTTATTTTATTTTATTTTATTTTATTATTTTATTTTTCATTCATGATTTTATTAATTTGAGTCTTCTCTCTCTTCTTTTTAAACGTTGGCTAATGGTTTATCTATCTTATTAATTCATTCAAAGAACCATCTCCTCGTTCTGTTGATCTGTTCCACAGTTTTCTGGTCTCGATTTCCTTGAGTTCTGCTCGAATTTTAATTAACTCTATTCTTCTGTTGGGTGTAGGATCTATCTGCTTTTTTTTTCCTCTAGCCCCTTTATGTGTAAGGTTAGCTTTTGTATTTGAGTAGTTTCCCATTTCTGAATGGATTCTTGTATTGTGATGTATTTCCCCCTTACGACTGCTTTTGCTGCATCCCAAAGATTTTGAACGGTTGTATGTTCATTCTCATTAGTTTCCTTGTATCTTTTTAATTCTTCCTTAATTTCCTGGTTGACCTTTTCGTCTTTTAGCAGGATGATCCTTCACCTCCACGTGTTTGAGGTCCTTCCAAACTTCTTTTTTTTAAAATCTTTTTTATTTTATTTATTTATGATAGGCATACAGTGAGAGAGAGAGAGGCAGAGACACAGGTAGAGGGAGAAGCAGGCTCCATGCACCGGGAGCCTGACGTGGGACGCGATCCTGGGTCTCCAGGATTGCGCCCTGGGCCAAAGGCAGGCACTAAACCGCTGCACCACCCAGGGATCCCTTTTTTTTTTTTAAACCTTTCCTTCCAAACTTCTTATTGTGATTTAGTTCTAATTTCAATGCATTATGGTCTGAGAATATGCAGGGGACGATCCCAATCCCTTGGTATTGATTCAGACCTATTTCTGACCCAGTATGTGGTCTATTCTGGAGAAAGTTCCATGTGCACTTGAGAAGAATGTGTATTCAGTTGAGTTTGGATGTAAAGTTCTGTAGATTTCTGTGAAATCCATCTGCTCCAGTGTATCATTTAAAGCTCTTGTTTCTTTGGAGATGTTGTCCTTAGAGACCTATCGAGGGTAGAAAGAGCTAGATTGAAGTCACCAAGTATAAGTGTATTATTATCTAAGTATTTCTTCACTTTGGTTATTACTTGGTTTAAATATTTGGCAGCTCCCACATTCTGGGTATATATTGAGGATTGTTAAGTCCTCTTGTTGGATAGATCCCTTAAGTATGATTTAGTGTCCCTCTTCATCTCTCACTACAGTCTTCTGGGTAAATTTTAGTTTATCTGATATAAGGATGGCTACCCCTGCTTTCTTTTGAGGACCATTTGAATGGTAAATTGTTCTCCAACATTTCATTTTCAGGTTTAGGTGTCCTTCTGTCTAATATGAGTCTCTTGTAGACAGCAAATAGATGGGTCCTGCTTTTTTATCCAGTCTGAAACGCTGCGCCTTTTGATGGGGTCATTAAGCCTGTTCACGTTCAGAGTTACTATCGACAGATATGAGTTTAGTGTCATCATGATATCTCTTCAGTCCTTGTTTTGTGGATTGTTCCACTGAACTTCTTCTTAAAGGGGAATTTTAAGAATCCCCCTTAAAATTTTTTGCAGAGCTGGTTTGGAGGTCACATATTCTTTCAGTTCCTGCCTGTCTTGGAAGCTCTTTATCTCTCCTTCCATTTTGAATGAGAGCCTTGCTGGATAAAGTATTCTTGGTTGCATGTTCTTCTCATTGAGGACCCTGACTATATCCTGCCAGCCCTTTTTGGCTGCCAGGTCGCTGTGTTGAGGTCTGCTGTTACCCTAATGCTCCTCCCCATAAAGGTCAGGATTTTCTTGTCTCTTGCTGCTTTAAGGATCTTCTCTTTATTTTGGAATTTGCAAGCTTCACTATTAAATATCGAGGTGTTGGACGGTTTCAATTGATTTTGGGGGGGTCTCTCTATTTCCTGGATCTGAATGCCTGTTTCCCTTCCCAGATTAGGAAAGTTTTCAGCTATGATTTGTTCAAATACTTATTCTGGCCCTCTGTCCATTTTGGCGCCCTCGGGAACCCCAATTACACGTAGGTTTTTCTTCCTTAGGCTGTCGTTTATTTCCCTTAATCGTTATTTTCCCTTAATCTGTCTTCCTGTTCTTTTAATTTAACTCTTTTTTCCTCAGTTTCCTTCTTTGCCATCAACTTGTCTTCTATGTCATTCACTCGTTCTTCCACCTCGTTATCCCTCATCGTTAGGAGTTCTAGTTTGGATTGCATCTCATTCAATTGATTTTTAATTTCGGCCTGATTGGATCTAAATTCTGCAGTCATGAAGTCTCTTGAGTCGTTTATGATTATTTCTAGAGCCACCAGTAACTGTATAATAGTGCTTCTGAATTGGCTTTCTGACATTGAATTACAATCCAGATTTTGTAACTCTGTGGGAGAGAGAACTGCTTCTGATTCTTTCTTTTGAGGTGAGGTTTTCCTTCTAGTCATTTTCCTGAGTGCCGAGTGGCCATATACAAATTGAATTGGGAAAAGGAGAAAAAGAGGGGAGAGAAAGAAGGAAAGAAAAGAGAAAAAGGAAAAAGAATAAAGGAAGAAAGAAGGAAAAAAGATAATAAAAAGAGAAAAAAAAGAAAGAAAATGGGGAAAAGGATGGGGGAAGCAATCAGAAATAAAAAAAAAAACATGGGGGAGTATCTTCTGATTCTGTATACTTTAAGTCCCTTGACTTCCCCTGGAACTTGTCCGTCTAGCTGGTATTCTGGGGGAGGGGCCTGTTGTGCTGATTTTCAGGTGTTAGCACTTGGGGGAGCCGCCCTGTCCCCTGCCTGGTGCAGGGCTCAGTGCGGTTAGTTTACCCCGTGAGGCCCCAGGAGGAACAATCCTAGTGGCAGCGGCCAGCTCTGGAAACCTGTATTCAGCCCCCGCAGTAACTCGGGAACAGTCCATCTGCAGGGCCTGGAGGCTCTTGGGCGGGTCCGCTGATCTGCTCAGCTCTGGGCAGGAGCGTCTTTGCTATCCGGGGCACTCCGTGCCTCTGCCTGTCCCAGCAGAGGCCGAATCCTGGGCTGTGTCCCGGTGCCCTGTGCTGCGGGGCCTGCACTTTTGGATTCTCTCTCCCGGCTGCACAGCCGCCTCACTGCGGAGCCACTGCCCGAGCCCCTCCGAGTTGCTCCCAGTGCCGCGCAGCCCCCTCCACACGGCGCCTCTTCCTCTGCAGGTGTCGCTACAGCCAATGTGCTCCTGGGGCTGCCCAAACTCCTCCATGCAGAGCCGCCGCCGGAGTCCTCAGTGCTCCTCCCTGGTCAATGCATGTGCCCTGCAGCCCTTAGGGAGCTCGGTGCACTCTCCTGGGAGTGCAGGTCTCTGTTAGTGTCCCAGGGAACCCTAGGGCATCCCCGCCCTCCTGGGGTTCTTCTCTGACTCTTTGAAGGCGCCATTCCCCCCTGGAAGATTGTGCAGCTCCTCCTTCTCCCAGGACAGGGCTCTTCTGTCCTGTGGGCACTCGCCCCGACCTTAGCTGGGATCCTCGCTGGGCCCCTCACACTTGGATGCCTTTTGTTTCTTTATTTCTTTTTCCCGTCTTCCTACCTTGATAGAATCATGAACTTTTCTCACTGTATCATTCGATCTGGGCTCTGTTTAAATCTCAGGCCAAATTCGTAGATTTTCAGGATGATTTGAAGGTTATCTAGGTAATTTCGTGGGGACAGGTGATTTGGGGACCCTACATTTCCGCCATCTTGCCCCTCCTCCTGTATGTTGCCTTTTAGCTTTGGTTGTTTCCTTCACTTGCGGAAGCTTTTCTATTTGATGAAGTCCCAATAGTAATTTTGCTTTTGTTTCCCTCACCTCAGAGGCATATCTAGAAAGAAGATCCAATAGCCAATGTTAAAGACGTTGCTGCCTATCGTTTCTTCTTTGTGTGGTTTCAGGTCTCACATTTAGGTCTTTCATCCATTTTGAATTTATTTTTTATATATATGGTGTAAGAAAGTGGTCCCGTTTCATTCTTCTGCATGTGGCTGCCTGGTTTTCCCAACACCATTTGTTGTTATCCTGGGGTCAGGGTTAAGGTTTGTTGAAGAGACTGTCTTTATGCCTTTGGATATTCCTTGCTGCCTTGTTGTCGATTAATGGATCATAGAGTTACAGGTTTGTATCTTGTTTCAGATTTCCATTCTGTTGTATTGATCTAAGCATCTCTTATTGGGAGATTCTTGATTGCTGATTCAATTTCTCTGCTGGTTATATGTCGGTTCAAGTTTCTTATTTCTTCCATTATCATTTTTGCTATGTTATATATTTCCAGGAATTGATCTATTTCTTCCAGGTTCTTGGTTGCTGGCATATAATTTTTCTTAATGTTCTCTTATAATTGTTTGTATTTCTGTAGTGTTGGTTGTTATTTCTCTTTTCTCATTTGTGATTTTATTTGGGTCCTTTCTCATCTTTTTATCTTTTCTCTTTTTTAAATATTTTATTTATGTATTCATGAGAAACACAGAGAGGCAGAGGTATAGGCAGAGGGAAAATGAGGTTCAATGCAGGGAGCCTGATGTGTGATGTGATCCCCCATGACACTGGGATCATGACCTGAGCCAAAGCAGATGCTCAACCACTGAGGCACACAGGTGCCTTGCTGATTCAATTCCTTTGCTACTTATGGGTCTGTTCACATTTTCTATTTCTTCCTATTTCATCTTTGCTTGTTTGCACATTTCTAGGGATTTGTCCATTTCTTCCAGGTCTCCCAGTTTGTTAGCGTATAATTTCATAGTATTCCCTTATAATTGTCTAATTTTTCTGGTGTTGATTGTGATCTCTCTTCTCTCATTTGTGATTTTATTCATTTAGGTCTTTTCTCTTTTCTCATTGATAAGACTGGCTATGGCTTGATCCATTTTATTAATTACTTTGGAGAACCAGCTCTTAGTTTCGTTATTCCATTCTACTGTTTTGTTGTTTCTATGTTGTTTATTTCTGCTCTCATCTTTATTTTTCCCTTCTTCTGTAGGCTTTAGGCTTTGTTTCCTATTCCTTTTCCAGCTCCTTTAGGTGTACCGTTAGGTTGTGTATTGGAGACTTCTTGTTTCTTGAGGTAGGCCTGTATTGCTATGTACTTCCCTCTTAGGACTGCCTTTGCTACATCCCAGAGGTTTGGAGAAACATGTTTTCATTTTCATTTGTTTTAAATTTCCTCTTTAATTTCCTGGTTGATCCATTCATTCTCTAGTAGGATGTTCATAATCTCCAAGTATTTTTGGTCTGTCCAATTTTTTTTTCTTACTGTCGATTTCGAGTTTCATAGCATCGTGTTCTGAAAATGTACAGCATGTGATATCAACCTCCTTGTACCTGTTGTACCTGTTGAGGGTTGATTTGTGGGCCATGATATGATCTGTTCTGGAGAATTTCCCATGTGCACTTGAAAGAAATGTGTATTCTGCTTTAGGAGGAAATATTCAGACTATATCTTTTGAGTCCCTGTGGTCCAGTGTGTCAAGGCTATTGTTCACCTGTTGATTTTCTGCATAGACGATTGGTCCATTTCCATAAGTGGGTGTTAAAATCCCCTGTCATTGTATTATTATCAGTGAATTCCTGTACGTTTGTTGTTAATTTGTTTTTATATTTAGGTACTCCCATGTTGGCAGTATAAATATTTAGTTGTTGGATCTTTTTTTAAAATAAATTTATTTTTTATTGGTGTTGAATTGACCAACATACTGAATAACACCCAGTGCTCAACCCATCAAGTGTCCCCCTCAGTGCCCATCACCCATTCACCCCACTTCCTGCCCTCCTCCCCTTCTAGCACCCCTAGTTTATTTCCCAGAGTTAGGAGTCTTTATGTTCTGTCTCCCTTTCTGATATTTCCTACACAATTCTTCTCCATTCCCTTTTATTCCCTTTCACTATTATTTATATTCCCCAAATGAATGAGAACATACAATGTTTATCCTTCTCCGATTCACTTATTCACTCAGCATAATACCTTCCAGTTCCATCCATGTTGAATTAAATGGTGGGTATCTGTCATTTCTAATGGCTGAGTAATATTCCATTGTATACATAAACCACATCTTCTTTATCCATTCAACTTTCTTTTAAAAAAATTTTTTTTTTATTTACGATAGGCACGCAGTGAGAGAGAGAGAGAGAGGCAGAGACACAGGCAGAGGGAGAAGCAGGCTCCATGCACCAGGAGCCCTACGTGGGATTCGATCCCGGGTCTCCAGGATTGCGCCCTGGGCCAAAGGCAGGCGCCAAACTGCTGCGTCACCCAGGGATCCCTCCATTCAACTTTTGATGGACACCGAGGCTCCTTCCACAGTTTCACTATTGTGGACATTCCTAATATAAACATCGAGCTGCAGGTGTCCCGGCGTTTCATTGCATCTGAATCTTTGGGGTAAATCCCCAACAGTGCAATTTCTGGGTCGTTGTGCAGGTCTATTTTTATCTCATTGAGGAACCTCCACAGAGTTTTCCAGAGTGGCTGCACCAGTTCACATTCCCACCAACAGTGGTTTCTATATTTAGGTACTCCCATGTTGGCAGCATAAATATTTAGTTGTTTGATATTGATAGAGAGTCTTTTTAATTATGAAATAATGCCCTTCTTCATCTCTTCTTACAGTATTTGTTCTTTCTTTTTTGAAATTTAAAATATTTATTTATTTATTCATGAGAATTACACAGAGAAGCAGAGGAAGGAACATAGCAGAGTGAGAGGCAGGCTCCCCAAAGGGAGGCTGATGTGGGACTCGATCCTGAGATCCCAGAATCACACCCTGAGCCAATTGCAGATGCTCAACCACTGAGCCACCAGGTGTCCCCCAGGTTTTGGTTTCAAATCTCATTTGTCTGATATAAGTATGGGTCCTCCAGCTTTCTTTTGATATCCATTAGCATCATAGATGATTTTCCATCCCCTGACTTTCAATCTGTTGGTGTCTATAGGTCTAAGGTGAGCATCTTGTAGGCAGTGTACAGATGGATGTTGTTTTTTTTTTAATTTTTATTTATTTATTTTATGATGGTCACAGAGAGAGAGAGAGAGGCAGAGACACAGGCAGAGGGAGAAGCAGGCTCCATGCACCGGGAGCCCGACGTGGGATTCGATCCCGGGCTCCAGGGTCCCGCCCTGGGCCAAAGGCAGGCGCCAAACCGCTGCGCCACCCAGGGATCCCGATGGATGTTGTTTTTTAAATAATATTTTTATTTATGATAGTGTGAGAGAGAGCGAGAGAGAGAGAAAGAGAGGCAGAAAATTAGGCAGAGATAGAAACAGGCTCCCCACCAGGAGCCCAATATGGGACTCGATCCAAGACTCCAGGATCACACCCTGATTCTAAGGCAGAGGCTCAACCCCTGAGCCACCCAGACATCCTGGATCCTATTTTTTAAGCCACTCTGATACGCTGTATCTTTTTATTGGAGCATTTAGTCTATCAGCATTCAGAGTGATTATTCAAAGATATGAACTTTGTGCATTTGTGTTACCAGAAGTGTTGGTGTTTCTGGTGACGTTCTCTGAGCCTTTCTTGTCTTTGTTGCTTTTGGTCTCTTTTTTTCCCCCACTTGAAGAGTCCCTCTTAAAATTCCTTACTGGACTGGTTAAGTGGCCTTGAACTCCTTTATATGTTGCCTGTCTGGGACAATCTTTCTTTCTCCTTCTCTCCTGTATGACACCCTTGCTGAAGAAAGAATTCATACAAATTGGACTCCAATAAAAAGAAATTTAAAAACATAAAATAAATTCTTGCTAAAATGATTGAGGGAAATGGCATTTAGGATGAAAACCAGAAGCAGAAAGAGAGGAGGACAGATTTCACCCTCTGTAGCCTTCACAGGGACCTGGTGTCCTTTCCTAGGAGGGCCCCCCCTCCGGAGGATTCTTCCTGCCCCTCTGCCCTCCTTGTTTGAACACAGCAAACACATCTCCGTGCCTCCAACACCTCTGCAGTAATGGCTTATAGCGTTTTCCAAATATCCTATTGGGGACCACAGCGTAGTGTATGTAACCATCTGGCTGCTGTTTGACAACATTGGGGGGATTCTGACTTTTGTTGGTTTTGAGCTGTGTGTGTGTCTATCACATGCAGCTATCCCATGCAGCTATCAGATCCTCTGGCTGGGTCACCCAAAACCCTGAAATGGTTGGCAGAATATCATTTCTGGTGCTGGCGCTGGGTGGCTAGCAGGGCTCTCCTGGCCACACCGGGGCTCACTCGTGCAGGAACTTTCAGTTGGAGGGTCATCAGAGCTGGAAGTTCCGGCTCGGCCACATTCCCATGTCCAGGAGTGGGTCCGGCCTCTCCTGAAAGGCACGTGGGGACGTCAGCTGTGTGTGCCTGGTGGCACCCCTGCAGGGGCTGGTTGGGGCCTAAGTGGTGCCCACTCCTCCTTTCTTGGGGTCTCTCAACGAGCCGTGCACATAGTTCTGGGAGACACAGAAATGGGCTGGCTTTGCATTTTCACACCACAACACTTTATTGACTTCCTACAGCAAACGGGCTCAGAGCCATGAGTGCGTGCCTTCCCCTGGGGAAGGAGACCTTTCTGTCCTTTAAGGGGGGGCAAGAATCACACGGGGTGGGGGGGCGGGTGCTGGAGTCCCCCACCTGGGAGCATGTGTGGACTCTGGGTGGGGGCGAGTGTCCTGAGGTTTCAGCCTGATTGACGGTTCTGAGGACAGCAGCGCTGACCTGGACCTGCAGCTCATGGGCTCCTGCACTGGGTCCCCACAGGGCAGCTGGACCCCGGCCTCGGGCTCTCTGGGGCCGCAGCACCTGGAGGACCCTGCCTCATGGTGTGGGTGCGGGTGGGCCCCACCGGCTTACCCCTTCTTTCCCCACACTGGGGTGTCCTGGGATCCCCAGGGCTGCCCTAGATCAGCGACCTGTATCTGTGGGGCACACCCAGGGCCCAGGAGGCCACATCCAGCTGTGAGAAGGCTTGCTCAGCCCGGGGCCAGAACCTAGGGCTGGCCAGGGCCATGGGGGCCTGATTCCATTAGTCTTTGAGTTGGGACTGGTGGGGGCTCAAATCAACCCAGCACCCAAAGAGCCTGGGCCCAAGTCAGCCCAGGTCCCTCTGGGTTAGGGGCTGGTGTCCTGTGCAGGTTGTGCTGCCCTCCAGGAGGAAGAGTGGGAGGAGGCAGGGCACAGTGCTTCTTCTGCTCCACCCATATGCACCCACCCTGTCATGGGCTCCATGTCTTTCCTCCTCGCGGGCTCCCTGTCTTTCCTCCTCCCTGCAACCCCTGGATGCTCTATGGGACACCGGGCTTCTGATGGTAACAGGCTGTCCATAGAACCACAAGGAGGCTGAGCATGTCCCACAGGGGACAGCTGCATGCACTGGGTCCTTGATGGGGGGCGATGTGTGAGTGGATGGTGTGGGGGCAGGGGTGTGATGGTGGTGGATTGAGGGGGATGGTGTAGGGGGGATGGTGTTGGGGTATAGTGTGGGTGGGGTTGGTGTGGGGGTGTGAGCGGAATGTTGTAGGGGGGATGCCATGAGGGATAATGATGTAGGGGGATAGTGTGTGAGTGGGGAATGAGGGGGATGGCATGGGGGGCCTGTGGACACAGGGCATCCACTTTCTCTAAGATGCACACCGAGACATCCTAGATAAAGGCGACCACAGTCTGGGGTTTGTTGTGACACCTGCCCCAGGGGCCCCGTGTGGTCAGTGCAGGGCCCTGGCTGGACCAGGCGCATTATCTGGGTGTCATCATACTATGTATGTTTACAAATTGCAAATTGTCTCAAATTAAATGCATAGAATTTAGAAATATATAAAGCACCGAGGGTGGGTGTCACCCTGACCCTTCCGACCCTCATCGGATCGATGTGTGTCCTCCTCCAGTCACAGCCATGCAACCTGCACCCAGGTTCCCTTAATGCCCCCCATGGCCCCCACCCAGGCACCTGGTTTTCAGGGTGCCATCCATCACCCCTTTGGGGTTCAGCTCACATGGCAACCCCTGGAGGCCCCATCCTAGTGGCCTCCTCATCCCTGAGACACCGGGGGTGGGGGCACGGAGGTCATCCCCAGCACCCTACCATGCCGCTGTGTTTTGTTGGCTGCTGTTCTTCCCCCGGCCTCAGAAGCCCCATGTTCCCTACCCAGATGCCACCAGTCCTCCCCCGGGTCCCAATTCCCCCTGGCCCCTCAGCCTCACCCTACCCCGTAGTAATCTCAAAACATGATGTGACTGCTGAACGTCATGTTGATGTCCAGGTCCACCTGCTTGATGTCCCTGGAGGAGACCAGGGCCTCTTACTTCATTTCCTGCGGGAATACCAGGGTGGAGGAGCCAGCATCAGGGACTCAGACCCCGACATGTCACCAGGTGCCATCCTGGGCAGGGAGCCCAGGGGCCACCATGGGAGTGTGTCCTGCTGAATCCTCCTTCCTTCCCCTGGGAGGCCGGGGATGGCAGGAGTGCCCAGCGTGCCCATGGACCTGTGTGAGGGCCTGTGCCCAGCTGTTGTGGGCGGGGAGGTGACTGAGGGTCAGCTTGGGTGGGAGGTGACAGGGGGTCAGTCTAGGTGGGAAGGGGACATGGGGTGTTGTGCACAAGATGGCGAATCCGAGAAACCACTAAGGAACCGACTGATGCAAACAAACAAGGGTTGTTTTACAAACTCGAGCATGGGTCCAAGTACACCCCACAGAGTGGAACAGGGACTTGGACCCCGAGGATGGTTTTAGCTTAGTTTTAAGGGCTGGTCTCGGGGACCTCCAGAAGGGCTGGAACAATTCCTCAAGTTCTGTTCACATTTTGATATGGGGCCTTCAGGGGATTGAGCTCTCTTCTCATTCTAATAGGGGCTTCCAGCTCTTGGCTTTGGCTCAGTTTTTATACTATTGTGGGGCATTCTAGGACATTAAGCTGTAAATTTTTGTTTTTTTCCTGTAACTGAAGTAATGTAAATTTCAGCTCTTCTTCACAGGGGACTGGGATTGCTGGACGTGTGAAAATGCTGAACTCAAAGTGGAATGGCCGTAATGTTCTCGGCCTCCACGCATCCCATCCCATACTTTCTAGCTCCTGCTGCCCTCCCCGGAGCTCCTAAGAGAGCAATTGCAAATGACCTCAGCGTGGCAGCCTGTGTTGGGGGACAAGCCCAGGGATTTGGGATCAGGAAGACCTGGAGATCGGCGTATTGGCTATGCAGCGAGATTCAATGCTGCAGACTCTTATTCCCTAAGGCTATCTTGACAACTGACTTTGTTTTTTTTTTTTTTTTAATTTTATTTTTATTTTTTATTTTTTATTTTTATTTATTTTTTATTTATTTATGATAGTCACAGAGAGAGAGAGAGGCGCAGAGACACAGGCAGAGGGAGAAGCAGGCTCCATGCACCGGGAGCCCAATGTGGGATTCGATCCCGGGTCTCCAGGATCGCGCCCTGGGCCAAAGGCAGGCACCAAACCGCTGCTCCACCCAGGGATCCCGACAACTGACTTTGTACATAGAAAAGTTCTCCTTTGCCTTTAAAAGATGAGGAGCAAGTCAAAGCGTTTTTTCTCTGCACATCAGATTGCTCAGATTCCAATCTGAGATGTATTGACTGTTAATATGGATAATGTACTATCCGTAGTAGTATTGTTAAAATATTCCGACACTAGTAATTCAGAGGGATGAGGCTTTCTCAAGTATTTCTTCACAGCTCACTCATCAGAAAATGCATCTTTATAGATTTGGAAATAACTGAGAGACATTATTACCAATGGTCCTATTATTATGTGAAGGATTCTTCCCTGAGATTCTTCCCCTGTTTCAACTGACACTGAAACACTGTGAACTCTTTGGAAGACAAATGTCAAGGAGATAAATGTTATGCCTTGCGAATTTTAAATGCACTTGCAATATGGTGTCTATTATAATAGAAGTATTTTTATCTGATTTTTGCTATTTATTATGCTTTCCTGCTTTTCAGGTTGAGGAGGCATTGTACGTGTTCATAAGTGTTTTCTTTCCTTCTGATATAAAATTTTTACTTTGTTCCCAATGAAGGAACTCTTTAAGAATAAGGCAAAAGTTAATTCAACTATTCTTGAAATGTCTTCACACTGGAGCCTGATTTATTTAACTCAATTTTCAATATAAATCTTATTTATTAGGAAAAAAACAAAGATTTATAGGGAAATTGAGAAGATAGTACAGAGAATTCTCATGCACTTGCACTCAATTTTTCCAATTATTGATATCTTATAATAGTACGGTTCAAATATTAACTAATGAATCAATATTAAAATATTTGCATTAACCAAGGACAATGCTTTATTCAGATTTCCATAATTTTTGCTAAGTTACCATTCCTCATATCACACTCCATTTGTCCTCATGTGTTCTTAGGCTCCTCTGGATTGTGACAGTCTTTCAGCCTTTCCTTGTTGTCGTTTACCTGGAATGCTTTGACAAGTAGAGTATTTTGTAAAATTTCCCTCAGTTGGGACATGTCTGTTCTTTATCTCAAGATTGAACTGTTTTTGTGGATTATATACAGAGATATACTGCTATTTTTATTATATTAAGATAGATACTATCAACACAATTTATCAGTCTTGGTATCGATCTGATCATCTTGCTGAGGTAGTGTTTGTCAGCTTTCTCCATAGTAAAGTGATTCTTTATTGTTGTTATTATTATTATTATCATTATTTTTTAAAGTTTTTCATAATATATTTTGTAGAAGGAAGTTACTATGTGTATTGCACACGTAAGAGTGGGAAGCTATGCTCATGAACTTGAGGGTGGAATGTCTGCACAAATTGTTTGAAATTCTTCTACATGGGAGATTTCTCTTCATTCTGGGTTTGTTTGTGTCTTTTTCAAAGACGTTATTTAATTAATTGAGAGAGAGAGAGGAGAGAAAAACCATGAGCGAGAGGGGCAGAGGGAGAGGGAGAAGCTGGTTCCCTGCTGAACAGGGAGCCTGACTTGGGACCTCTGAGCCTAAGGCAGAAGCTTAACTGACTGAGCCACCCAGGTGCCACTTTTTCTTCCTTCTTTTTTTTTTCTTAGTAATAAATTTATTTTTTTTTGTGTTCAATTTGCCAACAACAGAATAACACCCAGTGCTCATCCCGTCAAGTGCCCCCCTCAGTGCCCATCACCCATTCACCCGCACCCCAGCCCTCCTCCCCTACCATCACCTCTAGTTCACTTCCCAGAGTTAGGAGTCTTTATGTTCTGTCTCCCTTTCTGATATTTCCCACACATTCCTTTTCCCTTCCCTTTTATTCCCTTTCACTATTATTTATATTCCCCAAGTGAATGAGAACATACAATGTTTGTCCTTCTCCGATTGAGTTACTTCACTCAGCATAATACCTTCCAGTTACATCCACCTTGAAGCAAATGGTGGGTATTTGTCATTTATAATGGCTGATCAAGGCCCACCTTTTCTCTCTCTTCATCTTCTGAGTCTCCTATGATATGAATGTTATTGCTTTATTTTTTTAAACTTTTTTTTATTTATTTATGATAGGCACACAGTGAGAGAGAGAGGCAGAGACACAGGCAGAGGGAGAAGCAGGCTCCATGCACCGGGAGCCCAACGTGGGATTCGATCCCGGATATCCAGGACCGTGCCCTGGGCCAAAGGCAGGCACCAAACCGCTGCGCCACCCAGGAATCCCTGTTATTGCTTTAATAAGTGGCTGAGTTCCCAAGTCTGCCTCTGTGGTCCATAACCATCCTTGTTTTCAAGGCTTCCACTTGGAACTGCATCTCAGTTATAGCATTTTTAATGTTGGCTTGACTAGATTTTAGTTCTTTTATTTCTACAGTAAGGGATTCTCTAGTTTTCTTCTGTGCTCTTTTTACAGCCCAGCTGCTATCTTTATAATCATTGTTTTAAACTGTATTTAGACATCATATATGTGAATGGATGAACTTCCTGGCAGTGAGTACTACCTCATGTTATTTTATGAAGGTGAAGTTCTCCATCTCATTATTTTTTCCAAAAAAGAAAAAGGAAGAAAAAGAAAAACCAAGAAAAACAATAAAAACTACCCTCCTAAAAGAACACCAGATTATTTTGGCCTGCTTGTTAAAAGATTCTAAATCCCAAAATAAGAAACACAATTAAAGTACCATGAAACTAAAAATAAGAAACATATAAAGTACATACATAAAAATTAAAATAAGGCAATTTATAAAAGAGAATCAAAGAAAATACATGAAAATAAAGCACAAAGTACAAAGGAAGCTAGACCCTACTTTCCAGGCAGAGCTGAAGCTCTGCAGCCTCTGTGGTCCAACAACTTGGTGGCAGCAAGTGGTCTGTGCGGGATCAGGGAATGGGCCATGGCGCATGACCCCTCTGCGGGGTCAGATGTGGGGAGGGCTTCAGCACCTCTGGCCTCCAGCCGGTGGCGCTGTGCTGCTCCCTGAGACTCGGCGCTGATGGGAGGGATGCGGGTGGGGACGCTGGGTCCTCTAGCTCTGGGGCTGAGCATCCCGCCCCCCAGTCTGCAGGCCCACCAAAGAAGAGCCGCCAAGCCCCTGGGTCTCTGCTGCTTCTCTCAGAACCCTGCTTTCACTCTGCCCTCGTCCGAATTGCTTTTGGTTTTGTTTTTTATCTCAGACTGTTGTGCCCAAGATTGGGAATCTGAGAAACCACCTAGAAGCCGACATGAATGCAAACACACGAGGGTTTATTTACAAGATCGAGCTAGTGTCCAAGTATACCCGACACAGCAGAGCAGGGACTTGGACCCCGAGGTCGGTTTTTGCTTAGTTTTAAGGGCTAGTCTTGGGGACATCCAGAAGGGCTGGAGCAATTCCTCAAGTTCTGTTTACATTTTGATATGGGGCCTACAAGGGTATTGAGCTCTGTTCTCATTCTAATAGGGCCTTCCTGTCCTTGTCCTTGGCTCAGTTTTGATTCTATTGTGGTGCTTTCTAGGACATTAAACTGTAAACAGCAAAGGTTCCACACCTGGAATGGGGTCGTGACACTGTCCCTATATGCTGAAGATGCGGTGCTAGAAGCAGGAAACCCGAGAGCCTCCACCAAAACCTGGAAGAACTAAGGAGTGAGTTCAGTAAAGTCAGGGGACACAAACTGACCCTACAGAGCAGTGTAGCCTTGCTGTGTCCTGACAATGAGCACTCAGGAAGGAAATGAAGGACGTGACTCCCTTCTCAGGATCATTAAGGAGAATTAATAATGAGACTCAACCAAAGGAGCACAAGACTTGTGCACTGAGCCATACCAGGCTCTGGGAGGCCGTCCTGGGCTCGTTGGGTGGGAGCCTCATCTTGTGAAAATGTCCGCAGTTCCTGAATCCACCCTCAGATTCAATGTCATTCCTATCAAAATCATGGTGGCAGATCTTCGAAATAGGAAAAAAAAAAAAAACCCATAACATCCATCCGCCCCCACAAATGACCCCGGACAGCAAATCAGTATTGGAGAAGCAGGAGAGACCGGGACGCAGCACTTTCCTATTTCAAATGATGTCACAGAGACACAGGATAAAGCAGTGCGGTTCTCGGGCCCCTGGCTGGCTCCGTTGGTTAAGCATCCGACTCCTGACCTCACCTCCGGTCCTGATCTAAGAGGTCGTGAGTTCTAGCCCTGGGCTGGGCCATGGACGAGGCATGGGGCATATTTAGACAAACCACACCCACGGTGGGTGGTCTCGGTATAAGCTGAATGAGCAAAACTGAGAGTCTAGAAGGAAATGTGCTCTGATACAAATGATTTTTTAATTTAATTAAATTAATTAATTAATGTATAGTGTATTATACTTTCAGAGAAAGAATTCAGGGATTCACCAGTTGGAGATAACAGCAGTGCACGTAACATCACGTGCCCTCCTTCATGCCGGTCCCCTGTTATCCCCAACCTCCAGCGGCCCTCAGTTTGTTTCCTATCATTAAGAGTCTGTATTTCCTGCATCTGTTTTTATCATATTTGTTTTTCCTTCCCTTTACAGTTGTTATCTGCTTTGCTTCTTTAATTCCACCTATGAATGACACCACATGGTCATTCTCTTTCCCGACTGATTTATTTCACTTAACATGATCCCTCTAGTTCTATCCACGTCATTGCAAATAGCAAGATTTCCTTCTGTTTGATATCTGAATACCATTCCTCTCTCTATGACCGTCTATCTCCCGTCCTCTTTATCCATCATCTGCCCGAGGGCACCAAGCCTCCTCCCACAGTGTGGCTACTGTGGACCCGGCTGCTGTGGAAATTGGGAGGCAGGTGTCTCGAGTCTCACTGCATCTGTATCTTCGGAGTGAGCTCCAGGCTGTTCACCTGCTGGTCCCAGGGCGGCTCTATTTGTAACTTCCTGAGGAGCCTCCACACTGTCCAGGGCGGCTGCACTAGCCCACAGTCCCGCCCACAGTGGAAGAGGGTTGAGTGAGTTTTGCAGGACGTGGTAAAAGTCTGGTCCACATTTCATTTCGTGTCCTGTGGGCTCCAATTCCTTGTCCTTAAGTATTTCTGGGGAAACCGGGTGTTGGTCTCCATTCCAGTGAGATGTTTCTGAAGCTAACAGGCCACAGCTGGAGCCTGGATGAGGCAGGTGTGGCCTCTGGAGCACCCGACTCCTCCTGCATGGCTTCCTACAGTGCCTGAGCGTCCCGCAGGGGGCACCCGAGCCCAGGCCCCACCCAGGGGTGCGCATGTGCAGTAGGCCTCCTCTGCCTTCACTAACAGGAGCCAGCCTGTGTTGGGGAGGCCTGAGGAGGACATGGGGACGTGTCCACGCTGATGAATCCCAGCCTCCTCAGGACCTTGGAAGTCTCGGGGGGAAATTGGGCCACGTTCATGCTGACAGGATCCCTTGTCTCCTCAGGACCAGCAGTGAGGTTCAGGAAGATGTGGGCCCGCATCCACACTGCCAGGAGCCCTGGGCTGCCTCAGATCCCGCGGGGAGGCTTCAGGAAATTGTGGGCCTGCATCTACGCTGACAGGAGCCCCTGAGCTGTCTCAGGACCCGTGGGGACACTTCAGGAAGATGTGGCGATGCGTTCATTCTGACAGGAGCTCCCGGGCCCCTCAGGACATAAGTTGAGGCTTCTGGAAGCTGGGTGCCGCATTCACGGTGACAGGACCCCCATCCTCCTCAGGACCTGCACTTTGGCTTTGGGATGTATGGGGACGTGTCTATGCTGACAGGAACCCACAGCCTCCTCAGGACTCGCGGTGAGTTTTCTGGGGGACGTGGGGCCATGCCCAAGCTGACAGGAGCCCCTGGCCTCCTGAGGACCTGCAGTGAGGGTTCCAGAGGATGTGAGGCATAGTCCACAGTGATAGGAGACCCGGTGTCCTCAGGACCTGCTGACTATGACTCAGGAACATGTGGGGCCAGGTCCGCACTCACATGAGCCTGGATTATTCAGGACCCCGTGGAGGACTCTGGAGGCACCATTGGGGGCCACATCCACATCAGAAGGGACTACTCAAAACCATAGGGTAAGTGAATGTGTAGAATAAATGGTAGGGTCAGGGGAGCGGAGGCAGTTGGTGGTTAGGCTAGGTTAGATGTTAGGAGTTATGATTATGCTTATGGTTACGGATTAGAGGTTAGGTGAGGCATAAGTGTAAGGGTCAGTAGTTAAGAGATAGGATGGGGGTTAGGGTTAGGGACAGGATTTAGAGTTAGGGTTAGGGTTTAGGCTCTAGGGATTAGGGCAGGAGGTTTGGAGTTGGGGATAGGGTTATGGTTAGAGTTAGGGTTGGGCTTAGGTTTGCATTTAGGGTTAGGGGTTAGGGTGTGAGTTAGGGTTAGGGTTAAGGGTTAGGGGTTAGAGTTAAAGAAGGGCTAGGTTTAGGGTTAGGGCGAGGGTTAGGGTTAGGATAGGGATTAGGGCTAGGGTTAGCATTAGTGTTTGGTTAGGGGTTAGGTTTAGGATCAGGTCAGGGTACGGATTTGAAAAGGGTAAGAGATACGGTTAGGGAGTGGGTTAGGGGTTAGTTTTAGGGTATGGGTTAGGGTACAGTTTGGGGTATGGGATAGGATTCGTATTAGAGGGTTAGGGTTAGGGTACTGGTTAAGGTTAGGAATAGTATTTGAGTACATTAAGTTAAGGTTAGGGTTAGAGGGTAAGGTTAGGGTTAAATTTAAGGTAGGGGTCAGGCTTAAGGGTTTAGAATAGGTTTAGGAGTTAGGGTGAGGGTTGGCAGGAAGGTTCAGTGAATGTGTTTCGGTCTTGTGGTTTGTGTTTGGTTTTCCATTAGTGATGGGTCTTGTTTAAGGGTTAGGTTAACATTAGGATTAAGTGTAGGGTTAGGGTTATGTCTGTGTATGGTTAGAGTTTGGGTCTTGGTATGTGCCTGCACTGGGACTCCTAGCATCTTGGGCAGTTTAGTTTTATGCACTCTATTTAGGTTTTGGTTTCAAAGATAGCCTGACTCCAGCAAGTCATTGGCCTCCCCAGAGAATCAAAATCCAGGCTTCTGCTGGGGTCAGAAAAGACATGGCAGGCTTCTCCCAAGCTGAGCTAAGGAGGGGATTTGTGGCTCTAAATACGCTTTATTTGGATTTTCAGTTGCCTTTCTGATTTTATCTCTTGTGCGCACATGTTTAATCAATCTTACCAATTATCATTTTAAAGTTTTACTTGAATTCCTGTTTGTAAACACAGTATGATAAAGTTTCAGGTTTACCACATAGTGATTCAATCCTTGGATACAACGCCTGGTACTGGTCACAGGTGCCCTCCAGTATTCCCATCCCCTGATTCCCCATTCCCCCACCTTCCTCTGGTGTTGATTAGTTTATTCACTGTGGTTAAGAGTGTGTATCTTGGTTTGCTTCTCTCATCCCCCCCTCTGCCCCTTTGCCAGTTTGTTTGGTTTTTTAAAATTCACATGTGAATGCCATTGTATGGTATTTGGTATCTGTCTTTCTCTGACTGAGTTCATTTAGCATAAGTCCTTTCCACTTCTCCCACGTCATTTTAAATGGCTTCATTTCATCTCTTCTGATGACGCAGTGATGTCACAGTGTGTATATTTACCACATTGTCTCTGCCCGTTCTTCTGTCGATGGACATCTGGGCTGTATCCACAGACTGGCTTTTGTTGATAACGCTGCTACAAACACTGGGCTGCGTGTCCCTCTTCCAATCTACTAAACTACTTTTGTATCCTCGTGGTAAATACCTAGCTGTGCAATTTTGGAATCATAGGGTAGCTCTATTTTTAACTTATTTTATTTTATTTTTTTTTATGATAGTCACAGAGAGAGAGGCAGAGATAGAGGCAGAGGGAGAAGCTGGCTCCATGCACCAGGAGTCCAAAGTACGATTCGAACCTGGGTCTCCAGGATTGCGCCATGGGCCAAAGGCAGGTGCCAAACCACTGCGCCACCCAGGGATCCCCTATTTTTAAAATTTCGAGGACCCTCCACACTGTTTTCCACAGTGGTTGTACATTTTCGCATGCCCACCAGGAGTGTAAGGGGGCTCCCCCTTCTCCATAGCCTCACCAACATCTGTTGTTTCTTGTGTTGTTAATTTTAGCCATTCTGACGTCTGTCAAGTGACATCTCATTGTGGTTTGCATTTCCCTGATGATGGGTGATGCTGAGTGCCTCTCCGTGTGTCTGGTGGCCATCTGGATGTCTAATCAGAGACAAAGTCTATTTATCTCTTCTACCCATCTGTAGTTGGATAATTTGTGTTTAGGATGCTGAGATTTATATTTGCTTTATGTATTTTGCATACTAACTCTTTATTGGACGGGTTGTTTACAAATATCTCCTCTCATTTTGTATGTTGTCTTTTAGGTTTGGTTGTTTCCTTCACTTTGCAGAAGCTTTTAAATTTGATGAAGTCCCAATAATATTTTTGCTTTTGTTTCCCTCACCTCAGAGGCATATCTAGAAAGAAGATCCAATGGCCAATATCAAAGACGTTGCTGTCTATCTTTTCTTCTTCGTATATGGTTTCAGGTCTCACATTTAGGTCTTTCATCCATTTTGAATTTATTTTTTATATATATGGTGTAAGAAAGTGGTCCAGTTTCATTCTTCTGCATGAGGCTGACTGGTTTTCCGAAAACCATTTGTTCTTATCCTGTGATCAGGGTTAGGGTTTGTTGAAGAGACTGTCTTTGTGCCATTGGATATTCCGTCCTGCCTTGTTGTCGATTAATGGATCATAGAGTTACAGGTTTGTATCTTGTTTCGGCTTTCCATTCTGTTCTGTTGATCTAAGCGTCTCCTGTTGGGAGATTCTATATTGCTGATTCAATTTCTAAAATCTTTTTTTTTTTAATCTTTTTTTTTTTTTAATTTATGATAGTCACAGAGAGAGAGAGAGGGGGGCGAGCAGAGACAAAGGCAGAGGGAGAAGCAGGCTCCATGCACCGGGAGCCCGACGTGGGATTCGATCCCGGGTCTCCAGGATCGCTCCCTGGGCCAAAGGCAGGCGCCAAACCGCTGCGCCACCCAGGGATCCCTGATTCAATTTCTTTGCTGGTTATCTGTCTGTTCAAGTTTTTTATTTCTTCCTTTTTCATTTTTGCTATGTTATATATTTCCAGGAATTGATCTATTTCTTCCAGGTTCTAGGTTGCTGGCATATAATTTTGCATAATGTTCTCTTATAATTATTTGTATTTCTCTAGTGTTGGTTGTTATTTCTGTTTTCCCATTTGTGATTTTATTTGGGTCCTTTCTCATTTTTTATCTTTTTTCTTTTTTAAATATTTTATTTATGTATTCATGTGAGACACAGAAAGGCAGAGGTAAAGGCAGAAGGAAAATGAGGCTCCAGTGGGTCCTGTGTTGGACATGATTCCCCAGGACCCCGGGATCATGATCTGAGTGAAAGCAGATGCTCAACCCCTGATTCACCCAGGTTCTTTGTTGATTCAATTCCTTTGCTCATTATGGGTCTGTTCACATTTTCTATTTCTTCCTATTTCAGATTTGCTCATTTGCACATTTCTAGGGATTTGTCCATTTCTTCCAGATCCCCCAGTTTGTTAGCGTATAATCTTTCATAGTATTCCCTTATAATTGTCTAATTTTGCTGGTGTTGATTGTGATCTCTCTTCTCTCATTTGTGATTTTATTTATTAAGTCTTTTCTCTTTTCTCGTTGATAAGGCTGGCTAGGGCTTGATCCATTTTCTTAATTATTTTGAAGAACCATCTTTTTGTTTCATTATTCCATTCTACTGCTTTGTTGTTTCTGTATTGTTTATTTCTGCTCTCACCTTTTTCCCCCCCTTCTTCTGTAGTCTTTAGGCTTTTTTTGCTATTCCTTTTCCAGCCTATTTAGGTGGAGCGTTAGGTTGTGTATTGGAGACTTCTTGTTTCTTGAGGTAGGCCTGTATTGCTATTCTACTTCCCCCTTAGGACTGCCTTTTCTACATCCTAGAAGTTTGGAGAAACATGTTTTCATTTTCATTTGTTTTAAATTTCCTCTTTAATTTCCTGGTTGCTCCATTCATTCTCTACTAGGATGTTCATAATCTCCACGTATTTTTGGTCTGTCCAAATTTTTTCTAACTGTCGAGTTTGAGTTTTATAGCGTCGTGGTCCGAAAATGTGCAGGGTGTGATATCAACCTTCTTGTACCTGTTGTACCTGTTGAGGGCTGATTTGTGGCCCATGATATGATCCTTTCTGGAGAATGTCCCATGTGCACTTGAAAGGAATGTGTATTCTGCTTTAGAAAGAAATGTTCAGACTATATCTGTTGAGTCCCTGTGGTCCAGTGTGTCAAGGCTATTGTTCCCCTGTTGATTTAATGCATAGATGATCGGTCCATTGACAAAAGTGGGTGTTAAAATCCCCTGTCATTGTATTATTATCAGTGAGTTCCTGAATGTTTGTTGTTAATTGGTTCGTATATTTAGGTACTCCCATGTTGGCAGCATAAATATGTAGTTGTTGGAACTTTTATTTAAATAAAGTTATTTTTTATTGGTGTTCAATTGACCAACATACAGAATAACACCTAGTGCTCTTCCCGTCAACTGTCCCACTCAGTGCCCGTCACCCATTCACCCTCTCTTCCTGCCCTCCTCCCCTTACAGCACACCTAGTTCATTTCCCAGAGTTAGGAGTCTTTATGTTCTATCTCCCTTTCTGATATTTCCCACACGTTTCTTCTCCATTCCCTTATATTCCCTTTCACAATTATTTATATTCCCCAAATGAATGAGAACATACACTGTTTGTCCTTCTCCGATTGACTTACTTCACTCAGCATAATACCCTCCAGTTCCATCCACGTTGAAGCAAATGGTGGGTATTTGTCTTTTCTAATGGCTGAGTAATATTCCATTGTATACATAAACCTCATCTTCTTTATCCATTCATGTTTCAATGGACACCAGGCTCCTTCCACGGTTTGGCTATTGTGGACATTCCTGCTATAAACATCGGGGTGCAGGTGTCCCGGCGTTTCATTGCATCTGAATCTTTGGGTAAATCCCCACCAGTGCAATTGCTGGATTGTAGGGAAGGTCTATTTTTTTTCTTTTTTTTTCTTTTTTAAATTTATTTATGATAGCCACACTGATAGAGATAGATAGATAGGGAGGCAGAGACATAGGCAGAGGGAGAAACAGACTCCAAGCACTGGGAGCCGACATGGGATTCGATCCCAGGTCTCCAGGATCGCGCCCTGGGCCAAAGACAGGCGCCAAACTGCTGCGCCACCCAGGGATACCTTTGTTCTAATTTCAAGGCATTATGGTCTGAGAATATGCAGGGGACGATCCCAATCATTTGGTATCTTCAGACCTGATTTGTGACCCAGTATGTGGTCTATTCTGGAGAAAGTTCCATGTGCACTTGAGAAGAATGTGTATTCACTTGAGTTTGGATGTAAAGTTCTGTAGATTTCTGTGAAATCCATCTGCTCCAGTGTATGATTTAAAGGTCTCGTTTCTTTGGAGATGTTTTGCTTAGAAAACCTATAGAGTGTAGAAAGAGCTAGATTGAAGTCACCAAGTGTAAGTGTATTATTATCTAAGTATTTCTTCACTTTGGTTATTAATTGGTTTAAATATTTGGCAACTCCCACATTCAGGGCATATATGTAGATGATTGTTAAGTCCTCTTGTGGATAGATCCCTTAAGTATGATTTATTGTCCCTCTTCATCTCTCACTACAGTTCGGGGTAAATTTTAGATTATCTGATATAAGGATGGCTACCCCTGCTTTCTTTTGAGGACCATTTGAATGGTAAATGGTTCTCCAACCTTTTATTTTCAGGTTGTAGGTGTCCTTATGTCTAATATGAGTCTCTTGTAGACAGCAAATAGATGGGTCCTGCTTTTTTATCTAGTCTGAAACCCTGCGCCTTTTGATGGGGTCAATAAGCCCTTTCATGTTCAGAGTTACTATCAACAGATATGAGTTTAGTGTCATCATGACATCTATTCAGTCCTTATTTTTGTGGATTGTTCCACTGAACTTCTTCTTAAAGGAGAATTTTAAGAGTCCCCCTTAAAATTTCTTGCAGAGCTGGTTTGGAGGTCACATATTCTTTCAGTTCCTGCCTGTCTTGGAAGCTCTTTATCTCTCCTTCCATTTTGAATGAGAGCCTTGCTGGATAAAGTATTCTTGGTTGCATGTTCTTCTTATTGAGGACCCTGAATATATCCTGCCAGCCCTTTCTGGGCTGCCATGTCACTGTGGAGAGGTCTGCTGTTACCCTAATGCTCCTCCCCATAAATGTCAGGGATTTCTCGTCTCTTGCTGCTTTAAGGATCTTCTCTTTATCTTTGGAATTTGCAAGCTTCACTATTAAATGTCGAGGTGTTGGATGGTTATTATTGATTTTGGGGGGGATCTCTCTATTTCCTGGATCTGAATGCCTGTTTCCCTTCCCAGATTAGGAAAGTTTTCAGCTTGAATTTGTTCAAATACATATTCTGGCCCTCTGTCCATTTTGGCGCCCTCGGGAACCCCAATTACACGTAGGTTTTTCTTCCTCAGGGTGTCGTTTATTTCCCTTAATCTGTCTTCCTGGTCTTTTAATTGTGTGTCTCCTTTTTCCTCAGTTTCCCTCTTTGCCATCAACTTGTCTTCTATGTCTCTCACTCGTTCTTCTACCTCGTTAACCCTCATCATTAGGACTTCTAGTTTGGATTTAATCTCATTCAATTGATTTTTAATTTCGGCCTGTTTGGATCAAAATTCTGCAGTCATGAAGTCTCTTGAGTGCTTTATGCTTTTTTCTAGAGCCACCAGTAGCTGTATAACAGTGCTTCTGAATTGGCTTTCTGACATTGAATTGTAATCCAGATTTTGTAACTCTGTGGGAGAAAGGACTGTTTCTGATTCTTTCTTTTGAGGTGAGGTTTTCCTTCTGGTCATTTTCCTGAGTGCAGAGTGGCCAAAAAGAAATTGTATTGGGAGAAGGAGAAAAAGAGAGGAGAGAAAGAAGGAAAGAAGAGAGAAAAACGAAAAAGAATAAAGGAAGAAAGAAGGAAATAGAGAATAAAAAGAGAAAGAAAGGGATCCCTGGATGGCGCGGCGGTTTGGCGCCTGCCTTGGCCCAGGGCACGATCCTGGAGATCCGGGATCGAATCCCACGTCGGGCTCCCCGTGCATGGAGCCTGCTTCTCCCTCTGCCTGTGTCTCTGCCTCTCTCTCTCTCTGTGACTATCATAAATAAATAAATAAATACCTTAAAAAATTGGAAAGAGAAAGATAAAGAAAGAAAGGGGGGTAAAGGGGAGGGTGAAGCAATCAGAAATAAAAAAAAACATGGGGGAGTATCTTCTGATTCTGTATACTTTAAGTCCCTTGACTTCCCCTGGAACTTGCCTGTCTAGCCGGTCTTCTGGGGGGAGGGGCCTGTTGTGCTTATTCTCAGGTGTTAGCACTTGGGAGAGCCGCTCTGTCCCCTGCCTCGTGCAGGGCTCAGTGGGATTAGTTTCTCCCATGAGGCCCCAGGAGGAACAACCCCAGTGGTAGCGGCCAGCTCTGGAAACCTGTATTCAGCCCCCGCAGTAACTCAGGAGCAGTCCCTCTGCAGGTCCTGGAGGCTCTGGGGCAGGTCCGCTGATCTGCTCAGCTCTGGACAGGAGCGTCCTTGCTGTCCTGGGCCTTACGGGCCTCTGCTTGTCCCCGGGGAGGCTGAATCCTGGGCTGTGCTGTTGGATTCTCGCTCTTGGCCGCATAGCCACCTCACTGTGGAGCCACCGCCCGAGCCCCTCTGAGTTGTTCCCGAGCTCCGCATCCCCCTCTGAATGGAGCCTCTTCCTCTGCAGGAGGCGCCGCTGCCAAGCTGCTCCTAGGGCCGTGCAAACCCCTCTGTGCAGAGCCACCACCTGAGCCCGACAGAGCTGCTCCCTGGTCAATGCATGTGCCCTGCAGCCCTTAGGGAGCTCGCTGCACTCTCCTGGGAGTGCAGATGTCTATTCGTGTCCCAGGGAGCCCTAGGGCATCCCCGCCCTCCTGGGTCCTGCTCTGACTCCTTGAAGGTGCCATTCTGCCCTGGAAGATTGGTGAAGCTCCTTCTTCTCCCAGGACAGAGCTCTTCTGTCCTGTGGGCACTCGCCCCGGCCTTAGCCAGGCTCCTCACAGGGCCCCTCACCCTTGTATGCCTTTTGTTTCTTTATTTCTTTTTCCCGTCTTCCTACCTTGATAGAATCACGAACTTTTCCACTGTAGCATTCGGTCTGGTCTCTGTTTAAATCTCAGGCCGAATTAATAGATTTTCAGGATGATTTGAAGGTTATCTAGGTAATTTCGTGGGGACAGGTGATTTGGGGACCCTACACTTCCACCATCTTGCCCCTCCTCCTGTATGTTGCATTTTAGCTTTGGTTGTTTTCTTCATTTTGCGGAAGCTTTTCAATTTGATGAAGTCCCAATAGTAATTTTGCTTTTGTTTCCCTCACCTCAGAGGCATATCTAGAAAGAAGATCCAATGGACAATGTCAAAGACTTTGCTGCCTATCTTTTCTTCTTTGTATTGTTTCAGGTCTCACATTTAGGTGTTTCATCCATTTTGAATTTATTTTTTATATATATGGTATAAGAAAGTGGTCCAGTTTCATTCTTCTGTATGTGGCTGCCTGGTTTTCCTAACACCATTTGTTCTTATCCTGGGGTCATGGTTAGGGTTTGTTGAAGAGACTGTCTTTGTGCCTTTGGATATTCCTTGCTGCCTTGTAGTCGATTAATGGATCATAGAGTTACAGGTTTGTATCTTGTTTCGGATTTCCATTTTGTTCTATTGATCTAAGCATCTCCTGTTGGGAGATTCTTGATTGCTGATTCAATTTCTTTGCTGGTTATCTGTCTGTTCAAGTTTCTTATTTCTTCCTTTATCATTTTTGCTATGTTATATATTTCCAGGAATTGATCTATTTCTTCCAGGTTCTAGGTTGCTGGCATATAATTTTTCATAATGTTCTCTTATAATCATTTGTATTTCTGTAGTGTTGGTTGTTATTTCTCTTTTCTCATTTGTGATTTTATTTGGGTCCTTTCTCATCTTTTTATCTTTTTTCTTTTTTAAAGATTTTATTTATGGATTCATGCGAGACATAGGGAGACAGAGGGATAGGCCTAGGGAAAATGAGGCTGAATGCGGGGACCCTTGATCCCCCAGGTCCCCGGGATCCTGACCTGAGCCAAAGCAGATGCTCAACCACTGAGGTACCCAGGTTCCTTGCTGATTCAATTCTTTTGCTAGTTATGGGTCTGTTCACATTTTCTATTTCTTCCTATTTCAGATTTGCTCATTTGCACATTTCTAGGGATTTGTCCATTTCTTCCAGATCCCCCAGTTTGTTAGCATATAATTTCATAGTATTCCCTTATAATTGTCTAATTTTTCTGGTGTTGATTGTGATCTCTCTTCTCTCATTTGTGATTTTATTTATATAGGTCTTTTCTCTTTTCTCATTGATAAAGCTGGCTATGGCTTGATCCATTTTATTTATTATTTTGAAGATCCAGCTCTTAGTTTCGTTATTCCATTCTACTGTTTTGTTGTTTCTGTATTTTTTATCTCTGCTCTCATCTTTATTTTTTCCCTTCTTCTGTAGGCTTTAGGCTTTGTTTGCTATTTCTTTTCCAGCTCCTTTAGGTGTAGGGTTAGGTTGTATATTGGAGACTTCTTGTTTCTTGAGGTAGGACTGTATTGCTACGTACTTCCCTCTTAGGACTGCCTTTGCTACATCCCAGAGGTTTGGAGAAACATATTTTCATTTTCTTTTTTTTTAAAAAATATATATTATTTATTTATTTATTCATGAGAGACACAGGGAGAGAGAGAGAGAGGCAGAGACACAGGCAGAGGGAGAAGCAGGCTCCATGCACCGGGAGCCCGACGTGGGACTCGATCCCGGGTCTCCAGGATCGCGCCCTGGGCCAAAGGCAGGCGCCAAACCGCTGTGCCACCCAGGGATCCCCATATTTTCATTTTCATTTGTTTTAAATTTCCTCTTTAATTTCCTGGTTGATCCATTCATTCTCTAGTAGGATGTTCATAATCTCCACGTGTTTTTTGTCTGTCCAATTTTTTTCTTACTGTCGACTTCGAGTTTCATAGCATCGTGTTCCGAAAATGTACAGTGTGTGATATCAACTTCTTGTACCTGTTGTACCTGTTGAGGGCTGATTTGTGGCCCATGATATGATCTGTTCTGGAGAATATCCCATGTGCACTTGAAAGGAATGTGTATTCTGCTTTAGGAAGAAATATACAGACTATATCTGTTGAGTCCCTGTGGTCCAGTGTGTCAAGGCTATTGTTCCCCTGTTGATTTTCTGCATAGACAATCGGTCCATTGCCATAAGTGGGTGTCAAAATCCCCTGTCATTGTATTATTATCAGTGAGTTCCTGTACATTTGTTGTTAATTCATTTCTATATTTAGGTACCCATGTTGCAGCATAAATATTTAGTTGTTGGATCTTTTTTTTTAAATAAATTTATTTTGTATTGGTGTTGAATTGAACAACATTCCGAATAACACCCAGTGCTCATCCCGTCAAGTGTCCCCCTCAGTGCCCATCACCCATTCACACACACTTCTGCCCTCCTCCCCTCCCAGCACCCCTTACCTCCCCTCCCAGCACCCCTAGTTCATTTCGCAGAGTTAGGAGTCTTTATGTTCTGTCTCCCTTTCTGATATTTCCTATACAATTCTTCTCTATTCCCTTATATTCCCTTTCAGTATTATTTATATTCCACAAATGAATGAGAACATACACTGTTTGTCCTTCTCCATTTGACTTACTTCACTCAGCATAATACCTTCCAGTTCCATCCACATTGAAGCAAATGGTGGGTATCTGTCATTTCTAATGACTGAGTAATATTCCATTGTATATATAAACCACATCTTCTTTATCCATTCAACTTTGATGGACAGCGAGGCTCCTTCCACAGTTTGGCTATTGTGGACATTCCTAATATAAACATCAGGGTGCAGGTGTCCCGGCGCTTCATTGCATCTGAATCTTTGAGGTTAATCCCCAACAGTGCAATTTCTGGGTCGTTGTACAGGTCTATTTTTATCTCATTGTGGAACCTCCACAGAGTTTTCCAGAGTGGCTGCACCAGTTCACATTCCCACCAACAGTGGTTTCTATATTTAGGTACACCCATGTTGGCAGCATAAATATTTAGTTGTTTGATATTGATAGAGAGTCTTTTTAATTATGAAATATTGCCCTTCTTCATTTCTTCTTACAGTATTTGTTCTTTCTTTTTGAAATTTTAATTACTTATTTATATATTCATGAGAGATACACAGAGAAGCAGAAGAAGGAACATAGCAGAGTGAGAGGCAGGCTCCCCAAAGGGAGGCTGATGTGGGACTCGATCCTGGGATCCCAGGATCACACCCTGAGCCGAAGGCAGATGCTCAACCACTGAGCCACCATGTGTCCCCCAGGGTTTGGTTTCAAATCTCGTTTGTCTGATATAAGTATGGGTCCTCCAGCTTTCTTTTGATATCCATTAGTGTGATATATGATTTTCCATCCCCTGACTTTCAATCTGTTGGTGTTTATAGGTCTAAGGTGAGCATCCTTTAGGCAGCGTACAGATGGATGTTGTTTTTTAATAATAATATTATTTATGATAGTTAGAGAGAGAGAGGCAGAAAATTAGGCAGAGAGAGAAACAGGCTTCCCACCAGGAGCCCATTATGGGACTCGATCCCAGACTCCAGGATCACACCCTGAGTCAAAGGCAGAGGCTCAACCCCTGAGTCACCCAGGCATCCCGGATCCTGCTTTTTAAGCCACTCTGATACCCTATATGTTTTGATTGAAGCATTTAGTCTATCAGCATTCAGAGTGATTATTCAAAGATATGAACTTTGTGCATTTGTGTTACCGGAAGAGTTGGTGTTTCTGGTGACGTTCTCTGGGCCTTTCTAGTCTTTGTTGCGTTTGATCTCTTTTTTTTTCCCCCCACTAGAAGAGTCTCTCTTAAAATTCCTTACCGACTGGTTAAGTGGTCCTGAACTCCTTTATATGTTGCCTGTCTTGGAAAATCTTTATCTCTCTTTCTCTCCTGAATGACACACTTGCTGAAGAAAGAATTCATACAAATTGGACTCCAATAAAAAGAAATTTAAAAACAAAAAATAAATTATTGCTAATATGATTGAGGAAAATGGCATTTAGGAGGAAAACCAGAAGCAGAAAGAGAGGAGGACAGATTTCACTCTCCGTAGCCTACACAGGGACCTGGTATCCTTTCCTAGGAGGGCCCCCCCCCTCCGAAGGATGCTTCCTGCCCCTCTGCCCTCTTTGTTGGAACACAGCAGGCACATCTCCATGCCTCCAGCACCTCTGCAGTCATGGCTTATATCGTTTTCCATGTATCCTATTGGGGACCACAGCGTAGTGTATGTAACCATCTGGCTGCTGTTTGACAACATTGGGGGGATTCCTACTTTTGTTGGTTTTGAGGTGCATGTGTGTCTATCACATGCAGCTATCCCGTGCAGCTGTTGGATCCTCTGGCTGGGTCACCCAAAACCCCAAAATCGTTGGCAGAATATCATTTCTGGTGATGGCGCTGGGCGGCTAGCTGGGCTCTCCTGGCTATGCCGGGGCTCACTCGTGCAGGACTTTCAGCTGGAGGGTCAGCTGAGCTGGAAGTTCTGGCTCGGCCACATTCCCATATCCAGCAGTGGGTCCGGCCTCCCCTGGAAGGCACGTGGGGACATCAGCTGTGTTTGCCTGGCGGCGCCCCTGCAGGGGCTGGTTGGGGCCTAGGTGGTGCCCACTCCTCCTCTCTGGGGGTCTCTCCACGCCCCATGCAAAGAGTTCTGGGAGACACAGAAATGGGCTGGCTGTGCATTTTCGCACCACATCACTTTATTGACTTTCTACAGCAATCGGGCCCAGAGCCGTGGGTGCGTGCCTTCCCCTGGGGAAGGAGACCTTTCTGTCCTTTAAGTGGGGGCAAGAATCAAACAGGGTGGGTGGGCTGGTGCTGGAGTTCCCCACCTGGGAGCATGTGTGGACTCCGGGTGGGGGCATGTGTCCTGAGGTTTCAGCCTGAGTGACGGTTCTGAAGACAGCAGAGCTGACCTGGACCTGCAGCTCATGGGCTCCTGTGCTGGGTCCCCGCAGGGCAGCTGGACCCCAGCCTCGGGCCCTCTGGGGCCCCAGCACCTGGAGGAGCCTGCCTCATGGTGTGGGTGTGGGTGTGGCCCACCGGCTTACCCCTTCTCTCCCCACCCTGGGGTGTCCCGGGATCCCCAGGGCTGCCCTAGATAAGCAACCTGTATCTGTGTGGCATGCCCAGGGCCCAGGAGGCCACATCCAGCTTTGAGAGGGCTTGCTCAGCCCGGGGCCAGAATCCAGGGTTGGCCAGGGCCATGGGGGCCTGATTCCATTAGTCTTTGAGCTGGGACTGGTGGGGCCTCAAATCAACCCAGCCCCCACAGAGCCTGGGCCCAAGTCAGCCCAGGTCCCTCTGGGTTAGGGGCTGCTGTCCAGTGCAGGGTGTCCCACCCTCCAGGAGGGACCGTGAGTGGAGGCAGGGCAGGGCACAGTGTGTCCTCTGCACCACTCTCCTGTACACAAACTGTCCGGGGCTCCCTGCCTTCCCTCCTCCCTGCAACCCCTGGGTACTCAATGGGACACCCGGGATTCTGATGGGAGCAGGGTATCCAGAGAACCCCAGGGAGTCTGAGCATGTCCCACAAGGTGCAGCTGCACTGGGTCCTTGTTAGGGGCCAACGGTGTGGGGGTGGATGGTGTGTGGGCATGGGTATGACGGTGGTGCGGTGTGGGGGATGGTGTAGGAGGGATGGTGTTGGGGTATAGTGTGGGTGGGGATTGTGTGAGGCTGTGTGTGTGTAAGGGGGATGTTGTAGGGGCTATGTCACGGGGGATGATGATGTTAGGGGATGGTGTGGGTCTGGGGAATGGGAGGATGGTGTGGGGGGCCGGCAAACACAGGGCATCCCCTTTCTCTAAGATGCACACGGAGACGTCTACAGATAAAGGCGACCCCAGTCTGGGGTATGCTGTGTCACCTGCCCCTGGGGCCCCGTGTCGTGAGTGCAGGGCCCTGGCTGGACCAGGGGCATTATCTGGGGGTCATCATACTATGTATGTTTACAAATTGCAAATTGTCTCAAATTGAATGCATAGAATTTAGAAATATATAAAGTGCTGATGGTGGGTATCACCCTGACCCTTCCGACCCTCATCAGATTGATGTGTGTCCTCCTCCCATCACGGCCATGCACCCTGCCCCCAGGTCCCGTTACTTGCCCCATGGCCCCCACCCCAGCCCCCTGCTTTTCAGGGGCCGTCCCTCATCCCTTTGGGGTTCAGCTCACATGGCAATCCCTGGAGGTCCCGTCCTAGTGGCCTCCTCATCCCTGAGACCCCGAGGGTGGGGGCACGGTGTTCATCCCAAACAACCTACAATGCAGCCATGTGTTGTTGGCTGATGTTCTTCCCCCGGGCTCTGAAGCCTGGTGTTCCCTACCCAGAAGCCCCCGGTCCTCCTGGGTCCCGATCGCCCTGGCCCCTCAGCCTCACCCTACCCCATAGTAGTCCCAAAACATAACGTGACTGCTGAACATCCTGTTGACGTCCAGGTCCCCCAGCGTGATGTCCCTAGAGGAGACCAGGGCTTCCTCCTTCATTTCCTGTGGGAAAACCGGGGAGGAGGAGCTGACGTCAGGGACACAGACCCCAACCTGTCTGTCCTGGGCAGGGAGCCCTGGGGCCACCATGGGAGTGTGTACTGCCAAAACCTCCTTCCTTCCTCTGGAAGGCCAGGGATGGCGGGAGTGCCCACCGTGCCCATGGGAACTGTGTGACGACCTGTGCCCAGCTGTTGTAGGCAGGGAGGTGACTGTCACCCTGGGTGGGAGGGGATAGAGGTTCAGCCAAGGTGGGAGGGGACATGGGGGTGTTGTGCTCAAGATTGCGAATCCGAAAACCACTAAGGAGCTGACACCAATGCAAACACACAAGGGTTGATTTCCAAACTCGAGCTTGCGTCCAAGTACACCCAACACAGCGGAGCAGAGACTTGGACCCCGAGGTGGGTTTTAGCTGAGTTTTAAGGGCTGGTCTCGGGGTCCTCCAGAAGGGCTGGTGCAATTCCTCAAGTTCTATTTACATTTTGATATGGGGCCTTCAAGGGTATTGAGCTCTGCTCTCATTCTAATAGGCGCTTCCAGCCCTTGGCATGGGCTCAGTTTCATTCTATTGTGGGGAATTCTAGGACATTAAGCTGTAAAGTTTTTTTTTTCCTGTAACTGAAGTAATGTAAATTTCAGCTCTTCTTCACAGGGGCCTGGGATGGCTGGACTTGTTCGAACACTGAACTTAAAGTAGAAAGGCCTTCATTTTCTCGGCCTCCTTGCATCCAGTACCATCCTATCTAGCTCTTTCCCCTTCCCTGGAGCTCCTAAGAGAGCAATTGCAAATGACCTCAGCTTGGCAGCATGTGTTGGGAGAAAGGCCCAGGGATTTGGGATCAGGAAAACCTGGGTTGTGGGCGTCCCAGCTGTGCAGCAGGATTCCATGCTGCAGACTCTTATTCCCTAAGGCTATCTTGACAACTGACTTTGTACATAGAAAAGCTCTCCTTTATCTTTAAAAGATGAGGAGCGAGTCAAAGTTTTTTTTCTCTGCCCATCTAATTGCTCAGATTCCAATCTGAGACATATTTCCTGTTAATAAGGATAATTTACTATCCGTAGTACTATGGTTAAAATATTCTGACACAAGTAATTCAGAGGGATGAGGGTTTCTCATCTCTTTTTTCACAGCTCAGTCACTCCTCAGGAAATGCATCTTTATGGATTTGGAAAGAACTGAGAGACATTATTAAAATGGTCCTATTCTTATGTGAAGGATTCTTCCCTGAGATTCTTCCCCTATTTCAACTGACACTGAAACACTGTGAACTCTTTGGAAGACAAATGTCAAGGAAATAAATGTTATGCATTGCTAATTTTAAATGCACTTGCAATATGGTGTCTATTATAATAGAAGTATTTTTATCTGATTTTTGCTATTTATTATCCGTTCCTGATTTTCAGGTTGAGGAGGCATTATACGTGTTCATAAGTGTTGTTCTTTCCTTCTGATCTAAAATTCTTACTTTGTTTCCATCAAAGGAACTCTTTAAGAATAAGGCAAAAGTTAATCCAACGATTCTTAAAATGTCTTCACACTTGGAGCCTGATTCATTTAAGTCAATTTTCAAAATAAATCTTATTTATTAGGAAAAAAACAAAGATTTATAGGGAAATTGAGAAGATAGTACAGAGCATTCTCATGCACTTGCACTCAATTTCTCCAATTATTGATACCTTATATTAGTAAGGTACAAATATTAGCTAATGAATCAATATTAAAAACTTCACATTAAAAAAAGACAAAAAAAAAGAAAAAAAAGGCCATAGTTTATTCAGATTTCCTTAGTTTTTGCTAAATCACCATCCCTCATATCACACTCCATTTGTCCTCATGTTTTCTTAGGCTCCTCTGGATTGTGACAGTCTTTCAGCCTTTCCTTGTTGTTTTTGAACTGGAACACTTTGAGAAGTAGAGTATTTTGTAAAATTTCCCTCAGTTGGGACATGTCTGTTGTTTATCTCATGACTGAACTGTTTTTGTGGATTATATACAGAGATATACTGCCATTTTCATTATATCATATAAAGGATAGATACTATCAACATGATTTATCAGTCTTGGTATCGATCTGATCATCTTGCTGAGGTAGTGTTTGTCAGCTTTCTCAGTAGTAAATTCATTCTTTATTATTATTAATTATTATTATTATATTATCAATATTATTTTAAGTTTTTCATATTATATTTTGTAGAGGAAGTTACTATGTGTATTCCACACGTAAGAGTGGGAAGCTATGCTCACGAACTTGAGGGTGGAATGTCTTCACAAATTGTTTGAAATTCTTCTACATGGGCGATTTCTCTTCCTTGTGGGTTTGCTTGTTTGCTTCTTTTTCAAAGATGTTTTTTATTTATTTGAGAGAGTGAGGAGAGATAAAGCATGAGCAAGAGAGGCAGAGGGAGAGGGAGAAGCAGGTTCCCTGCTGAACAGGGAGCCTGCCTTGGGACCTGGATCATGATCTGAGCCTAAGGCAGAAGCTTAACTGACAGAGCCACACAGGTGCCACTCACTCTTTCTTTCTTTCTTTCTTTCTTTCTTTCTTTCTTTCTTTCTTTCTTTCTTTCTTTCTTTCTTCCTTCCTTCCTTCCTTCCTTCCTTCCTTCCTTCCTTCCTTCCTTCCTTTCTTTCTTTCTTTCTTTCTTTCTTTCTTTCTTTCTTTCTTTCTTTCTCTCTTTCTTCTCAAGCCAGCAACCTCTGAGGAATTCCTCCCTCAGATGGGAGCTACATACTAACATCCAAACCAGAGTACCTAGCTGAAAGCTCTCTCTCTGGGGAAATTCCCTTTCGGAGATGAGCTGAAACGTGGTCCTGCCATGTTCCACACTGTCTGCAGATAGAGTTACGAGCATCCTCAATAGACATGTTTGTCAGAAGCTCATGGGACGCAAGGGGCAAGCTGCAGTCTTCAACATTGTGTCTCCAGGTGTAGTAAAGCGGTATTCATGGAACATCCTGAATTACAATGCTGCCACATTCTCATGGCCAGTAGAATGCAGTTAGTAGAAAGTTGGCTTCAGGCATGCCTCCTTTTGAAAGTTGAGCTCAGGGCAGAACCCTCCCGCATCCTGCCTACCCATAGTCCTAGCTGCTAACATCCTTATGTTAGGTGTTGAGAGAGGTTGGAGAAATGCAAGTGGAAGTGTCAGGACTGTCCTCACGTATATCTGAGATCAATACAGCGATTGCCAACATCCTTATTCAATTAGAGTGTAGCTCCGGTATACCTTGCCTCGATAAGTGTCTAGCAGACATCGGCCTGCAAAGCATACACACTTCTGAGAGTTCAACTTATGTCCTCTAACTCCTCCATCCTGACAGGCTGTATGTTCCACTTCCACAGCATTTCATTGTATGCAGGACAGTAGCGGAGTGAAAACCAAGTGTCTGCCTTGTCAATTTCGCGCCTAACGTACAGCTGCCTGCAAGGCATGCGCACTCCTTTGGATTGAGCTTATGGCTTATGCCTCCCACATGCTGACCGTCTGCACACTTCACTTCCAAAGGATTTCTTTCGATATGGGACTCAAGTTTTGCGAGAGGCAAATGTGTCTTAGTTCAATCCTGCGACTTCTGAGGAATTCCTCCCTCAGATGGGAGCTACATACTAACTTCCAATCCTGAGTACCTAGCTGAAACCTCTCTCTCTGGGAAATTTCCTTTTGCGAGATGAGCTGACACGCGGTCCTTCCCAGTTCCACACTGCCTGCAGATGCTGTTACGAACATCCTCACTAGACATGTTTATCAGAAGCTCATGGGATGCAAGGGCCAGCTGTAGGCTTCAATGGTTGTGCCTCCAGGTGCAGTAGAGCAGTATTCATGGAAGGTAGCGCTTTACAATTCTGCTACATTCTCATGGCCATCAGAACGACCTAGTAGAAAGCTGGCTTCTAGGCATGCTTCCTTTTGAGAGCTGAGCTCAGTGCCGGACCCTCCCACATCCTTCCCGCCCGAAGACATAACTGCTAATATCCTTATGTTAGGTGCTGGGTTAGGGCGGCGAAATGCATGTGGAAGTGTCAGGCCTGTACTCACGATTATCTGAGTTGAATACAGCGATTTCAAATGGCCTTCTTCAAAGAGTGTAGCTAGTTTCTAACTCCCATGTACGAGTGGGTAGCAGACATCTGCCTTCCAGGCGTACACACTTTTGAGAGTTGAGCTTATGGCCTGTGCTTCCCACATCCTGCCTGCAGGTACACTTTGCTGCTAACAGGCATAGGCTCAATGCGTCACTGAAGTGTTGTGAGGGGTAAGTGGAAAGTCCCGGCACACAAGACTTGTGCCTCCAAGCTCAATCCAGCGATTTCCTAGTAATTCCTGTCTTAGACAAATGCTACATACTAAGTTCCATACGTGAGAATCTAGCTGAACCCCGAGTCCAAAAGCATCTCTCTTCTGAGATTTGAGCTCTCACCCAGTCCCTCACAGTTCCACACTGCCTGCAGAATGAGTTTTGAACATCTTCACCAGAGACGTTTGTCAGAAGCTTGTGAGACGCAAGTGGAATAATGCAGGCCTGGAAGGTCTCCAGGTGCAGTAGAGTGGTATTCTTCAAACCTCCTGAGGTAGAAGACTGCTATGGTCTCACGGCCATTAGAACGCAGCCTTTTGAATGCTGGCTTCTAGGCACGCTCTCTTGTGAGAGCTGAGCTCAGGGCAGGACCCTCCCGCATCCTGCCTGCCCATCGTCATAGCTGCTAACATCCTTACGTGAAGTGCTGGAAGAGATTAGAGAAATGCGAGTGGAAGTGTCAGGACTGTACTCACGTGTACCTGAGTTCAATACAGCGATTGCCAACGTCCTTAATCAATTAGAGTGTAGCTCGTGTATACATCACCTCGATGAGTGTCTAGCAGACATCGGCCTGCAAATCATAGAGACTTCTGAGAGTTGAGCTTATGGCCTGTACCTCCGCATCATGACTGCCTGTACGTTCCTCTTCCACAGCATTTTGTTGTATTCGGGAGAGTAGCCGAGTGAAAACCAAGTGTCTGCCTTGTCAATTTCGCACCTAGCGGACAGGTGCCTCCCAGGCATGCACACTCCTTTGGATTGAGCTTATGGCTTGTACCTCCCACATGATTACCGCCTGTACACTTCACTTTCAAGGATTTCCTTCGATATGGGTCGCAAGTTTTGCGAGAGGCAAGTGTCTCTTAGTTCAATCCAGCGACTTCTGAGGAATTCCTCCCTCAGATGGGAGCTACATACTTACTTCCAAACCTGAGTGCCTAGCTGAAAGCTCTCTCTCTGGGGAATTTCCTTCTGCGAGATGAGCTGAGACGCAGTTCTTTCCTGTTCCACACTGCATGGAGATGCAGTTACGAACATCCTCACTAGACATGTTTGTCAGAAGCTCATAGGACGCAAGGGCCACCTGCAGGCTTCAATGGTTGTGTCTCCAGGTGCAGTAGAGCGGTATTCATGGAACGTCCCATCTTATAATGCTGCTACGTTCTCACGGCCATCAGAAAGAGCTAGTAGAATACTGGCTTCTAGGCATGCCTCCTTTTGAGAGCTGAGCTCAGGGCAGGGCCCTCCCGCATCCTGCCTGCCTGTAGTCGTAGCTACTAACATCCTTATGTTAGGTGTTGGCAGAGGTTGGAGAAATGCAAGTGGAAGTGTCAGGACTCTACTTACGTGTATCTGAGTTCAATACAGGATTGCCAACGTCCTTGTTCAATTAGAGTGTAGCTCGGATATACCTCGCCTCGATAAGTGTCTAGCAGACATTGGCCTTCAAAGCATACACACTTTTGAGAGTTGACCTTCTGGTCTGTACCTCCCCCCTCCTGACTGCCTGTACGTTCCACTTCCACAGCATTTCGTTGTATGCGGGATAGTAACGGAGTGAAAACCAAGTATCTGCCTTGTCAATTTCGTGCCTAGTGGACAGCTGCCTGCAAGGCATGCACACTCCTTTGGCTTGAGCTTATGGCTTGTACCTCCCACATGCTGACCGCCTGTACGCTTCACTTTCAAAGGATTTCGTTCGATATGGGACGCAAGTTTTGCGAGAGGCAAGTGTCTCTTAGTTCAATCCAGCGACTTCTGAGGAATTCCTCCCTCAGATGGGAGCTACATACTTACTTCCAAACCTGAGTGCCTAGCTGAAAGCTCTCTCTCTGGGGAATTTCCTTCTGCGAGATGAGCTGAGATGCAGTTCTTTCCTGTTCCACACTGCATGGAGATGCAGTTACGAACATCCTCACTAGACATGTTTGTCAGAAGCTCATGGGGCGCAAGGGCCAGCTGCAGGCTTCAATGGTTGTGTCTCCAGGTGCAGTAGAGCGGTATTCATTGTATTCGTACCGCCTACAATTCTGCTACATTCTCATGGTCATCAGAATGAGCTAGTATAAAGCTGGCTTCTAGGCATGCTCTGTTGTGAGAGCTGAGCTCAGGGCAGGACCCTCCCGCATCTTGCCTGCCCATAGTCATAGCTGCTAACATCTTTACGTGGAGTGCTAGGAGATGTTAGAGAAATGCTACTGGAAGTGTCAGGACTATACTCACGTGCATCTGACTTCAATACAGCGATTGCCACGTCCTTGTTCAATTAGAGTGTAGCTCAGGTATACCTCGCCACGATAAGTGTCTAGCAGACATCGGCCTGCAAAGCATACACACTTCTGAGAGTTGAGCTTATGACCTGTACCTCCCCCATCCTGACTGCCTGTATGTTCCGCTTCCACAGCATTTCGTTGTATGCGGGAGAGTAGCGGAGTGAAAACCAAGTGTCTGCCTTGTCAATTTTGCACCTAGCGGACAGCTGCCTCCAAGGCATGCACACTCCTTTGGATTGACCTTAGGACTTGAACTTCCCACATGCTGACCGCCTGTATGCCTCGCTTCAAAAGGATTTCTTCCATACGGGACGCAAGTTTTGCGAGAGGCAAATGTGTCTTAATTCAATCCAGCAACTTCTGAGGAATTCCTCCCTCAGGAGGGAGCTACATACTAACTTCCAAACCTGAGAATCCAGCTGAAAGCTCTCTCTCTGGGGAATTTCTTTCTCGGGAAGAGTGACACGCCGTACTTCCCAGTTCCACACTGCCTGCAGATGCAGTTATGAACATCCTCACTAGACATGTTTGTCAGAAGCTCATGGGACACAAGGGCCAGCTGCAGGCTTCAATGGTTGTGTCTCCAGGTGCAGTAAAGCTGTATTCATGGAACATCCTGAATCACAATGCTGCCATGTTCTCATGGCCATCAGAACGCAGTTAGTAGAAAGCTGGCTTCGAGGCATGCCTCCTTTTGAAAGTTGAGCTCAGGGCAGGACCCTCCCGCATCCTGACCTCCTGTAGTCATAGCTGCTAACATCCTTATTTTAGGTGTTGGGAGAGGTTGGAGAAATACAAGTGGAAGTGTCAGGACTGTACTCATGTGTATCTGAGTTTAGTACAGCGATTGCCAGCATCCTTGTTTAATTAGAGTGTAGCTTGTGTATACTTTGCCTCGATAAGTGTCTAGCAGACATCGGCCTGCAAAGCATACACACTTCTGAGAGTTGAATTTATGCCTTGTACCTCGCACATGCTGACTGCAGGTACACTTCGCTCCTATAAGGCCTAGGATCGATGCGTGACAGAAGTTTTGTCAGAGGTTAGTGGAAGGTGCCGGCCCACACAATTAGTCTCCAAGCCCAATCCAGAGATATGTGAGGAACTGCTCTCTAGGATTGCTGCGACATACTAAGTTCCATACATGAGAAGCTAGTTGAACAGTGTCCAAAGGGTACTTTCTTCTGAGACTTGAGCTCACCTCCAGTCCCTCACAGTTCCACACGGCTTTCAGATGAAAATTTGAACATCCTCACTAGACGTGTTGGTCAGAAGATCATAGGACAAAAGGAGCTAGCTGCAGGCTTCAATGCTTGTGTCTCTAGGTGCAGTAGAGCAGTCTACATGGAACCTCCTGACTTACAAAGTAGCTACATACTCACGGCCATAAGAACCCAGCTAGTGGAAAGGTGCATTCGAGGCATGCTGCTGAGGATCAGAGTCACCAGTTCCAGGTGAGGGACAGGTGGGGCCAGAGTCACTGGTACAGAAGAGGCCAAAGTGAGGACCAGAGTTACCAGGTCCAGGTGAGTCCCGGTGTGGAATAGAGGAACCATATCCCGATGATGCCCAGGTAGGGACCAGAGTCACCGGGTCCAGATGAGGCCCAGGTGGGGAACATATTCACTAGGTTCAGGTGAGGCCCAGTTGAGGACCAGAGTCACCAGGTCGGGTTGAGGCCTAGAGGGGTACCAGAATCACCTGGTCCAGGTGACATCCAGATGGGGACCAGAGTCACCAGGTCAGGGTGAGGCCCAGAGGGGTTCCAGAGTCATCATGTCAAGGCGAGGCTCAGGTGTGGAACAGAGTAACCAGGTCCCAATGATGCCCAGGTGAGGACCAGAGTCACCAGATCTGGGTGAGGCCCAGATACGATCAGAGTCACCAGTTCCAGGTGAGGCCAAGGAGTCCACAGCAATCATGTACAGGTGGGGAACAAAGTCACCAGGACTGGGTGAGGCCAAGATGGGGACCAGATTCACCAGGTTCAGGTGAGGCCCAGGTGGTGACCAAAATCACCAGGTCCGGGCGAGGACCAGGTAAGGACCAGATTCACCAGGTGCATGTGAGGCCCATGTGGGGACTTGAGTCACTAGGTATGGGTGAGGCCCAAGTGGCAACCCCACTCACCAGGTCCAGGTGAGGCCAACCTTCAGGCCAGAGTCACCAGATCCAGGGGAGGCCCTGGTGGGGACCGGAGTCCCCAGGTAAATGTGAGGCTAGAAGGACACCACAGTCACCAGGTCGAGGTGTGGTCATGTGGGAATGAGAGTCACCAGGTCCAGGTGAAACCCAGGTGGGGACCACAGTCACCAGGTCCAGATTGAGGCCTAGGTGGGGGGCCCAGAGTCATCAGGGCCAGGTGAGGCCAAAGTGTGGAGCAAAGTTATCAGGTCCAGGTGAGTCCCAGGTGGGGACCAGTCACCTCATCCAGGTGAGACCCACAAGAGTAGTGCCTCCAAGCTCAATCCCTCGATTTCCTAGTAGTTCCTGTCTTAGACTGGTGCTACATAATAAGTTCCATACTAGGTAATCGAACCCTGCATCCAACGGCAACTTACATTCGAGAGTTGGGCTCACACGCATTCCCTCACAGTTCCACACTGCCTGCAGAATGTCCTTCCAATGTCTTCACCAGAGATGCTTGTCAGAAGCTTGTGAGATGCAAGTGGAATAATGCAGGCCTGGAAGGTGTCTCCAGGTGGAGTAGAGTGGTATTCTTGGAACCTCCTGAGTTAGAATACTGCTGCGTTCTCAGGGCCAGAAGAATGCAGCTAGTTGAAAGCTGGCTTCTAGACATGCTTCCTTGTGAGAGTTGAGGTGAGGGCAGGACTCTCCCGCTACCTGACTGCCTGTAGACATAGGTCCTAACATCCTTATGTTAGGTGCTGGAAGAGGTTGTGAAAAGCATGTAGATGTCTCAGGCTTGTAGTCATGTGTAACTGAGTTCAATACAGCGATTTCCAACAGCCTTGTTCAATTAAAGTGTAGCTAGTTTCTAACTCCCATAAAAGAGTGGCTAGCAGACAGCTGCCTGCAAAGCATACACGCTTCTGAGAGTTGAGCTTATGGGCTGTACCTCCCACAATCTGACGGCCTGTGCGGATCGCTTCCACAGCATTCCGTTCTATGCGGGACAGTAGCGGAGTGAGAACCAAGTGTCTGCATTGTCAATTTCGCGACTACCGGACACCTGCCTCCAAGTGATGCACACTCCTTTGAATGAGCTTATGGCTTGTTCCTCCCACATGCTGACCGTCTGTACCTTTCACTTCGAAAGGACGTCGTTCGATACGGGACACAAGTTTTGTGAGAGGCAAGTGTCTCCCAGCCCAATCCAACGACTTCTGAGTAATTCCTCCCTCAGAAGGGAGCTACATACTAACTTCCAAACCTGAGTACCTAGTTGAAAGCTGTCTCTCTGGGGAACTTCCTTCTGCAAAATGAGCTGACACGCGGTCCTTCCCAGTTCCACGCTGCCTGCAGATGGAGCTACGAACATCCTCACTAGACATGTTTGTCAGAAGCTCATGGGACTCAAGGGGCAAGCTGCAGGCTTCAACGGTTGTGTCTCCAGGTGCAGTAGAGCTTTATTCATGGAACAACCTGACTTCCAATGCTGTAAAGTTTGGGTGAGGTTACGGGTTAGGGTTAGGGTTAGGGTCCTGTTTAAGCTTAGGGTTAGGGTTAGGGTTAGGGTTCAGGTTAGGTTAGGGATAGGTTCAGGGTTAGGGGTAGGCTATGGGTTAGGGTTAGAGTTAGGTTATGGGTTAGGGTACGGGTTAGGTTACGGATTAGGGTACGGGTTAGTGTTAGCGTTAGGGTTAGGGTACGGGTTAGGGTTAGGTTTAGGGTACGGCTTAGGGTTCGGTTTAGGTTTATGGTTACCATTAGGGTTAGGGTATGGGTTAGGTTTAAAGTTAGGGTACTGTTTAGGGTTAGGGTTAGGGTTAGGTTACGGGTTAGGGTTAGGGATAGGGTAAGGGTTAAGGTAGGATTAGGTTAGGGTTAGGGTTAGGGTTAGGATTAGGGATTGGGTTTCGTTAGATTTAGGGTTGGGGTAAGGTTAGGGTTAGGGTACGGGTTGGAGTTTGGGTTAGGGTACGGGTGAGGGTTAGGGTAAGCGTTAGGGTATGGGTTATGATTAGGGTACGGTTTAAGGTTAGGTTTAGGGTTAGGGTATGGGATAGGGTTAGGTTTAGGGTACTGTTTAGTGTTAGGGTTAGTGTTAGGTTACAGGTTAGGGTTACGGTTAGGGTTAGAGTACGGGTTAGGGTTAGAGTTAGAGTTTGGGTTATATTTAGGGTTAGGGTTAGTGTTAGGGTTATGATTAGGGTTCGGTTTAGGCTTAGGTTTAGGGTACAGATTAGGGTTAGGGTACGGGTTAGGGTTAGGGTTTGGGTACGGTTTAGAGATATGGTATGGATTATGTATGGGTTAAGGTATGGGTTAGGGTACTGGTAACAATTAGGGTTTGGGTTAGGTTTAGGGTACGGGTTAGGGTTAGGTTTAGGGTTAGGGTTAGGGTACAGGATAGGGTTAGGTTTAGGGTTAGTGTTAGGGTTTGGGTTAGGGTACGGGTTAGGGTTAGGTTTATGGTACTGTTTAGGGTTAGGGTTAGGTTTAGGTTACGGGTTAGGGTTAGGGTTAGGGTAGGTTACGGGTTAGGGTTAGTGTTAGGATTAGGTTTCGGTTAGGGTTAGGGGTATGGTTAGGGTTTAGGGTTAGAGTTAGGGTTAGGGTACTGTTTAGGGTTAGGTATAGTGTTAGGTTTAGTTTATGGGTTAGGGTTAGGGTACGGGTTACGGTTAGAGTACGGGTTACGGTTAGGGTTAGGGTATGGGTTAGGGTTAGGGTACAGTTTAGGGTACGGGTACGGGTACGGGTTAGGGTATGGGATACGTTTAGGGTTAGGGTTAGGGAATGGGTTAGGGTTAGGGTTGGGGTTAGGCTTAGGGTACGGGTTCAGGTTAGGGTTAGGGGTGGGGTATGGGTTTGTTTATGGGTTAGGGTATGGGTACGGTTATGGGTTAGTGTACAGGTTAGTGTTAGGGTTCGGGTTAGGGAACGGGATAGGATTAGAGTTTGGGTACGGGTTAGGGTATAGGTTAGGGTACAGGTTAGGTTACGGTTTAGGGTTAGGGTACAGGTTAGAGTTAGGGTTCAGGTTAGGGTTGGGTTAGGGTTAGGTTTAGGGTAGGGTTAGGTTTAGGATTACGGTACGGGTTAGCGTACTCATTAGGGTTAGGGTTAGGGTACGGGTTAGGGTAGGGTACGGGAGAGTTAGTGTTAGAGTTAGGGTACGGGTTTGGGTTAGAGTTAGGGTTAGGGTACGGCTTAGTGTTAGTTTAGGGTTAGGGTTAGGTTAAGGTACACGTTAGGGTTAGGGTTAGGGTACTGTTTAGGATTAGGTTTAGTTTACGGGTTAGGGTTAGGGTTAGGGTTAGTTTACGTGTTAGGGATAGGGTTTGGGTGAGGTTTAGGGTTAGGTTAGGGTTAGGGTTAGGTTTAGAGATAGGGTTAGGGTTATGATTAGTGTTAGGGTTAGGTTATGGGTAGTTTTAGTGTGAGGGTACGGGTTATGGTTAGGGTTAGGGTAGGGTACGGCTTAGGGTTAGGGTATGGGTTAGGGTTAGTGTTAGGGTTAGGAGTTAGGGTTAGGGTTAGGGTTTGGGTTAGGGTTAGGGTTATAGTTATGGTTAAGGGTTAGGGTTAAGGATTAGGGTTAGGGTTAGGGGTTAGGGGTTCGGGTTTGGGTTAGGGTTAAGGGTTAGGGGTTAGGGTTAGGGGTTAGGGTTATGGTTAGGGTTAGGAGTTAGGGTTAGGTTTTGGGTTAGGGTTAGGGTTATGGTTAGGGTACAGCTTAGGGTTAGGTTTAGGGTTAGTGTTAGGGTTAAGGTACATGTTTGGGTTAGGGTTAGGGTACTGTTTAGGGTTAGGGTTAGGGTTAGGTTTAGTTTATGGGTTAGTGTTAGGATCAGGGTTAGGTTTAGTTTACGTTCAGGGATATGGTTAGGGTGAGGGTTAGGGTTAGGTTAGGGTTAGGGTTAGGTTTAGATATAGGGTTAGGGTTATGATTAGAGTTAGGGTTAGGTTTAGAGGTAGTTTCAGTGTTAGGGTACGGGTTATGGTTAGGGTTAGGGTAGGGTACGGTATAGGGTTAGGGTACGGGTTAGGGTTAGTTTTAAGGTTAGGATTAGGGTACGGGTTAGGGTTAGTGTTAGGGCACCATTTAGGGTTAGTGTACGGGTTAGCGTTAGGGTTGGGGTTAGCATAAGGGTTAGGGCATGGGTTAGGATTAGGGTTAGTGTATTGTTTGGGTTAGGGTCAGGGTTAGATTTAGGTTACGTGTTAGGGTTAGGGTACGGGTTAGGGTTAAGATACAGGTTAGGGTTAATGTACGGGTTAGGGTTGGGGTTAGGGTATGGTTTAGGGTTAGGGTACGGGTTAGGGTTAGGGTACGGGTTACAGTTAGTTTTCGGTTAGGGTTAGGGTATGGGTTAGGGTAAGGGTTAGGGTTAGGTTTAGGGTTAAGTGTTGAGGTTAAGGGTTACGGATAGCGTTAGTGGTCATTGTTAGGGGTTAGGGTTAGGGTACTGGTTAGGGTACGGGTTAGGGTTAGTGTTAGGGTTAGGGTACGGGTTAGGGTTAGTGTTAGGTTACGGGTTAGTGTATGGGTTAGGTTTCGGGTTAGGTTTAGGGTTAAGGTTAGGGTTAGTGTTAGGGTTAGTGTTAGGGTTAGGGTGAGGGGTTAAGGTTAGTGTTAGGGTTAGGGGTTAGGGTTAGGTTTAGGGTTAGGGTACGGGTTACCGTTAGAGTACGGGTTACGGTTAGGGTTAGGGTACAGGTTTGGGTTAGGGTATGGTTTAGGGTTAGGGTACAGTTTAGGGTACGGGTGCGGGTTAGGGTTAGGGTATGGGTTATGGTTAGTGTAAGGGTTAGGGATAGGGTTACTGTACGGGATAGGGTTAGGGTATGGGTTAGGGTACGGGTTAGGGTTAGGTTTAGGGTACGGGTTAGATTTAGGGTATAGGTTAGGGTTAGGTTTAGTTTATGGGTGAGTGTTAGGGTTAGGGTACAGGTTAGTGTATGGGTTAGGTTTCAGGTTAGGTTTAGGGTTAGGTTTAGAGTTAGGGGTTAGGGTTAGTGTTAGGGTTAGGGTTAGGGTTAGGGTTAGCGGTTAGTGTTAGGTTTAGGGTTAGGGTTAAGTGTTAGGTTTAAGGGTTAGGGATAGTGTTAGGGTTAGGGTTAGGGGTTAGGGGTAGGGTTAAGGTTAAGGGTTAGTGTTAAGGGTTAGGGTTAGGGGTTAGGTGTTAGGGTTAGTGTTAGTGTTAGTGTTAGGGTTAAGGTTAGGGCTTAATGTTAGGGTTAGTGTTAGGGTTTGGGTTAGTGTTAGGATTAGGGTTAGGGTTAGGGTTAAGGGTTAGGGTTAGGTTTAGGGTTAGTGGTTAGGGGTTCAGGTTAGGGGTAGGGGTAGGGATTAAGGTTAGGGTTAGGGGTTAGGGTTAGGTTTTGGTTTGGGTTTAGGGTTAGGTTTTGTTTTAGGGTTAGGTTTATGGGTTAGGGTTTAGGGTTAGGGTTAGGTGTTAGGGTTAGGGTTAGGGTTAGAGGTTATGGTTATGGTTATGGTTAGGTATGTGTTAGGGTTAGTGTTAGGATACGGGTTAGGGTACAGGTTAGGGTAAGGGTTAGTGTTAGAGTACTGGTTAGGGTTAGGGTTAGGGGACGGGTTAGTGCACGGGTTAGGGTAAGGGTTAGGATACGGGTTAGGGTTGGGGTACAGTTTAGTGTTAGGGTACCTGTTAGGGTTAGGGTATGGGTTAGGGTTAGGGTACGGCTTAAGTTTAGGGTTAGTGTTCGGGTTAGGGTTAGGGTTTAGGGGTTAGGGTTAGGGTTAGTATTATGGTTAGGGTTAGGGTTAAGGGTTAGGGTTAAGGGTTAGGGTTAGGATAGGTTTAGTGTTAGGGGTTAGGGGTTAGGGTTAAGGATTTGATTCGATTCAATTCTTTATTTTTATTTTTTTAAAGATTTTTAAAATTTATTTATGATAGACATAGAGAGAGGCAGAGACACAGGAGGAAGGAGAAGCAGGCTCCATGCAGAAGCCCGATGTGGGACTCGATCCCAGGTCTCCAGGATCATGCCCCGGGCTGCAGGCAGCGCTAAGCCGCTGCGCCACTGGGGCTGCCCTCGATTCTTTTTGATTCGATTCGATTCGATTCAATTCTTTTCGATTCAAATCAATTCAATTCTTTTCAATTCGATTCTTATCGATTCGATTCTTTTCGATTCTATAGATTCTTTTCTATTCAATTCAATTTGATTCGATTCGATTCTTTTCGATTCGATTCGGTTCGAGTCTTTTTGATTTGATTCGTTTCGATTCGATTCTTTTCAGTTCGATTAGATTCAAATCTTTTCGATGCGATTCAATTCGATTCTTTACGATTCGATTCAATTCTTTTCAATTCGACCTGATTTTTTTCGATTCGATTCGATTCGATTCTTTTCCATCGATTTGATACGATTCTATTCTTTTCGATTCGATTCTCTTCAATTCGATTCGATTCTATTCTTTTCGATTCTATTCGATTTTTTGATTCGATTTGATTCCTTTCGATTCGATTCAATTCGATTCAAATCTTTCATTTCGATTCGATTGTTTTCGATTCGATTCGATTTTTTTCGATTCGATTCTTTTGATTTGATTCAATTCGATTAGAATCTTTTCGAATCGATTCTATTCTTTTCGATTCGATTCGATTATTTTCGATTTGATTCGATTTTTTCCGTTTAGATTCTATTCTTTTCTATTTGATTCAATTCGATTCGATTCGATTCAATTCTGCTCGATTCGATTCGATTCAATTCGATTCAATTTGATACTTTTCGATTCGATTCTTTTCGGTTTGATTCGATTCTTTTCGAGTTGATCGATTGTTTTCAATTCATTTCGATTCAATTATTTTCAATTCGATGCAAATCGATTATTTTTGATTTGATTTGATTCGATTCGATTATTTTCGATTCGATTTGATTCAATTCAATTCTTTTCGATTGGATTATTTTCGATCAATTTGATTATTTTCGATTTGATTCAATTATTTTCGATTCAATTCGATTGGATTATTTTCGATTTGATTCGATGCGAATCAATTATTTTCGATTCAATTTGATTTGATGCAATTATTTTTGATTCAATTCAAATCAATTTGATTATTTTTGATTCGATTTGATTGGATTCGATTCGATTATTTTCGATTGGATTCAATTATTTTTGATTCAATTCAAATCAATTTGATTATTTTTGATTCGATTTGATTGGATTCGATTCGATTATTTTCGATTCGATTCAATTATTTTTGATTCGATTAGATTGTTTTCTATTCAATTCAATTATTTTCGATTCAATTTGGTTTGATTCGAATCGATTATTTTCGATTCAATTTGATTTGATTCGGTTCTATTATTTTCGATTCGATTCGATTTGATTCGATTCGATTATTTTTGATTCGATTACTTTCAATTTGATTCCATTCAATTCTTTTCGATTTGATTCGATTATTTTCTATTCGAATCAGTTCGATTCTTTTCGATTGGATTATTTTCGATCAATTTGATTATTTTCGATTCGATTATTTTAAACTCGATTCGATTATTTTCGATTCGATTTGATTATTTTCGATTCGATTCAATTCTTTTCAATTCGTTTTGATTATTTTCCATTCGAATCGATTTGATTATTTTCGATTCGATTATTTTAAACTCGATTCGATTATTTTCAATTCGATTTGATTATTTTCGATTCAATTCAATTCGATTATTTTCGATTCGATTCAATTCGATACGAGTCGATATTTCGATTTGATTCAATTCGATTATTTTCGGTTCGATTCGGTTCGATTATTTTTGATTCTATTCTATTTGATTCAATTATTTTCGATTCAATTAGATTCTTTTCGATTCGATTCGATTGTTTTCGTTTCCATTCTATTTGATTGTTTTTGATTCGATTGATTCAATTCAATTATTGTCGATTCGATTCGATTCTCTTCATTTCCATTCTTTTCGATTTGAATAATTGAATCGAATCGAATCGAATTGAAAGGATTTGATTCGAATTGAATAGAAAGGAATCGAATCAAATCAAATCGAAATGAATCGAATCGAATCAAATCGAAAAGAATCGAATTGAATCAAAAAGAATCAAATTGAAAAAAATCTAATCGAAACGAATCGAAGTGAAAAGAATCAAATCGAATCAAATCGAAAAGAATCTAATCAAATCGATAAAAATCGAATTGAATTGAATCGAATCGAACAGAATCAAATCAAATGACATCGAAAAGAAGCGAATCGAAAAGAATTGATGCAGTTGAAAAGAATCGATTCGCATTGAATCAAATAGAATAGAAAAGAATCGAATCAAATTGAATTGAAACAAATTGAAAAAGATTCGATTCGATTAATTACGATGCAAATCAATTATTTTTGATTCGATTCGATTCTTTTGGATTCGATTCGATTTTCGATTCGAATCGATTCGATTCTTTTCGATTCGATTATTTTAGATTCGATTCGATTATTTTCGATCGATTCGATTATTTTCGATTCAATTTGATTATTTTCGTTTGGATTCGATTCAATGATTCGATTCGATTATTATCGATTCGATTTGATTCGATTCTTTTCGATTCGATTCGATTATTTTCGATTCGATTATTTTCAATTTGATTCAATTATTTTCGATTCGATTCGATTATTTTCGATTCAATTTGATTCGATTCTTTTCGATTCTATTTGATTCAATGCGAATCGATAATTTTTGATTCGATTCGATTATTATCGATTCGATTTGATTCGATTCTTTTCGATTCGATTTGATTCTTTTTGATTCGATTCGATTGCATTCGATTTGATTATTTTCAATTCAATTCGATTCAATTATTTTTATTTGATTCGATTATTTTCGATTCGATTCGATTATTTTCGATTTGAATCGATTCGATTCTTTTCGATTCGATTATTTTAGATTCGATTCGATTATTTTCGATTCAATTCGATCGATTCAGTTCGATTATTTTCAACTCAATTCAATCGATTCGGTTCAATTATTTTCGATTTGATTTGATTCGATTCGATTATTTTCGATTCGATAAGATTACTTTCGATTTGATTATTTTCGATTCGATTTCATTATTTTCAATTCAATTCAATTCGATTATTTTCAATTCGATTCAATGCGAATCGATTATTTTCGATTAGATTCGATTCAATTATTTTCGATTTGATTTGATTCGATTATTTTCAATTCGATTCAATTTGATTATTTTCATTTCGATTCGGTTCAATTCAATTCTATTATTTTCGATTCAATTCGTTTCGTATCGATTCAAATTGTTTTGATTCAATTTGATTATTTTTGAGTTGAATCGATTCATTTCGATGCGATTCTTTTCGATTCGGTTTGATATTTTTGATTTGAATCGACTCGATTCTTTTTGATTCGAGTACATAAGATTCGATTTGATTCTTTTCGATTCGATTCGATTCGATATGATTCTTTTCGGTTCTATTCGATTTGATTCTTTTCGATTCAATTCGACATGATTCGATTCTTTTCGATTCCATTCGATACGATTCGATTAGATTCTTTTCATTTTGATTCGATTCGTTTCGATGCTATTCAATTCGATTCTTTTTGATTCGATTCGATTCTTTTCGATTCGATTCGATTCGATACTTTTTGATTCGATTCGATTCTTTTTGATTCAATTCGATTAGATTCTTTTCGATTCAATTAAATACGATTCTATTCTTTTTGATTCGATTCGATTTGATTCTTTTTGATTCAATATGATTCGATTTGATTCTTTTCGATTTGATTCGATTCTTTTCAATTCGATCTTTTCGATCGATTCGATACGATTCTTTTCGTTTCGATTTGATTCTTTTCGATTTGATTAGATTCTTTTCAATTTGATTCGATTTGATTCTTTTCGATTTGATTCTTTTCGCTTCGATTCGATTCTACTCGATTCATTTCGAATCGATTCGATTCTTTTTGATTCGATCTATTTGATTCTTTTCGATTCAGTTCGATTCGATTCGATTCTTTTCGATTTGATTCGATTCTTTTCCACTCTGATTCGATTCGTTTTGATTTTTTTCGATTTGTTTCAATTCGAATCTATTTGATTCTTTTCGATTCAATTCGATTCTTTTCGATTCAATTCGATTCGATTCAATTCGATTCGATTCAATTCTTTTTGATGCGAATCAATTCGATTCGATTCTTTTTGATTCGATCCATTCAATTATTTTCGATTCAATTATTTTCGATTCGATTCGATTCTTTTCCATTCGATCTGATTAGATTCGTTTTGAATTTTTTCGATTCGATTTGATTCGAATCTATTCGATTCTTTTCGATTCAATTCAATTCTTTTCGATTCAATTCAACTTGATTCAATTCCATTCGATTTTATTCTTTTCGGTTCGATTCGATTCTTTTCAATTCGATTCGATTCTTTTCGATTCGATTCGATTCTTTTCAATGCTATTCGATTCTATTCTTTTCTATACGATTCGATTCTTTTTGATTCGATTCGATTTGATTTGATTTGATTCTTTTCAATTCAATTAGATATGATTCGATTCTTTTCGATTCAATTCGATACCATTCGATTCTTTTCGATTCGATTCAATTTGATTCTTTTCGATTCGACTCAATTTGATTGTTTACGATTTGATTCAATACAATTGGATTCTTTTCATTTCGATTCGATTCTTTTCGATTCGATTCTTTTCGATTTGATTCGATTCTTTGGATTCGATTCGATACTGTTCGATTCGATTCAATTCTTTTGGATTCAATTCGATTCATTTCGATTCTTTTTTTTTATTGGTGTTCAATTTACTAACAAACAGAATAACCCCCAGTGCCCGTCACCCATTCACTCCTACTCACCGCCCTCCTCCCCTTCTACCACCCCTAGTTCGTTTCCCAGAGTTAGCAGTCTTTACGTTCTGTCTCCCTTTCAGATATTTCCCACACATTTCTTCTCCCCTCCCTTATATTCCCTTTCACTATTATTTATATTCCCCAAATGAATGAGAACATATAATGTTTGTCCTTCTCCGACTGACTTACTTCACTCAGCATAATACCCTCCAGTTCCATCCACGTTGAAGCAAATGGTGGGTATTTGTCATTTCTTTTTTTTATTTTTATTTATTTATGATAGTCACAGAGAGAGAGAGAGAGAGGCAGAGACACAGGCAGAGGGAGAAGCAGGCTCCATGCACCGGGAGCCCGACGTGGGATTCGATCCCGGGTCTCCAGGACCGCGCCCTGGGCCAAAGGCAGGCGCCAAACCGCTGCGCCACCCAGGGATCCCGTATTTGTCATTTCTAATAGCTGAGTAATATTCCATTGTATACATAAACCACATCTTCTTTATCCATTCATCTTTCGTTGGACACCGAGGCTCCTTCCACAGTTTGGCTATCGTGGCCATTGCTGCTATAAACATCGGGGTGCAGGTGTCCCGGCGTTTCACTGCATCTGTATCTTTGGGGTAAATCCCCAACAGTGCAATTGCTGGGTTGTAGGGCAGGCCTATTTTTAACTCTTTGAGGAACCTCCACACAGTTTTCCAGAGTGGCTGCACCAGTTCACATTCCCACCAACAGTATAAGAGGGTTCCCTTTTCTCCGCATCCTCTCCAACATTTGTTGTTTCCTGCCTTGTTAATTTTCCCCATTCTCACTGGTGTGAGGTGGTATCTCATTGTGGTTTTGATTTGTATTTCCCTGATGGCAAGTGATGCAGAGCATTTTCTCATATGCATGTTGGCCATGACTATGTCTTGCTCTGTGAGATTTCTCATCATGTCTTTTGCCCATTTCATGATTGGATTGTTTGTTTCTTTGGTGTTGACTTTAATAAGTACTTTATAGATCTTGGAAACTAACCCTTTATCTGATATGTCATTTGCAAATATCTTCTCCCATTCTGTAGGTTGTCTTTTAGTTTTGTTGACTGTATCCTTTGCTGTGTAAAAGCTTCTTATCTTGATGAAGTCCCAATAGTTCATTTTTGCTTTTGTTTCTTTTGCCTTCGTGGATGTATCTTGCAAGAAGTTACTGTGGCCGAGTTCAAAAAGGGTGTTGCCTGTGTTCTTCTCTAGGATTGTGATGGAATCTTGTCTCACATTTAGATCTTTCATCCATTTTGAGTTTATCTTTGTGTATGGTGAAAGAGAGTGGTCTAGTTTCATTCTTCTGCATGTGGATGTCCAATTTTCCCAGCACCATTTATTGAAGAGACTTTCTTCCAATGGATAGTCTTTCCTCCTTTAAAGAATATTCACCATAAAGTTCAGGGTCCACTGCTGGGTTCTCTATTCGGTTCCACTGATCTATGTGTCTGCTTTTGTGCCAGTACCACACTGTCTTGATGACCACAGCTTTGTAGTACAACTTGAAATCTGGCATTGTGATGCCCCCAGATATGGTTTTCTTTTTTAAAATTCCCCTGGCTATTCGGGGTCTTTTCTGATTCCACACAAATCTTAAAATAATTTGTTCTAACTCTCTGAAGAAAGTCCATGGTATTTTGATAGGGATTGCATTAAACGTGTATATTGCCCTGGGTAACATTGACATTTTCACAATATTAATTCTGCCAATCCATGAGCATGGAATATTTTTCCGTCTCTTTGTGTCTTCCTCAATTTCTTTCAGAAGTGTTCTATAGTTTTGGGGGTATAGGTCCTTTACAACTTTGGTTAGGTTTATTCCTAAGTATCCTATGCTTTTGGGTGCAATTGTAAATGGGATTAACTCCTTAATTTCTCTTTTTTCAGTCTCATTGTTAGTGTATAGAAATGCCACTGATTTCTGGGCATTGATTTTGTATCCTGCCACGCTACTGAATTGCTGTATGAGTTCTAGCAATCTTGGGGTGGAGACTTTTGGGTTTTCTATGTAGAGTATCATGTCATCAGCGAAGAGGGAGAGTTTGACTTCTTCTTTGCCAATTTGAATGCCTTTAATGTCTTTTTGTTGTCTGATTGCTGAGGCTAGGACTTCCAGTACTATGTTGAACAGCAGTGGTGAGAGTGGACATCCCTGTCTTGTTCCTGATCTTAGGGGAAAGGCTCCCAGTGCTTCCCCATTGAGAATGATATTTGCTGTGGGCTTTTCATAGATGGCTTTTAAGATGTCGAGGGATGTTCCCTCTATCCCTACACTCTGAAGAGTTTTGATCAGAAATGGATGCTGTATTTTGTCAAATGCTTTCTCTGCATCTAATGAGAGGATCATATGGTTCTTGGTTTTTCTCTTGCTGATATGATGAATCACATTGATTGTTTTACGGGTGTTGAACCAGCCTTGTGTCCCAGGGATAAATCCTACTTGGTCGTGGTGAATAATTTTCTTAATGTATTGTTGGATCCTATTGGCCAGTATCTTGTTGAGAATTTTTGCATCCATGTTCATCAGGGATATTGGTCTGTAATTCTCTTTTTTGGTGGGGTCTTTGTCTGGTTTTGGAATTAATGTGATGCTGGCCTCATAGAATGAATTTGGAAGTACTCCATCTCTTTCTATCTTTCCAAACAGCTTTATGAGAATAGGTTTGGTTTCTTCTTTAAACGTTTGATAAAATTCCCCTGGGAAGCCATCTGGCCCTGGACTCTCGTGTCTTGTGAGGTTTTTGATGACTGTTTCAATTTCCTCCCTGGTTATTGGCCTGTTAAGGTTTTCTATTTCTTCCTGTTCCAGTTTTGGTAGTTTGTGGCTTTCCAGGAATGCGTGCATTTCTTCTAGATTGCCTAATGTATTGGCGTATAGCTGTTCATAATATGTTTTTAAAATCATTTGTATTTTCTTGGTGTTGGTAGTGATCTCTCCTTTCTCATTCATGATTTTATTAATTTGAGTCTTATCTCTCTTCTTTTTAATAAGGCTGTTAATGGTTTATCTATCTTATTAATTCTTTCGAAGAACCAACTCCTGGTTCTGTTGATCTGTTCCACAGTTCTTCTGGTCTCGATTTTGTTGAGTTGTGCTCGAATCTTTATTAACTCCCTTCTTCTCCTGGGTGTAGGATCTATCTGCTGTTTTTTATCTAGCTCCTTTATGTGTAAGGTTAGCTTTTGTATTTGAGTTCTTTCCAGTTTTTGATTGGATGCTTGTAGTGCGATGTATTTCCCCCTTAGGACTGCTTTTGCTGCATCCCAAAGATTTTGAACGGTTGTATCTTCATTCTCATTAGTTTCCATGCATCTTTATAATTCTTCCTTAATTTCCTGGTTGACCCTTTCATCTTTTAGCAGAATGGTCCTTAACCTCCACGTGTTTGAGGTCCTTCCAAACTTCTTGTTGTGATTTATTTCTAATTTCAAGGCATTATGGCCTGAGAATATGCAGGGGACAATCCCAAAATTTTGGTATCAGTTCAGACCCGATTTGTGACCCAGTATGTGGTCTATTCTGGAGAAAGTTCCATGTGTACTTGAGAAGAATGTGTATTCAGTTGAGTTTGGATGTAAAGTTCTGTAGATATCTGTGAAATCCATCTGGTCCAGTGTATCATTTAAAGCTCTCGTTTCTTTGGAGATGTTGTGCTTAGAAGACCTATCGAGTATAGAAAGAGCTAGATTGAAGTCACCAAGTATAAGTGTATTATTATCTAAGTATTTCTTCACTTTGGTTAATAATTGATTTATATATTTGGCAGCTTCCACATTTGGGGCATATATATTGAGGATTGTTAAGTCCTCTTGTTGAATAGATCCTTTAAGTATGATATAGTGTCCTTCTTCATCTCTCACTACAGTCTTTGGGGTAAATTTTAGTTTATCTGATATAAGGATGGCTACCCCTGCTTTCTTTTGAGGACCATTCGAAAGGTAAATTGTTCTCCAACCTTTTATTTTCAGGCTGTAGGTGTCCTTCTGTCTAAAATGAGTCTCTTGTAGACAGCAAATAGATGGGTCCTGCTTTTTTATCCAGTCTGAAACCCTGTGCCTTTTGATGGGGTCATTAAGCCCGTTCACATTCAGAGTTACTATTGAGAGATATGAGTTTAGTGTCATCATGATATCTATTCAGTCCTTGTTTTTGTGGATTGTTCCACTGAACTTCTTCTTAAAGGGGAATTTTAAGAGTCCCCTTTAAAATTTCTTGCAGAGCTGGTTTGGAGGTCACATATTCTTTCAGTTCCTGCCTGTCTTGGAAGCTGTTTATCTCTCCTTCCATGTTGAATGAGAGCCTTGCTGGATAAAGTATTCTTGGTTGCATGTTCTTCTCATTTAGGACCCTGAATATATCCTGCCAGCCCTTTCTGGCCTGCCAGGTCTCTGTGGAGAAGTCTGCTCTTACCCTAATACTCCTCCCCATAAAAGTCAGGGATTTCTTGTCTCTTGCTGCTTTAAGGATCTTCTCTTTATCTTTGGAATTTGCAAGCTTCACTATTAAATGTCGAGGTGTTGAACGGTTTTTATTGATTTTAGGGGGGGATCTCTCTATTTCCTGGATCTGAATGCCTGTTTCCCTTCCCAGATTAGGAAAGTTTTCAGCTAGAATTTGTTCAAATACATATTCTGGTCCTCTGTCCCTTTTGGCGCCCTCGGGAATACCAATTAAACGTAGGTTTTTCTTCCTCAGGCTGTCGTTTATTTCCCTTAATCTATCTGCATGGTCTTTTAATTGTTTGTCTCTTTTTTCCTCAGTTTCCCTCTTTGCCATCAACTTGTCTTCTATGTCACTCACTCATTCTTCCATCTCGTTAACCCTCGTCGTTAGGACTTCTAGTTTGGATTGCATCTCATTCAATTGATTTTTAATTTCTGCCTAATTAGCTCTAAATTCTGCAGTCATGAAGTCTCTTGAGTCCTTTATGGTTTTTCTAGAGCCACCAGTAGCTGTATAATAGTGCTTCTGAATTGGCTTTCTGTCATTGAATTGTAATCCAGATTTTGTAACTCTGTGGGAGAGAGGACTGTTTCTGATTCTTTCTTTTGATGTGAGGTTTTCCTTCTAGTCATTTTGCTCAGTGCAGAGTGGCCAAAAGCAAGTTGTATTGGGAAAAGAAGAAAAAGAGAGGGGAGAAAGAAGGAAAGAAAAGAGAAAGAGAAAAAAAAGGAAGAAAAAAACGAAAAAAAAAAGAAGAAAAAGAGAAAGAAAAAGAAAGGAGAAAAAAGGGGGTGGGGGAAGGAAACAAATCAAAAAGCAAAACAAAACAAAACAAAACAATCAAAAGAACAACGGGGGAATATCTTCTGATTCTGTGTACTTTAAGTCCCTTTGCTTCCCCTGGAAGTTGTCAGTCAGTCTAGCTGGTCTTCTGGGGAAGGGGCCTGCTGTGCTGATTTTCAGGTGTTAGCAGTTGGGGAAGCTGCTCTGCCCCCTGCCTGGTGCAGGGCTCAGTGGGTGTTGTTTACCCCGTGAGGCCCCAGGAGCAACAGCCCTAGTGGCGGGGCCAGCTCTGGAAACCTGGATTCAGCCCCGGCAGGAACTCCGGAGCTCTCCGTCTGCAGGGCCTGGAGGCTCCGGGGCGGGGCCGCTGATCTGCTCAGCTGGGGCAGGAGCGTCCTCACTGTCCTGGGCCCTCCCGGCCTCTGCCTGTCCCGGGGGAGGCCGGATTCTGGGCTGTGTCCCGGCGCCCTGTGCTGCGGCCTGCTCTGTTGGATTCACGCTCCCGCCCTGCAGCCCCCTACGCGGAGCCGCCCCCGAGCCCCTCCGAGCTGCTCCGGGTCTCCCGTGCGCGCTGCAGCCCTTAGGGGGCTCGGCGCACTCTCCTGGGTGCGCAGTTGCTGTTACTGTCCCGGGGAGCCCGAGGGCATCCTCGCCCTCCTGGGTCCTGCTCCAACTCCCTGCGAGGCCTTTCCACCCGGGAAGGTTGGTGCAGCTCCTGCGTCTCTGGGACGGGGCTCTCCTGTCCTGGGGACACTCATCCCGGCCTCAGCCCGGCTCCTTGCGGGGCCCCTCCCCCTTGGAGGCCTTTGTTTCTTTATTTCTTTTTCCCCGTCTTCCTACCTTGATAGAAGCGCAAACTCTTCTCACTGTAGCATTCCAGCTGGTCTCTCTTTAAATCTCAGGCCTAATTAATAGATTTTCAGGATAATTTGAAGGTTTTCTAGGTAATTTGGTGGAGACAGGTGATTTGGAGACCCTACTCTTCCGCCATCTTGCCCCTCCCCCTTCTCATTTCGATTCTTGATGCGATTCGAATCTTTTCACTTTGCTTCAATTCGATTCTACTCTATTCATTTCAAATCGATTCGATTCTTTTTGATTCGATCTATTCAATTATTTTCTTTTTGGTTCGATTCGATTCAATTCTTTTTGATTTGATTCGATTCTTTTCCAGTCGATCTGATTAGATTCGTTTCGAAATTTTTCAATTCAATTCGATTCGAATCTATTCGATTCTTTTCGATTCAATTCGATTCAAATTCCTTTCTTTTCAAATTGATTTGATTCGATTAGATTCTTTTTGATTCCATTTGAATCGATTTTTTCGATTCAATTCTTTTAGATTCGATTAAATTCGATTTTTTTCAATTCGATTCTTTTCGATTCTATTCTATTCGATTCGATTGAATTCGATTTGAATCTATTCGATTAGATTCTTTTCAATTTGATTCTTTTCGATTTGATTTGATTTGGTTCTTTTCGATTCGATTCGATTCTTTTCAATTCGATTCTGTTCTTTAAGGTTCAATTCGATTTTTTTTGATTCAATAAGATGCTTTTCGATTCGATTCGAGTCGATTCTTTTCGATTCGAATCGACAGTTTTCTATTCTTTTAGATTCCTTTTGATTCGATTCGATTCTTTTCGATTCGATTCTATTCTTTTACATTCGATTCGATATTTTCTTTTCTTTTTAAATTTATTTATGATAGTCACAGAGAGAGAGAGAGGCAGAGACATAGGCAGAGGGAGAAGCAGGCTCCATACACCAGGAGCGCGACGTGGGATTCGATCCCGGGTCTCCAGGATCCCGCCCTGGGCCAAAGGCAGGCGCTAAACCGCTGCGCCACCCAGGGATCCCCCGATTCGATATTATCGATTCTATTCGATTCTTTTTTATTAGATTTTTTCGATTCTTTTCGATTCAATTCGATTCGATTCTTTTCAATTTGACTTGATTCTTTTCTATTCAATACGATTCGATTTGATCCTTTTCGTTTTGATTTGATTCTTTTCGATTCGATTCAATTTTTTTCGTTTCGATTTGATAGTTTTTGATTCGTTTCTTTTTGATTCAATTCGATTCGAATCTTACGATTTGAGTCTTTTCGATTTGAATTCCTTTCTTTTCCAAACGATTCGATTCAATTCTTTTCGATTTGATTCGATTCAATTCTTTTCTTTTTTTTTTTTTTTTTTTTTTTTAATTTTTTTATTTATTTATGATATTCACAGAGAGAGAAAGAGAGAGAGGCAGAGACATAGGCAGAGGGAGAAGCAGGCTCCATGCACCGGGAGCCCGACGTGGGATTCGATCCCGGGTCTCCAGGATCGCGCCCTGGGCCAAAGGCAGGCGCCAAACCGCTGCGCCACCCAGGGATCCCGATTCGATTCTTTTCAATGTGATTCGATTTGATTGGATTTTTTTATTTGATTTGATAGATTTCGATTCGTTTCTTTTCGATTTGATTCGATTCGAATCTTTCAATTCAATTGTTTTCGATTCGATTCAATTCAATTCTTTTCGATTCGATTTGATTCTTTTCGATTCTTTACACTTCCATTCGATTTGATTCTTTGATTCCGTGCGATTCGATTCGATTATTTCTGAATCGCGTCGATTCGATTCTTTTCGATTCAAGGTTTTTCGATTTGAATTCCTTTCTTTTCAAATGGATTTGATTCAATTCGATTCGATTCTTTTCTATTCAATTCGATATGATTTTTTCAATTTGTTTCGATTTGATTCTTTTAGATTAGATTCGATTCGTTTTTTTCAATTCAATTCGATACTTTTTGATTCGATTCTTTTCGATTCAATTCAATTCTTTTTGATTCGATTTGATTAGATTCCTTTCAATTCGATTCTTTTCGATTTGATTTGATTTGTTTCTTTTCGATTCGATTTGATTCTTTTCAGTTCAATTCGATTTTTGTGATTTGATTCGATTCTTTTTCATTTGATTTGTTTTGATACTTTTCCATTGGATTTGATTCGATTCTTTTCGATTTGATTCCTTTTGATTCTTTTCGATTCAAATTGATTCAATTCGATTCTTTTCGATTTAATTCGATTCTTTTCGATTCGAATCAATTCGATTCGATACTTTTTGATTCGATTCGATTTGATTCAATTCTTTTCTATTCGATTTGATTCGATTCATCCTTTTCGATTTGATTCGATTCTTTTCGATTCGATTCAATTCGATCTTTTCCGATTCGATTCGATTCTCTTCGATTTGATTCGATTCAATTCAATTATTTTCGATTTGATTCAATTCAATTCCATTGTTTTCTATTGTAGTCTATTCGAATCGATTATTTTCAATTCGATTCGATTATTTTCTATTTGATTCGTTTCGATTCGAATATTTTTATTCGATTCGTTTCGATTCGATTCAATTCGATTATTTTCGAGTTGATTCGATTCGATTATTTTTGGTTCTATTCGTTTCTATTCGAATCATTTCAATTCGACTCGACTCGATTATTTTTGATTCGATTCGATTCTATTTTCGATTCGACTCGTTTTGATTCGTTTATTTTCGATTCGATTCGTATCAATTCGATTCGATTCGAGTATTTTCGATTAAATTCGTTTTGATTTGAATCGATTCAATTATTTTTGATTCGATTCGTTTTGATTCGATTATTTTCGATTCGATTCGTTTCAATTCGATTCGATTCGATTATTTTCAATTCGAATCGATTATTTTCTATTTGATTTGATTCGATTATTTTTGATTCGATCATTTCGATTCTATTCGTTTTGATTCAATTCAATTCGATTATTTTAGATTTGTTTTGATTCGATTCGATTTGATTTTTTATTCAATTCATTTCGATTCGATTATTTTCTATTCAAATCGTTTCGATTCGATTCAATTCGATTATTTTTGATTCGTTTTGATTCCATTCGATTATTTTTTATTCAAATCGTTTCGATTCGATTCAATTCGATTATTTTTGATTTGATTCCTTTCGATTTGGTTATTTTCGATTCGATTCGATTCCATTCGATTACTTTTGATTCGATTCGTTTCGAGTCGAATTGATTCGATTATTTTCCGTTCTATTCATTTCGACTAGATTCGATTAGATTATTTTCGATTCAATTCTTTTTGATTCGTTTATTTTTTATTCGATTCGGTTCCATTTTTTTCGATTCGATTCGATTCGATTATTTTCTATTCGATTCATTTCGATTCGATTATTTTTGATTCGATTCGTTTTGATTCGATTCGATTCGATTATTTTCGAGTTGATTCGATTCGATTATTTTCAGTTCTATTCGTTACAATTAGATTCGATTCGATTATTTTTTTTAAGATTTATTTATTTATTTATTCAGAGAGAGCGAAGAGAGAGGCAGAGACACAGGCAGAGGGAGAAGCAGGATCCATGCAGGAAGCCCGACGTGAGACTCGATCCTGGGTCTCCAGGATCACACCCCGGGCTGTAGGCAGCGCTAAACCGCTGCGCCACCGGGGCTGCCCGATTCGATTATTTTCGATTCAATTCATTTCGATTCGTTTATTTTCGATTCGACTCGTTTCAATGTGATTTGATTCGATTATTTTCTATTCAATTCGTTTCGATTCAATTTGATTCAATTATTTTTGATTCGATTCATTTCGATTCGATTCGATTTTTTTATTCGATTCTGTTGAATTTGATTAGATTCTTTTCGATCGACACATTTTGTATATGTGCTGCCGAAGCGAGCACCGATCGACACATTTTGATTCATTTCGATCGATTCATTTCGATCGATTCGATTCGATCCTTTTCGATTCGATCCTTTTCAATTCGATTGGATTTGATTCTTTTCAATATGATTCGATTTTTTCGATTCGATTCTTCTTTATTTGATTTGTATCGATTCTTTTCGAATAGATTTGATTCGATTCTTTTCGATTCGATTCGATTCTTTTCAATTTGATTCGATCTTTTCCGATTCAATTCTATTCTTTTTGATTCGATTCTATTCGAATCAATTCTTTTCGATTCGATTTGATTCAATTCGATTATTCTCGATTCGATTCAGTTCTATTCGATTCATTTTTTTCGAATCGATTCGATTCTTTTCGATTCGATTTATTTGGATTCGATTCTTTTCGATTCGATTAGAGTCAATTCCTTTCAATTCGATTATTTTCGATTCATCGATTCGATTCTTTTCTATTCGATTCAATTCTTTTCGATTCGATTCTTTTCGATTCAATTCGATTCGATTTGATTTTTTCAACTTGATTCGATTCTTTTCAAATCGATTCGATTCTTTTCGATTCGAACCGTTTCTTTTCTATTCGATTTGATTCGATTCGTTCCTTTTCAGTTCGATTCGATCCTTTTCGATTTGATTTGATTCTTTTCTATTCGATACAATTCGATTCGATCTTTTCGATTCGATTCGATTCTTTTCAATTCGATTCGATTCGATTCTTATATTCGATTCGATTCCATCTTTTTCGATTCGATTCGATTCTCTTCGATTTGATTCGATTCGATTTTTTTCGTTTTGATTCGATAGTTTCTATTCGTTTCTTTTCTATTAGATTCGATTCGATTCTTTTCGATTCGAGTCTTTTCGATTCGAATTTCTTTCTTTTCGAATCAATTTGATTTGATTCTTTTCAATTTGATTCGATTCTTTTCGATTCGATTCGATTCTTTTTTTATTCGATTCGATTCTTTTCGAGTTGATTCGTATCAATTCGGTTTCTTTCGAATCGATTCGATTCTTTCGATTCGACTCTTCGATTCGATTATTTTGGATTCAATTCTTTTTTATTCGATCCTTTTTGATTCGATTCGATTCTTTTCAATTCGATTCGATTCCATTTTTTTGTTTCGATTCGTTTTTGATTCGTTTCTTTTTGATTCGATTCAATTCGATTTTTTTCAATTCGGTACGATTTTTTCGTTTTGATATGATAGTTTTCAATTCGTTTCTTTTCGATTCTATTCGATTCGATTCTTTTTGTTTCAATTCGATTTGATTTGAATCTTTCAATTCAAGTCTTTTCGATTCGAGTTCCTTTCTTTTAGAATCGATACTTTTCTATTCTTTTCAATTCGATTCGATTATGTTTGATTCGATTCCATTTGATTCGTTCGTGTTTCGAATCTATTCTTTTTGATTCGACTCTTTTTGATTCGATTCATTTGGATTCAATTCTTTTCAATTCGATTCAATTCGATTCTTTTCGATTCGATTCGATTTTTTTTCGAATCGATTTGATTTTTTCGATTCGATTCATTTGGATTGGATTATTTTCGATTCGATCCTTTTCGATTTGATTCGATTCTTTTTTTAATTTTTTATTTTATTTTATTTATTTATGATATGCACACAGTGAGAGAGAGAGAGAGGCAGAGACATAGGCAGAGGGAGAAGCAGGCTCCATGCACCTGGAGCCCGACTTGGGATTCGATCCCGGGTCTCCAGAATCGCGCCCTGGGCCAAAGGCAGGCACTAAACCGCTGTGCCACCCAGGGATCCCGATTCGATTTGATTCTTTTCAATTCGATTCTTTTTTATTCGATCCGATTCTTTTCTATTCGATTTGATTTGATTCGATCCTTTTCGATTCTTTTCGATTTGATTTGATTCTTTCCTATTCAATACAATTCGATTTGATCCTTTTCGATTCGATTCGATTCTTTTCAATTCGATTCGATTCGATTCTTTTTTTTATTTTTTATTCGATTCTTATATTCAATTTGATTCGATCTTTTTGATTCGATTCGATTCTCTTTGATTCGATTCGATTTGATTTTTTTCGTTTCCATTCGATAGTTTTCTATTCATTTCTTTTCTATTCAATTCGATTCGATTCTTTTCGATTCAATTCGATTCGATTCGAATCTTTCTATTCGAGTGTTTTTTATTTGAATTCCTTTCTTTTCGAATCGATTCGATTCGATTCTTTTTGATTCGATTCAATTCGATTCTTTTTGATTTGATTCAATTATTTTCACTTCCATTCGATTAGATTCTTTTGATTTGGTGCGATTTGATTCGATTTTTTTCGATTTGATTTGATTCGATTCTTTTCGATTCAAGTCTCCGATTCGAATTTCTTTCTTTTTGAATCAATTTGATTCGATTCTTTTAAATTTGATTTGATTCGATTCGATTCTTTTTGAATCGATTCGATTCTTTTCGATTTGATCTGATTCTTTTCAATTCAATTCAATTCGATTCTTTTTGACTCGATTCGATTCTTTTCGATTTGATCTGATTCTTTTCAATTCAATTCGATTCTTTTCGTTTCGATTTGATTCTTTTCTATTTGATTTGATTATTTTCTATTCAATATAATTCGATTTGATCCTTTTCGATTCTATTTGATTCGATTATTTTTTTATTCGATGCTTATATTTGATTCGATTCGATCTTTTTCGATTCGATTCGATTCGATTTTTTCATTTCCATTTGATAGTTTTCTATTCGTTTCTTTTCTATTCGATTCGATTCAATTCTTTTCTATTCGATTCGATTCGATTTGAATCTTTCTATTCGAGTGTTTTTGATTTGAATTCCTTTCTTTTCGAATCGATTCGATTCAATTCTTTTCTATTCGATTCAATTTGATTCTTTTTGATTCGTTTCGATTCGATTTGATTATTTTCACTTCCATTCGATTCTTTTGATTCAGTGCAATTCGATTCGATTTTTTTTTATTCGATTCGATTCGATTCTTTTCGATTCGAGTCTCTTCGATTCGAATTTCTTTCTTTTCGAATCGATTTGATTCCATTCTTTTCAATTTGATTTGATTTGATTCGATTCTTTTCGATTCGATTCGATTCTTTTTGAGTCGATTAGATTCGAATCAATTCGATTTTTTTCAAATCGATTCGATTTTTTTCGATTCGTCTCTTTGATTCGATTCTTTTCGATTCAATTCAATTCTTTTGATTCGATCCTTTTCGATTCGATTCGATTCTTTTTGATTCAATTCGATACTTTTTGGTTCGATTTGATTCGATTCTTTTCGATTCGATTCGATTCTTTTCTATTCTTTTCAATTTGATTCGATTCGATTATTTTCAATTCGATTCAGTTCGATTCGTTTTTTTTGAATCGATTCATTCTTTTTGATTCCACTCCTTTCGACTCGACTCGATTTGATTCGATTCTTTTCGATTCGATTAGATTCTATTCTTTTCGATTTGATTCAATTCTTTTTGATTCGTTTCTTTTCGATTCTATTCGAATCTTTTCGATTCGATTCGATTCTTTTCGATTCAATTCGATTCGATTCGAAACTCTTCGATTCAATTGTTTTTGATTCGATTCGATTCGATTGTTTTCGATTCGATTCAATTCTTTTCAATTCGATTCGATTCTTTTCGATTCCTTTTGTTTTTTTCAATTCGATTTTTTATTTGATTTGTTTCGATTATTTTCTATTTGATTCTATTCTTTTCATTTCGATTTGATTCTATTTGATTCATTTCGAATCGATTCGATCCTTTTCGATTTGATTCGATTCAATTTTTTTCATTTCGATATGATAGTTTTTGATTCGTTTCTTTTCGATTCTATTCGATCCGATTCTTTTTGTTTCGGTTCGATTTGATTCGAGTCTTTTCAATTCAAATTCCTTTCTTTTAGAATTGATTCAATTCGATTCTTTTTGATTTGATTTGATTCGATTCGATTCTTTTCACGTCCATTTGATTTAATTCTTTTGATTCGGTGCGTTTTGATTCTATTTTTTTTCGATTTGATTCGATTCGATTCGATTCCTTTCGATTTGATTCGATTCAGTTTTTTTTATTCGATTTGATTCTTTTCGATTCGATTCGATTCTTTCCGATTCGATTCGATTCTTTTCAATTCAATTCGATTCGATTCTTTTCGTTTCAATTTATTTTTTTTTTAAGATTTATTTATTTATTCATTCAGAGAGAGCGAGATAGAGGAAGAGACACAGGCAGAGGGAGAAGCAGGCTCCATGCAGGAAGCCCGATGTGGGACTCGATCCTGGGTCTCCAGGATCACACCCCGGGCTACAGATGGCGCTAAACCGCTGTGCCACCGGGGCTGCCCCTTTTCGTTTCAATTTGATTTGATACGATTCTTTTCTAATCAATTCTTTTCTATTCAATTCTTTTCACTTCCATTCAATTCGATTCTTTTGATTCGGTGCGATTCGATTCAATTTTTTTTCGATTCGATTCTTTTCGATTCGAGTCTTTTCGATTCGAATTGCTTTCTTTTCGAATCAATTTGATTCGATTCTATTCTTTTTGATTCCATTCGAATCGATTTTTTTCAATTCTTTTAGATTCTTTTTTTTAGATTCTTTTTAATTCGATTTTTTTCGATTTGATTCGATTCTTTTCTATTCGATTCGATCCTTTTTATTCATTTCGAATCGATTCGATCCTTTTCGATTCGATTCGATACAATTTTTTTCGTTTCAATGATAGTTTTCGATTCGTTTCTTTTCGATTCTATTCGATTCGATTCTTTTTGTATCGATTCAATTCTTTACACTTCCTGTTTATTCGATTCTTCTGATTTGGTGCGATTCGATTTTTTCGATTCGAGTCGATTTGATTTTTTGATTCAAGGTTCCTCGATTTGAATTTCTTTCTTTTCGAATCGATTTGATTCGATTCTTTTTGATTCGATTCGATTCTTTTCGATTTGATTTGATTCTTTTCGATTCAATTCGATTCGATTCTTTTCGATTTGATTCGATTCTTTTCTATTCAATTTGATTCGATTCGATCCTTTTCGATTTGATTCAATTCTTTTCGATTTTATTTGATTCTTTTCTATTCGATAAAATTCGATTCGATCCTTTTTGATTGGATTCAATTCTTTTCGATTCGATTCGATTCTTATATTCGATTTGATTCGATCTTTTTCAATTCGATTCGATTCTCTTCAATTTGATTCGATTCAATTTTTTTCATTTCCATTCGACAGTTTGCTATTTGTTTCTTTTCTATTCAATTCTATTCTTTTCGATTCGATTCAATTCGATTCGAATCTTTCTATTCGAATGTTTTTTATTTGAATTCCTTTCTTTTCGAATCGATTCGATTCAATTCTTTTTGATTTGATTCGATTCGATTCTTTTTGATTCGATTCGATTTGATTATTTTCACTTCCATTCGGTTAGATTCTTTTGATTCGGTGCAATTCGATTCGATTTTTTTCGATTCAATTCGACTCGAGTCTTTTCTATTTGAATGTCTTTTCAAATCGATTCGATTCAATTCTTTTCGATTTGATTCGACTCTTTTTGATTCAATTCGATTCGATTCTTTTCGAGTCTCTTCGATTCGGTTTTTTCGAATCGATTCGATTCTTTTCAATTAGACTCTTCAATTCGGTTATTTTGGATTCGATTCTTTTCGATTCGATCCAATTCTTTTTGATTCGATTTGATTCTTTACGATTCGATTCGATTCGGTTCTTTTCTATTCAATTCGATTCGATTATTTTCTATTCGATTCGATTCAATTTGATTCGTTTTTTTCTAAATGATTCGGTTCTTTTCGATTCCACTCCTTTCGACTCGATTCATTTGGATTCGATTCTTTTCGATTTGATTAGATTCGATTCTTTTCAATTCGATTCGATTTGATTCTTTTTAATTCGTTAATTTTTTATTCCATTCAAATCTTTTCGGTTCGATCAGATTCTTTTCCATTCAATTCGATTTGATTCGAAACTCTTTGATTCAATTCTTTTCGATTCGATTCGATTGGATTCGATTCGATTGTTTTAGATTTGATTCAATTCAATTCTTTTCGATTCGATTCGATTCCTTTCAATTCGATTCGATTTTTTCTATTTGATTCTTTTTTATTTGATTTGTTTCGATTCTTTTTGATTCGATTAGATTCGATTCTTTTCGATTCGATTAGATTCAATTCTTTTTGATTTGTTTCTTTTTGATTCCATTCGAATCTTTTCAGTTCAATTAGATTCTTTTCGATTCAATTCGATTCAATTCAAAACCCTTCGATTGAATTCTTTTCGATTCGATTCTTTTTGATTCAATTCGATTCGCTTAGATTCTTTTCGATTCGATTCGATTCAATTGTTTTCTATTCGATTCCTTTTTATTTGATTTGATTCAATTATTTTTGATTCGATTCTATTCGATTCTTTTCAATTCGATGCAATTCGATACATTTCAATTCAATTCAATTCGATTCGATTTTTTTCTTTTCGATACAATAGTTTCGGTTTCGTTGTTTTCGATTCTATTCGATGCGATTCTTTTTGTTTCGATTCGGTTTGCATGTGGAAGTGTCAGGCCTGTACTCACGATTATCTGAATTGAATACAGCGATTTCAAACGGCCTTCTTCAAAGAGTGTAGCTAGTTTCTAACTCCCATGTACGAGTGGGTAGCAGACATCTGCCTCCCAGGCGTATACACTTTTGAGACTTGAGCTTATGGCCTGTACTTCCCACATCCTGCCTGCAGGTACACTTCGCTGCTAACAGGCATAGGCTCGATGCGTGACTGAAGTGTTGTGAGAGGTAAGTGGAAAGTCCCGGCACACAATACTAGTGCCTCCAAGCTCAATCCAGCGATTTCCTAGTAATTCCTGTCTTAGACAGATGCTACATACTAAGTTCCATACGTGAGAAGCTAGCTGAACCCCATGTCCAAAAGCATCTCTCTTCTGAGAGTTGAGCTCACACCCAGTCCCTCACAGTTCCACCTTGCCCGCAGAATGAGTTTTGAACATCTTCACCAGAGACGTTTGTCAGAAGCTTGTGAGACACAAGTGGAATAATGCAGGCCTGAAAGGTGTCTCCAGGTGCAGTAGAGTGGTATTCTTCGAACCTCCAGAGTTAGAAAACTTCTATGGTCTCACGGCCAGTAGAATGCAGCTAGTTGAAAGCTGGCTTCTAGGCATGGTCTCATGTGAGAGCTGAGCTCAGGGCAGGACCCTCCCGCATCCTGCCTGCCCATCGGCATAGCTGCTAACATCCTTACGTGAAGTGCTGGAAGAGATTGGAGAAATGAGAGTGGAAGTGCCAGGACTGTAATCACGTGTATCTGAGTTCAATACAGCGATTGCCAACGTCCTTGTTCAATTAGACTGTAGCTCGGGTATATCTCGCCTCGATAAGTGTCTAGCAGACATCGGCCTTCAAAGCATACACACTTCTGAGAGTTGGGCTTATGGCCTGTACCTCCCCCATCCTGACTGCGTGTACAATCAGCTTCCACAGCATTTCGTTGTATGGGGGAGAGTAGCGGAGTGAGAACCAAGTGTCTGCCTTGTCAAATCCGTGACTAGCAGACAGCTGCCTCCAAGGCATGCACTCTCCTTTGGATTGAGCTTAGGACTTGAACCTCCCACATGCTGACCACCTGTACGCTTCACTTCCAAAGGATATCGTTCGATGCGGGACGGAAGTTTTGCGAGAGGCAAATGTGTCTTAGTTCAATCCAGCAACTTCTGAGGAATTCCTCCCTCAGATGGGAGCTACATACTAACTTCCAAACCTCAGTACCTAGCTGAAAGCTCTCTCTCTGGGGAACTTCCCTCTCGGAGATGAGTTGAAACGTGGTCCTTCCCAGTTCCACACTGCCTACAGATAGTTACAAACATCCTCACTAGACATGTTTGTCAGAAGCTAATGGGATGCAAAGGGAAGCTGCAGATTTCAAGGTTGTGTCTCCAGGTGCAGTAAAGCGGTATTCATGGAACATCCTGAATTCAATGCTGTCACGTTCTCATGGCCATCAGAACGCAGTTAGTAGAAAGCTGGCTTTGAGGCATGCCTCCTTTTGAAAGCTGAGCTCAGGGCAGGACCCTCCCGCATTCTGACTGCCCGTAGTCGAAGCTGCTAACATCCTTATTTTAGGTTGGGAGAGGTTGGAGAAATGCAAGTGGAAGTGTCAGGACTGTACTCACGTGTATCTGAGTTCAATACAGCGATTGCCAACGTCCTTGTATAATTAGAGTGTAGCTCGGGTATACCTCGCCTCGAAAAGTGTCTAGCAGACATCGGCCTGCAAGGCATACAAACTTCTGTGAGTTGAATTTATGCCTTGTACCTCGCACATGCTGACTGCAGGTACACTTCGCTGCTATCAGTCCTTGGATCGATTCGTGACAGAAGTTTTGTCAGAGGTTAGTGTAAGGTGCCGGCCCACACGACTAGTGTCTCCAAGCCCAATCCAGAGATATGTGAGGAACTGTTCTCTTAGATTGGTGCTACTTACTAAGTTCCATACATGAGAACCTAGTTGAACACAGTGTCCAAAGGGTACTCTCTTCTGAGACTTGAGCTCACCTCCGGTCCCTCACAGTTCCACTCGGCCTTCAGATGGAATTTCGAACATCCTCTCTAGACATGTTTGTCAGAAGCTCATAAGACACAAGGAGCTATCTGCAGGCTTCAATGCTTGTCTCTCAAGGTGAAGTAGAGCGGTATACATGGAACATCCTGACTTACAGTGGTGCTACGTTCTCAAGGCCATAACAACGCAGCTAGTAGAAAGCTGGCTTCGAGGCATGCTTCCTTTTAAGAGCTGAGCTCAGGGCAGGACTCTCCTGCATCCTGCCTGACTGTAGACGTAGCTGCTAACATCCTTGTGTTAGGTGCTGGGAGAGGTTGTGACAAAAGCATGTGGAAGCGTCGGGCCTGAACTCACGTGTATCTGAGATGAATACAGCAATATCCAACGGACTTCTTCAATCAGAGTGTAGCTATGTTCTAAATCCCATGTACGAGGGGTTAGCAGAAATCTGCCTCCCAGGCATACACACTACTGAGAGTTGAGCTTATGATCTATACCTCGACATCCTGCCTTCAGGTACACTTCGCTTCTAAAAGGCCTAGACTCGATGCGTGACGGAAGTGTTGTGAGAGGTAAGTGGAATGTCCCAGCACACAAGACTAGTGACACCAAGGTCAATCCAGGGATTTCCTAGTAATTCCTGTGTTAGACTGGTGCTACATGCTAAGTTTCATAGGTGAGAAGCTAGCTGAACGCCTTGTCCAAAAGCAACTTAGTTTTGAGAGTTGAGTTCGCCCTCCTTCCTTCACGGTCTGATACTGCCTGCAGAATGAGTATCAAACATCTTCACTATAGACTTTTGTCAGAAGGTTGTGAGACGCAAGTGGAACAATGCAGACCTGGAAGTTATCTCCAGGTGCAGTAGAGTGGTAATCTTGGAACCTCCTGAATTAGAATACTGCTACATTCTCACTGCCAAGAGAATGCAGCTAGTTGAAAGCTGACTTCTAGGCATGCTTCCTTGTAAGAGCTGAGGTCAGGGCAGGACCGTCCCGCATCCTGACTGCCTGTAGACATAGGCCCTAGCATCTTTATGTTAGGTGCTGGAAGAGGTTGTGTGACAAGCATGTGGAAGTGACAGGCCTGTACTCACGTGTATCTGAGTTCAATACAGTGATTGCCAATGTCCTTGTTCAATTAGAGTACACCTCGGTTCTAGCTCCCATCAATAACTGTCTAGCAGACATCTGCCCGTAAAGCATACACACTTCTGAGAGTTGAACTTATGCCCTGTACCTCCCACATGCTGACTGCAGGTACACTTCGCTCCTATCAGGCCTAGGCTTGAATTGTGACTGAAGGGTTGTGAGAGGTTAGTGGAAGGAGCCGGCCCACATGACTAGTGTCTCCAAGCCCAATCCAGAGATATGTGAGGAACTGCTCTCTAGGGTTGGTGCTACACACTAAGTTCCATACATGAGAAGCTAGTGGAACGCAGTGTCCAAAGGGTACTTTCTTCTGAGACTTGAGCTCACCCCCAGTCCCTCACAGTTCCACACAGCCTTCAGATGCAATTTCGAAGATCCTCAGTAGACGTGTTGGTCAGAAGCTCATAGGACAAAAGGAGCTATCTGCAGGCTTCAATGCTTGTGTCTCTAAGTACAGTAGAGCGGTATACATGGAACGTCCTGACTTACAATATAGCTACATTCTCACAGCCATAAGAACGCAGCTAGTGGAAAGGTGCATTCGAGGCATGCTGCTGAGGATCAGAGACACCCGTTCCAATTGAGGCCCAGTGGGGAATAGAGTAACCATGTCCCGATGATGCCCAGGTAGGGACCAGAGTCACCAGGTTCAGATGAGGCCCAGGTGGGGAGCATATTCACTAGGTCCAGGTGAGGCCCAGTTGAGGACCAGAGTCACCAGATCAACTTGAGCCCTAGAGGGGTACCAGAATCACCTGGTCCAGGTGACATCCAGATGGGGACCAGAGTCACCAGGTCAGGGTGAGGCCCAGAGGGATTCCAGAGTCATCATGTCCAGGTGAGGCTCAGGTGTGGAACAGAGTAACCAGGTACCAATGATGCCGAGGTGAGGACCAGAGTCACCAGATCTGGGTGAGGCCCAGATAGGATCAGAGTCACCAGTTCCAGGTGAGGGCAAGAAGGAGTCCACAGCAATCAGGTCCAGGTGGGGAACAAAGTCACCAGGACTGGGTGAGGCCCAGATGGGGACCAGATTCACCAGGTCCAGGTGAGGCCCCGGTGGTGACCAGAGTCACCGGGTCCAGGTGAGGACCAGGTAAGGACCAGATTCACCAGGTCCAAGAGGCCCACGTGGGGATCTGAATCACCAGGTATGGGTGAGGCCCAGGTGGCAACTCCACACACCAGGACCAGGTGAGGCCTACCTGCAGGCCATAGTCACCAGATCCAGGTGAGGCCCTGGTGGGGACCACAGTCACCAGGTCCAGATTGAGGCCTAGGTGGGGGGTCCAAAGTCATCAGTGCCACGTGAGGCCAAAGTGTGGAGCAAAGTTATCAGGTCCAGGTGAGTCCCTGGTGGGGAACAGAGTAACCATGTCCCATTGATGCCCAGGTGGGACCAGAGTCACAAGCTCCAGACGAGGCCTAAGTGAGGAGTAGATTCACCAGGTCCTGTTGAGGCCCAGTTGAGGACCAGAGTCCCCAGCTCCGGATGACGCCCAGAGGAGGACCAGAGTCACCCGGTCCCGGTGATATCCAGGTGGGGACCCGAGTCACCACGTCAGGGTGAGGCCAAGAGGGGGACGAGAGTCACTTGTCCAGATGAGGCCTCGATGTGGAACTGAGTAACCGGGTCCTATGATGCCATGTGAGGAGCAGATTCACCAGGTCCAGGTGAGTTCCCTGTGGGAACCAGTCATCTCATCCAGGTGAGGCCCATGTGGGACCACAGTCACCAGGTCAGGGTGAGGTCCAGATGGTGACCAGAGTCACCAGGTCCACGGGAGGCCTAGGGATAGAAGAGAGTAACGAGGTCCCAATGATGGTCAGGTAAGGACCAGAGTCACCAGGTCCAGGTGAGGCCCAAAAATGGATCAGGGTTGTGTTGTTCCAGGTGAGGCCAAAGGAGACCACAGGAACGAGGTCCAGGAGAGGCCCATATGTGAACCAGAACCACCAGATCCAAGTGAGGTCCAGGTGGGGACCACAGTCAAAAGGTCCAGGTGAGGCCCAGGTGGCAACAAGATTAACCAAGTCCAGGTGAGACCCAGTTTGTGACCTGAGTCACCTGGTCCAGGTGAGGACCAGGTAAGGACCAGATTCACCAGGTACAAGTGAAGCCCAGGGGGAGACCAGAGTCACCAAGAAAGGGTGATGCCCAGAGGGCGAACCTGAGAAACCAGTTAAGTTTGAGGCCCAGAGTTGGACCAGAGTTCCCCGGTCAAAGTGAGGCCCAGGTGTCGAATAGAGTATCCAGGTCCCAGTAATGCCTAGGTGAGGACCAGAGTCACTAGGCCCATGCAGGGCCCAGATGGGGATCAGAATCACCAGTTCCTGGTGAAGCATAGAAGGAGACTACAGTCACCAGTATCAGGTGGACCCCATGTGGGAACCAAAGCTACTCTATCCAGCTGAGTCCCAGGTCCATGTGAGGCCCACGTGAGGACCAGATTCATCAGGTCGAATTGAGGCATAGCTGGAGACAAGGGTCACCAGGTCTGGGTGAGGCCTAGGTGGGGAAAGATTCACCAGGTCTGAGTTAGGTCACAGTGGGGACGAGAGTCACCAGGTCCAGGTGAGGCCAAACTGAGGACCCGAGTCACCAGATCCAGGTGAGGTCCATGTTGGAAAGAGAGTCACCAGTTCCAGGAGAGGTCCAGGTGGGGAACAGAGTCACCAGATAGAGATGAGGGCCTGGTTAGGACCAGAACTACCAGGTATATGTGAGGCCCAGGTGGGGATCAGAGGCAACAGGTCCATGTGAGACCGGCTGGGGAACATGGTCAACAGGTGTACGTGAGGCCCAGGTGTGGAACACAGTAACCAGGTCCAGGTGAATCCCAGGTGGTGACAACAGTCACCACGTCCAGGTGAGGCCCAGGTGGGGACCAGGATCACCAGGTACAGGGGAGGCACTTGAAAGAACCAGAGTCAACAGTTTGAGGTGAGGCGCAGGTGGCAACCAGAGTCAGCAGGTCCAAGTAAGGTCAAAGTGGGGTTCAAAGTCACCAGGTCAGGGTGAGACCCAGAGGGGGACCAGAGTCACCTGGTCCAGGTGAGGTCCAGTTGGGGAACACAGTAACCGGGTCCCAATTATGCCCAGTGGAGGACCATGGTCAACAGGGCCAGGTGAGGCCCAGATGGGGATCAGAGTCACCAGGTCCAAGTGAGGCCCAGGTGGGGACCACAGTCACCAGATCCAGGGTAGTCTCAGGTGCAGACCAGAATCACCAGGTCCAGGTGAGTTGCAGGTGGCAACCACACTCACCAGGTCCCGATGAGGCCCTGGAGGGGACAAAATTTACCAGGTACATGAAAAGCTAAAAACACTGCAGCGAGCAGGTCCACAGGAGGTCCATGTGGGAACGAGAGGCACCAGTTACAGGTGAGGCTCAGGTGGGGATAAGTCTCACCTGGTACATGTGAGACCCAGGTGGGAACCAGTGCACCATCCAGCTGTGGCCCAGGTGAAGACCAGAGTTAACAGGTCCAGGTGGGTCCCTGTTAAGGAACAGTGTAACCCTGTCCTGATGCTACCCAGGTGGGTACCAGAGAAACCAAGTTCAGGTGAGGCCCAGGTGGGGACCAGAGACATGAGGTCCAGTTGAGGTCCCGGTGGGAACCACAGTCACCAGGTCAGGTGAGGCCATGCTGCGGATCAGAATCACCAGTTCCAGGTGAGGCCCAGGTGGGGCCAGAGTCACCTGGTACAGAAGAGGCCAAAGTGAGGACCAGAGTTACCAGGTCCAGGTGAGTCCCAGTGGGGAATAGAGTAACCATATCCCGATGATGCTCAGGTAGAGACCAGAGTCACCAGGTCGAGATGAGGCCCAGGTGGGGAGCATATTCACTAGGTCAAGGTGAGGCCCAGTTGAGGACCAGAGTCACCAGGTCTAGTTGAGGGCTAGAGGGGTACCAGAATCACCTGGGCCAGGTGACATCCAGATGGGGACCAGAGTCATCAGGTCAGGGTGAGGTCCAGAGGGGTTCCAGAGTCATCATGTCCGGATGAGGCTCAGGTGTGGAACAGAGTAACCAGGTTCCAATGATGCCCAAGTGAAGACCAGAGTCACCAGATCTGGGTGAGGCCCAGATACGATCAGAGTCACCTGTTCCAGGTGAGGCAAGGAAGGAGTCCACAGCAATCAGGTCCAGGTGGGGAACAAAGTCACCAGGAGTGGGTGAGGCCCAGATGGGGACCAGACTCACCAGGTCCAGGTGAGGCCCATGTGGTGACCAGAGTACCAGGTCTGGGTGAGGACCAGGTAAAGACCAGATTCACCAGGTCCAAGTGAGGCCCACATGGGAACCTGAGTCACCAGGTATGGGTGAGGCCCAGGTGGCAACCCCACTCACCAGGTCCAGGTGAGGCCATCCTGCAGGCCATAGTCACCAGTTCTAGGTGAGGCCCTGGTGGGGACCTGAGTCACCAGTTAAATGTGAAGCTAGAAGGACACCACAGTCACCAGGTCCAGGTGTGGTTCATGTGGGAACGAGAGTCACCAGGTCCAGGTGAGCCCCAGGTGGGGACCACAGTCACAAGGTCCTGATTGAGGCCTAGGTGTGTGGCCTGGAGTCATCAGGGCCAGGTGCGGCCAAAGTGTGGAGCAAAGTTATCAGGTCCAGGTGAGTCCAGGGGGGAACAGAGTAACCATATCCCATTGTTTCTGAGATGGGACCAGTTTCACAAGCTCCAGACGAGGCCTAAGTTAGGAGTAGATTCACCAGATCCTGTTGAGGTCCAGTTGAGGACCAGAGTCTCCAGCTCCGGATGAGGCCCAGAGGGTGACCAGAGTCACCCAGTTCTGGTGATATCCAGGTGGGGACCAGAGTCACCACGTCAGGGTGAGGCCCAGATTGGGACGAGATTCACTAGTTCCAGGTGAGGCCCCGATGTGGAACTGAGTAACCAGGTCCCATGATGCCCATGTGAGCACCAGATTCACCAGGTCCAGGTGAGGTTTCTGTGGGAACCAGTCATCTCATCCAGGTGAGGCCCATGTGGGACCACAGTCACCAGGTCAGGGTGAGGTCCAGATGGTGACCAGAGTCACCAGGTCCACGGGAGGCCAAGGTAGAGAAGAGTGTAACCAGGTCCCAATGATGCCCAGGTAAAGACCAGAGTCACCAGGTACAGGCGAGGCCCAAATATGGATCAGAGTCGTGTTGTTCCAGGTGAGGCCAAAGGAGACCACAGGAACGAAGTCCAGGAGAGCCCCATATGGGAACCAGAGCCACCAGATCCAGGTGAGGTCCAGGTGGGGACCACAGTCACAAGGTCCAGGTGAGGCCCAGGTGTCAAAAAGATTCACCAAGTTCAGATGAGACCCAGGTGGTGAGCAGAGTCACCAGGTACAGGAGAGGACCCGGTAATGACCAGATTCACCAGGTCCAAGTGAAGCCCAGGGGGGGACCAGAATCACCAGGTAAGGGTGAGTCCTAGAAAGGGAACCAGAGTAACCAGTTTAGATTGAGGCTCAGAGTGGGACCAGAGGTCCCCGATCAAAGTGAGGCCCAGGTGTCGAATAGAGTATCCAGGTCCCAATAATGCCTAGGTGAGGACCAGAGTTACTAGGGTCATGCAATTCCCAGATGGGGATCAGAATCACCAAGTCCTGGTGAGGCATAGAAGGAGACCACAGTCACCAGTATCAGGTGAGCCCCATGTGGGAATCAGAGTCACTTTATCCAGCTGAGTCCCAGGTCATGTGAGGCCCACGTGAGGACAAGATACATCAGGTCGAATTGATGCACAACTGGGGACAAGGGTCACCAGGTCTGGGTGAGGCCTAGGTGGGGACAAGATTCACCAGGTCTGAGTTAAGTTACAGTGGGGACGAGAGTCACCAGGTCCAGGTGAGGCCAAACTGAGGACCAGAGCCACCAGATCCAGGGGAGGTCCATGTTGGAAAGAGAGTCACCAGGTCCAGGAGAGGTCCAGGTGGGGACCAGATTCACCAGATCCAGATGAGGGTATGGTGAGGACCAGAGTTACCAGGTACACGTGAGGCCCAGGTGTGGACCAGAGTCACCAGATCCAGGTGAAGTACAGGTGGGGATCAGATTCACCAGGTCCATGTGTGGCCCACGTGAGGACCAGATTCATCAGGTCGAATTGAGGCATAGCTGGGGACAAGAGTCACCAGGTCTGGGTGAGGCCTAGGTGGGGACAAGATTCACCAGGTCTGAATTAGATCAAAGTGGGGACGAGAGTCACCAGGTCCAGGTGAGGCCAAACTGAGTACCAGAGTCACCAGAAACAGGTGAGGTCCATGTTGGAAAGAGAGTCACCAGGTCCAGGAGAGGTCCAGGTGGGGACCAGAGTCACCAGATCCAGGTGAAGCCCAAGTGGGGACGAGAGTCACCAGGTCCAGATGAGGTCCAGGTGAGTACCAGAGTTTCCAGGTACACGTGAGGCCCTGGTGGGGACCAGAGGCAAAGGTCCATGTGAGGCCGGCTGGGGACCATGGTCAACAGGTGTACATGAGGCGCAGGTGTGGAACACAGTAACCAGGTCCAGGTGAATCCCAGGTGGTGACAACAGTCACCACGTCCAGGTGAGGCCCAGGTGGGGACCAGGATCACCAGGTACAGGGGAGGCCCTTGAAAGGACCAAAGTCAACTGTTCGAGGTGAGGCGCAGGTGGCAACCAGTGTCAGCAGGTCCAAGTCAGGCCAAAGTGGAATTCACAGTCATCAGGTCAGGGTGAGACCCAGAGGGGGACCAGAGTCACCTGGTCCAGGTGAGGTCCAGTTGTGGAACACAGTAACCGGGTCCCAATTATGCCCAGTTGAGGATCATGGTCAACAGGGCCAGATGAGGCCCAGATGGGGATCAGAGTCACCAGGTCCAAGTGAGGCCCAGGTGGGGACCACAGTCACCAGATCCAGGGTAGTCTCAGGTGCAGAAAAGAATCACCAGGTCCAGATGAGGTGCAGGTGGCAACCACACTCACCATGTCCCTGTGAGGCCCTGGTGGGGACCAGAGTCACCAGGGAAATTAGAAGCTAGAAACACTGCAGCCACCTGGTCCACATGAGGTCCATGTGGTAATGAGAGTCACCAGTTACATGTGAGGTCGAGGTGGGGATCAGACTCACCCGGTCCAGGTGAGACCCAAGTGGGAACCAGAGTCACCATCCAGGTGTGGCCCAGGTGAAGACCAGAGTTAACAGGTCCAGGTGGGTCCCTGTTAGGGAACAGTGTAACCATTTCCTGATGCTACCCAGGTGGGTACCAGAGATACCAGGTCCAGATGAGGCCCAGGTGGGGACCAGTGACATGAGGTCCAGGTGTAGTCCCGGTGGGAACTACAGTCTCCAGGTCAGGTGAAGCCATGCTGAGGATCAGAATCACCAGTTCCAGGTGAGGTCCAGGTGGGGCCAGAGTCACCTGGTACAGAAGAGGCCAAAGTGAGGACCAGAGTTACCAGGTCCAGGTGAGTCCCAGTGTGGAATAGATGAACCATGTCCTGATGATTCCCAGGTAGGGACCAGAGTCACCAGGTTGAAATGAGGCCCAGGTGCAGAGCATATTCACTAGGTCCAGGTGAGGCCCAGTTGAGGACCAGAGTCACCAGGTCTGGTTTAGCCCTAGAGGGTACCAGAATCACCTGGTCCAGGTGACATCCAGATGGGTACCAGAGTCATCAGATCAGGGTGAGGCCCAGAGGGGTTCCAGTCATCATGTCCAGGTGAGGCTCAGGTATGGAACAGAGTAACCAGGTCCCAATGATGCCTAGGTGAGGACCAGAGTCACCACATCTGGGGGAGGCGCAGATAGGATCAGAGTCACCAGTTTCAGGTGAGGCGAAGAAGGAGTCCACAGCAATCAGGTCCAGGTGGGGAACAAAGTCACTAGGACTGGGTGATGCCCAGATGGGGACCAGATTCACCAGGTCCAGGTGAGGCGCACGTGGGGACCTGAGTCACCAGGTATGGGTGAGGCCCAGGTGGCAACCCCACTCACCAGGTCCAGGTGAGGCCAACCTGCAGGCCAGAGACACCAGATCCAGGTGAGGCCCTGGTGGGGACCTGAGTCACCAGGTAAATATGAGGCTAGAAGGACACCACAGTCACCAGGTCCAGGTGTGGTTCATGTGGGAACGAGAGTCACCAGGTCCAGTTGAGATCCAGGTGGGGACCACAGTCACCAGGTCCTGATTGAGGCCTATGTGGGGGGGACAGTGTCATCAGGGCCAGGTGAGGCCAATGTGTGGAGCAAAGTTATCGGTTCCAGGTGAGTCCTTGGTGGGGAACAGAGTAACCATGTCCCATTGATGCCCAGGTGGGAATAGAGTCACAAAGTCTAGACGAGGCCTAAGTGAGGAGTAGATTCACCAGGTCCTGTTGAGGCCCAGTTGAGGACCAGAGTCCCCAGCTCCTGGTGAGTGCCAGAGGGGGACCAGTGTCACCCAGTCCAGGTCATATCCACGTGGGGACCAGAGTCACCACGTCAGGGTGAGGCCCAGAGGGGGATAGCAGTCACTAGATCCAGGTGACGCCCTGATGTGGAACTGAGTAACCAGGTCCCATGATTCCTATGTGAGGACCAGATTCACCAGGGCCAGGTGAAGTCCCTGTGGGAACCAGTCACCTCATCGAGGTGAGGCCCAGGTGGGACCGCAGTCACCGGGTCAGGGTGAGTTCCAGAGAGTAACCAGAGTCACCAGGTCCAGGTGAGGCCCCGGTATAGAAGAGAGTAACCAGGTCCCAATGATGCCCAGGTTAGGAGCAGAGTCACCAGGTCCAGGTAAGGCCCAGGTATAGAAGAGAGTAACCAGGTCCCAGTGATGCCCAGGTAAGGACCAGAGTCACTAGGTCCAGGTGAGGCCCAAATATGGATCAAAGTCGTTTTGTTCCAGGTGAGGCCAGAAGGCGACCACAGGAACCAGGTCCAGGAGAGCCCCATATGGAACCAGAGTCTCCAGATCCAGGTGAGGTCCAAGTGGGGACCACAGTCACAAGGTCCATGTGAGGCCCAGGTGGCAACAATATTCACCAAGTCTGAGGAGGGGCAAGATGGCTGAAGAGTAGGGTCCCCAAATCACCTGTCTCCACCAAATTACCTAGAAAACCTTCAAATCATCATGAAAATCTACGAATTCGGCCTGGGATTTAAAGAGAGACCAGCTGGAACGCTACAGTGAGAAGAGTTCATGCTTCTATCAAGGTAGGAAGACGGGGAAAAAGAAATAAAGAAACAAAAGGCCTCCAAGGGGGAGGGGCCGCGAGGAGCTGGGCTGAGGCCGTGGCGAGTGTCCCCAGGACAGGAGAGCCCCGTCCCGGAGGAGCAGGAGCTGCACCAACCTTCCTGGTTAGAAAGGCGCCCGCAGGGAGTTAGAGCAGGACCCCAGGAGGTCGGGGATGCCCTCGGGCTCCCTGGGACATTAACAGACACCTGCCCACACAGGAGAGTGCGCCGAGCTCCCTAAGGGCTGCAGCGCACACAGCGAGACCCGGAGCAGCTCAGAGGGGCTCAGGCAGCGGACACAGGCCAGGATCCAGCCTCCCCGGGACAGGCAGAGGCCGGGAGGGCCCTGGACAGCAAGGACGCTCCTGCACCGAGCTGAGCAGATCTCCAGGCCCTGCGGGCGGAGTGCTTCAGAGTTCCTGTGGGGGCTGAATCCAGGTTTCCAGAACTGGCCCCGCCACTGGGGTTGTTCCTCCAGGGGCCTCACGGGGTAAACAACCCCCACTGAGCCCTGCACCAGGCACGGGGCAGAGCAGCTCCCCCAAGTGCTAACACCTGAAAATCAGCACAACAGGCCCCTTCCCCAGAAGAACTGCTAGATGGACAAGTTCCAGGAGAAGTCAAGAGACTTAAAGTATACAGAATCAGAAGATACTCCTCCATGTTTTTTTTTATTTCTGATTACTTTGCCCTCCCCTTTTCCCCCATTTCTTTCTTTTTCTTTCTCAATTTTTAAAAATTTTTTATTTATCTATGATAGTCACACACACACAGAGAGAGAGAGGCAGAGACACAGGCAGAGGGAGAAGCAGGCTCCATGCACCGGGAGCCAGATGTGGGATTCGTTCCAGGGTCTCCAGGATTGTGCCCTGGGCCAAAGGCAGGCGCCAAACCACTGCGCCACCCAGGGACCCTTTTTCTTTCTCTTTTTATTCTCTATTTCCTTCTTTCTTCCTTTATTCTTTTTCGTTTTTCTCTTTTCTTTCCTTCTTTCTCTCCTCTCTTTTTCTCCTTTTCCCAATACAATTTCTTTTGGCCACTCTGCACTCAGGAAAATGACTAGAAGGAAAACCTCACCTCAAAAGAAAGAATCAGAAAGAGTCGTCTCTCCCACAGAGTTACAAAATCTGGATAACAATTAAATGTCAGAAAGCAAATTCAGAAGCACTATTATACAGCTACTGGTGGCTCTAGAAAAAAGCATAAAGGACTCAAAAGACTTCATGACTGCAGAATTTTGATCCAATCAGGCCGAAATTAAAAATCAATTGAATGAGATGCAATCCAAACTAGAAGTCCTAACGATGAGGGTTAATGAGGTAGAAGAACGAGTGAGTGACATAGAAGACAAGTTGATGGCAAAGAGGGAAACTGAGGAAAAAGGAGACACACAATTAAAAGACCAGGAAGACAGATTAAGGGAAATAAACGACAGCCTGAGGAAGAAAAACCTACATGTAATTGGGGTTCCCGATGGTGCCAAAATGGACAGAGGGACAGAATATGTATTTGAACAAATTCTAGCTGAAAACTTTCCTAATCTGGGAAGGGAAACAGGCATTCAGATCCAGGAAATAGAGAGATCCCCCCCTAAAATCAGTAAAAACCGTTCAACACCTCAACATGTAATAGTGAAGCTTGCAAATTCCAAAGATAAAGAGAAGATCCTTAAAGCAGCAAGAGACAAGAAATCCATGACTTTTATGAGGAGGAGTATAAGGGTAAGAGCAGACTTCTCCACAGAGACCTGGCAGGCCAGAAAGGGCTGGCAGGATATATTCAGGGTCCTCCATGAGAAGAACATGCAACCAAGAATACTTTATCCAGCAAGGCTCCCATTCAAAATAGAAGGAGAGATAAAGAGCTTCCAAGACAGGCAGGAACTGAAAGAATATGTGACCTCCAAACCAGCTCTGCAAAAAATTTTAAGGGGACTCTTAAAATTCCCCTTTAAGAAGAAATTCAGCGGAACAATCCACAAAAATAAGGACTGAATAGATATCATGATGACACTAAACTCATATCTGTCAATAGTGACTCTGAATGTGAACGGGCTTAATGACCCCATGAAAAGGCGCAGGTTCAGACTGGATAAAAAAGCAGGACCCAACTATTTGCTGTCTACAAGAGACTCATTTTAGACAGAAGGACACCTACAGCCTGAAAATAAAAGGTTGGAGAACCATTTACCATTCAAATGGTCCTCAAAAGAAAGCAGGGGTAGCCATCCTTATATCAGATAAACTAAAATTTACCCCGAAGACTGTAGTGAGAGATGAAGAGGGACACTATCTCATACTTAAAGTATCTATCCAACAAGAGGACTTAACAATCCTAAATATATATGCCCCTAATGTGGGAGCTGCCAAATATTTAAACCAATTAATAACCAAAGTGAAGAAATACTTAGATAATAATACACTCATACTTGGTGACTTCAATCTAGCTCTATCTACCCTCGATAGGTCTTCTAAGCACAACATCTCCAAAGAAACAAGAGCTTTAAATGATACACTGGACCAGATGGATTTCACAGATATCTACAGAACTTTACATCCAAACTCAATTGAATACACATTCTTTTCAAGTGCACATGGAACTTTCTCCAGAATAGACCACATACTGGGTCACAAATCGGGTCTGAATCGATACCAAAAGATTGGGATCGTCCCCTGCATATTCTCAGAACATAATGCCTTGAAATTAGAACTAAATCACAAGAAGTATGGAAGGACCTCAAACACGTGGAGGTTAAGGACCATCCGGCTAAAAGATGAAAGGGTCAACCAGAAAATTAAGGAAGAATTAAAAAGATTCATGGAAACTAATGAGAATGAAGATACAACCGTTCAAAATCTTTGGGATGCAGCAAAAGCAGTCCTAAGGGGGAAATACATCGCAATACAAGCATCCATTCAAAAACTGGAAAGAACTCAAATACAAAAGCTAACCTTACACATAAAGGAGCTAGAGAATAAACAGCAGATTGACCGCACGCCCAGCAGAAGAAGAGAGTTAATTAAAATTCGAGCAGAACTCAAGGAAATCGAGACCTAAAGAACTGTGGAACAGATCAATGGAACGAGGAGTTGGTTCTTTGAAAGAATTAATAAGATAGATAAACCATTACCCAACCTTATTAAAAAGAAGAGAGAGAAGACTCAAATTAATAAAATCATAAATGAGAAAGGAGAGATCACTACCAACAACAAGGAAATACAAACGATTTTAAAAACATATTATGAACAGCTATACGCCAATAAATTAGGCAATCTAGAAGAAATGCACGCGTTCCTGGAAAGCCACAAACTACCAAAACTGGAACAGGAAGCAATAGAAAACCTGAACAGGCCAGTAACCAGGGAGGAAATTGAAGCAGTCATCAGAAACCTACCAAGACACAAAAGTCCAGGGCCAGATGGCTTCCCAGGGGAATTCTATCAAACGTTTAAAGAAGAAATCATACCTATTCTACTAAAGATGTTTGGAAAGATAGAAAGAGATGGAGTACTTCCAAATTCGTTTTATGATGCCAGCATCACCTAAATTCCAAAACCAGACAAAGACCCCACCAAAAAGGAGAATTACAGACCAATATCCCTGATGAACATGGATGCAAAATTTCTCAACAAGATACTAGCCAATAGGATCCAACAGCACATTAAGAAAATTATTCACCACGACCAAGTAGGATTTATCACCAGGACACAAGGCTGGTTCAACACTCGTAAAACAATCAATGTGATTCATCATATCAGCAAGAGAAAAACCAAGAACCATATGATCCTTTGATTAGATGCAGAGAAAGCATTTGACAAAATACAGTATCCATTCCTGATCAAAACTCTTCAGAGTGTAGGGATAGAGGGAACTTTCCTTGACATCTTAAAAGCCATCTACGTAAAGCCCACAGGAAATATCATTCTCAATGGGGAAGCACTGGCAGCCTTTCCCCTAAGATCAGGAACAAGACAGGGATATCCACTCTCACCACTGCTATTCAACATAGTATTGTAAGTCCTAGCCTCAGCAATCAGACAACAAAAAGACATTAAAGGCATTCAAATTGGCAAAGAAGAAGTCAAACTCTCCCTCTTCGCCGATTACATGATACTCTACATAGAAACGCCCCCCCCAAAAAAAAGAAAAAAGAAAACCCAAAACCCTCCACCCCAAGATTGCTAGAACTCATACAGCAATTTGGTAGCATGGCAGGATACAAAATCAATGCCCAGAACTCAATGGCATTTCTATACACTAACAATGAGGCTGAAGAAAGAGAAATTAAGGAGTCAATCCCATTTACAATTGCACCCAAAAGCATAAGATACCTAGGAATAAATCTCACCAAAGAGGTAAAAGATCTATACCCTAAAAACTATAGAACACTTCTGAAAGAAATTGAGGAAGACACAAAGAGATGGAAAAATATTCTATGCTCATGGATTGGCAGAATTAATATTGTGAAAATGTCAATGTTACCCAGGGCAATATACACGTTTAATGCAATACCTATCAAAATACCATGGACTTTCTTCAGAGAGTTAGAACAAATTATTTTAAGATTTGTGTGGAATCAGAAAAGACCCCGAATAGCCAGGGGAATTTTAAAAAAGAAAACCATATCTGGGGGCATCACAATGCCAGATTTCAGGTTGTACTACAAAGCTGTGGTCATCAAGACAGTGTGGTACTGACACAAAAACACACATAGATCAATGGAACAGAATAGAGAACCCAGAAGTGGACCCTGAACTTTATGGTCAACTAATATTCGATAAAGGAGGAAAGACTATCCATTGGAAGAAAGACAGTCTCTTCAATAGATGGTGCTGGGAAAATTGGACATCCAACGCAGGAGATTGAAACTAGACCACTCTCTTTCACCATACACAAACCTAAACTCAAAATGGATGAAAGATCTAAATGTGAGACAAAAGTCCATCAAAATCCTAGAGGAGAACACAGGCAACACCCTTTATGAACTTGGCCACAGTAACTTCTTGCAAGATACATCCACGAAGGCAAAAGAAACAAAAGCAAAAATGAACTATTGTGACTTCATCAAGATAAGAAGCTATTGCACAGCAAAGGATACAGTCAACAAAACTCAAAGACAACCTAGAGAATGGGAGAATATATTTGCAAATGACGTATTAGATAAAGGGCTAGTTTCCAAGATCTAAAAGAACTTCTTAAACTCAACACCAAAGAAACAAACAATCCAATCATGAAATGGGCAAAAGACATGAACAGAAATCTCACAGAGGAAGACATAGACATGGCTAACATGCACATGAGAAAATGTTCTGCATCACTTGCCATCAGTGAAATACAAATCAAAACCACAATGAGATACCACCTCACACCAGTGAGAATGGGGAAAATTAACAAGGAAGGAAACCACAAATGTTGGAGAGGCTGCGGAGAAAAGGGAACCCTCAAAAAAAAAAAAGAAAAGAAAAGGGAACCCTCTTACACTGTTGGTGGGAATGTGAACTGGTGCAGCAACTCTGGAAAACGGTGTGGAGGTTCCTCAAAGAGTTAAAAATAGTCCTGCCCTACGACCCAGTAATTGCACTTTTGGCGATTTACCCCAATGATTCAGATGCAATGAACGTGGGACACCTGCACCCCGCTGTTTATAGCAGCAATGTCCAGAATAGCCAAACTGTGGAAGGAGCCTCGGTGTCCATCGAAAGATGAATGGATAAAGAAGATGTGGTTTATATATACAATGGAATATTACTCAGCCATTAGAAACCACAAATACCCACCATTTGCTTCAACGTGGATGGAACTGGTGGGTATTATGCTGAGTGAAGTAAGTCAATCGGAGAAGGACAAACAGTGTATGTTCTCATTCATTTGGGGAATATAAATAAAAGTGAAAGGGAATATAAGGGAAGGGAGAAGAAATGTGTGGGAAATATCAGAAAGGGAAACAGAACATAAAGACTCTCAACCCAGGGAAACAAACTAGGGGTGGTGGAAGGGGAGAAGGGCGGGGGGTGTGGGTGAGTGGGTGACGGGCACTGAGGGGGATACTTGACGGGATGAGAACTGGGTGTTATTCTGTATGTTGGTAAATTGAACACCAATAAAAATTATTTTATTTTAAAAAAAAAGATTCAACATGTCCAAGTGAGACTCAGGTGGTGACCAGAGTCACCAGGTCCAGGTGAGGTCCTGGTAATGACCAGATTCACCAGGTCCAAGTGAAACACAGGGAGGGACCAGAGTCACCAGGTAAGGGTGAGGCCCGGAGGGGGATGAGAGTCGCTAGGTCCAGGTGAGGCCCCGAAGTGAAAGTGAGTAACCAGGTCCCATGATGCCCATGTGAGGCCAGATTCACCAGGTCCAGGTGAGGTCCCTGTGGGAACCAGTCACCCTGCTGAGGTGAGGCCCAGGAGGGAGCACAGTCACCAGGTCAGGGTGAGGTCCAGAGGGTTCAAGTCATCAGGTCCAGGTGAGGTCCAGGTATAGAAGAGAGTTACCAGGTCCCAATGATGCCCAGGTAAGTACCAGAGTCACCAGGTCCAGGTGAGGCCCAAATATGGATCAGAGTCGTTTTGTTCCAGGTGAGGCCAGAAGGAGACCACAGGAACCAGGTCCTGGAGAGCCCATATGGAAACCAGAGCCACCAGATCCAGGTGAGGTCCCGGGGGGGACCACAGTCACAAGGTTCAGGTGAGGCCCAGGTGGCAAGAAGATTCACCAAGTCCAGTTGAGACCCAGGTGGTGACCAGAGTCACCGGGTCCAGGTGAGGACCAGGTAAGGACCAGATTCACCAGGTCCAAGTGAAGCCCTCGGGGAGACCAGAGTCACCAGGTAAGGGTGAGGCCCAGAGGGGGAACCAGAGTAACCAGTTTAGTTTGAGGCCCAGAGTGGGACCAGAGGTCCCCGGTCAAAGTGAGGCCCAGGTGTGGAATAGAGTATCCAGGTCGCAATGATGCCTAGGTGGGGACCAGAGTCATTGGGGCCATGCAAGGCCCAGATGGGGATCAGAATCACCAGGTCCTGGTAATGCCTAGAAGGAGACCACAGTCACCAGTATCAGCTGAGCCCCATGTGGGAACCAGAGCAACTGTATCCAGCTGAGTCCCAGGCCCATGTGAGGCCCAAGTGAGGACGAGATACATCAGGTCGAATTGAGGCATAGCTGGGGACAAGAGTCACCAGGTCTGATTGAGGCCTAGGTGGGGACAAGATTCACCAGGTCTGAGTTAGGTCAAAGTGGGGACGAGAGTCACCAGGTCCAGGTGAGGTCCATGTTGGAAAGAGAGTCACCAGGTCCAGGAGAGGTCCAGGTGGGGACCAGAGTCACCATATCCAGGTGAAGCCCAGGTGGGGACCAGAGTCACCAGGTCCAGATGAGGCCCAGGTGAGGACCAGAGTTACCAGGTACACATAAGGCCCAGGTGGGGACCAGAGGCAACAGGTCATGTGAGGCCGGCTGGGAAGCATGGTGAACAGGTATACATGAGGCGCAGGTGTGGAACACAGTAACCAGGTCCAGGTGAATCTCAGGTGGTGACAACAGTCACCACGTCCAGGTGAGGCCCAGGTGGGGACCAGGATCACCAGGTACAGGGGAGGCCCTTGAAAGAACCAGAGTCAACAGTTCGAGGTGAGGCTCAGGTGGCAACCAGTGTCAGGAGGACCAAGTCAGGCCAAAGTGGAGTTCACAGTCACCAGGTCAGGGTGAGACACAGAGGGGGACCAGAGTCACCTGGTCCAAGTGAGGTCCAGTTGTGGAACACAGGAACCGGGTCCCAATTATGCCCAGTGGAGGACCATGGTCAACAGGGCTAGGTGAGGTCCAGATGGGGATCAGAGTCACCAGGTCCAAGTGAGGCCCAGGTGGGGACCACAGTCACCAGATCCAGGGTAGTCTCAGGTGCAGACCAGAATCACCAGGTCCAGATGAGTCCCAGTGGGGAATAGAGTAACCATGTCTGAAGATGCCCAGGTAGGGACCAGAGTCACTAGGTCCAGATGAGGCCCAGATGGGGAGCATATTCACTAGTTCCAGCGGAGGCCCAGTTGAGGACCAGAGTCACCAAGTCTGGTTGAGGCGTAGAGGGGTACCAGAATCACCTGGTATAGGTGACAACCAGATGGGGACCAGAGTCACCAGGTCAGGGTGAGGCCCAGAGTGGTTCAAGAGTTATGTCCAGGTGAGGCTTAGGTGTGGACAGAGTAACCATGTCCCAATGATGCCCAGGTGAGGACCAGAGTCACCAGATCTGGGTGAGGCCCAGATAGGATCAGAGTCACCAGTTCCAGGTGAGGCCAAGAAGGAGTCCACAGCAATTAGGTCCAGGTGGGGAACAAAGTCACCAGGACTGGGTGAGGCCCAGATGGGTCCAGATTCACCAGGTCTGAGAGGCCTATGTGGTGACCAGAGTACCAGGTCTGGGTGAGGACCAGGTAAGGACCAGATTCACCAGGTCCAAGTGAGGCCCACGTGGGGACCTGAGTCACCAGGTATGGGTGAGGCGCAGGTGGCAACCCCACTCACCAGGTCCAGATGAGGCCAACCTGCAGGCCAGGTCACCAGATCCAGGTGAAGCCCTGGTGGGGATCGGAGTCACCAGGTAAATGTGAGGCTAGAAGGATACCACAGTCACCAGGTCCAGGTGTGGTTCATGTGGGAACGAGAGTCACCAGGTCCAGGTGAGACCCAGGTGGGGACCACAGTCACCAGGTCCAGATTGAGGCCTAGGTGGGGGGCCCAGAGTCATCAGGGCCAGGTGAGGCCATAGTGTGGAGCAAAGTTATTGGGTACAGGTGAGTCCCTGGTGGGGAACAAAGTAACCATGTCCCATTGATGCCCAGGTGGGACCAGAGTCACAAGGTCCAGAAGAGGCCTAAGTGAGGAGTAGATTCAGCAAGTCCTGTTGAGGCCCAGTTGAGGACCAGAGTCCCCAACTCCAGGTGAGGCCCAGAGGGGAACCAGAGTCACCTGTTCCAGGTGATATCCAGGTGGGGACCAGAGTCACCACATCAGGGTGAGGCCCAGAGTGGGGCGAGAGTCAATAGGTCCAGGTGAGGCTCAAAAGTGGAATTGAGTAACCAGGTCCCATGATGCCCATGTGAGGACCAGATTCACCAGGTCCAGGTGGGTCCCTGTTAGGGAACAGTGTAACCTTGTCCTGATGCTACCCAGGTGGGTACCAGAGACACCAGGTCCAGGTGAGGCCCAGGTGGGGACCAGACACATGAGGTCCAGGTGAGGTCCCGGTGGGAACCAGTCACCAGGTCAGGTGAGGCCATGCTGAGGATCAGAGGCACCAGTTCTAGGTGAGGCCTAGTTGGGGCCAGTGTCACGTGGTACAGAAGAGGCCAAAGTGAGGACCAGGGTTACCAGGTCCAGGTGAGTCCCAGTGGGGAATAGAGTAACCATGTCCCGTTGATGCCAAGGTAGGGACCAGAGTCACCAGGTCTATTTGAGGCCCAGGTAAGGAGCATATACACTAGGTCCAGGTGAGGCCCAGTTGAGGACCAGAGTCCCCAGCTCCGGGTGAGGTCCAGATGGGGACCAGACTCTCCCAGTCCAGGTGATATACAGGTGGGAACCAGGGTTACCACGTCAGGATGAGGCCCAGAGTGGTATGAGAGTCACCAGGTCCAGGTGAGGCCCAGGTATAGAAGAGAGAAACCAGGTCCCAATGATACCCAGGTAAGGACCAGAGTCACCAGGTCCAGGTGAGGCCCAAATATGGATCATAGTCATATTATTAAAGGTGAGGCCAGAAGGAGACCACAGGAACCAGGTCCAGGAGAGCCCCATATGGGAACCAAGGCCACCAAATCCAGGTGAGGTCCAGGTGGGGACCACAGTCACAAGATCCAGGTGAGGCCCAGGTGGCAACAAAATTCACGAAGTCCAGGTGAGACCCAGGTGGTGACCAGAGTCACCAGGTCCAGGTGAGGACCAGGTAAGGAGCAGATTCACCAGGTCCAAGTGAAGCCCATGGGGGGCCCAGAGTCACCAGGTAAGGGTGAGGCCCAGAGGGGGAACCAGAGTAAGCAGTTTAGATTGAGCCCCAGAGTGGGACCAGAGGTCCCCGGTCAAAGTGAGGCCCAGGTGTGGAATAGAGTATCCATGTCGCAATGATGCCTAGGTGGGGACCAGAGTCACTAGGGCCATGCAAGGCCCAGAGGGGATCAGAATAACCAGTTCCTGGTGAGGCATGAAGGAGACCACAATCACCAGTATCAGGTGAGCCCCATGTGGGAACCAGAGCCAATATATACAGCTGAGTCCCAGATCCATTGAGGCCCACGTGAGGACCAGATTCATCAGTTCGAATTGAGGCATAGCGGGGGACAAGAGTCACCAGGTCTGGGTGAGGCCTAGGTGGGGACAAGATTCACCAGGTCTGAGTTAGGTCAAAGTGGGGACGAGAGTCACCAGGTACAGTGAGGCCAAACTGAGGACCAGAGTCACCAGAAACAGGTGAGGTCCATGTTGGAAAGAGAGTCACCAGGTCCAGGAGAGGTCCAGGTGAGTACCAGAGTCACCAGATCCAGGTGGAGCCCAGGTGGGGACCAGAGTCACCAGGTCCAGATGAGGTCCAGGTGAGTACCAGAGTTACCAGGTACACGTGAGGTCCAGGTGGGGAACAGAGGCAACAGGTCCATGTGAGTCCTGCTGGGGACCATGGTCAACAGGTCTATGTAAGGCCCAGGTGTGGAACACAGTAACCAGGTCCAGGTGAGTCCCAGGTGGTGACAACAGTCACCAGCTGCAGGTGAGACCCAGATGGGATCCAGGATCACCAGGTACAGGGGAGGCCCTTGAAAGAACCAGAGTCAACAGTTCGAGGTGAGGCACAATGGCAACCAGAGTCAGCACGACCAAGTCAGGCCAAAGTGGGGTTCACAGTCACTAGGGAAGGGTGAGACCCAGAGGGGGACCAGAGTCACCTGGTCCAGGTGAGGTCCAGTTGGGGAACACAGTAACTGGGTCCCAATTATGCCCAGTGGAGGACCATGGTCAACAGGGCCAGGTGAGGCCCAGATGAGGATCAGAGTCACCAGGTCCAAGTGAAGCCCAGGTGGGGACCACACTCACCAGATCCAGAGTAGACTCAGGTGTAGACCAGAATCACCAGGTCCAGATGAGTCCCAGGTGAGGAGCATGATCACTACGTGCAGGTGAGGCCCAGTTGAGTACCAGAGTTTCCAGGACTGGTTGAGGCCTAGAGGGTTACCAGAATCACCTGGTTAGGTGATATCCACATGGGGACCAGAGTCATCAGGTCAGTGTGAGGCCCAGAGAGGTTCTAGATCATCATGTCCAAGTGAGGCTCAGGTGTGGAACAGAGTAACCAGGTCCCAATGATGCCCAGGTGAGGACCAGAGTCACCAGATCTGGGTGTGGCCCAGATACGATCAGAGTCACCAGTTCCAGGTGGGCCAAGGAGTCCACAGCAATCATGTACAGGTGGGGAACAAAGTCACCAGGACTGGGTGAGGCCCAGATGGGGACCAGATTCACCAGGTTCAGGTGAGGCCCAGGTGTTGACCAAAATCACCAGGTCCGGGCGAGGACCAGGTAAGGACCAGATTCACCAGGTGCATGTGAGGCCCATGTGGGCACTTGAGTCACTAGGTATGGGTGAGGACCAGGTGGCAACCCCACTCACCAGGTCCAGGTGAGGCCAACCTTCAGGCCAGAGTCACCAGATCCAGGGGAGGCCCTGGTGGGTCCGGAGTCACCAGGTAAATGTGAGGCTAGAAGGACACCACAGTCACCAGGTCCAGGTGTGGTTCATGTGGGAACGAGAGTCACCAGGTCCAGGTGAGACCCAGGTGGGGACCACAGTCACCAGGTCCAGATTGAGGCCTAGGTGGGGGGCCCAGAGTCATCAGGGCCAGGTGAGGCCAAAGTGTGGAGCAGAGTTATCAGGTCCAGTTGAGTCCCAGGTGGGAACCAGTCACCTCATCCAGGTGAGACCCACAAGAGTAGTGCCTCCAAGCTCAATCCCTCGATTTCCTAGTAGTTCCTGTCTTAGACTGGTGCTACATAATAAGTTCCATACTAGGTAATCGAACCCTGCATCCAACGGCAACTTACATTCGAGAGTTGGGCTCACACGCAGTCCCTCACAGTTCCACACTGCCTGCAGAATGTCCTTCCAACGTCTTCACCAGAGATGCTTGTCAGAAGCTTGTGAGACGCAAGTGGAATAATGCAGCCTGGAAGGTGTCTTCAGGTGGAGTAGAGTGGTATTCTTGGAACCTCCTGAGTTAGAATACTGCTGCGTTCTCAGGGCCAGAAGAATGCAGCTAGTTGAAAGCTGGCTTCTAGACATGCTTCCTTGTGAGAGTTGAGGTGAGGGCAGGACCCTCCCGCAACCTGACTGCCTGTAGACATAAGTCCTAACTTCTTTATGTTAGGTGCTGGAAGAGGTTGTGAAAAGCATGTAGACGTTTCAGGCTTGTAGTCATGTGTAACTGAGTTCAATACAACGATTTCCAACAGCCTTGTTCAATTAAAGTGTAGCTAGTTTCTAACTCCCATAAAAGAGTGGCTAGCAGACAGCTGCCTGCAAAGCATACACGCTTCTCAGAGTTGAGCTTATGGCCTGTACCTCCCACATGCTGACCGCCTGTACGCTTCACTTCCAAAGGATTTCGTTCGATACGGTATGCAAGTTTTGCGAGAGGCAAGTGTCTCTTAGTTCAATCCAGTGACTTCTTAGGAATTCCTCCCTCAGATGGGAGCTACATACTAACTTCCAAACTTGAGTACCTAGCTGAAATCTCTCTCTCTGGGGAATTTCCTTCTGTGAGATGAACTGACACGTGGTCCTTCCCAGTTCAACACTGCCTGCAGATGCAGTTACGAACGTACTCACTAGACATGTTTTCAGAAGCTCATGGGTCGCAAGGGCCAGCTGCAGGCTTCAATGGTTGTGTCTCCAGGTGCATTAGAGGGGTATTCATTGTAAGTGTACAGCCTTACAATGCTGCTCTGTTCACAAGACCATCAGAACGAGCTAGTAGAAAGGTGGCTTCTAGGCATGCTTCCTTTAGAGAGCTAAGCTCAGGGCAAGACCCTCCCACATCCTGCCTGCCCGTAGATGTAACTGCTAATATGCTTATGTTAGGTGCTGGGAGAGGGCGGCCAAATGCATGTGGAAGTCTCAGGCCTGTACTCACGATCACCTGAGTTGAATACAGCGATTTCAAACGGCCTTCTTCAAAGAGTGTAGCTAGTTTCTAACATGTACGAGTGGGTAGCAGACATCTGCCTCCCAGGCATACACACTTTTGAGAGTTGAACTTATGGCCTGTACTTCTCACATCCTACATTTCACTGCTAACAGGCCTAGGCTCAAGGCGTCACTGAAGGGATGTGAGAAGTAAGTGGAAAGTCCCGGCACACAAGACTAGTGCCTCCAAGCTCAATCCATAGATTTCCTAGTAATTCCTGTCTTAGAAAGGTGCTACCTACTTAGTTACATATGTGAGAAGCTAGCTGAACCCCGAGTCCAAAAGCATCTCTCTTCTGAGAGTTGAGCTCACACCCAGTCCCTCACAGTTCCACACTACCTGCAGAATGAGTTTTGAACATCTTCACCAGAGACATTTGTCAGAAGCTTGTGAGACAAAAGTGGAATAATGCAGGCCCGGGAGGTGTCTCTAGGTGCAGTAGAGTGGTGTTCTTCGAACCTCCTGAGTTAGAAGACTGCTTTGGTCTCACGGCCATTAGAATGCAGCTAGTTGAAAGCTGGCTTCTAGGCATGCTCTCTTGTGAGAGCTGAGCTCAGGGCAGGACCCTCCCGCATCCTGCCTGCCCATAGTCATAGCTACTAACATCCTTAAGTGAGGTGCTGGGAGAGGTTGGAGAAATGAAAATGAAAGTGTCAGGACTGTACTCACGTGTACTGAGTTCAATACAGGGATTGCCAACGTCCTTGTTCAATTAGAGTGCAGCTCGGGTATACCTAGCCTTGATAAGTGTCTGGCAGACATCAGCCTGCAAAGCATACACACTTCTGAGAGTTGAGCTTATGGCCTGTACTTCCTCCATCCTGACTTCCTGTACGTTTCGCTTCTACAGCATTTCGTTGTATGCAGGAGAGTAGCAGAGTGAGAACCAAGTGTCTGCCTTGTCAATTTCGTGCCTAGAGGACATCTGCCTCCAAGGCATGAACACTCCCATGGATTGAGCTTAGGACTTGAACCTCCACATCCTGACCACCTGTACGCTTCGCTTCCAAAGGATTTCTTTCTATACGGGACGCATGTTTTGTGAGAGTCAAATGTGTCTTAGTTCAATCCACAACTTCTGAGGAATTCCTCCCTCAGATGGGAGCTACCTACTAACTTCCAAACCTGATTACCTAGCTGAAAGTTCTCTCTCTGGGGAACTTCCCTCTCGGAGGTGAGCTGAAACGAGGTCCTTCCAGTTCCTCACTGCCTGCAGATACAGTTACAAACATCCTCACTAGACATGTTTGTCAGAAGCTCATGGGACACAAGGGGCAAGCTGCAGGCTTCAAGGTTGTGTCTCCAGGTGCAGTAAAGTGGTATTCATGGAACATCCAGAATTACAATGATGCCACTTTCCCATGGCCATCAGAACGCAGTTAGTAGAAAGCTGGCTTCGAGGCATGCCTCGTTTTGAAAACTGAGCTCAAAGCAGGACCCTCCCGCATCCTGCCTGCTCGTAGTCGTAGCTGCTAACATCTTTATGTTAGGTGCTGGGAGAGGTTGGAGAAATGCAAGTGGAAGTGTCAGGACTATACTCACGTGCATCTGACTTCAATACAGCGATTGCCACGTCCTTGTTCAATTAGAGTGTAGCTCAGGTATACCTCGCCACGATAAGTGTCTAGCAGACATCGGCCTGCAAAGCATACACACTTCTGAGAGTTGAGCTTATGACCTGTACCTCCCCCATCCTGACTGCCTGTATGTTCCGCTTCCACAGCATTTCGTTGTATGCGGGAGAGTAGCGGAGTGAAAACCAAGTGTCTGCCTTGTCAATTTTGCACCTAGCGGACAGCTGCCTCCAAGGCATGCACACTCCTTTGGATTGACCTTAGGACTTGAACTTCCCACATGCTGACCGCCTGTATGCCTCGCTTCAAAAGGATTTCTTCCATACGGGACGCAAGTTTTGCGAGAGGCAAATGTGTCTTAATTCAATCCAGCAACTTCTGAGGAATTCCTCCCTCAGGAGGGAGCTACATACTAACTTCCAAACCTGAGAATCCAGCTGAAAGCTCTCTCTCTGGGGAATTTCTTTCTCGGGAAGAGTGACACGCCGTACTTCCCAGTTCCACACTGCCTGCAGATGCAGTTATGAACATCCTCACTAGACATGTTTGTCAGAAGCTCATGGGACACAAGGGCCAGCTGCAGGCTTCAATGGTTGTGTCTCCAGGTGCAGTAGAGCAGTATTCATGGAACGTCCCGATTTACAATTCTGCTACATTCTCACGGCCATCAGAATGAGCTAGTAGAAAGCTGGCTTCTAGGCATGCTCTGTTGTGAGAGCTGAGCTCAGGGCAGGACCTTCCCGCATCCTGCCTGCCCATAGTCATAGCTGCTAACATCCTTAAGTGAAGTGCTGGGAGAGGTTAGAGAAATGCAAATGGAAGTGTCAGGACTGTACTCACATGTATTGAGTTCAATACAGGGATTGCCAACGTCCTTGTTCAATTAGAGTGCAGCTCGGGTATACCTCGCCTCGATAAGTGTCTAGCAGACATCGGCCTGCAAAGCATACACACTTCTGAGAGTTGAGCTTATGGCCTGTACCTCTCCCATCCTGACTGCCTGGACGTTCCGCTTCCACAGCATTTCGTTGTATGCGGGAGAGTAGCGGAGTGAAAAGCAAGTGTCTGCCTTGTCAATTTCGCGCCTAGTGGACAGCTGCCTCCAAGGCATGCACACTCCTTTGGATTGATCTTAGGACTTGAACCTCCCACATGCTTACCGCCTGTACGCTTCGCTTCCAAATGATTTCGTTCGATACGGGACGCAAGTTTTGAGAGGCAAATGTGTCTTAGTTCAATCCAGCAACCTCTGAGGAAGTCCTCCCTCAGATGGGAGCTCCATACTAACTTCCAAACCTGAGTACCTAGCTGAAAGCTCTCTCTGGGGAACTTTCCTCTCGGAGATGAGCTGAAACGTGGTCCTTCCCAGTTCCACACTGCCTGCAGATACAGTTACGAACATCCTCACTAAACATGTTTTTAGAAGCTCATGGGATGCAAGAGGCAACCTGCAGGCTTCAGGGTTGTGTCTCCAGGTGCAGTAAAGCTGTATTCATGGAACATCCTGAATTGCAATGCTGTCATGTTCTCATGGCCATCAGAACGCAGTTAGTAGAAAGCTGGCTTCGAATCATGCCTCCTTTGAAAAGCTGAGCTCAGGGCAGGAACCTCCCACATCCTGCCTGCCCGTAGTCATAGCTGCTAATATCCTTATGTTAGGTGCTGGGAGACAGCAGCGAAATGCATGAGGAAGTGTCAGGCCTGTACTCACGATTATCTGAGTTGAATACAGCGATTTCAAATGGCCTTCTTCAAAGAGTGTAGCTAGTTTCTAACTCCCATGTACGAGTGGGTAGCAGACATCTGCCTTCCAGGCGTACACACTTTTGAGACTTGAGCTTATGGCCTGTACTTCCCACATCCTGCCTGCAGGTACATTTCGCTGCTAACAGGCAGGCTCGAGGCGAGACTGAAGGGAAGTGAGAAGTAACTGGAAATTCCCGGCTCATAAGACTACTGCCTCCAAGCTCAATCCAGCGATTTCCTAGTAATTCCTGTCTTAGACAGGTGCTACCTACTTAGTTCCCTACGTGAGAAGCTAGCTGAACCCCGAGTGCAAAAGCATCTCTCTTCTGAGAGTTGAGCTCACACCCAGTCCCTCACAGTTCCACACTGCCTGCAGAATGAGTTTTGAACAACTTCACCAGAGACGTCTGTCAGAAGCTTGTGAGACGCAAGTGGAATAATGCAGGCCTGGAAGGTGTCTCCAGGTGCAGTAGAGTGGTATTCTTCGAACCTCCTGAGTTAGAATACTGCTATTGTCTCATGGCCATTAGAACGTAGCTAGTTGAAAGCTGGCTTCTAGGCATGCTCTCTTGTGAGAGCTGAGCTCAGGGCAGGACCCTCCCGCATCCTGCCTGCCCATAGTCATAGCTGCTAACATCCTTAAGTGAAGTGCTGGGAGAGGTTGGAGAAATGAAAATGAAAGTGTCAGGACTGTACTCACGTGTAGCTGAGTTCAATACAGCGATTGCCAACATACTGAACAATACATTCCACCAAAACCTGTTAAAACTAAGGAGTCAGTTCAGTAAAGTCACGGGACACAAACTGACCCTACAGAGCAGAGTAGCCTTGGTGTTTCCTGACAATGAGCACTCAGGAAGGAAATAAGGACATGACGCCCTTCTCAGGAGCATCAAGGACAATAAATAATGAGACTGAACCAATGGAGCACAAGACTTGTGCACTGAGCCATACCAGGCTCTGGGAGGCCGGCCTGGGCTCGTGGGGTGGGAGCCTCAGCTTGTGAAAATGTGCGCAGTTCCTGTAGCCACCCTCAGTTTCAATGTCATTCCTATCAAAATCATGGTGGCAGATCTTAGAAATAGGAAAAAAAAAAAACGCGTAACATCCAACCCCCACAACAAATGACCCCGGACAGCAAATCAGTATTGGAGAAGCATGACAGAGTGGAACGCAGCACTTCCCTATTTCAAAAGATGTCACAGAGACACAGGATAAAGCAGTGTGGTTCTCGGGCCCCCGGCTGGCTCCGTCGGTTAAGCATCTGACTCCTGACCTCACCTCCGGTCCTGATCTCAGGGGTCGTGAGTTCTAGCCCTGTGCTGGGCCATGGACGAGGCGTGGAGCCTACTTAGACAAGCCAGACCCACGGGGGGTGGTCCCGGCATAAGCTGAATGAGCAAAACAGAGAGTCCAGAAGGATATGTGCTCTGATAGAACTGATTTTTTTAACTTAATTTAAACCCAATTAATTAACATGTAGTGTATTATACTTTCAGAGGAAGAATTCAGGGATTCACCAGTTGGAGACAACAGTAGTGCTCGTGACATCACATGACCTCCTTCATGCAGGTCCCCTGTTGTCCGCCCCCTCCAGCTACCCTCAGTTTGTTTCCTATCATTAAGAGTCTGTATTTCCTGTATCTGTTTTCATCTTATTTGTTTTTCCTTCCCTTCACAGATGTTCATCTGCTTTGCTTCTTTAATTCCACCTATGAATGAAACCACACGGTCATTCTCTTTCCCGAGTGACTTACTTCACTTAACATGATCCCTTTAGTTCTATCCACATCATTGCAAATGGCAAGATTTCCTTCTCTTTGATAGCTGACTTCCATTCCTCTCTCTATGACCATCATCTATCTCCCATCCTCTTTATCCATCATCTGGCAGAGGGCACCGAGGCTCCTCCCACAGTGTGGCTACTGTGGACCCGGCTGCTGTGGACATTGGGGTGCAGGTGTCCCAAGTCTCACTGTATCTGTATCTTCGGAGTGAGCTCCAGGCCGTTCACCTGCTGGTCGCAGGGCGGCTCTATTTGTAACTTCCTGAGGGGCCTCCACACTGTTTCCAGGGCGGCTGCACCAACCCGTGGTCCCGCCCACAGTGGAAGAGGGTTGAGTGAGTTTGGCAGGATGTGGTAAAAGTCTGGTTCACATTTCATTTCACGTCCTGTGGGCTCCAATTCCTTCTCCTTAAGTATTTTTTGGGAAGCCGGGTGTTGGGCTCCTTTTCAGTGAGATGTTTCCGAAGCTAACAGGCCCCAGCTGGAGCCTGAAAGGAGGCAGGTGCGGCCCCTAGAGCACCTGTTGCCTCCTGCACAGTTTCCTGTAGCGCCTGAGCATACCGCAGGGGGCGCCCGAGCCCAGGCCCCGCCCATGGCACGCGCATGTGCAGTAGGCCTCCTCTGCCTGCACTAAGAGGAGCCAGCCTGTGCTGGGGAGGCCTGTGGAAGACATGGGGATGCGTCTATGCTGATGAGCTGCAGCCTCCTCAGGACCCGCGGGGAGGCTTCAGGAAGAAGTGGACCCACATTCACGCTGACAGGAGCCCTGAGCACCTCAGGACCCGTGGGGAGGTTTCAGGAAATTGTGGGCCCGCATCCATGCTGACAGGCGCCCCTGAGCAGCCTCACAACCCGCAGGGAAACTTCACGAAGATATGGGCCCCCACCCACGCTGACAGGAGCCTCTGAGCTGCCTCAGGACCTGTGGGGAGGCTTCAGGAAGATGTGGCGATGCGTTCATTCTGGCAGGAGCTCCCGGGCCCCTCAGGACATAAGTTGAGGCTTCTGGAAGCTGGGGGCCGCATTCATGGTTACAGGAGCCCCGGCATCCTAAGAACCCTCGGCGACGCTTTGGGAGGACTTGGGGCCACATGGACACAACAGGACGCTGACTTCCTCAGGACCCCTGGTGTAGACTTGGGGAAATATGTGGATGCGTCCATGTGGACAGAAGACCCCAGCCTTGTCAGGGCCTGTGGTGAGGTTAAGAAAAATGTGGGTGCCGCATCCACAGTGACAGGAGTCTCCAGCCTCCTCAGGACCCACTGTGAAGTTTTGGGAAGATTTGGGGCCAAATCCATACTGACAGGAGCCCCCAGCCTCCTCAGGTCTTATGGTGAGGTTTGAGGAAAATGTGGGGCCACATCAATGCTGACAGGAACCCTGTCTTCCTCAGGACCTGCACTTTGGCTTCGGGACATAAGGGGCTGCGTGTATGCTGAGAGAAGCCCACATCCTCCTCAGGACCCGCGGTGAGTTTTCTGGGGGCCGTGGGGCCATGTCCAGGGTGACAGGAGCCCCCGGCCTCCTGAGGACCTGCTGTGAGGCTTCCAGAGGATGTGAGGCATAGTCCACAGTGACAGGAGACCCAGTGTCCTCAGGACCCGCTGACTATGCCTCAGGAACACGTGGGGCCACGTCCGCACTCACAGGAGCCCAGCTTCCTCAGGACCCCTTGAAGGAATCTGGAGGAGCTGTTGGGGGCCACGTCCACATCAGAAAGGACTCCTCAGAACCACAGGGTAAGTGAAAGGGCAGAATGAATGGTAGGGTTAGGGGAGGGGAGGAAGTTGTTGGTTAGCCTTAGGTTAGATGTTAGGGGTTAGTGATTATGCTTATGGTTTCAAATTAGAGGTTAGGTGAGGCATAAGGGTATTGGTCAGTGTTAAGAGTTAGGATGGGGGTTAGGGTAAGGGACAGGATTTAGTGTTAGGGTTAGGGTTTAGGCTCTAGGGATTAGGGCAGGAGGTTAGGAGTTGGGGTTAGGGTTATGGTTAGAGTTAGGGTTGGGCTTAGGTTTGCAGTTAGGGTTAGGGATTAGGGTGTGAGTTATGGTTAAGGGTTAGAGTTAGGGGTTAGAGTTAAGGGTTAGAGTTAAAGTTAGGGCTAGGTTTAGGGTTAGGGCGAGGGTTAGGATTAGGATAGCGGTTAGGGCTAGGGTTAGGGTTAGTGTTTGGTTAGGGGTTAGGGTTAGGGTCAGGTCAGGGTCAGGGTACGGTTTTGGAAAAGGGTAAGATATAGGGTTAGGGGTGGGTTAGGGGTTGGTTTTAGGGTACGGGTTTGGGTACAGTTTGTGGTATGAGATAGGATTAGTATTAGAGGGTTAGGGTTAGGGTACAGGTTAAGGTTAGGAATAGGATTTGAATACCTTATTTTAAGGTTAGGGATAGAGGTTAGGGTTCGGGTTAGATTTAAGGTAGGGGTCAGGGTTAAGGAAACCTAAGTTTAGGTGAACCTACATTTAGGAGTTAGGGTGAGGGTTGGCAGAAAGGTTCAGTGAATGTGTTTTGGTCTTGGGGTTTGTGTTTGTTTTTCGATTAGTGATGGGTCTTATTTAAGGGCTAGGTTAACATTAGGATTAAGTGTAAGGTTAGGGTTATGTCTGTGTATGGTTAGAGTTTGGGTCTGGCATGTGCCTGCACTGGGACTCCTAGCATCTTGGGCCATTTAGTTTTATGCACTCTATTTAGGTTTCGGGTTCAAATATAGCCTGACTCCACCAAGTCAGTGGCCTCCCCAGAGAATCAAAATGCAGGCTTCTGCTGGGGTGAGAATAGACATAGCAGGCTTCTCCCGAGCTGAGCTAAGGAAGGGATTTATGGCTCTAAAGACTCTTTATTTGGATTTTCAGTTGCCTTTCTGATTTTTTCTCTAGTGCGTACATGTTTCATCAATACTACCTATTATTATTTTAAAGTTTTACTTGAATTCCTCTTTGTATACACAGAATGATATAGTTTCAGGTTTACCACATAGTGATTCAACCCTTGGATACAACGCCTGGTACTGGTCACAGGTGCCCTCCACTATCCCCATCGCCTGATTCCCCATCCCCCTCACCTTCCTATGGTATTTATTAGTTGATTCTCTGTGGTTAAGAGTGTGTTTTTTTGTTTGCTTCTCTCATCCCCCCCTCTGCCCCTTTGCCAGTTTGTCTGGTTTCTTAAAATTCACATGTGAATGCAATTGTATGGTATTTGGTATCTGTCTTTCTCTGACTGACTGAGTTCATTGAGCATAAGTCCTTTCCACTTCTCCCATGTCATTGTAAATGGCTTCATTTCATCGCTTCTGATGACCGAGTGATGTCGTAGTGGGTATATTTACCACATTGTCTCTGCCCATTCATCAGTCGATGGACATCTGGGCTGTATCCACAGTTTGGCTGTTTTTGATAACGCTGCTAGAAACACTGGGCTGCGTGTCCCACTTGGAATCTACTAAACGACTCTTGTATCTTCTGGGTAAATACCTAGCTCTACAATTTTGGAATCGTAGGGTAGGTCTATTTTTAACTTCTTTTTAAAAATTTTTTTTATGATAGTCACAGAGAGAGAGGCTGAGACACAGGCAGAGGGAGAAGCAGGCTCCGTGCACTGTGAGTCCAACGTGGGATTCGATCCCGGTTCACCAGGATCGCGACATGGGCCAAAGGCAGGTGCCAAACCGCTGCACCACCCAGGGATCTCCTATTTTTAACATCTCGAGGACCCCCCACAGTGTTTTCCACAGTGGCTGCATCTGTTCGCATGCCCACCAGGAGTGTAAGGGGGCTCCCTCTTCCCTATAGCCTCAACAACACGTGTTGTTTCTTCTGTTGTTAATTTTAGCCATTCTGATGGCTGTCAGGTGACATCTTATTGTGGTTTTCATTTGCATTACCCTGATGATGGGTGACGCTGAGTGTCTTTCGGTGTCTGGTGGCCATCTGGATGTCTTGTCAGAGACAAAGTCCATTCATGTCTTCTGCCCATCTGCAGTTGGATAATTTGTGTTTAGGATGCTGAGATTTATATTTGCTTTACGTATTTTGCATACTAACTGTTTATTGGATGTGTTGTTTACAAATATCTCCTTTCATTTTGTATGTTGCCTTTTAGCGTTGGTTGTTTCTTTCACTTTGCAGAAGCTTTTGAATTTGATGAAGTCCCAATAATATTTTTGCTTTTGTTTCCCTCCACTCAGAGGCATATCTCGAAAGAAGATCCAATGGCCAACGTCAAAGACGTTGCTGCCTATCTTTTCTTCTTTGATTGGTTTCAGGTCTCACATTTAGGTCTTTCATCCATTTTGAATTTATTTTTTATATATATGGTGTAAGAAAGTGGTCCAGTTTCATTCTTCTGCATGTGGCTGCCTGGTTTTCCCAACACCATTTGTTCTTATCCTGGGGTCAGGTTTAGGGTTTTTTGAAGAGACTGTCTTTATGCCATTGGATATTCCTTGCTGCCTTGTTGTCGATTAATGGATCATAGAGTTACAGGTTTGTATCTTGTTTCGGCATTCCATTCCATTCTATTCTATTGATCTAAGTGTCTCCTGTTGGGAGATTCTTGATTGCTGATTCAATTTCGTTGCTGGTTATCTGTCTGTTCAAGTTTCTTATTTCTTCCTTTTTCATTTTTGCTATGTTATATATTTCCAGGAATTGATCTATTTCTTCCAGGTTCTACGTTGCTGGCATATAATTTTTCATAATGTTCTCTTATAAACGTTTCTATTTCTCTAGTGTTGGTTGTTATTTCTCTTTTCTCATTTGTGATTTTATTTGGGGCCTTTCTCATCTTTTTATCTTTTTTCTTTTTTAAAGATTTTATTTATGTATTCATGCGAGACACAGAGAGGCAGGGGTATAGGCAAGGGGAAAATGAGGCTCCATGCAGGGAGCCTGATGTGGGACATGATTCCCCAGGACCTCAGGATCATGACGTGAGCCAAAGCAGATGCTCAACCACTGAGGCACCCAGGTGCCTTGCTGATTCAATTCCTTTGCTCATTATGGGTCTGTTAACATTTTCTATTTCTTCCTTTTTCAGTTTTGCTCATTTGCACATTTCTAGGGATCTCTCCAATTCTTCCTGGTCTCCCAGTTTGTTAGCGTATAATCTTTCATAGTATTCCTTTATAATTGTCTTATTTTCTGGTGTTGATTGTGATCTCTTCTCTCTTTTGTGATTTTATTTATTTAGTTCTTTTCTGTTTTCTTGTTGATAAGGCTGGCTAGGGCTTGATCCATTTCCTTAGTTATTTTGAAGCACCAGTACTTAGTTTCATTATTCCATTCTATTGTTTTGTTGTTTATGTATTGTTTATTTCTGCTCTCATCTTTATTTTTCCCTTCTTCTGTAGGCTTTAGGCTTTGTTTCCAATTCCTTTTCCAGCTCCTTTAGGTGTAGTGTTGGGTTGTGTATTGGAGACTTCTTGTTTCTTGAGGTAGGCCTGTATTGCTATCTACTTCCCTCTAAGGACTGTCTTTGCTACATCCTAGAGGTTTGAGAAACATAAATCATTTTAATTTTTTTAAATTTGCTCTTTAATTTCCTGGTTGCTCCATTCCTTCTCTAGCACGATGATCATAATCTCCCTGAATTTTTGGTCTGTCCAAATTTTTTCTTACTGTCGACTTCGAGTTTAATAGCGTTGTGGTCCGAAAATGTACATGGTGTGATACCATCCTTCTTGTACCTGTTGTACCTGTTGAGGGCTGATTTGTGGCCCATGATATGATCTGTTCTGGAGAATGTTCCATGTGCACTTGAAAGGAATGTGTATTCTGCTTTCGGAAGAAATGTTTAGACTATATCTATTGAGTCCCTTTGATCCAGTGTGTCAAGGCTATTGTTCCCCTGTTCATTTCTTCATAGACGATCGGTCCATTGTCATAAGTGGGTGTTAAAATCCCCTGTCATTGTATTATTATCAGTGTGTTCCTGTACATTTGTTGTTAATTGTTTTCTATATTTCGGTACTCCCATGTTGGCAGCATAAATATGTAGTTGTTTGATCTTTTTTTTTTTAAATAAATTTATTTTTTATTGGTGTTCAATTGACCAACATACAGAATAACACGCAGTGCTCATCCCGTCAAGTGTCCCCCTCAGTGCCCGTCACCCATTCAGCCCCATCCCCCATTCTCCTCCCCTTCCAGCACCCCTAGTTCTTTTCTCAGAGTTAGGAGTCTTTATGATCTCTCTCCCTTTCTGATATCTCCCAAACGTTTCTTCTCCATTCCCTTATATTCCCTTTCACTATTATTTATATTCCCCTAAGGAATGAGAACATACACTGTTTGTCCTTCTCCGATTGACTTACTTCACTCAGCATAATACCCTCCAGTTCCATCCACATTAAAGCAAATGGTGGGTATTTGTCGTTTCTAATGGCTGAGTAATATTCCATTGTATACATAAACCACATCTTTATCCATTCATCTTTCGATGGACACCGAGGCTCCTTCCACAGTTTGGCTACTGTGGACATTCTGCTATAAACATCGGGGTACAGGTGTCCCGGCGTTTCATTGCATCTGAATCTTTGGGGTAAATCCCAAATAGTGCAATTGCTGAGTCGTCGGGCAGGTCTATTTTTAACTCTGAGGAAACTCCACACAGTTTTCCAGAGTGACTGCACCAGTTCACATTCCCACCAGCAGTGTAAGAGGGTTCCCTTTTCTCCGCATTCTCTCCAACATTTGTGGTTTCCTGCCTTGTTAGTTTTCCCCATTCTCACTGGTGTGAGGCGGTATCTCATTGTGGTTTGGATTTGTATATCCCTAAGGGCAAGTGATGAAGAGCATTTTTTCATGTTCATGTTGGCCATGTCAATATCTTCCTCTGTGAGATTTCTCTTCATGTCTTTTGCCCATTTCATGATTGGATTGCTTGTCTCTTTGGTGTTGATTTTAAGAAGTTCTTTATAGATCTTGGAAACTAGCCCTTTATCTGAAACGTCTTTTGCATATATCTTCTCCCATGCTGTAGTTGTCTTTTAGTTTTGTTTACTGTATCCTTTGCTGTGCAAAAGCTTCTTATCTTGATGAAGTCCCAATAGTTCATTTTTGCTCTTGTTTCTTTTGCCTTCATGGATGTACCTTGCAAGAAGTTGCTGTGGCCAATTTTAAAACGGGTGTTGCCTGTGTTCTCCTCTAGGATTTTGATGGACTCTTGTCTCACATTTAGATCTTTCATCCATTTTGAGTTTATCTTTGTGTATGGTGAAAGAGAGTGGTCTAGTTTCATTCTTTTGAAGGTGGATGTCCAATTTTCCCAGCACCATCTATTGAAGACACTGTCTTTCTTCCAATGGATAGTCTTTCCTCCTTTATCAAATATTAGTTGACCATAAAGTTCAAGGTCCACTTCTGGGTTCTCTATTCTGTTCCATTGATCTATGTGTCTGTTTTTGTGCCAGTACCACACTGTCTTGATGACCACAGCTTTGTAGTACAACCTGAAATCTGGCATTGTGATGCCCCCAGATATGGTTTTCTTTTTTAAAATTCCCCTGGCTTTTTGGGGTCTTTTCTGATTCCACACAAATCTTAAAATAATTTGTTCTAACTCTCTGAAGAAAGTCCATGGTATTTTGATAGGGATTGCATTAAACGTGTACATTGCCTGGGTAACATTGACATTTTCACAAAATTAATTCTGCCAATCCATGAGCATGGAATATTTTTCCATCTCTTTGTGTGTTCCTCAATTTCTTTCAGAAGTGTTCTATAGTTTTTAGGGTATAGATCATTTACCTCCTTGGTTAGGTTTATTCCTAGGTATCTTATGATTTGGGTGCAAATGTAAATGAGATTGACTCCTCAATTTCTCTTTCTTCAGTCTCATTGTTAGTGTATAGAAATGCCATTGATTTCTGGGCATTGATTTTGTATCCTGCCACGCTACCAAATTGCTGTATGAGTTCTAGCAATCTTGTGGGGGAGGGTTTTGGGTTTTCTAGGTAAAGTATCATGTCATCAGCGAAGAGGGAGAGTTTGACTTCTTCTTTTCCAATTTGATTGCCTTTAGTGTCTTTTTGTTGTCTGATTGCTGAGGCTAGGATTTCCTCTACTATGTTGAATAGCAGTGGTGAGAGTGGACATCCCCGTCTTGTTCCTGATCGTAGGGGAAAGGCTCCCAGTGCTTCCCCATTGAGAATGATATTTGCTGTGGGCTTTTCGTAGATGGCTTTTAAGATGTCGAGGAAAGTTCCCTCTATCCCTACACTCTGAAGTGTTTTGATCAGGAATGGATGCTGTATTTTGTCAAATGCTTTCTCTGCATCTAATGAGAGGATCATATGGTTCTTGGTTTTTCTCTTGCTGATATGATGAATCACATTGATTGTTTTACGGGTGTTGAACCAGCCTTGTGTCCAGGGGATAAATCCTACTTGGTCGTGGTGACTAATATTCTTAATGTATTGTTGGATCCTATTGGCTAGTATCTTGTCGAGAATTTTTGCATCCATGTTCATCAGGGATAATGGTCTGTATTCTCCTTTTTGGTGGGGTCTTTGTCTGGTTTTGGAATTAATGTGATACTGGCTTCATAGAACGAATTTGGAAGTACTCCATCTCTTTCTTTCTTTCCAAACAGCTTTAGTAGGATAGGTATTGTTTCTTCTTTAAACGTTTGATAGAATTCCCTTGGGAAGCCATCTGTCCCTGGACTTTTGTGACTTGGGAGGTTTTTGATGACTGCTTCAATTTCCTGACTGGTTATTGTCCTGTTTAGGTTTTCTATTTCTTCCTGTTCCAGTTTTGGTAGTTTGTGTCTTTTCAGCAATGCGTCCATTTCTTCTAGATTGCCTAATTTATTTCTGTATAGCTGTTCATAATATGTTTTTAAAATCGTTTGTTTTTCCTTGTATTGGTAGGGATCTCTCCTTTCTCATTCATGATTTTATTAATTTGAGGCTTGTCTCTCTTCTTTTTAATAAGACTGGCTAATGGTTTATGTATCATTAATTCTTTCAAAGAACCAACTCCTGGTTTTGTTGATCTGTTCCACATTTCTTGTGGTCTCAATTTCCTTGAGGTCTGCTCAAATTTTAATTAAATCTCTTATTCTGTTGGGTGTAGGATCTAGCTGCTGTTTTTTCTCTAGCTCCTTTATGAGTAAGGTTAGCTTTGTATTTGAGTTCTTTCCAGTTTTTGATTGGATGCTTCTATTGTGATGTCTTTCCCCCTTAGGACTGCTTTTGCTGCATCCCAAAGATTTTGATCGTTTGTATCTTCATTCTCATTAGTTTCCATTAATCTTTTTAATTCTTCCTCAATTTCCTGGTTGACCCTTTCATCTTTTAGCAGGATGGTCCTTAACCTCCCCGTGTTTGAAGTCCTTCCAAACTTCTTGTTGTGATTTAGTTCTAATTGGCATTATGGTCTGAGAATATGCGAGGGACGATCTGAATCTTTTGGTATCGGTTCAGACGTGATTTGTGATCCAGTATGTGGTCGATTCTAGAGAAAGTTCCATGTGCACTTGAGAAGAATGTTTATTCAGTTCAGTTTGGATGTAAAGTTCTGTAGATATCTGTGAAATCCATCTGCTCCAGTGTATCATTTAAAGCTCTCGTTTCCTTGGAGATGTTGTGCTTAGAAGACCTATCGAGGGTAGAAAGACCTAGATTGAAGTCACCAAGTATAAGATAATTATTATCTATGTATTTCTTTACTTTGGTTATTAATTGGTTTAAATATTTGGCAGCTCCGATATTCGGGGAATATATATTGAGGAATGTTAAGTCCTTTTGTTGGATAGATCCTTTAAGTATGATTTAGTGTCCGTCTTCATCTCTCACTATAGTCTTCGGGGTAAATTTTAGTTTATCTGATATAAGGATGGCTACCCCTGCTTTCTTTTGAGGACCATTTGAATGGTAAATGGTTCTCCAACCCATTATTTTCAGATTGTAGGTGTCCTTCTGTCTAATATGAGTCTCTTGTAGACAGCAAATAGTTGGGTCCTGCTTTTTTATCCAGTCTGAAACCCTGCGCCTTTGAAGGGGTCATTAAGCCCATTCACGTTCAGAGTTACTATCAACAGATATGAGTTTAGTGTCATCATGATATCTAATTAGTCCTTGTTTTTGTGGATTGTTCCACTGAACTTCTTCTTAAAGGGGAATTTTAAGAGTCCCCCTTAAAATTTCTTGCAGAGCTGGTTTGGAGGTCACATATTCTTTCAGTTCCTGCCTGTCTTGGAAGCTCTTTATCTCTCCTTCCATTTTGAATGAGAGCCTTGCTGGATAAAGTATTCTTGGTTGCATGTTCTTCTCATGGAGGACCGTGAATATATCCTGCCAGCCCTTTCTGGGCTGCCAGGTCACTGTGGAGAGGTCTGCTCCTCCCCATAAAGGTCAGGATTTCTTGTCTCTTGCTGCTTTAAGGATCTTCTTTTTATCTTTGGAATTTGCAGGCTTCACTATTAAATGTCGAGGTGTTGGACGGTTTTATTGATTTTAGGGGGGGATCTCTCTATTTCCTGGATCTGAATGTCTGTTTCCCTTGTCAGATTAGGAATGTTTTCAGCTAGGATTTGTTCAAATACATATTCTGGCCCTCTGTCCCTTTCGGCGCCCTCGGGAAACCCAATTACAAGTAGGTTTTTCTTCCTCAGGCTGTCGTTTATTTCCCTTAATCTGTCTTCCTGGTCTTTTAATTGTCTGTCTCTTTTTGCTGAGTTTACCTCTTTGCCATCAAGTTGTCTTCTATGTCACTCACTTGTTCTTCCACCTCCTTAACCCTCGTCGTTAGGACTTCTAGTTTGGATTGCATCTCATTCAATGGATTTTTAATTTGGCCTGATTGGATCTAAATTCTGCAGTCATGAAGTCTTTTTAGTCCTTTATGCTTTTTTCTAGAGCCACCAGTAGCTGTATAAGTGCTTCTGAATTGGCTTTCTGACATTGAATTGTAATCTGTATTTCATAACTCTTAGGAGAGAGGACTGTTTCTTTCTTTTGAGGTGAGGTTTTCCTTCTATTCATTTTGCTCAGTGCAGAGTGGCCAAAAAAAATTGTATTGGGAAAAGGAGAAAAAGAGAGAGAAAGAAGGAAAGAAAAGAGAAAAAGAGAAAAGGAAGAAAAAAAAGAAAAAAGAAAAAGAGAAAGTAAAAGAAAGAAAGGAATAATGGGTGGGGGATGCAAACAAATAAAAAAGAAAGAAGAAAAGAAAAGAAAAGAGAAGAGAAACGAAAAGAAAAAAGAAAAGAAAAGAAAAAACCACGGGGGAATATCTTCTGATTCTGTATACTTTACGTCTGTTGACTTCCCCTGGAACTTGTCCGTCTAGCTCTTCTTCTGGGGGAGGGGCCTGTTGTGCTGATTTTCAGGTGTTAGCTCTTGGGGGAGCTGCTCTGCCCTCTGCCTGGTGCAAGGCTCAGTGGGGGTTGTTTAACCCGTGAGGCCCCAGGAGGAACCTTCCCAGTTACGCCGGCGGTCTGGAGCCCTGGATTCAGCTCCCACATTAACTATGGAGCTCTCCCTCTGCAGGACCTGGAGGTGCCAAGGCGGGGACGCTGAACTGCTCAGCTCTGAGCAGAAGTGTCCTAGCTGTCGTGGGCCTTCCCGGGGTCTGCCTGTCCCAGGGGGAGGCCAGATCCTGGGCTGTGTCCTGGCAACCTGTGCTCCAGTGCCTGCACTGTTGGATTCCCCCTCCCGGCCACACAGCCGCCTCCGTGGCGCCGCCGCCCGAGCCCCTCTGAGCTGGTCCCAGAGCCCCGCAGCCCTCTCCACAGGGATCCTCTTCTTCTGCCGGAGCCCCCTCCGAGTTGCTCCTGGCCTCACAGCCCCCTCCATGCGGAGCCGCCCCCTGAGCCCCTCCGAGCTGCTCCGAGTCCAGCCGTGCACCCTGCAGTCTTTTAGGGAGCTCGGCCCCATGGTATGGTGCAGTGTCCTGGGTGCGCAGGTGTCTGTTAGTGTTCCCGGGAGCCTGAGTGCATCCCCACCATCCTGGCATTCTGCTCCAACTCCCTGCGGGTGCCTTTCCACCCAGGAATATTGGTGAAGCTCCTGCTTCTCCGGGACAGAGCTTTCCTGTCTTGGGGGCACTCGCCCCAGCCTTAGCCTGGCACCTCGTGGGGCTCCTCCCCCTTGGATGCCTTTTGTTTCTTTATTTCTTTTCCCCCCTCTTCCTACCTTGATAGAATTGTGAACTCTTCTCACTGTAGCATTCCAGCTGGTCTCTCTTTTTAAAGAGAGAGATTTTCAGGATGATGAATATTATCTAGGTAATTTGGTGGGGACAGGTGATTTGGGGACCCTCCTCTTCCACCATCTTGCCCCTCCCTCCACTTTCCTATTTCAAACAATGTCACAGAGACACAGGATAAAGCAGTGTGGTTCTCGGGCCCCGGCTCTCTCCGTTGGTTAAGCATCCGACTCCTGACTTCACTCTTGGTCTTGATCTCGGGGTCATGAATTCTAGCCCTGTGCTGAACTGTGGACGAGGCATGGAGCCTACTTAAACAAACCAAACCCACAGGGGTGTGGTTCTGGCATAAGCTGAAGGAGCAGAATAGAGAGCCTGGAAGAAAATGCACTCCGATACCGTCAACTGATTTTTTAAACTTAATTTAATTTAAACCCAATTAATTAAGAGTATAGTGTATTATACTTTCAGAGGTAGAATTCAGGGATTCACCAGTTGGAGATAACACCAGGGCTCATGACATCACATGCCCTCCTTCATGCCCGTCTACCAGTTACCCTGTCCCTCCACTCCGCTCCCCTCCAGCAACCCTCAGTTTGTTTCCTGTGATTCTTTTTCCTCCATGTCTGTTTTCATCTTATTTGTTTTTCTTTCCCTTCACAGATGACCATCTGCTTTGCTTCTTTAATTTCACCTATGAATACAACGATACAGTAATTTTATTTCCTGACTGACTTTTTTCACTTAACATGATCCCTCTAGTTCTATCCATGTCATTGCAAATGGCAATATATCCTTCTCTTTGATAGCTGAGTACCATTCCTATCATCTAACTATCTATCATCTATGACCATCATCTATCTTCCATCTTCTTTATCCATCATCTGCCTGAGGGCACCAAGGCTCCTCCCACAGTGTGGCTACTGTGGACCCGGCTGCTGTGGACATTGGGGCGCAGGTGTCCCCGAGTCTCATGCATCTGTATCTTCGGGGTGAGCTAAGGCCGTGCACGTGCTGGTCACAGGGCGGCACCATTTGTAACTTCCTGAGGAGCCTCCACACTGTTTCCAGGGTGGCTGCACCAGCCTGCGGTCCCGCCCATAGAGGAAGAGGGTTGAGTGAGTTTTGCAGGACGTGGTTAAAGTCTGGTACACATTTCTTTTTGTGTCCTGTGGGCTCTAATAATTGTCCTTAAGTATTTCTGGGGAAGCCAGGTATTGGGCTCCGTTTCAGTGAGTCGTTTCCGAAGCTCATAGGCCTCAGCTGGTGCCTGGAAGGAGGCAGTTGTGGTCCCATGTACAGGGACGCTGCCCCTTGTATGGCCTCCTGCAGTGCCTGAGCGTCCTGCAGGAGGCGCCCAAGCCCAGGCCCTGCTCAAGGGCCAGGAAGGCTCAGTAGGCCTCGTCCACCTGCACTAACAGGAGCCCACCTGTGCTGGAGAGGCCTGAGGAGGACATGGGGACGCATCCACGCTGATGAGCCCCGGTCTCTTCAGGAACCGCGGTGAGGCTTCAGGAAGATGTGGGCCCGCACCCACCCTGACAGGACCACCTGGGCTGCTTCAGGACCTGCAGGGAGGCTTCAGAAAGCTGTGGTGCCACGTCCACTCTGGCAGGAGCTCCCGGGCCGCTCAGGACATAAGTTGAGGCTTCTGGAATGTGGGGGCCACATCCACGGTGTCAGGAGCCCTGGCCTCCTCAGAACCCGCAGTGACATTATGGGAGGACATGGGGCCACACCCACACCACAACGCTGACATCTTCAGAACCCCCGGTGTAGACTTTGGGAAATATGGGATGCTTCCATGCAGACAGAAGACCACAAAGGGAGGCCGATGTGGGGCTCGATACTGGGATCCCAGGATCACCCCTGACCTGAAGGCAGATGCTCAACCACTGAGCCAACAGGTGTCCCCCAGGGTTAGGTTTCAAATCTCCTTTGTCTGATATAAGTATGGGTCCTCCAGCTTTCTTTTGATATCCATTAGCGTGATAGATGACTTTCCATCCCCTGACTTTCAATCTCCTGGTGTCTATAAGTCTAATGTGAGCATCTTGTAGGCAGCATACAGATGGATCTTGTTTTTTTAATAATGATTTTATTTATGAGAGAGAGAGAGACAGAGAGAGAGAGAGGCAGGCAGAAAATTAGGCAGAGAGAGAAGCAGGCTCCCCACCAGGAGCAGAATATGTGACTCGATCCCTGACTCCAGGATCACACCCTGAGTCAAAGGTAGAGGCTCAACCCCTGAGCCACCGAGGCATCCCGGATCCTGTTTTTTAAGCCACTCTGATACCCTATATCTTTTGATTGGAGCATTTAGTCTATCAGCATTCAGAGTGCTTATTCAAAGATATGAACTTTGTGCCTTTGTGTTACCAGAAGAGTTGGTGTTTCTGGTGACGTTCTCTTGTTCTTTCTAGTCTTTGTTTCTTTTGGTCTCTTTTTTCCCCCACTAGAAGAGTCCCTCTTAAAATTCCTTACTGGACTGGTTAAGTGGTCATGAACTCCTTTTTATGTTGCCTGTCTAGGAAAATCTTTATCTCTCCTTCTCTCCTGAATGATACCCTTGCTGAAGAAAGAATTCATACAAATTGGACTCCAATAAAAAGAAATTTAAAAACATAAAATAACTTGTTTCTAATATGATTGAGGACAATGGCATGTAGGAGGAAAACCAGAAGCACAAAGAGAAGAGGAGAGATTTCACCCTCCGTAGCCTTCACAGGGACCTGGTGTCCTTTCCTAGGAGGTGCCCCCTGTCCGTAGGATGCTTCCTTCCCCTCTGTGCTCCTTGTTGGAACCCAGCAGGCACATCTCCGTGCCTCTAGCACGTCTGCAGTCATGGTTTATAGCGTCTTCCATGTATCCTATTGGGGATCACAGCGACTTGTATGTAACCATCTGGCTGCTGTTTGACAACATTGGGTGCAATCCGACTTTGGTTGGTTTTGGGGTGAGTGTGTCTCTATGACATGCAGCTATCACGTGCAGTTATTGGATCCTATGGCTGGGTAACCCAAAACCCCGAAATGGTTGGCAAAACCTCATTTCTGGTGCTGGCGCTGGGTGGCTAGCTGGGCTCTCCTGTCCACCCCGGGGCTCGCTCATGCAATGTCTTTCCGCTGGAGGGTCAGCTGAGCTGGAAGGTCCGGCTCGGCCACATTCCCATGTCCGGCATGGGTCCTGCCAAGCGCTTGCTGCTTCTCTTCTCCCCAATGCCTCTCCAGCAGGGAGCCAGACATTCGGGCCACCCTTGGGGGGAGCTCCTGAGGAGCCGGCTGCCCATGGCGGGGAGCCATGTGGCTGCCTGTATGTGGGAGTCAGGGTGGGGATGGGGCTGGGGTTGTTGGTCCCCTGTCCTGACTGGCCTTCAGGCCGAGCCCCATGCTCACCCACCCCCCTACTCACTCAGGCAAGGAGGGTGCCCTCCACACGTTGGTATGAGAGATCCAGCACCACAAGGTGTGCATGCTGGGTCCGCCTGGTGAGGGTGGCCCAGGTGCATGAGCTGTAAGTGTGGGACCCAGGAAATTTAACAAAAATCCCTTACCCCTGGACAAACAGAGCTCATTCCATTTTGTGCTACACCCGCCACCTCCCCTATGACCCCCAAATGGCCTACTTATGGCTTAAGGTGCTGCCCCACCCTAGTCAGGCCGCTGGGCACACCCTAATTGGAAATCGGCTCATAACAATGTAACCCTGCTTTGTCCCCGCCAAAATCATGCACCAATTCTGACCAAAGTAATAGACCAGCTCAAGTGGATACTATAGGGTAAGGTGTAATTCAGTCGTCCAACTACATGTGGACTGACATGACTGTGCAACTTTCTGCGTATCCCATGGTCCACTGGTCCACGAGCTGCCTCGCCTCTTAGTCTCAGGGTCAAAGTCCCTGCTCCAATGTGTCTGGTGCACTTGGACCCAAGCTCCAGCTTGTAAAGAGACCCTCAGGAGTTTCATCGGTGTCGGCTCCTTGGTGGTTTCTCGGATTCGCCATCTTGGGCACAGCACAAGGGCCTGCTGTCCTGATATCACTTCCACGGCCACGCTGACCACCCCGCAGGCCCTCTGTGCCCAAGGCACCCAGGCACGGGTTGCGGGGAGGGGAGGAAGTGCCCCGGAACCCGGCCAAGCCCGGCCCCCTGGACAGAGGGAGCAGTGACCTCTCAGGTCACTTTGCACAGACCCTGGTGACCTGAGGCTCCCTGGCTGTCACTCTGTCCCACCCATTCTGGCGCACAGGGCACGGCTGAGTCCCAGTAAAGTCTGTGAGGCCTGACCCTGGCGTCCGGCCACCCCTCGATGGCACGTGGGACGTCAGCTGTGTGTGCCTAGTGGCGCCCCTGCATGGGCTGGTTGGGGCCTCGGTGGTGCCTCCTCCTCCTCTCTGGGGGTCTCTCCACGCCCTATACACAGAATTCTGGGAGACACAGAAACAGGCTGGCTGTGCATTTTCACACCACAACACTTTATTGAATTTGTACAGCAAATGGGCTCAGAGCAGAGAGTGCGCGCCTTCCCCTGGGGAAGGAGACCTTTTAGTCTTTAGGGGAGGGCAAGAATCACACGGGGTGGGGGGGCGGGTGCTAGAGTCCACATCGTGGAAGCATGTGTGGACTCTGGTTGGGGGCGTGTGTCCTGAGGCTTCAGCCTGAGTGACGGTTCTGAGGACAGCAGGGCTGACCTGGAACTGCAGCTCATGGGCTCCTGTGCTGGGTCCCTGCAGGGCAGCTGGACCCCGGCCTTGGGACCCCTGGGGCCCCAACACCTGTAGGAGCCTGCCTCCTGGTGTGGGTATGGGTGGGGCCCACCGGCCTACCCCTGCTTTCCCCACCCTGGGGTGTCCCAGGATCCCCCGGTCTGCCCTAGGTCAGCGACCTGGATCTGTGGGGCTCGCCCAGTGCCCAGGAGGCCAATTCAACTGTGAGAAGGCTCACTCAGCCCGGGGCCAGAATTCAGGGCTGGCGACGGCCATGAGGGGGCTGGATCCCATTAGTCTTTGTGTTGGGCCTCGTGGGGGCTCAAATCAACCCAGCTCCCCAGAGCCTGGTGCCCAGTCAGCCCAGGTCCCTCTAGGTTAGGGGCTGGTGTCCTCTGCAGAGTGTGTCACGCTCCAGGAGGGACAGTGGGCGGAGGCAGGGCACAGTGGGTCCTCTGCACCACTCACCTTCACACACTGTGTCGGGGGCTCCCTGTCTTCCCTCCTCCCTGCAACCCCTGGGTACTTTATGGGACACCCAGGCTTCTGATGGGAGCAGGGTATCCAAAGAACCCCGGGGAGGCTGCGCATGTCCCACAGGGGGCAGCTTCACCGGGTCCTTGCTCAGGGCCGATGGTGTGGGGGTGGATGGTGTGGGGGCATGCGTATGATGTTGGTGGAGTTGGGGGCTGGTGTAGGGGGGATAGTGCTGAGGTATAGTGTGGGTGGGGATTGTGTGGGGCTTTGTGTGTGTGAGGGGGATGGTGTAGGGGCAAGGCCATGGGGGATGATGATGTAGGGGGATGATGTGTTTCTGGGAAATGGGGGATGGGGTGGGGGGCTGGCAGACACATGGCAAACCCTTTCTCTAAGATGCATGGGGAGACGTCTACAGATAAAGGCGACCCCAGTCTGGAGTTTGCTGTGACACCTGCTCCTGGGTCCCTGTGTGGTCAGTGCAGGGCCCTGGCTGGACTGGGGGCAATATCTCGGGTCATCATACTATGTATGTTTACAAATTGCAAATTGTCTCAAATTCAATGCATAGAATTTAGAAATATATAAAGCACCGAGAGGGGGTGTCACCCTGACCCGTCCGACCCTCATCGGATCGATGTGTGTCCTCCTCCAGTCACAGCCATACACCCAGCCCCCAGGTCCCCTTAATGCCCCCCACGGCCCGCAACCCTGCCCCCTGCTTTTCAGAGGGCCGTCCCTCATACCTTTGGGATTCAGCTCACATGGCAACCCCTGGAGGCCCCATCCTAGTGGCCTCCTCATCCCTGAGAACCCGGGGGAGGGGGCACGGGGTTCATCCCCAGCACCTTACCATGCAGCTGTGTGTTGCTGGTGCTGTTCTTCTCCCAGCCTCGGAAGCCCTGTGTTCCCGACCCAGAAGCCTCTGGTCCTCCCCCGGAGCCCGATCCCTCCTGGCCCCTCAGCCTCACCCTACCCTGTAGTAGTACCAAAACATGATGTGACTGCTGAATGTCCTGTTGACGACCAGGTCTACCTGTGTGATATCCTAGGAGACCAGGGCCTCCTCCTTCATTTCCTGTGGGAAAACCGGGGAGGAGGAGCAGGCATCAGGGATACAGACCCTGACCTGTCACGAGCTGCTTTGCTGGTCAGGGAGCCCTGGGGCAACCATGGGAGTGTGTCCTGCAGAAACCTCCTTCCTTCCTCTGGGAGGCTGGGGATGGCGGGAGTGCCCACCGTGCCCGTGGAACTGCGTGAGGGCCTGTGCCCAGCTGTAGTGGGTGGGGAGGTGACTGAGGGACAGCCTGGGTTGGAGGGCATAGGGGTTCAGCTCAGGTGGGAGGAGACATGGGATGTTTGCCCAAGATTGCGAATCTGAGAAACCACTACGGAGTTGACACCAATGCAAACAAATGAGGGTTGATTTCCAAACTCGAGTTTGTGTTCAACTACACCCGAACCCAACACAGTGGAGCAGGGACCTGGACCCCGAGTTGGGTTTTAGCTTAGTTTTAAGGGCTTGTCTCACGGACCTCCAGAAGGGCTGGAACAATTCCTCAAGTTCTGTTTACATTTTGATATGGGGCTTTCAAGGGCATTGAGCTCTGTTCTCATTCTCATAGGTGCTTCCAGCCCTTGGCGTGGGCTCATTTCTTATTCTATTGTGGGGCTTTCCAGGGCAATAAGCTGTAAACTTTTGTTTTTTCCTGCAACTGAAGTAATGTAAATTTCAGCTCTTCTTCACAGGGTCCTGGGATGGCTTGACGTTTTCGAACGCTGAACTTAAAGTGGAAAGGCCTTCATTTTCTCGGCCTCCTTGCGTCCGTTCCCGTCTTAGCTAGCTCCTACCCCCTTCCCAGGAGCTCCTAAGAGAGCAATTGCAAATGACCTCAGCCTGGCAGCGTGTGTTGGGGGACAGGCCCAGGGATTTGGAATCAGGAAGACCTGGCTCCTGGGCGTCCCAGTTCTGCAGCGGGATTCGATGCTGCAGACTCTTACTCCCTATCTTGACAACCGACTTTGTACATAGAAAAGCTGTCCTTTGTCTTTATAAGATGAAGAGCGAGTCAAAGTGTTTTTTCTCTGCACTTCTGATTGCTCAGATTCCAATCTGAGACGTATTTCCTGTTAATAAGGATAATTTACTATCCGTAATACTATGCTTAAAATATTCTGACACAAGTAAATCAGAGGGATGAGGGAATGTCTTCTCTTTCTTCACAGCTCAGTCACTCATCAGGAAATGCATCTTTATGGATTTGGAAAGAACTGAGAGACATTATTACCAATGGTCCTATTATTATGTGAAGGATTCTTCCCTGAGATTCTTCCCCTTTTTCAACTGACACTGAAACACTGTGAACTCTCTGGAAGACAAATGTCAGGGAAATAAATGTTATACATTGCTAATTTTAAACGCACTTGCAATATGGTGTCTATTATACTAGAATTATTTTTATCTGATTTTTGCTATTTATTATCCGTTCCTGCTTTTCAGGTTGAAGAGGCATTATACGTGTTCCTAAGTGTTTTTCTTTCCTTCTGATCTAAAATTCTTACTTTGTTCCCATCGAAGGAACTCTTTAAGAATAAGGCAAAATTAATTCAACGATTCTTAAAATGTCTTCACACTTGGAGCCTGATTCATTTTAGTCAATTTTCATTTATTTTTTTTTAATTTTTATTTATTTGTGATAGTCACAGAGAGAGAGAGAGAATGAGGCAGAGACACAGGCAGAGGGAGAAGCAGGCTCCATGCACCGGGAGCCCGACGTGGGATTCGATCCCGGGTCTCCAAGATCGCGCCCTGGGCCAAAGGCAGGCGCCAAACCGCTGCGCCACCCAGGGATCCCCATTTTAGTCAATTTTCAAAATAAATCTTATTATTAGGAAATAAACAAAGATTTATAGGAAAATTGAGAAGATAGTACAGAGCATTCGCATGCACTTGCACTCAATTTCTCCAATTATTGATATCTTATATTAGTATGGTACAAATATTAGCTAATGAATCAATATTAAAATATTCACATTAACCAAAGGCCATACTTTATTCAGATTTCCTTAGTTTTTGCTAAGTTACCACCCCTCATATGACATTCTATTTGTCCTCCTATTTTCTTTTTTTTTTTTTTTTTTTTTTTTTTTTTTTTTTTTTTTTTTGTCCTCCTATTTTCTTAGGCTCCTCTGGATTGTGACAGTCTTTCAGCCTTTCCTTGATTTGTTGAACTGGAACACTTTGAGAAGTAGATTATTTTGTAAAATTTCCCTCAGTTGGGACATGTCTGTTGTTTATATCATGATTGAAATATTTCTGTAGATTATATACAGAGATATACTGCCATTTTCATTATATCATACAAAGAATAGATACTATCTACATGATTTATCAGTCTTGGCATCGTTCTGGTCATCTTGCTGAAGTAGGGTTTGTCAGCTTTCTCCGTAGTAAACTGATTATTTATTATTATTATTATTATCATTATTATTATTATATTATCATTATTATTTTAAGTTTTTGATAATATATTTTGTAGAAGGAAGTTACTATGTGTATTGCACACATAAGAGTGGGACGGTGGAATGTCTGCACAAATTGTTTGAAATTCTCCTACATGGGAGATTTCTCTTCCCTCTAGGTTTGTTTTATTGTTTTTTTCAAAGATGTTATTTATTTATTTGAGAGAGTGAAGAGAGAAAAAGCATGAGCGAGCGGGACAGAGGGAGAGAGAGAAGCAGGTTCCTAGCTGAACAGGGAGCCTACCTTGAGACCTGGATCATGATCCAAGCCTAAGACAGAAGCTTAACTGACTGAGCAACCCAGGTGCCACTCTTTGTTTCTTTCTTTTTTTTAATAATAAATTGACTTTTTATTAGTGTTCTATTTGCCAGCATACAGAATAATACCCAGTGCTCATCCCGTCAAGTGCCCCCTGAGTGCCCGTCACCCATTCACCCCCACCCACAGCCCACTTCCCCTTCAATCACCCCTAGTTCTTTTCCCAGAGTTAGGAGTCTTTATGTTCTGTCTCCCTTTCTGATATTTCCCACTCATTTCTTCTCCCTTCCCTTATATTCCCTTTCACTATTATCTATATTCCCCAAATGAATGAGAACATGCAATGTTTGTCCTTCTCCGATTGACTTACGTCACTCAGTATAATACCTTCCAGTTCCATCCACCTTGAAGCAAATGGTGGGTATTTGTCGTTTCTAATGGCTGAGCAAGGCCCACCTTTTCTCTCTCTTCATCTTCTGAGTCTCCTATTATATGAATGTTATTGTTTTAATAAGTGGCTGAGTTCCCAAAATCTGCCTCTATGGTCCATAACGTTTCTTGTTTTTAAGGCTTCCACTTGGGACTGCATCTCAGTTATAGCATTTTTAACGTTGGCCTGACTAGATTTTAGTTCTTTCATTTCTACAGGAAGGGATTCTCTAGTTTTCTTCTGTGCTCTTTTTCCAGCCCAGCTGCTATCTTTATAATCATTGTTTTAAACTGTAGTAAGACATCATATATGTGTATTGATGAGCTTCCTGCCTGTGAGTACTACCTCATGTTATTTTATGGAGGAGAATTTCTCCATCTCATTATTTATTCCAGAAAAGAAAGAAGGAAGAAAAAGAAAAACCAAGACAAACAATAACAACTGCCCTCCCCCCCCCAAAAAAAAACCCCAGATTATTTTGGCCTGCTCATTAAAAGATTCTAAATCCCAAAATAAGAAACACAATTAAAGTACCATGAAAGTAAAAATAAGAAATATATAAGGTACATACATAAAAGTTAAAATAAGGCAATTAATAAAATAGAATCAAAGAAAATAAATGAAAAAAGAGCACAAACTACAAAGGAATCTAGACTCTACTTTCGAGGCAGAGCTGAAGCTCTGCAGCCTCTCTGGTCTGACAACTGGGTGGCATCAAATGGTCTGTGTGGGGTCTGGGCATGGGCCTTGGCGCTGATTGTCAGGTGCACATCTGCCTGGGAGTTGCACCTGTGGGGGTCAGAGGCGGGGTGGGCATCAGCGCCTCTGGGCTCCAGCAGGTGTCGCTGTGCTGCTTCCTGAGACCAGGCCCTGATGGGCGGGATGCGGGTGGGGTCTCTAGGTCCTCTGGCTCTGGGGCTGAGCATCCTGCCCCCCAGTCTGCTGGGACCTCCACAGAAGAGCTCCCAAGCCCCCGGGTCTCTGCCGCTTCTCTCAGAACCCTACGTTCACTCTACCTGCGTCCGAGCTTCTTTTGGTTTTCTTTTTGTATCTCAGACTGTTGTGCCCAAGATTGCAAATCCGAGAAACCACCGAGAAGCTGACACTGATGCAAACACACGAGGGTTTATTTACAAGCTCGAGCTTGTGACCATGTATACCCGACACAGTGGAGCAGGGACTTGGACCCCGAGGTGGGTTTTAGCTTAGTTTTAAGGGCTGGTCTCAGGGAACTCCCGAAGGGCTGTAGCAATTCCTCAAGTTCTGTTTACATTTTGATATGGGGCCTTCAAGGGCATTGAGATCTTTTCTAATAGGGGCTTCCTGCCCTTGGCCTGGGCTCAGTTTTTATTCTATTGTGGGGCTTGCTGTGTCCTGACAATGAGCACTCAGGAAGGAAATGATGGATGTGACTCATTTCTCAGGAGCATCACAGAGAATAAATAATGAGACTGAACCAACAGAGCAGAAGACTTGTGCACTGAGCCATACCAGGCTCTGGGAGGCCATCTTGGGCTCGTGGTTTGGGAGCCTCATCTTGTGAAAATGTCCGCAGTTCCTGAAGCCACCCTCTATTTCAATGTCATTCCTGTCAAATATGGTGGCAGATCCTATAAATAGGAAAAAAAAAATCCATAACATCCATCCGCCCCCACAAATGACCCCGGAGAGCAAATCAGTATTGGAGAAGCAGGACAGAGTGGGATGCAGCACTTTCCTATTTCAAACGATGTCACAGAGACACAGGATAAAGCATTGTTGTCCTCGGCACCCCCCTGGCTCCGTCGGTTAAGCATCCGACTCCTGACCTCACCTCTGGTCCTGATCTCGGGGTCGTTATTTCTAGCCCTGGGCTGGTCCATGGACAAGGCCTGATGCCTACTTAAACAAACCAGACCCACGAGGGTTGGTCCCAGCATAAGCTGAAGGAGCAGAACCGAGAGTCCAGAAGGAAACGTGCTCTGATACAACTGATTTTTTTAACTTAATTTAATTTAAACCCAATTAATTAACGTATAGTGTATTATACTTTCAGAGGAAGAATTCAGAGATTCACCAGTTGGAGAAAACCGCAGTGCTCGTGACACCACGTGCCCTCCTTCATGTCAGTCCCCTGTTATCCTCTCCCCTGTCCCCTCCCCTGCAGCAACACTCAGTTTGTTTCCTATAATTAAGAGTCTGTATTTCCTGCATCTGTTTTCATCTTGTTTTTCCTTCCCTTCACAGATGTTCATCTGCTTTGCTTCTTTAATTCCACCTATGAATGACACCACACGGTCATTCTCTTTTCCAACTAACCTATTTCACTTAAGATGATCCCTCTACTTCTATCCACGTCATTGCAAATGGCAAGATTTCCTGCTCTTTGATAGGTGAGTACCATTCCGCTCTCTATGGCCATCATCTATCTCACATCCTCTTTATCCATCATCTGCCAGAGGGCACCGAGGGTCCTCCCACATTGTGGCTACTGTGGACCTGGCTGCTGTGGACATTGGGGTGCAGTTGTCCCACGTCTCACTGCATCTGTATCTTCAGAGTGAGCTCCAGGCTTTACACATGCGGGTCGCAGGTCGGCTCTATTTGTAACTTCCTGAGGAGCCTCCACACTGTTTCCATGGTGTATGCACCAGCCCGCGGTCCCGCCCACAGTGGAAGAGGGTTGAGTGAGTTTTACAGGACGTGGTAAAAGTCTGGTCCTCATTTCATTTGCGTCCTTTGGGCTCCAATTCTTTCTCCTTAAGTATTTTTGGGGAAGCTGTGAGTTGGGCTCCTTTACAGTCAGACGTTTCCGAATCTAACAGGCCATAGCTGGAGCCTGGAAGGAGGCAGAGGTGGGCCCTGGGATGGGCACGTGCCTCCTTCACAGCCTCCTGTAGTGCCTGAGGATCCCGCAGGGGGCGCCCAAGCCCAGGCACCACCCAAGGGGCACGCATGTGCAGTAGGCCTCGTCTGCCTGCACTAACATGAGCCAGCCTGTGCTGCGGAGGCCTGAGGAAGACGTGGGGACATGTCCATGCTGATGAGCCACAGCCTCCTCAGAATGTGCAGGGAGTCTTCAGGGGGATATTGCTCAGCGTTCACGCTGATAGGAGCCCCGGTCTCCTCAGGACATCGGTGAAGCTTCAGGAAGATGTGGGCCCACATCCACCCTGACAGGAGCCCTTGGGCCGCTTCAGTACCTGCGGTGAGGCTTCAGGGAATTGTGGGCCCGCACCCACCCTGACAAGAGCCCCTGGGCTGCCTCAGGACCCGCGGGGAGGCTTCAGTAAGATGTGGGCTCCCATCCACGCTCACAGGAGCCCCTGGGCCACCTCAGAACATGTGGGGAGGCTTCTGAAAGATGGTGCACCGCGTCCACTCTGGCAGGAGCTAACTGGCTCCTCAGGACATAAGTTGAGTCTTCTGGAAGCTGGGGGCCGCATCCACAGTGACAGGAGCCTCAGCCACCTCAGAACCTGCAGTGATGCTTCGAGAGGACGTGGGGCCATGTCCACACAACCGGACGCTGATGTCCTCAGGACCCCCGGTGTAGACTTCGGGAAATATGGAGATGCGTCCATGCGGACAGAAGACCCCAGCCTTGTCAGAGCCTGTGGTGAGGCCTAAGAAAAATGTGGATGCCGAATCCACACTGACAGAAGTCTCCGGCCTCCTCAGGACACGCTGTGAATGATTCGGATGATTTGGGTCCACGTCCATTCTGACAAGAGCCCCCAGCCTCCTCAGGTCTTATGGTGAGGCTGAAGAAAATGTGGGGCCACGTCAAGACTGAGAGGACCCGCGTCCTCCTCAAGACCTGCACTTTGTCTTCGGGACACATGAGGCTGTGTCTAGGCTGACAGGAACCCACAGCCTCCTCAGGACCGCGGTGAGTTTTCAGGGGACATGGGGCCATGTCCAGGCTGACAGGAGCCCCTGGCCTCCTGAGAACCTGCTGTGAGGCTTCCAGAGGATGTGAGGCATCCAGAAAGATGTTCCTCCTCCTTCCGAAGGAGGCATACTCCACGTTGAGAGGAGACCCGGAGTACTCAGGACCCACTGACTATGACTCTGGAACACGTGGGGCCACGTCCACATTCACAGGAGCCCGGCTTCCTCAGGAATCCCTGGAGGACTCTGGAGGCGCCGTTGGGGGCCACGTCCATGTCAGAAGGGACTCCTCAGAACCATGGGGTAAGTGAATGGGTAGAATGAATGGTAGGGTCAGGGGAGGGGCGGTGGTTGGTGGTTAGGCTTAGGTTAGATGTTAGGGGTTAGTGATTATGCTTATGGTTACAGATTAGAGGTTAGGGTGAGGGATAAGGGTAAGGATCAGTGGTTAGGAGTTAGGATGGGGGTTTGGGTTAGGGACAGGAGTTAGAGTTAGGGTTAGGGTTTAGACTTTAGGGATTATGGCAGGAGGTTAGGAGTTGGGGTTTGGGTTATGGTTAGAGTTACGGTTCGGCTAGGTTTATAGTTAGGGTTAGGGGTTAGGGTGTGATTTAGGGTTAGGGGTTAGTGTTAGGGGTTAGAGTTAAAGTTAGGGCTAGGTTTAGGGTTAGGGTGAGGGTTAGGTCATCTTCACCAGAGACGTTTGTCAGAAGCTTGTGACACACAAGTGGAATAATGCAGGCCTGGAAGGTGTCTCCAGGTGCAGTATAGTGGTATTCTTCGAACCTCCTGAGTTAGAAAACTGCTATGGTCTCATGGCCATTAGAATGCAGCGAGTTGAAAGCTGACTTCTAGGCAAGCTCTCTTGTGAGAGGTGAGCTCAGGGCAGGACCCTCCCGCATCCTGCCTGCCCAGGCTCATAGTTGCTAACATCCTTACGTGAAGTGCTGGAAGAGATTGGAGAAATGCGAGTGGAAGTGTCAGGACTGTATTCACGTGTATCTCAGATCAATACAGCGATTGCCAACGTCCTTGTTCAATTAGAGTGTAGCTCAGGTATACCTCGCCTCGATAAGTGTCTAGCAGACATCGGCCTGCAAAGCATACACACTTCTGCAAGTTGAGCTTATGGCCTGTACCTCCCCCATTCTGACTGCCTGTATGTTCTGCTTCCACAGCATTTCGTTGTATGCGGGAGAGTCGCGGAGTGAGAACCAAGTGTCTACCTTGTCAAATTCACGCCTAGCGGACAGCTGCCTCCAAGGCATGCACACTCCTTTGGATTGAGCTTAGGACTTGAACCTCCCACATGCTGACCGCCTGTACGCTTCACTTCCAAAGGATATCGTTCGATACGGGACGAAGTTTTGTGAGAGGCAAATGTGTCTTAGTGGAATCCAGCAACTTCTGAGGAATTCCTCCCTCAGATGGGAGCTACATACTAACTTCCAAAACTGAGTACCTAGCTGAAAGCTCTCTCTCTGGGGAACTTCCCCCTCGGAGATGAGCTGAAACGTGGTCCTTCCCAGTTCCACACTGCCTGCAGATACAGTTACAAACATCCTCACTAGACATGTTTTTCACAAGCTCATGAAATGCAAGGGGCAAACTGCAGGCTTCAAGGTTGTGTGTCCGGGTGCAGTAAAGCGGTATTCATGGAACATCCTGAATTACAATGCTGCCACGTTCTCATGGCCATCAGAACGCAGTTAGTAGAAACCTAGCTTTGAGGCATGCTTCCATTTGAAAGCTGAGCTCAGGGCAGGATCCTCCTGCATCCTGCCTGCCCGTAGTCGTAGATGCTAACATCCTTATTTTAGGTGCTGGGAGAGGTTGGAGAAATGCAAGTGGAAGTGTCAGGACTGCACTCACGTGTATCTGAGTTCAATACAGTGATTGCCAACGTCCTTGTTCAATTAGAGTGTAGCTCGGGTATACCTCGTCTCGCTAAGTGTCTAGCAGACATCGGCCTGCAAAGCATACACACTTCTGAAAGTTGAGCTTGTGGCCTGTACCTCTGCCATCCTGACTGCCTGAACGTTACTGTTCCACACCATTTCATTGTATGGGGGACAGTACCGGAGTGAAAACCAAGTGTCTGCCTTGTCAATTTCGTGCCTAGCGGACAGCTGCCTCCAAGGCATGCACACTCCTTTGGATTGAACTTATGTCTTGTACCTCCCACATGCTGATGGCCTGTACGCTTCACTTCCAAAGGATTTCGTTCGATACAGGACACAAGTTTTGCAAGAGGCAACTGTCTCTTAGTTCTATCCAGTGACTTCCTAGGAATTCCTCCCTCAGATGGGAGCTACATACTAATTTCCAAACCTGAGTACCTAGCTGAAGGCTCTCTCTCTGGGGAATTTCCTTCTGCGAGATGAGCTGACACGCGGTCCTTCCCAGTTCCACACTGCTTGCAGATGCAGTTACGAACATCCTCACTAGACATGTTTGTCAGAAGCTCATGGGATGCAAGGGCCAGATGCAGGCTTCAATGGTTGTGTCTCCAGGTGCAGTAGAGCGGTATTCATGGAACATCCCGCCTTACAATGCTGCTACATTCTCACGGCCATCAGAAGGAGCTAGTAGAATGCTGGCTTCTAGGCCTGCTTCCTTGTGAGAGCTGAGCTCAGGGCAGGACCCTCCAGCATCCTGCCTGCCCGTAGACATAACTGCTAATATTCTTATGTTAGGTGCTGGGAGAGGGCGGCGAAATACATGTGGAAGTGTCAGGTCTATACTCCCGCTTATGTGAGTTGAATACAGTGATTTCAAACGGCCTTCCTCAAAGAGTGTATCTAGTTTCTAATTCCAATGTACGAGTGGGTAGCAGACATCTGCCTCCCAGGCGTACACACTTTTGAGAGTTGAGCTTATGGCCTGTACTTCCCACATCCTGCCTGCAGGTACACTTCGCTGCTAACAGGCCTAGGCTTGATGCGTGACTGAAGTGTTGTGAGAGGTAAGTGGAAAGTCCCGGCACACAAGACTAGTGCCTCCAAGCTTAATCCAGCGATTTCCTAGTAATTCCTGTCTTAGACAGGTGCTACATACTAAGTTCCATACGTGAGAAGCTAGCTGAACCCCAAGTCCAAAAGCATCTCTCTTCCGAGAGTTGAGCTCACACCCAGTCCCTCACAGTTCCCACTGCCTGGAGAATGAGTTTTGAACATCTTCACCAGAGACGTTTGTCAGAAGCTTGTGAGACGCAAGTGGAATACTGCAGGCCTGGAAGGTGTCTCCAAGTGCAGTAGAGTGGTATTCTTCGAACCTCCTGAGTTAGAAGACTGCTATGGTCTCACGGCCATTAGAACACAGCCAGTTGAAAGCTGACTTCTGGGCATGCTCTCTTGTGAGAGGTGAGCTTAGGGCAGGACCCTCTCGCATCCTGCCTGCTCATAGTCATAGCTGCTAACATCCTTACGTGAGGTGCTGGGAGTGGTTGGAGAAATGCGAGTGGAAGTGTCAGGACTGTACTCACGTGTATCTGAGTTCAATAGAGCGATTGCCATCATCCTTGTTCAATTAGAGTTTAGCTCGGGTATACCTCGCCTCGATAAGTGTCTAGCAGACATCGGCCTGCAAAGCATACACATTTCTGAGAGTTGAGCTTATGACCTGTACCTCCCCCAAACTAACTGCCTGTATGTTCTGCTTCCACAGCATTTCGTTGTATGCGGGAGAGTCGCGGAGTGAGAACCAAGTGTCTGCCTTGTCTATTTCACGCCTAGCGGACAGCTGCCTCCAAGGCATGCACACTCCTTTGGTTGAGCTTATGGCTTGTAAAGCCCACATGCTGACCGCCTGTACGCTTCACTTACAAAGGACTTCGTTCGATACGGGACACAAGTTTTGCGAGAGGCAAATGTGTCTTAGTTGAATCCAGCAACTTCTGAGGAATTCCTCTCTCAGATGGGAGCTACATACTAACTTCCAAAACTGAGTACCTAGCTGAAAGCTCTCTCTCTGGGGTACTTCCCTCTCGGAGATGAGCTGAAACGTGGTCCTTCCCAGTTCCACACTGCCTGCAGATACAGTTACAAACATCCTCACTAGACATGTTTGTCAGAAGCTCATGGGATGCAAAGGGCAAGCTTCAGACTTCAAGGTTGTGTCTCCAGGTGCAGTAAAGGGGTATTCATGGAACATCCTGAATTACAATGCTGCCACGTTCTCATGGCCATCAGAACGCAGTTAAGAGAAAGCTGGCTTCGAGGCATGCTCCTTTTGAAAGCTGAGCTCAGGGCAGGACCCTCCCGCATCCTGCCTGCCTGTAGTCGTAGCTGCTAACATCCTTATTTTAGGTGTTGGGAGAGTTTGGAGAAATGCAAGTGGAAGTGTCAGGAGAGTACTTATGTGAATCTGAGTTCAACACAGCGATTGCCAATGTCCTTGTTTAATTAGAGTGTAGCTCGGGTATACCTCCCCTCGATGTCTAGCAGACATCGGCCTGCAAAGCATACACACTTCTGAGACTTGAATTTATGCCTTGTACCTCACACATGCTGACTGCAGATACACTTCGCTCCTATCAGGCTTAGGCTCGTTGCGTGACAGAAGTTTTGTCAGAGGTTACGGAAGGTGCCGGCCCACACGACTAGTGTCTTCATGCCCAATCCAGAGATATGTGAGGAACTGCTCTCTTAGATTGGTGCTACACACTAAGTTCCATACATGAGAAGCTAGTTGAACACAGTGTCCAAAGGGTACTTGCTTCTGAGACTTGAGCTCACCTCCAGTCCCTCACAGTTCCACTCAGCCTTCAGATGGAATTTCGAACATCCTCACTAGACATGTTTGTGAGAAGCTCATAGGACACAAGGAGCTAGCTGCTGGCTTCAATGCTTGTCTCTCCAGGTGCAGTAGCGCGGTATACATGGAACGTCCTGACTTACAGTGGTGCTACGTTCTGAAGGCCATAACAACGCAGCTAGTAGAAAGCTGGCTCCGAGGCATGCTTCCTTTTGAGAGCTTTCTCAGGGCAGGACCCTCCCGTATCCTGCCTGACTGTAGACGTAGCTGCTAACATCCTGTGTTAGGTGCTAGGAGAGGTTGTGAGAAAAGCATGTGGAAGCGTCGGGCTTGAACTCACGTGTATCTGAGTTGAATACAGCGATATCCAACGGACTTCTTCAATCTGAGTGTAGCTATGTTCTAACTCCCATGTACGAGCGGTTAGCAGAAATCTGCCTCCCAGGCATACACACTACTGAGAGTTGAGCTTATGATCTGTACCTCAACATCCTGTCTTCAGGTACACTTTGCTTCTAAAAGTCCTAGACTCGGGATCCCTGGGTGGCGCAGTGGTTTGGCGCCTGCCTTTGGCCCAGGGCACGATCCTGGAGACCCGGGATCGAATCCCACGTCGGGTTTCCGGTGCATGGAGCCTGCTTCTCCCTCTGCCTGTGTCTCTGCCTCTCTCTCTCTCTCACTGTGTGCCTATCATAAATAAATAAAAAATTAAAAAAAAAAATAAAAGTCCTAGACTCGATGCGTGACGGAAGTGTGGTGAGAGGTAAGTGGAATGTCCCAGCACACAAGACTAGTGCCACCAAGGTCAATCCAGCGATTTCCTAGTAATTCCTGTTTTAGACTGGTGCTACATACTAAGTTCCATAGGTGAGAAGCTAGCTGAACGCCTTTTCCAAAGCAACTTAGTTTTGAGAGTTGAGCTCGCACTCAGTCCCTCATGGTCTGATACAGCCTGCAGAATGAGTATCAAACATCTTCACCATAGACTTTTGTCAGAAGGTTATGAGACGCAAGTGGAACAATGCAGACCTGGAAGGTATCTCCAGGTGCAGTAGAGTGGTAGTCTTGGAACCTTCTGAATTAGAATACTGCTACATTCTCACTGCCATAAGAACGCAGCTAGTTGAAAGCTGATTTCTAGGCATGCTTCCTTGTAAGAGCTGAGGTCAGGGCAAGACCGTCCCGCATCCTGACTGCCTGTAGACTTAGGTCCTAGCATCTTTATGTTAGGTGCTGGAAGAGGTTGTGTGACAAGCATGTGGAAGTGACAGGCCTGTACTCACGTGTATCTGAGTTCAATACAGTGATTGCCAATGTCCTTGTTCAACTAGAGTATACCTCGGTTCTAGCTCCCATCAATAACTGTCTAGCAGACATCTGCCCGTAAAGCATACACACTTCTGAGAGTTGAACTTATTCCCTGTACCTCCCACATGCTGACTGCAGGTACACTTCGCTCCTATCAGGCCTAGGCTTGAATCGTGACTGAAGGGTTGTGAAGGGTTAGTGGAAGGTGCCGGCCCACACGACTAGTGTCTCCAAGCCCAATCCAGAGATATGTGAGGAACTGCTCTCTAGGATTGGTGCTACACACTAAGTTCCATACATGGGAAGCTAGTGGAGCGCAGTGTCCAAAGGGTACTTTCTTCTGAGACTTGAGCTCACCCCCAGTCCCTCACAGTTCCACATGGCCTTCAGATGAAATTTCGAACATCCTCACTAGACGTGTTGGTCAGAAGCTCATAGGACAAAAGGAGCTAGCTGTAGGCTTCAATGCTTGTGTCTCTAGGTGCAGTAGAGTGGTATACATTGAACCTCCTGACTAACAATGTAGCTACATTCTCACGGCCATAAGAAGGCAGCTAGTGGAAAGGTGCATTTGAGGCATGCTGCTGAGGATCAGAGTCACCCTTTCCAATTGAGGCCTAGTGGGGAATAGAGGAACCATGTCCTGATGATGCCCAGGTAGGGACCAGAGTCACCAGGTCCAGATGAGGCCCAGGTGGGGAGCATATTCACTAGGTCCAGGTGAGGCCCAGTTGAGGACCAGAGTCACCAGGTCTGTTTGAGGCCTAGAGGGGTACTAGAATCACCTGGTCCAGGTACATCCAGATGGGGACCAGAGTCACCAGGTCAGTGTGAGGCCCAGAGGGATTCCAGAGTCATCATGTCCAGGTGAGGCTCAGGTGTGGAACAGAGTAACCGGGTACAAATGATGCCGAGGTGAGTACCAGAGTCACCAGAACTGGGTGAGGCCCAGATAGGATCAGAGTCACCAGTTCCAGGTGAGGTCAAGAAGGAGGCCACAGCAATCAGGTCCAGGTGGGGAACAAAGTCACCAGGACAGGTTGAGGCCCAGTTGGGGACCACATTCACCAGGTCCAGGTGAGGCCCAGGTGGTGACCAGAGTCACCAGGTCCGGGTGAGGACCAGGTAAGGACCAGATTCACCAGGTCCAAGAGGCCCACGTGGGGACCTGACTCACCAGGTATGGGTGAGGCCAAGGTGGCAACCCCACTCACCAGGTCCAGGTGAGGCCAACGGTCAGGCCAGAGTCACCAGATCCAGGTGAGGCCCTGGTGGGGACTGGAGTCACCAGGTAAATGTGAGGCTAGAAGGACACCACAGTCACCAGGTCCAGGTGTGGCTCATGTGGGAACGAGAGTCACCAGGTCCAGGTGAGCCCCAGGTGGGGACCACAGTCACCAGGTCCAGATTGAGGACTAAGTGGGGGGCCCAGAGTCATCAGTACTAGGTGACGCCAAAGTGGAGCAAAGTTATTGGGTCCAGGTGAATCCCTGGTGGGGAACAGAGTAACCATGTCCCATTGATGCCCAGGTGGGACCAGAGTCACAAGCTCCAGATGAAGCCTGAGTGAGGAGTAGATTTACCAGGTCCTGTTGAAGCCCAGTTGAGGATCAGAGTCCCCAGCTCCGGGTGAGACCCAGAGGAGGACCAGAGTCACCCGGTCCAGGTGATATCCAGGTGGGGACCAGAGTACCATGTCAGGGTGAGGCCAAGAGGGGGACGAGAGTCCCTAGGTCCAGATGAGGCCCCGATGTGGAACTGAGTAACCAGGTCCTATGATTCCCATGTGAGCAGCAGATTCACCAGGTCCAGGTGAGTTCCCTGTGGGAACCAGTCACCTCTTCCAGGTGAGGCCCAGGTGGGACCACAGTCACCAGGTCAGGCTGAGGTCCAGAGGGTGACCAGAGACACCAGGTCCAGGGGAGGCCCAGGTATAGAAGAGAGTAACCAGGTCCCAATGATGCCCAGGTAAGGACCAGAGTCACCAGGTCCAGGTGAGGCCCAAATATGGATCTGGGTCGTGTTGTTCCAGGTGAGGCCAAAGGAGACCACAGGAACGAGGTCCAGGAGAGCCCCATATGTGAACCAGAACCAACAGATCTAGGTGAGATCCAGGTGGGGACAACAGTCACAAGGTCCAGGTGATGCCCAGGTGGCAATAAGACTCACCAAGTCCAGGTGAGACCCAGGTGGTGACCAGAGTCACCAGGTCCAGGTGAGGTCCAGGTAAGGACCAGATTCACCAGGTCCAAGTGAAGCCCAGGGGGAGACCAGAGTCACCAAGAAAGGGTGAGGCCCAGAGGGGGAACCCGAGTAACCAGTTAAATTTGAGGCCCAGAGTTGGACCAGACGTCCCCGGCCAAAGTGAGGCCCAGGTGTGGAATAGAGTTTCCAGGTCCCAATAATGCCTCGGTGAGGACCAGAGTCACTAGGGCCATGCAGGGCCCAGATGAGGATCAGAATACCAGGTCCTGGTGAAGCATAGAAGAAGACCACAGTCACCAGTATCAGGTGGGCCCCATGTGGGAACCAGAGCCACTCTATCCAGCTGAGTCCCAGGTCCATGTGAGGCCCATGTGAGGACCAGATTCATCAGGACGAATTGAGGCATAGCTGGGGACAAGGGTCACCAGGTCTGGGTGAGGCCTAGGTGGGGACAAGATTCACCAGGTCTGAGTTAGGTCACAATGGGGACGAGAGTTTCCAGGTCCGAGTTAGGTCACAGTAGGGACAAGAGTCACCAGGTCCAGGTGAGGCCAAACTGAGGACCCGATTCACCAGATCCAGATGAGGTCCATGTTGGAAAGAGAGTCACCAGGTCCAGGAGAGGTCCAGGTGGGGACCAGAGTCACCAGATCCAGATGAGGGTCTGGTGAGGACCAGAACTACCAGGTACACCTGAGGCCCACGTGGGGATCAGAGGCAACAGGTCCATGTGAGACCGGCTGTGGAACATGGTCAACAGGTCTACGTGAGGCCCAGGTGGAACACAGTAACCAGGTCCAGGTGAGTCCCAGTTGGTGACAACAGTCACCAAGTCCAGGTGAGGCCCAGGTGGGGACCAGGATCACCAGGTACAGGGGAGGCACTTGAAAGAACTAGAGTCAACTGTTCAAGGTGAGTCACAGTTGGCAACCAGAGTCAGCAAGTCCAAGTCAGGACAAAGTGGGGTTCACAGTCACCAGGTCAGGGTGAGACCCAGAGGGGGACCAGAGTCACCTGGTCCTGGTGAGGTCCAGTTTTGGAACACAGTAACCAGGTCCCAATTATGCCCAGTTGAGAACCATGGTAAACAGGGCCAGGTGAGGCCCAGATGGGGATCAGAGTCACCAGGTCCAAGTGAGGCCCAGGTGGGGACTACAGTCACCAGATCCAGGGTAGTCTCAGGTGCAGACCAGAATCACCAGGTCCACATGAGTTGCAGGTGGCAACCACACTCACTAGGTCCCGGTGAGGCCCTGGAGGAGACAAGAGTTACCAGGTACATGAAAAGCTAGAAACACTGCAGCCACCAGGTCCACATGAGGTCCATGTGGGAACGAGGGTCAACAGTTACAGGTGAGGCTCAGGTGGGGATCAGTCTCACCAGGTACATGTGAGACCCAGGTGGGAACCAGTGTCACCATCCAGCTGTGGCCCAGGTGAAGACCAGAGGTAACAGTTCCAGGTGGGTCCCTGTTAAGGAACAGTGTAACCCTGTCCTGATGCTACCCAGGTGGGTACCAGAGAAACCAGGTTCAGGTGAGGCCCAGGTGGGGACCAGAGACATGAGGTCCAGTTGAGGTCCCAGTGGGAACCACAGTCACCAGGTCAGGTGAGGCCATGCTGAGGATCAGAGTCACCAGTTCCAGGTGAGGCCCAAATGGGGCCAGAGTCACCTGGTACAGAAGAGACCAAAGTGAGGACCAGAGTTACCAGTTCCAGGTGAGTCCCAGTGGGGAATAGAGTAACCATGTCCTGATGATGCTCAGGTAGGGACCAGAGTCACCAGGTCGAAATGAGGCCCAGGTGGGGAGCATATTCACTAAGTCCGGGTGAGGTGCAGTTGAGGACCAGAGTCACCAGGTCTGGTTGAGACCTAGAGGGGTACCAGAATCACCTGGTCCAGGTGACATCCAAATGGGGACCAGAGTCACCAGGTCAGGGTGAGGCTCAGAGGGGTTCCAGAGTCATCATGTCCAGGTGAGGCTCAGGTGTGGAACAGAGTAACGAGGTCCCAATGATGCCCAGGTGAGGACCAGAGTCACCAGATCTGGGTGAGGCGCAGATACGATCAGAGTCACTTGTTCCAGGTGAGACCAGGAAGGAGTCCGCAGCAATCAGGTCCAGGTGGGGAACAAAGTCACAGGACTGGGTGAGGCCGAGATGGGGACCAGATTCACCAGGTCCAGGTCAGGCCCAGTTGGTGACCAGAGTCACCAGGTCGGGTGAGGACCAGGTAAGGACCAGAATTACCAGGTCCAAGTGAGGCCCATGTGGGGACCTGGGTCACTAGGTATGGGTGAGGCCCAGGTGGCAACCCCACTCACCAGATCCAGGTGCGGCCAACATGCAGGCCATAGTCACCAGATCTAGGTGAGGCCCTGGTGGGGACCTGAATCACCAGTTAAATGTGAGGCTAGAAGGACACCACAGTCACCAGGTCCAGGTGTGGTTCATGTGGCAACGAGAGTCACCAGGTCCAAGTGAGACCCAGGTGGGGACCACAGTCACACGGTCCAGATTGAGGCCTAAGTGGGTGGCCCAGAGTCATCAGGGCCAGGTGCGGCCAAAGTGTGGAGCAAGGTTATCAGGTTCAGGTGAGTCCCAGGTGGGAAACAGAGTAACCATATCCCATTGTTTCTGAGTTGGGACGAGAGTCACAAGGTCCAGAGGAGGCCTAAGTGAGGAGTAGATTCACCAGATCCTGTTGAGGCCCAGTTGAGGACCAGAGTCCCCAGCTCTGGGTGAGGCCCAGAGGAGGACCAGAGTCACCCGGTCCAGGTGATATCCAGGTGGGGACCAGAGTGGGACGAGAATCACTAGGTCCAGGTGAGGCCCCGATGTGGACCTGAGTAACCAGGTCCCATGATGCCCATGTGAGGTACAGATTCACCAGGTCCAGGTGAGGTTTCTGTGGGAACCAGTCACCTCATCCAGGTGACGCCCAGGTGGGACCACAGTCACCAGGTCAGGCTGAGGTCCAGAGGGTGACCAGAGACACCAGGTCCAGGTGAGGCCCCGGTATAGAAGAGAATAACCAGGTCCCAGTGATGCCCATGTAAGGACCAGAGTCACCAGGTAGAGGCGAGGCCCAAATATGGATCAGAGTCGTGTTGTTCCAGGTGAGGCCAGAAGTAGACCACAGGAACCAGGTCCAGGAGAGCCCCATATGGGAACCAGAGCCACAAGATCGAGGTGAGGTCCAGGTGGGGACCACAGTCAAAAGGTCCAGGTGAGGCCCAGGTGGCAACAGGATTCACCAGGTCCACGTGAGACCCAGGTGGTGAGCAGAGTCACCAGGTACAGGTGAGGACCCGGTAATGACCAGATTCACCAGGTCCAAGTGAAGCCCAGGGGGGTGACCAGAGTCACCAGGTAATGGTGAGTCCTAGAAAGGGAACCAGAGTAACCAGTTTAGTTTGAGACCCAGAGTGGGACCAGAGGTCCCCGATCAAAGTGAGGCCCTGGTGTCCGATAGAGTATCCAGGTCCCAATGATGCCTAGGTGAAGACCAGAGTCACTAGGGCCATGCATTCCCAGATGAGGATCAGAATCAACAGGTCCTGGTGAGGCATAGAAGGAGACCACAGTCACCAGTATCAGGTGAGCCCCGTGTGGGAACCAGAGCCACTCTATCCAGCTGAGTCCCAGGTCCATGTGAGGCCCACGTGAGGACAAGATACATCAGGTCGAATTGAGGCACAACTGGGGATAAGAGTCACCAGGTCTGGGTGAGGCCTAGGTGGGGGCAAGATTCACCAGGTCTGAGTTAGGTCAAAGTGGGGACGAGAGTCACCAGGTCCAGGTGAGGCCAAACTGAGGACCAGAGTCACCAGATCCAGGTGAGGTCCATGTGGGAAAGAGAGTCACCAGGTCCAGGAGAGGTCCAGGTGGGGACCAGAGTCACCAGATCCAGGTGAAGCCCAGGTGGGGACGAGAGTCACCAGGAACAGATGAGGCCCAGGTGAGTACCAGAGTTACCAATTCGATTCTTTTCAATGCGAATCTATTTGATTCGATTCTTTTTTATTTGATTTGATTCGATTCGATTCTTTTAGATTTGATTCGATGCAATTCTTTTCAATTCGATTCGATTCGATTCGTTTTGATTCATTTCAATTCTCTTTGATTTTTTTGATTCGATCTTTTCAATCGATTTGATTCGATTCGATTCTTTTCGATTCAATTCTTTTCGATTTGATTCTTTTCTATTCGATTCTTTTCTATTCGATTTGATTCTTTTCGATTCGATTCTTTTCGATTCGATTCAATTCGAATCTTTCGGTTTCGATTATATTCTCTACAATTTGATTCTTTGGATTTGACTCTTTTTGATTAGATTAGATTTGATTCTTTTCAATTCGATTCGATTCGATTCTTCAATTCGAATCGATTCAATACGATTCGATTCGATTACTTTTGGTTCAATGCAATTTGATTAGATTTTTTTCAAATTGATTTGATTCGATTCGATTATTTTCGATTTGACTCAATTTGATTCGATTTGATTATCGATTCCATTCAATTCCAATTATTCTTGATTCGATTCGATTCGATTATTTTTTATTCAATTGGATTCAATTATTTTCGATTCGATGTGATTTGATTCGATTCTTTTCGATTCAATCAATTCGATTTGATTCTTTTCAAATCGATTCGATTAGATTCTTTTCGATATGAATGCATTCGATTCTATTATTTTCGATTCTTTTCGTTTCGATTTGATTCTTTTCAATACAATTCTATTCTTTTCGATTCTATTCGATTTGATTCCTTTCAATTCGATACAATTCGATTCTTTTTGATTCGATTTGATTCAGTACGATTCTTTTCAATTCGATCTTTTCGATTCGATTCGATTCTTTTCAATTCAATTTGATTCGATTCGTTTAGTTTTGATTTGATTCTTTTCTATTTTATTTGATTCGATTCATTTCAATTAGATTCGATACTGTTTGATTCGATTCTTTTCGATTCAATTCAATTGGAATCGATTCGATTCTTTTTGATTCTATTCCATTCTATTCAATACGATTCTTTTCGATTCGATTCTTTTCAGTTCTGTTCGATTCTATTCTTTTCGATTCAGTTCGATTCAATTCTTTTTGATTCGATTCGATTCTTTTCGATTCAATATGATTCGATTTGTTTTGATTTTTTTCGATTTGTTTCTATTTGAATCTATTAGGTTCTTTTCGATTCAATTCGATTCCATTGATTCTTTTCGATTCAATTCGATTCGATTCTTTTCGATTTATATGATTCGATTCGATTATTTTTTATTCGACTCGATTTGATTTGATTGCATTCGATTATCAATTCAATTCCAATTATTTTCGATTCGATTCAATTATTTTTTAATCAATTTGATTCAATTATTTTCAATTCGATGCAATTCGATTCGATTCTTCTCGTTTCAATTCAATTCGATTCTTTCGAATTCGATTCAATTCGATTCTTTTTGTTTCGAATCGATTCTTTTCGATATGATTCAATTCTTTTCAATTCGATTTGATAATGTTCGATTCAATTCTTTTGAATTCAATTCGATTCGATTCTTTTCGATTCAATTCGATTCCATTTGATTCGATTCCTTTTGATTCGATTCGATTCTTTTCGATTCAATACGATTCGATCGATTCTTTTGATGCGAATCAATTCAATTCCATTCTTTTTGATTCGATTCGATTCGATTCAATTCTTTTAGATTTGATTTGATACGATTCTTTTCCATTAGATTAGATTCGATTCGTTTCGATTTGTTTCGATTCTCTTTGATGTTTTTTGATTCGATCTTTTCAATTGATTTGAATCGATTCGATTCATTTCGATTCGATTGATTCAAATTTTTCAATTCTATTCTTTTCAATTCGATTCTTTTCGATTCGATTTGATTCTTTTCGTTTCGATTAGATTCTCTTCTCCTCGATTCTTTTCGATTCAATTCTTTTTGATTCGATTCGATTTGATTCTTCTCCATTCGATTCGATTCACTTCAAATCGATTCGATAAGATTCTTTTCATTCGATTCAATTCTGTTTGATTCTATTCTATTCGATTCGATTCTTTATAATTCGATTCTATTCGATTCTTTCGTTTTGATTCAATTCTTTTCGATTTGATTCAATTCGATCATTTGGATTCGATATGTTACATTTTGATTCGATTCTTTTCGATTCTTTTTTTTAATTTATTTTTTATTATTTATGACAGACATAGAGAGAGAGAGAGAGAGAGAGAGGCAGAGACACAGGAGGAGGGAGAAGCAGGCTCCATGCCAGGAGCCTGACGCGGGACTCGATCCCGGGACTCCAGGATCGCGCCCTGGGCCAAAGGCAGGCGCTAAACCACTGAGCCACCCAGGGATCCCCGTCTTTTCGATTCTTTTTGATTCAATTCGATTCGATTCCATTCGATTCGATTCTTTTCGATTCAATTTAATTTTTTTCGATTCGATACGATTCGATTCGATTCTTTTCTATTCGATTCAACTCAACTCGATTCTTTTCGATTCGATTTTTCGATTCGATTCTTTTCAATTCAATTCAATTCTTTTCTATTTGATTCTTTTCGTTTCAATTCGATTCGATTCTTTTCAATTCGATTCGATTCGATTCTTTTCATTTCAATTAGATTCTTTTCGATTTTATTTCATTAGATTCTTTTCAATTTGATTCGGTACTGTTCGATTCGATTCTTTCCGATTCAATTCGATTGGAATCGAGTCTTTTCGATTCAATTCTACTCGATTCGATACAATTCTTTTCTATTGTATTCAATTCGATTCTTTTCGGTTCTATTCGATTTGATTCTTTTCGATTCAACTCGATATGATTTGATTCTTTTCGATTCCATTTGATACGATTTGATTCTTTTCGATTCGATTCGATTTGATTCTTTTCATTTTGATTCGATTCGTTTCGATGCTATTCAATTCGATTCTTTTTGATTCGATTCGATTCGTTTCCATGCTATTCAATTCGATTCTTTTTGATTCGATTCGATTCTTTTCGATTCAATTCGATACTTTTTGATTTGATTCGATTCGATTCTTTTCGATTCGTTTTGATTCTTTTCGATGTATTCGATTCGATTCTTTTCGATTCGATTTGATACAATTCGATTCTTTTCGATTTGATTCGATTCTTTTCGGTTCTATTCAATTTGATTCTTTTCAGTTCAGTTTAATATGATTCGATTCTTTTCGATTCAATGATACCATTCGATTTTTATTGATTCGATTCCTTTTCGTTTCGATTTGATTCTTTTCGATTCGATTCTTTTCAATTCAATTCGATTATGTTCGATTGGATTCTTTTCGATTCAATTCGATTCGATGTGATTCTTTTTGATTCGATTTGATTCGTTTTGATTCGATTCGATTCTTTTCGATTCAATTCAATTAGATTCTTTTCGATTCAATTAAATATGATTCTATTCTTTTCAATTCGATTTTATTCTTTTTGATTCAATACGATTCAATTAGATTCTTTTCGATTTGATTCGATTCAATTCGATTCTTTTCAATTCGATGTTTTCGATTGATTCGATTCTTTTTGTTTAGATTCGATTCTTTTCTATTCGATTCTATTCTTTTCAGTTCAATTCGATTCTACTCGATTCATTTCGAATCGATTCGATTCTTTTGGATTCGATCTATTAGATTCTTTTTGATTCAGTTCGATTCGATTCGACGCTTTTCGATTTGATTCAATTCTTTTCCACTCGATCTGATTCGATTCGTTTTGATTTTTTCGATTCGTTTCAATTAGAATCTATTCGATTCGATTCGATTTGATTCTTTTTTGATTAAATTCGATTCGATTTGATACTTATCACTTCGATTCGATTCTTTTCAATTTGATACGATTCGATTCGATTTTTTTCGATGTGAATCAATTCTATTCGATTCTTTTTGATTCGAATCGATTTCATTCTTTTAGATTTGATTCAATACGATTCTTTTCAATTCGATTCGATTCGATTCATTTTGATTCGTTTTGATTCTCTTTGAATTTTTTGATTCGATCTTTTCAATTGATTTGATTCGATTGTATTCCTTTCGATTCAATTCTTTTCGATTCAATTTGATTCTTTTCTATTCGATTCTTTTCTATTCGATTTGATTCTTTTCGATTCGATTCGATTCTTTTTGTTTAGATTCGATTCTTTTCGATTTGATTCGATTCGATTCGAATCTTTTCGTTTCGATTAGATTCTCTACAATTCGATTCTTTGGATTCGATTCTTTTTTATTCGATTCGATTTGATTCTTTTCGATTCGATTAGATTCTTTTCAATTCGAATCGATTCAATACGATTCGATTTGATTACTTTTGATTTGATGCAATTTGATTCGATTTTTTTGAATCGATTTGATTCGATTATTTTCGATTCGTCTCGATTTGATTCAATTCGATTATCGATTCCATTCAATTCCAATAATTCTTGATTCGATTCGATTCGTTTTGATTATTTTTTATTCAATTCAATTCAATTATTTTCGATTCGATGCGATTCGATTCGATTCTTTTCGATTCAATCAATACGATTTGATTCTTTTCTATTCGATTCGATTCTTTTCGATTTTATTGCATTCGATTCTATTCTTTTCTATTCAATTCGATTCTTTTTGATTCGATTCGATTCTTTTCAATACAATTCAATTCTTTTCGATTCGATACGATTCGATTCTTTTCGATTCTATTAGATTCAATTCGATTCTTTTCAATTCGATCTTTTCGATTTGATTCGATTCTTTCCGTTTCGATTCGATTCTTTTCGATTCGTTGCTTTTCGATTCGATTCAATTAGATTCTTTTCAATTCAATTCAATTCAATTCTTTTCGTTTTGATTTGATTTTTTTCTATTTTATTTGATTCGATTCATTTCAATTAGATTCGATACTGTTCGATTCGATTCTTTACGATTCAATTCAATTGGAATCGATTCAATTCTTTTCGATCCAATTCGATTCTATTCGATACGATTCTTTTCGATTCGATTCTTTTCGGTTCTGTTCGATTCGATTCTTTTCGATTCAGTTCGATTCAATTCTTTTTTTATTCGATTAGATTCTTTTCGATTCGATATGATTCAATTCGTTTTGATTTTTTTCGATTCATTTCTATTCGAATCTATTCGATTCTTTTCTATTCAATTCGATTCGATTGATTCTTTTCAATTCAATTCGATTCGATTCCATTCGATTCGATTTGATTCTTTCTGATTCGATTCGATTCTTTTAGATTTGATTTGATGCAATTCTTTTCAATCTGATTCAATTCGACTCGTTTTGATTTGTTTCGATTCTCTTTGATTTTTTGATTCGATCTTTTCAATCGATTTGATTCGATTCGATTCTTTTTGGTTCAATTCTTTTCGATTCGATTTGATTCTTTTCTTTTTTTCGATTTGATTCTTTTCGATTCGATTTGATTCGATTTGAATCGATTCAATATGATTCGATTCGATTACTTTTGATTTGATACAATTTGATTTGATTTTTTCGAATCGATTTGATTCGATTCGATTATTTTTTATTCGACTCGATTTGATTCGATTCGATTATTTTTTATTCAATTCAATTCAATTATTTTCGATTTGATGTGATTCGATTCCATTTGAGTCTTTTCGATTCAATCAATTCAATTTGATTCTTTTCAATTCGATTCGATTCTTTTTGATTTGATTGCATTCAATTCAGTGCTTTTCGATTCAATTCGATTCTTTTCGATTCGATTCGATTCTTTTCATTAAAATTCAATTTGATTCGATTCTTTTCGATTCGATTTGATTCTTTTCGGCTCGATTTGATTCTTTTCTATTCGATTTGATTCGATTCTTTTCTATTCTTTTCAATTCGATTCGATTTGATTATATTCGATTCGATTTGATTCAATTCAATTCATTTTTTTCTAATTGATTTGATTCTTTTCGATTCCACTCCTTTTGACTCGATTTATTTGTATTCGATTCTTTTCGATTCGATTCGATTCTTTTCTTTTTGATTCGATTCGATTCGATTCGATTCTTTTTGATTCGTTTCTTTTCGATTCTATTCGAATCTTTTCGATTCGATTAGATTTTTTTCAATTCAATTCGAATCGATTCGAAACTCTTAGATTCAATTCTTTTTGATTCGATTAGATTCGATTCGATTTTTTTCGATTCGATTCGATTCGATTCTTTTCGATTCGAGTCTCTTCGATTCGAGTTTCTTTTCGAATCGATTTGATTCAATTCTTTTTTATTTGATTTGATTTGATTCGATTCGATTCTTTTCAATTCCATTCGATTGGATTCTATTCGTTTTGATTAGATTCTCTTCGATTCAATTCTTTTCGATTCGATTCGATTTGATTCTTTTTGATTCGAGTCTCTTCGATTCGAATTTCTTTCTTTTTGAATCGATTTGATTCGATTCTTTTCGATTTGATTCGATTCGATTTGATTCTTTTTGAGTCGATTCGATTCGAATCAATTCGGTTTTTTTTCAAATCGATTCGATTCTTTTCAATTCGATTCAATTCTTTTCGATTCGATCCTTTTCAATTTGATTCGATTCTTTTCGATTCAATTCAACTCGATTCTTTTCGATTCGATTTGATTCTTTTCGTTTCGATTCAATTCTTTTCGATTCGATTCGATTATTTTCGATTCGATTCGATTCAATTCGATTCGATTTTTTCGATTCGATTATTTTCAATTCGATTCGATTCTTTTCAATTTGATTCTTTTCGATTCGATTCGATTCGACTCTTGTCTTTTCGATTCGATTCTTTTTGATTTGATTCGATTCGATTCATTTTGTTTCTTTTTTTTTTATTCTTTTTGTTTCGATTAGATTCTCTTCAATTCGATTCTTTTCGATTCGATTCTATTCGATTCGAGTCTTTATGATTTGACTCGATTCGATTCTTTTGGATTCGATTCGATAATGTTCCATTCGATTCTTTTCTATTCATTTCGATTTGATCCAATTCTTTTGGATTCAGTTGGATTATTTCCAATCATTTTTTATTCGATTCGATTCCTGTCGAGTCGATTCGATTCGATTCTTTTCGATTTGATTCATTTAATTCGATCTTTCCGATTCAATTCGATTCTTTTCGCTTCGATTCGATTCTTTTCGATTCGATGCTTTTTGATTCGATTCAATTCGATTCTTTTCAATTCAATTCGATTCATTTCTTTTCGTTTCGATTCTTTTCAATTCGATTCGATTTGTTTCTTTCCGTTTCGATTAGATTCTCTTCGATTCAATTCTTTTCGATTCGATTCGATTTGATTCTTTTCGATTCGATTCGATTCTTTTCTACTCGATTCGGTTAGATTCTTTTCTTTTGATTCTTTTCTGTTCGAATCTATTCTATTCTATTCGATTCGATTGTTTTCTATTCGATTCTATTCGATTCTTTTCGTTTCAATTTTATTCTTTTCAATTCGATTCTTTTCGATTCAATTCCATTAAATTCTTTTGGATTCTATTGGATTCGTTTAGATAATTTTTGATTCGATTCGATTCTTTTCACCTAGCTTCAATTTGATTCTACTCGATTCAATTCATTTCGATTCTTTTTTTTTTTTTTTAAATTTTTATTTATTTATGATAGTCACAGAGAGAGAGAGAGAGAGGCAGAGACACAGGCAGAGGGAGAAGCAGGCTCCATGCACCGGGAGCCCGATGTGGGATTCGATCCCGGGTCTCCAGGATCGCACCCTGGGCCAAAGGCAGGCGCCAAACCGCTGCGCCACCCAGGGTTCCCCATTTCGATTCTTTTTGATTCGATTCTATTCGATTCTTTTTGATTCGGTTCGATTCTTTTCAATTCGATTCGATATGATTTGATTAGATTATTTTTAATTCGATTCGATTTGATTCGATTGTTTTTGAATCTATTTGATTTGATTCGATTATTTTCGATTCGACTCGACTTGATTTGATTTGATTCGATTATCGATTCGATTAAATTCCAATGATTTTCGATTCGATTCGATTCGATTATTTTTATTCAATTTGATTCAATTATTTTCGATTCGATGCAATTCGATTCAATTCTTTTCGTTTCAATTCAATTCGATTTGATTCTTTTCAATTCGAATCGATTCAAATCTTTTCGATTCGATTTCATTCTATTCGATTCTTTTTGAATCGATTCGTTTCGATTCTTTTCGATTTGATTCGTTTCGATTCTTTTTGATTCGATTCGATTCTTTTCGATTCAATTTGATTAGATTCTTTTTGATTCAATTCAAAAGGATTTGGTTCTTTTTTTTTGATTCGGTTCTTTTCAATTAGATTCTATACAATTCTATTCTTTTCGATTCGATTCGATTATTTTCGATTCGATTTGATTAGATTCGATTATTTTCGATTCGATTCAATTCGATTCTTTTTGATTCGATTCGATTCAATCCTTCCGATTCGATTTGATTCTTTTCACTTCGATTCTATACTTTTCGATTCGATTCTTTTCGATTCGATTCGATTCTTTTTGTTTCAATTCTTTTCGATATTATTTGATTCGATTCATTTCAATTAGATTCGATACTGTTCGATTCGATTCTTTTCAATTCAATTCGATTGGAATTGATTCAATTCTTTTCGATTCAATTCAATTCGATTCAATATGATTCTTTTCCATTCAGTTCGATTCGATTCTTTCAGTTCGATTTGATTTTTTCCATTCGATATGATTCGATTCGTTTCGATTTTTTCGATTCGTTTCAATTCGAATCTATTCGATTCTTTTCGATTCAATTGGATTCGATTGATTCTTTTTGATTCAATTCGATTTGATTCGATTCCATTCGATTCGATTCGATTCTTTTCGATTCTATACGATTCGATTCGATTCTTTTTTTATTCGACTTTTTCGATTCGATTCTTTTCAATTCGATTAGATTCTTTTCAATTTGATTCTTTTCGATTCGATTCGATTCGAATCTTGTTTCGATTTGATTCTTTGATTCGATTCGATTCGATTCTTTTCGTTTTGATTAGATTCTCTTCGATTCGATTCTTTTCGATTCAATTCTTTTTGATTCGATTCGATAAGATTCTTTTCATTGGATTTGATTCTTTTTTATTTGATTCTATTCGATTCAAGTCTTTTTGATTTGACTCGATTCCATTCTTTTGGATTTGATTCGATAATGTACCATTTGATTCTTTTCGATTCAATTCGATTCGATTCAATTCTTTTGGATTCAATTGGATTCTTTTCGATAATTTTTGATTCGATTTGATTCCTTTCGAGTCGATTCAATTTGACTCTTTTCGATTCGATTCGATTCAATTCGATTCTTTTCATTTCTATTCGATTCTTTTCGATTCGATTCTTTTCGATTTTATTCGATTCTTTTCACTTCAATTCAATTCGATTCGATTCTTTTCAATTCGAATCGATTCAATACGATTCGATTCGATTATTTTTGATTCGATGTAATTTGATTCGATTTTTTCGAATTGATTTGATTCGATTCGATTATTTTCTATTCGACTTGATTTGATTCGATTCGATTATCGATTCAATTCAATTCCAACTATTTTTGATTCGATTCAATTCGATTATTTTTATTCAATTCGATTCAATTATTTTCGATTCGATGCAATTCGATTCGATTCGATTCTTTTCGATTCAATAAATTCGATTTGATTCTTTTCAATTTGATTCGATTCTTTTTTATTTGATTGCATTCGATTCAATTTGACTCTTTTAGATTCGATTCGATTCTTTTCAATACAACTCTATTCTTTTCTTTTTTTTAATTTTTATTTATTTATGATAGTCACAGAGAGAGAGAATGAGAGACATAGGCAGAGGGAGAAGCAGACTCCATGCACCGGGAGCCCTACGTGGGATTCGATCCCGGGTCTTCAGGATCGCACCCTGGGCCAAAGGCAGGTGCCAAACCACTGCACCACCCAGGGATCCCAATTCTATTCTTTTCGATTCGATTTGATTCTTTTCGATTCGATATGATTCAAGTCGATTGTTTTCGATTCGATTTGATTCAATTCGATTCTTTTCAATTTGATCTTTTCGATTCGATTCGATTCTTTTCAATTCGATTGGATTTGATTCTTTTCGTTTCGATTAGATTCTCTTTGATTCGATTCTTTTCGGTTCGATTCAATTCAATTCTTTTCGATTCGATTCGATAAGATTCTTTTCGTTCGAATCATTTCTGTTCGATTCTATTCTATTCGATTCGATTCAATTCTTTTCAATTCGATTCGGTTCGATTCTTTTGGATTCAATTGGATTCGTTTAGATAATTTTTGATTCGATTCGATTCTTTTCGCCTACCTTCGATTCGATTCTACTTGATTCGATTCTTTTTGATTCGATTCTATTTGATTCTTTTCGATTCGGTTCGATTCTTTTCGTTTCAATTCAATTCGATTTGAATCTTTCCAATTCGAATCGATTCAATTCAATTTCATTCAATTTGACTCTTTTCTAATCGATTCATTTCGATTCGATTCGATTCTTTTTTATTCGATTCGATTCTTTTCAATTCTTTTCGATTCAATTCCTTTCGTTTCGATGCGATTATTTTCGATTCCATTCTTTAGGATTTGATTCGTTTCGATTCTTTTCATTTCAATTCGATTCGATTTTTTTCGATTCAATTCGATTCGATTATTTTTGATTCAATTCAATACGATTCGGTTCTTTTCAATTAGATTCTATACTATTCTATTATTTTCAATTCAATTCGATTCTTTTTTTTATTTATGATAGTCACACAGAGACAGAGAGAGAGGCAGAGACATAGGCAGAGGGAGAAGCAGGCTCCACGCACCGGGAGCCCGACGTGGGACTCGATCCCGGGTCTCCAGGATCACGCCCTGGGCCAAAGGCAGGCGCCAAACCGCTGCGCCACCCAGGGATCCCTAATTCGATTCTTTTTGATTCGATTTGATTAGATTCGATTCTTTTCGATTCGATTCAATTCTTTTTGATTCGATTCGATTCAATCTTTCCGATTTGATTTGATTCTTTTCATTTCGATTCGATACTTTTCAATTCGATTCTTTTTGATTCGATTCGATTCTTATCAATTCGATCTTTTCGATTCGATTCTTTTCAATTCGATCTTTTCGATTCGATTCTTTTTGTTTCCATTCGATTCTTTTCGATTTTATTTGATTCTATTCTTTTCAATTTTATTTGATTCGATTCTTTTTGTTTTGATTTGATTCTTTTCTATTTTATTTGATTCGATTCATTTCAATTAGATTTGATACTATTCGATTCGATTCTTCTCGATTCAATTCAATTGGAATCGATTCGATTCTTTCTGATTCAATTCGATTCGATTCGATATGATTTTTTCTATTCAATTCGATTCGATTCTTTTCAGATCTGTTCGATTCAATTATTTTCCACTCGGTTCGATTCTTTTCCATTCGATACGATTCGATTCGTTTCGATTTTTTTTCAATTCGTTTTGATTCGAATCTATTTGATTCTTTTCGATTCAATTCGATTCGATTGATTCTTTTTGATTCCTTTCTATTCTATTCCATTCGATTCGATTCTTTTCTATTCGATTAGATTCTTTTCTATTCGATACGATTCTACTCGATTCTTTTCAATTCGATTCAACTCAACTCTATTCTTTTTTATTTGATTTTTTCGATTCGATTCTTTTCTATTCAATTCTATTCTCTTCGTTTTGATTCTTTTCGTTTCGATTCGATTCAATTATTTTCAATTAGATTCCATTCGATTCGATTCTTTTCATTTCAATTAGATTCTTTTTGATTTTATTTTATTCGATTCTTTTCAATTCGATTAAAATCTTTTCGCTTCGTTCGATTAGATTCTACTCTATTCATTTCAAATCGATTGATTCTTTTTCATTCGATCTATTCGATTATTTTTGATTCAGATCGATTCGATTCAATTCTTTTCAATTCGATTCGATTCTTTTCCATTTGATCTGATTAGATTCGTTTGAATTTTTTCAATTTGATTCGATTCGAATCTATTCGATTCTTTTCTTTTTTTAATAAATTTTTTAAAATTTTTATTTATTTTATGATAGTCACAGAGAGAGAGAGGCAGAGACACAGGCAGAGGGAGAAGCAGGCTCCATGCACCGGGAGCCCGATGTGGGATTCGATCCTGGGTCTCCAGGATCGCGCCCTGGGCCAAAGGCAGGCGCCAAACCGCTGCGCCACCCAGGGATCCCTATTCGATTCTTTTCGATTCAATTCGATTCAAAACTTTTCGATTCGGTTCGATTTGATTCTTTTCGATTCGATTCGATTCTTTTCGATGCTATTCGATTCGATTCTTTTTGATTCAATTCGATTCTTTTCGGTTCTATTCTATTTGAATCTTTTCAATTCAATTAGATATGATTCGATTCTTTTCGATACCATTTGATTCTTTTCGATTTGATTCAATTTGATTCTTTTCGATTCAATTCGATTTGATTGTTTACGATTTGATTTGATACAATTGGATTCTTTTCGTTTCGATTCGATTCTTTTCAATTCAATTCTTTTCAATTTGATTCGATTCTTTGGATTCGATTCGATACTCTTCGATTCGATTCAATTCTTTTGGATTCAATTCGATTCATTTCGATTCTTTTCAATTCGATTCGAATCTTTTCACTTCGCTTTGATTCGATTCTACTCTATTCATTTCAAATCGATCAATTCTTTTTGATTTGATCTATTCGATTATTTTCGATTCGGTTCGATTCGATTCAATTCTTTTCGATTCGATTCGATTCTTTTCCATTCGATCTGATTAGAATCATTTCTAATTTTTTCGATTCAATTCGATTCGAATCTATTCGATTCTTTTCAATTCAATTCGATTCGAATTCCTTTCTTTTCGAATTGATTTGATTCGATCCGATTCTTTTTGATTCCATTAGAATCGATTTTTTCGATTCAATTCTTTTAGATTGGAATCAATTCAATTTTTTTCAATTCGATTTGATTCTTTTCGATTTGATTCGATTCTATTCGATTCCATTCAATTCGTTTTGAATCTATTTGATTAGATTCTTTTCAATTCAATTCTTTTCTATTTGATTCGATTTTGGTTCTTTTTGATTCGATTCGATTCTTTTCAATTCAATTCTGTTCTTTAAGGTTCAATTCGATTTCTTTGATTCAACTCGATTCTTTTCGATTCGATTCGAGTTGATTCTTTTCGATTCGAATCGATAGTTTTCTATTCTTTTCGATTCCATTCGATTCAATTTGATTCTTTTCGATTCGATTATTTTATTCGATTCGATTCTTTTCAATTCGATTCTTTTTGATTCGATTCGATTCCTTTCGATTCAATTCGATTCGATTCTTTTCCACTCAATTCTCTTCAATTCGATTCGATTCTTTTCCATTCGATTCGATATTTTTGATTCGATTCGATTCTTTTCTATTAGATTTTTTGGATTCTTTTCGATTCAATTCGATTCGATTCTTTTCAATTTGATTTGATTCTTTTCTATTCGATAAGATTCAATTTGATCCTTTTCGATTTGATTTTATTCTTTTCGATTCGATTCGATTCAATTTTTTTCGTTTTGATTTGATAGTTTTTGATTCGTTTCTTTTTGATTCGATTCGATTCAAATCTTACGATTCGAGTCTTTTCGATTTGAATTCCTTTCTTTTCCAAACGATTCAATTCGATTCTTTTCTATTTGATTCGATTCAATTCTTTTCAATTCGATTCTATTGGATATTTTTCAATGCGATTTGATTCGATTCAATTTTTTTCGATTTGATTCGATAGTTTTCAATTTGTTTCTTTTTTATTTGATTCGATTTGAATCTTTCGATTCGATTTGATTGAATTCTTTTCGATTTGATTCGATTCTTTTCGATTCTTTACACTTCCATTCGATTTGATTCTTTTATTCCGTGTGATTCGATTCGATTTTTTTCGAATCGCGTCGATTCGATTCTTTTCGATTCGAGTCTTTTCAATTCGAATTCCTTTCTTTTCAAATGGATTTGATTCGATTTGATTCGATTCTTTTCTATTCGATTCCATAAGATCTTTTCAATTTGTTTCGATTCGATTCGATTCTTTTAGATTAGATTCACTTCGTTTTTTCAATTCAATTCGATACATTTTGATTCAATTCGATTCGATTCTTTTCAATTCGATTCAATTCTTTTCGATTCGATTCGATTTGAATCTATTTGATTAGATTCCTTTCAATTCGATTCTTTTCGATTTGATTCGATTTGAATCTATTTGATTAGATTCCTTTCAATTCGATTCTTTTCGATTTGATTCGATTCGGTTCTTTTCGATTCAATTCGATTCTTTTCTTTTCAGTTCAATTCGATTTTTGTGATTTGATTCGATTCTTTTTCATTCGATTTGTTTCTATACTTTTTGATTGGATTTGATTCAATTCTTTTCGATTTGATTCCTTTTGATTCTTTTTTATTCGAATCGATTCAATTCAATTCTTTTCGATTCGATTCGATTCTTTTTGATTTGATTCAATTCAATTCGAATCTATTAGATTCGGTACTTTTCAATTTGATTCGATTTGATTTCGATTCGATTCGATTCTTTTCGATTTGATTCGATTCATCCTTTTCGATTCAATTCAATTATTATGATTCGATTCAATTCAATTTGAATCTATTCTATTCGATTCTTTTCAATTCGATTCTTTTCGATTTGATGCGATTCAGTTCTTTTCGATTCGATTCGATTTGATTCTTTTTTCTGCCTCCCAGGCATACACACTTTTGAGAGTTGAGCTTATGGCCTGAACTTCCCACCTCCTGCATGCAGGTACACTTCGCTGCTAACAGGCCTAAGCTCGATGCGTGACTGAAGTGTTGTGAGAGGTAAGTGGAAAGTCCCGGCACACAAAACTAGTGCCTCCAAGCTCAATCCAGTGATTTCCTAGTAATTCCTGTCTTAGACAGGTGCTACATACTAAGTTCCATACGTGAGAAGCTAGCTGAACCCCGAGTCCAAAAGCATCTCTCTTCCGAGAGTTGAGCTCACACCCAGTCCCTCACATTTCCACACTGCCTGCAGAATGAGTTTTGATCATCTTCACCAGAGCCGTTTGTCAGAAGCTTGTGAGATGCAAGTGGAATAATGCAGGCCTGGAAGGTGTCTCCAGGTGCAGTGGAGTGGTATTCTTCGAACCTCCTGCGTTAGAAGACTGCTATGGTCTCACAGCCATTAGAACGCAGCTAGTTGAAAGCTGGCTTCTAGGCATGCTGTCTTGTGAGAGCTGAGCTCAGTGCAGGACCCTCCCGCATCCTGCCTGCCCATAGTCATAGCTGCTAACATCCTTATGTGAAGTGCTGGGAGTGATTGTAGAAATGCGAGTGGAAGGGTCAGGACTGTACTCACGTGTATCTGAGTTCAATACAACGATTGCCAACTTCCTTGTTCAATTAGACTGTAGCTCGGGAATACCTCGCCTCGATAAGTGTCTAGTAGACATCGGCCTGCAAAGCATACACACTTCTGAGAGGTGAGCTTATGGCCTGTACCTCCCCCATCCTGACTGCCTGTACGTTCTGCTTCCACAGCATTTCGTTGTATGCGGGAGAGTAGCAGAGTGAGAACCAAGTGTCTTCCATGTCAATTTCGTGACTAGCAGACAGCTGCCTCCAAGGCATGCACACTCCTTTGTATTGAGCTTTGGACTTGAACCTCCCACATGCTTCCCAACTGTACGCTTCACTTCCAAAGGATTTCGTTCGATACGGGACGCAAGTTTTGAGAGACAAATGTTTCTTAGTTCAATCCAGCAACTTCTGAGGAATTCCTCCCTCAGATGGGAGCTACATACTAACTTCCAAACCTGAGTTACTAGCTGAAAGCTCTCTCTCTGGGGAAATTCCCTCTCAGAGATGAACTGAAACGTGGTCCTTCCCAGGTCCACACTGCCTGCAGATACAGATACAAACATCCTCACTAGACAGGTTTGTCAGAAGCTCATGGGACGCAAGGGGCAAGCTGCAGGCTTCAAGGTTGTGTCTCCAGGTGCAGTAGAGCTTTATTCATGGAACGACCTGACTTCCAATGCTGTAAAGTTTGAGTTAGGTTACGGGTTAGGGTTAGGGTTAGGGTCCTGTTTAAGCTTAGGGTTAGGTTTATGGTTAGGGTTAGGGTTAGGGTTCAGGTTAGGGTTAGGGGTAGTTTCAGGGTAAGGGGTAGGCTATGGGTTAGGATTAGAGTTAGGGTTAGGGTTTGGTTACGGGTTAGGTTACGGATTAGTGTACGGGTTAGTGTTAGTGTTAGGGTTAGGGTACGGGTTAGGGTTAGGTTTATGGTTAGGGTTAGGGTTAGGGTACAGGTTAGTGTTAAATTTAGGGTACTGTTTAGGGTTAGGGTTAGGGTTAGGTGATGGGTTAGGATTAGGGATAGGGTAAAGGTTAAGGTTAGGATTAGGTTAGGGTTAGGGTTAGGATTAGGGATTGGGTTTCGTTAGGTTTAGGGTTGGGGTAAATTTAGGGTTAGGGTACTGGTTAGAGTTTGGGTTAGGGTATGGGTGAGGGTTAGGGTAAGCGTTAGGGTATGGGTTAGGATTAGGGTACGGGTTAAGGTTAGGTTTAGGGTTAGGTTTAGGGTTAGTGTATGGGATAGGGTTAGGTTTAGGGTACTGTTTAGCCTTAGGGTTAGGGTTAGGGTTAGGTTACAGGTTAGGGTTACAGTTAGGGTTAGAGTACGGGTTAGGGTTAGAGTTAGAGTTCGGGTTATGTTTAGGGTTCTGGTTAGGGTTAGGCTACGGGTTAGGGTTAGTGTTAGGGTTATGATTAGGGTTCGGTTTAGGCTTAGGTGTAGGGTACAGATTAGGGTTAGGGTTTGGGTTAGGGTACGGTTTAGAGATATGGTATGGATTACAGTATGGGTTAAGGTATGGGTTAGGGTACTGGTAACGGTTAGGGTTTGGGTTAGGTTTAGAGTACGGGTTAGGGTTAGGTTTAGGGTACGGGTTAGGGTACAGGATAGGGTTAGGTTTAGGGTTAGTGTTAGGGTTTGGGTTAGGGTACGGGTTAGGGTACGGGTTAGGGTTAGGGTAGGTTACGATTAGGGTTAGTGTTAGGGTTAGGTTTCGGTTAGTGTTAGGGTTAGGGGTAGGGTTAGGGTTTAGGGTTAGGGCTAGGGTTAGGGTACTGTTTAGGGTTAGGTATAGTGTTAGTTTTAGGTTATGGGATAGGGTTAGGGTTAGGGTTAGGTTATGGGTTAGGGTTAGGGTTCAGGTTAGGGTATGGGATACATTTAGGGTTAGGGTAGGGAACGGGTTAGGGTTAGGGCTGGGGATAGGGTTAGGCTTAGGGTACGGGTTCAGGTTAGGGTTAGGGGTAGAGTATGGGTTTGTTTATGGGTTAGAGTACGGGTACGGTTACGGGTTAGTGTACGGGTTAGTGTTAGGGTTCGGGTTAGGTTTAGGGTCACGGTACGGGTTAGGGTACGGATTAGGGTTAGGGTTAGGGTACGGGTTAGGTTTAGGGTCCGGGAGAGTTAGAGTTAGGGTATGGGTTTTGGTTAGGGTTAGGGTTAGGGTACGGCTTAGGGTTAGGTTTAGGGTTAAGGTTAGGGTTAAGGTACACATTAGGGTTAGGGTTAGGGTACTGTTTAGGGTTAGGGTTAGGGTTAGGTTTAGTTTACGGGTTAGGGTTAGGGTTAGTTTACGTGTTAAGGATAGGGTTAGGGTGAGGTTTAGGTTTAGGTTAGGGTTAGGGTTAGGGTTAGGTTAGAGATAAGGTTAGGGTTATGATTAGTGTTAGGGTTAGGTTAGGGGTAGTTTTAGTGTGAGGGTACGGGTTATGGTTATGGTTAGGGTCGGGTAGGTTTAGAGTTAGGGTGGGTTAGGGTTAGTGTTAGGAGTTAGGGTTAGGGTTTGGGTTAGGGTTAGGGCTAGGGTTAGGGTTATGGTTAAGGGTTAGGGTTAAGGGTTAGGGTTAGGGTTAGGGGTTAGGGGTTCAGGTTCGTGTTAGGGGTTAGGGGTTAGGGTTAGGGGTTAGGGTTAGGGTTTGGGTTAGGGTTAGGGTTAGGGTATGGCTTAGGGTTAGGTTTAGGGTTAGGGTTTGGGTTAAGGTACATGTTAAGGTTAAGGTACTGTTTAGGGTTAGGGTCAGGGTTAGGTTTAGTTTATGGGTTAGGCTTAGGGTTAGGGTTAGGGTTAGTTTACGTGTTAGGGATACAGTTAGGGTTAGGGTTATGGTTAGGTTAGGGTTAGGGTTAGGTTTAGAGATAGGGTTACGGTTATGATTAGAGTTAGGGTTAGGTTTAGGGGTAGTTTTAGTGTTAGGGTACGGTTTATGGTTAGGGTTAGAGTAGGGTATGGTATAGGGTTAGGGTACTGGTTAGGGTTAGTTTTAGGGTTAAGATTAGGGTACGGGTTAGGGTTAGAGTTAGGGTACCATTTAGGATTAGTGTATGGGTTAGCGTTAGGGTTGGGGTTAGCGTAAGGTTTAGGGCACAGGTTAGGATTAGGGTTAGGGTATTGTTTGGGTTAGGGTTAGATTTAGGTTACGTGTTAGGTTAGGGTACGGGTTAGGGTTAGGATACGGGTTTGGGTTAGTGTACGGGTTAGAGTTGGGGTTAGGGTATGTTTTAGGGTTAGGGTTTGGGTTAGGGTACAGATTAGGGATAGGGTATGGTTTAGGGTTAGGGTATGGGTTAGGGTTAGTGTAAGGGTTAGGGTTAGGGTTACTGTACGGGATAGGGTTAGGGTTAGGGTAAGGGTTAGGGTATGGTTTAGGGTTAGGGTTAGGTTCAGGGTACGGGTTAGAGTTAGGGTACAGGTTAAGGTTAGGTTTAGGTTATGGGTGAGTGTTAGGGTTAGGGTACAGGTTAGTTTATGGGTTAGGTTTCAGATTAGGTTTAGGGTTAGGTTTAGAGTTAGGGGTTAGGGTTAGTGTTAGGGTTAGGGTGAAGGGTTAGGGTTACGGTTAGGGGTTAGGGTTAGGGGTTCGGGTTAGGTTTAGGGTTAGGGTTAGGTTTAAGGGTTAAGGAGAGGGTTAAGGTTAGAGGTTAGGAGTTAGGGGTAGGGTTAGGATTAAGGGTTAGTGTTAAGGGTTATGGTTAGTGGTAGGGTTAGGGGTTAGGAGTTAGGGGGTAGGGCTAGGGTTAGGGGTTAGGTGTTAGGGTTAGTGTTAGTGTTAGGGTTAAGGTTAGGGGTTAAGGTTAGGGTTAGGGTTTAGGTTTGCATTTGATTTAGTGTTAGGATTAGGGTTAGGGTTTGGGTTAGAGTTAAGGTTTAGGGTTAAGGGTTAGGGTTAGGTTTAGGGTTAGTTTTTAGGGGTTCAGGTTAGGGTTAGGGGTAGGGGTTAAGGTTAGGGTTAGGGGTTAGGGCTAGGTTTTGGTTTAGAGTTAGGGTTAGGGGTTAGGGTTTAGGGTTAGGGTTAGGTGTTAGGTTTAGGGTTAGGGTTAGGGGTTATGGTTAGGGTTATGGTTAGGTACGTTTTAGGGTTAGGGTTAGGATATGGGTTAGGGTACGGGTTAGGGTACGGGTTAGTGTTAGAGTACTGGTTAGGGTTAGGGTTAGGGTTAGGGGATGGGTTAGTGTACGGGTTACGTTACGGGCTTAGGGTTAGGGTACGGGTTAGGGTAAGGGTTAGGGTATGGGTTAGCATTGTGGTACAGGTTAGTGTTAGTGTACCTGTTTGGGTTAGGGTACGGGTTTGGTTAGGGTACGGGTTAAGTTTAGGGTTAGTGTTCGGGGTAGGGTTAGGGTTAAAAAAAGAGTTAGGGGTTAGGGTTAGGGTTAGGGTTAAGGGTTAGGGTTAAGGGTTAGGGTTAGGATAGGTTTAGTGTTAGGGCTTAGGGGTTAGGGTTAGGGATTTGATTCGATTCGATTCTTTTCGATTCGATTCGATTTGATTCAATTATTTTTCGAGTCGATTCGATTCAATTCTTTCAATTCATTTCTTATCGATTCGATTCTTTTCAATTAGATAGATTCTTTTCTATTTGATTCAATTTTATTCGATTCGCTTCTTTTAGATTCGATTCAATTCGAGTCTTTTTGATTCGATTCGTTTCAATTCGATTCTTTTCAGTTCGATTTGATTCAAATCTTTTCGATGCGATTCAATTCGATTGTTTACGATTCGATTCTTTTCAATTCGACTCGATTTTTTTCTATTCGATTCGATTCTTTTCCATTCGATTTGATTCGATTCTTTTCAATACGATTCGATTCTATTCTTTTCGATTTGTTTTTTTTAATTTTTTTTATTTTTATGATAGTCACAGAGAGAGAGAGAGAGAGGCAGAGACACAGGCAGAGGGAGAAGCAGGCTCCATGCACCGGGAGCCTGATGTGGGACTCGATCCCGGGTCTCCAGGATCACGCCCTGGGCCAAAGGCAGGCGCTAAACTGTTGCGCCACCCAGGGATCCCAATCTTTTCGATTTGATTCTCTTCGATTCGATTCTATTATTTTCGTTTCAATTTGATTTTTTTGATTCAATTCGATTCCTTTCGATTCGATTCAATTCGATTCAAATCTTTCGTTTGATTCGATTCTTTTTGATTCGATTCGTTTTTTTTATTTGATTCGATTCTTTTCGATTCGATTCGATTCGATTCTTTTCGATTCGATTCGATTGTTTTCGATTCAATTCGATTCAATTCGATTCGATTCGATACTTTTCAATTCGATTCTTTTCAATTCGATTCGATTCTTTTCGATTTGATCGATTCTTTTCAATTCGATTCGATTCGATTCAATTTGATTTTTTTTGATTCGATTCAATTATTTTTGATTCAACTCAATTCGATGGTTTGATTCGATTCTTTTTGATTCGATTTAATTCTATTCTTATCGATTAGATTCGATTCAATTCGATTCTTTTCAATTCAATCTTTTCGATTCAATACGATTCTTTCCGTTTCGATTCGATTCTTTTCTATTCGTTGCTTTTCGATTCGATTCAATTAGATTGTTTTCAATTCAATTCGATTCGATTCTTTTCATTTCAATTTGATTCTTTTCTATTTTATTTTATTTGATTCATTTCAATTAGATTCGATACTGTTCGATTCAATTCTTTTCGATTCAATTCGATTAGAATCTATTCGATTCTTTTCGATTCAATTTGATTCTATTAGATACGATTCTTTTCGATTCAATTCGATTTGATTCTTCTCGGTTCTTTTCGATTCGATTTTTTTCGATTCAGTTCGATTCGATTCTTTTCGATTCGATTCGATTCTTTTCCATTCGATATGATTCGATTCATTTCGATTTTTTTGATTAATTTCAATTCAAATCTATTCGATTCTTTTCAATTCAATTCGATTCGATTGATTTTTTTCGATTCAATTCGAATCGATTCGATTCGATTCCATTCAATTCGATTCTTTTCTATTCGATTTGATTCTTTTCTATTCGATACAATTCGACTCGATTCTTTTCTTTTTTTAAGATTTTATTTATTTATTCATGATAGACACACACAGAGAGAGAGGCAGAGACACAGGCAGAGGGAGAAGCAGGCTCCATGCACCGGGAGCCCGACGTGGGATTTGATCCTGGGTCTCCAGGATCACGCCCTGGGACAAAGGCAGGCGCCAAACCGCTGCGCCACCCAGGGATCCCGACTCAATTATTTTCGATTTGATTCAACTCAACTCGATTCTTTTCAATTCGATTTTTTTGATTCAATTCTTTTCTATTCGATTCGATTCTCTTTGATTTTTTTCATTTCGATTCGATTCGATTCTTTTCAATTCGATTCGATTCTTTTTGTTTCAATTAGATTCTTTTCGATTTTATTTGATTCAATTCTTTTCTATTAGATTCGGAACTGTTCGATTCGTTCCTTTTCAATTCAATTCCATTGAAATCGATTCTTTTTGATTCAATTTGATTCGATTCGATACGATCCTTTTCGATTGTATTCGATTCGATTCTTTTCGGTTCTATTCGATTCTTTTCGATTCAATTCAATATGATTCTATTCTTTTCGATTCCATTCGATACAATTCGATTCTTTTCGATTCAATTCGATTCGATTCTTTCCATTCGATTCGATTCAATATTTTCGATTTGATTCTATTTTTTATTAGATTTTTTTATTCTTTTTGATTCGATTCTTTTCGAATTGATTTGATTCTTTTCTATTCGATACAAATTGATTCAATCCTTTTCGATTCGATTTGATTCTTTTCGATTCAATTCGATTCGATCTTTTTCCATTCAATTCGATTCTCTTTGATTCGATTCGATTCGATTTTTTATTTCGTTTCGATAGCTTTCTATTCATTTCTTTTCGATTCGATTTGATTCGATTCTTTTCGATTCAATTCGATTCGATTCTTTTCGATTCGAGTCTTTTCGATTCGAATTTCTTTCTTTTCGAATCGATTTAATTTGATTCTTTTGATTCGATTTGATTCTTTTTGACTCGTTTCGATTCTTTTTGATTCGATTCTTTTCAGGTTGATTCGATTCGGTTCTTTTCGAATCGATTCAATTCTTTTCGATTCTACTCTTCGATTGGATTCTTTTGGATTCATTTCGATTCTTTCGATTCGATTCTTTCCGATTTGATTCGATTCTGTTCGATTCAATTCGATTCGATTCTTTACAATTCGATTTGATTCTTTTCGATTGGATTCGATTATTTTCTATTCTTTTCTTTTTTTTTTTAATTTTTATTTATTTATGATAGTCACAGAGAGAGAGAGAGGCGCAGAGACACAGGCAGAGGGAGAAGCAGGCTCCATGCACCGGGAGCCCGACGTGGGATTCGATCCCGGGTCTCCAGGATCGCGCCCTGGGCCAAAGGCAGGCGCCAAACCGCTGCGCCACCCAGGGATCCCTATTTTCTATTCTTTTCAATTCGATTTGATTCGATTATTTTCTATTCGATTCGATTCGTTTTTTTCTAAACGATTCGATTCTTTTCGATTCGATTCTTTTCGATTCCATTCCTTTAGACTCGATTCTTTTTGATTCGATTCGATTCTTTTTGATTCGATTCGATTCTTTTTGATTCGTTTCTTTTCGATTCTATTGGAATCTTTTCGATTCGATTAGATTGTTTTCGATTCAATTCGATTCGATTCGAAACTCTTTGATTCAATTCTTTTCAATTTGATTCGATTCGATTGTTTTCGATTCGATTCAATTCTTTTCGATTCGATTTGATTCTTTTCAATTCGATTCGATTTTTTCTATTCGATTCTTTTTTATTTGATTTGTTTCGATTATTTTCGATTCAATTCGATTCGATTCTTTTTGATTCGATTCGATTCTTTTTGATTCGTTTTGAATGGATTCAATCCTTTTTGATTCGATTCGATTTGACACGATTTTTTTCGTTTCGATATGATAGTTTTCTATTCGTTTCTTTTCGATTCTATTCGATTCGATTCTTTTTGTTTCGATTCGATTTGATTCGAATCTTTCGATTCGAGTCTTTTCGATTCAAATTCCTTTCTTTTAGAATGGATTTGATTCGATTCTTTTCGATTCGATTCGATTAGATTCAATTTGATTCTTTTCACTTACATTTGATTTGATTTTTTTGATTCGTTGCGATTCAATTTGATTTTTTCAATTCGATTCTATTTGATACTTTCGATTCGATTCGATTCGATTCGATTCTTTTCGGTTTGAATCGATTCTTTTCAATTCGATTCAATTCTATCTTTTCGATTCGATTTCTTTTCGTTTCTATTTGATTCTTTTTGATTTCTCTTTGATTTTATTCGATTCTTTTCACTTCATTTCGATTCGATTCGATTCTTTTCAATTCGAATTGATTCAATACGATTCGATTCGATTATTTTTGATTCGATGTAATTTGATTCGATTTTTTCAAATTGATTTGATTCGATTCGATTATTTTTGATTCGACTCGATTTGATTCGATTCGATTATCGATTCAATTCAATTCCAATTATTTTTGATTCGATTCGATTTGATTATTTTTTATTTGATTCAATTATTTTCGATTCGATGCAATTCGATTCTTTTCGATTCAGTCAATTCGATTTGATTCTTTTCGATTCGATTCGATTCGATTCTTTTCGATTTGATTCGATTCTTTTTGATTCGATTCGATTCTTTTCAATAGTATTCTATTCTTTTCGATTCGATTTTATTCTTTTTGTTTCGATTAGATTCTCTTCGATTCGATTCTTTCCGATTCAATTCTTTTCGATTCGATTCGATTTTGATTCTTTTCGATTCAATTCGATTCTTTTCGATTCGATTCGATAAGATTCTTTTCATTCGAATCATTTCTGTTCGATTCTATTCTATTCGATTTGATTCTTTTCAATTCGATTCTATTCGATTCTTTTCGTTTTGATTCGATTCTTTTCAATTTGATGCGATTCGATCAATTGGATTCAATTTGTTACATTTTGATTTGATTCTTTTCGATTTGATTCGATTCTTTTGGATTCAATTGGATTCGTTTAGATAATTTTTGACTCGATTCGATTCTTTTCGCCTAGCTTCGATTCGATTCTACTCGATTCGATTCATTTTGATTCTCTTTGATTTGATTCTATTCGATTCTTTTCGATTCGGTTCTTTTCTTTTCAATTCAATTTGATTCTTTTCGATTCAAATCGATACGATTCGATTCGATTATTTTTAATTCGATTCGATTTGTTTCGATTGTTTTTGAATCTATTTGATTCGATTCGATTCTTTTCGATTCGACTCGATTTGATTTGATTCGATTCGATTACCGTTTCAATTCCAATTATTTTCGATTCGATTCGATTCTATTATTTTTTATTCAATTCGATTCAATTTTCGATTCGATGCAATTCGTTTCGATTTTTTTCGTTTCAATTCTATTCGATTTGATTCTTTTCAATTCGAATCGATTCAATTTCATTCAATTTGAATCGATTCGTTTCGAATCTTTTTTTAAAATTTTTTTTAAATTTATTTATTCATGATAGTCACACGGAGAGAGAGAGGCAGAGACACAGGCAGAGGGAGAAGCAGGCTCCATGCACCGGGAGCCCGACGTGGGATTCGATCCCGGATCTCCAGGATCACGCCCTGGGCCAAAGGCAGGCGCCAAACCGCTGTGCCACCCAGGGATCCCTGTTTCGATTCTTTTTGATTTGATTCTTTTTGATTCGATTCGATTCTTTTCAATTCTTTTCGAGTCAATTTGATTCGATTCTTTTCGATGCAATTCTTTTTGATTCGATTCTTTACGATTCGATTCGTTTTGATTCTTTTCGATTCGATTCTTTTCAATTCAATTCAATGTGATTCGGTTCTTTTCAATTAGATTCTATACGATTCTATTCTTTGATTCGATTCGATTCTTTTCAATTCGATTCGATTTGATTCGATTCTTTTTGTTTCGATTCGATTCTTTTCGATTTTATTTGATTCAATTCTTTTCAATTCGATTCGATTCTTTTCATTTTTATTCGATTCGTTTCAATGCTATTCAATTCGATTCTTTTCTTTTTTTTTTATTTATGACAGTCACACAGAGAGAGAGAGAGAGAGAGAGGCAGAGACACAGGCAGAGGGAGAAGCAGGCTCCATGCACTGGGAGCCTGATGTGGGATTCGATCCCGGGTCTCCAGGATCGCGCCCTGGGCCAAGGGCAGGCGCCAAACCGCTGCGCCACCCAGGGATCCCCAATTCGATTCTTTTCGATTTGATTCATTTCAATGCTATTCAATTCGATTAGATTCTTTTCGATTCAATTCAATTCGATTCTTTTCTATTCATTTCGATTCTTTTCGATGCTATTCGATTCGATTCGATACGATTCGATTCTTTTTGATTCGATTCGATTCTTTTCGGTTCTATTCGATTTGATTCTTTTCAATTCAATTAGATATGATTCGATTCTTTTCAATTCAATTCGATACCATTCGATTCGATTCAATTTGATTCTTTTCGATTCGATTCGGTTTGATTGTTTACTATTTGATTCAATACAATTGGATTCTTTTCGTTTCGATTTATTTTCAATTCGATTCTTTTCGATTTGATTCAATTTGATTCTTTGGATTCGATTCGATTTAATTCTTTCGGATTCAATTTGATTCGTTTTGATTCTTTTCAATTTGATTCAAATCTTTTCGCTTCGCTTCGATTAGATTCTACTCTATTCATTTCAAATCAATCGATTCTTTTTGATTCGATCTATTCAATTATTTTCAATTCGGTTTGATTCGATTCAATTCTTTTCGATTCGATTCGATTCGATTCCATTCGATTCGATTCTTTTCAGTTCGATTCGATTCTTTTTGATTAAATTCGATTCAATTCTTTTTGATTCGATTCGATTCTTTTCGATTCAATTCAATTATTTTCGATGCTATTCAATTCGATTCTTTTTGATTCGATTCGATACGATTTGATTCTTTTCGATTCGATTCTTTTCGGTTCTATTCGATTTGATTCTTTTCAATTCAATTAGATATGATTCGATTCTTTTCGATTCAATTCGATACCATTAGATTCTTTTCAATTCGATTCAATTTGATTCTTTTCAATTCGATTCGATTTGATTGTTTATGATTTGATTTGATACAGTTGGATTCTTTTCGTTTTGATTCGATTCTTTTCAATTTGATTTGATTCGATTCTTTGGATTCGATTAGATACTGTTCGATTTGATTCAATTCTTTTGCGTTCAATTTGATTCGTTTCAATTCGATTTGAATCTTCACTTCGCTTTGATTCGATTCTACTCTATTCATTTCAAATCGATTCGATTCTTTTTGATTCGATCTATTCGATTATTTTCGATTCGGTTCCATTCGATTCGATTCTTTTCGCTGGTATTCGATTCGATTCTTTTCAATTCGATTCTTTTCGATTCTATTCGATTCTATTTGATTATTTTCAATTCAATTAGATATGATTCGATTCTTTTCGATTCTATTCGATACCATTCAATTCTTTTCGATTCGATTCGATTTGTTTGTTTACGATTTGATTCGATACAATTGGATTCTTTTCGTTTCGATTCGATTCTTTTCAATTCGATTATTTTCGATTTGATTCGATTCTTTGGATTCGATTCGATACTCTTCGATTCGATTCAATTCTTTTGGATTCAATTCGATTCTTTTCGATTCTTTTTGATTCGATTCGAATCTCTTCACTTCGCTTCGATTAGATTCTACTCTATTCATTTCAAATCGATTTGATTCTTTTTGATTCGATCTATTCGATTATTTTCAATTCAGTTCGATTCGATTCAATTCTTTTCGATTCGATTCGATTCTTTTCCATTCGATCTGATTAGATTCATTTCGAATTTTTTCAATTCGATTAGATTCTTTTCAATTGAATTCGATTCGAATTCCTTTCTTTTCGAATCGCTTTGATTCGATTTGATTCTTTTTGATTCCATTCGAATCGATTTTTTCGATTCAATTCTTTTAGATTCGATTCAATTTTTTTCAATTCGATTCTATTCTTTTCAATTCGATTTGATTCGATTCAATTCGATTTGAATCTATTCGATTAGATTCTTTTCAATCCGATTCTTTTAGATTCTTTTCAATCCGATTCTTTTCGATTTGATTTGATTCAGTTCTTTTCGATTCGATTCGATTTTTTTCAATTTGATTCTGTTCTTTAAGGTTCAATTCGATTTTTTTATTCAATTCGATTCTTTTCGATTCGATTCGATTCTTTTCGATTCGAATTGATAGTTTTCTATTCTTTTCGATTCCTTTCGATTCAATTCGATTCTTTTCTTTTTTTTAAATTTTTATTTATTTATGATAGTCACAGAGAGAGAGGAGAGAGAGAGAGAGAGAGACACAGGCAGAGGGAAAAGCAGGCTCCATGCACTGGGAGCCCGACGTGGGATTCGATCCAGGGTCTCCAGGATCACGCCCTGGGCCAAAGGCAGGCGCCAAACCGCTGTGCCACCCAGGGATCCCTCGATTCTTTTCGATTCAATTTTTTTTTTTTTAAATTTTTTTTTTTATTTATTCATGATAGGCACACAGTGAGAGAGAGAGAGGCAGAGACACAGGCAGAGGGAGAAGCAGGCTCCATGCACCGGGAGCCCGACGTGGGATTCGATCCCGGATCTCCAGGATCGCGCCCTGGGCCAAAGGCAGGCGCCAAACCGCTGCGCCACCCAGGGATCCCATCGATTCAATTTTTTCGATTTGATTCGATTCTTTTAGATTCGATTCTTTTTGTTTCGATTCGATTCCTTTCGATTCAATTCAATTCGATTCTTTTCGATTCGATTCTTTTCCATTCGATTCGATATTTTTTATTCGATTCTTTTTTATTAGATTTTTTGATTCTTTTTGATTCGATTCGATTCTTTTCGGTTCTATTCGATTTGATTCTGTTCAATTCAATTAGATATGATTCGATTCTTTTCTATTCAATTCGATACCATTCGATTCTTTTCGATTCGATTAAATTTGATTCTTTTCGATTTGATTCGATTTGATTGTTTACGATTTGATTCGATACAATTGGATATTTTTTGTTTTGATTAGATTCTTTTTGATTCGATTTTTTTTGATTTGATTTGATTCGATTTTTTGGATTTGATTAGATACTTTTCAATTCGATTCAATTGTTTTGGATTCAATTCGATTCATTTCGATTCGATTCGAATCTTTTCACTTCGCTTTGATTCGATTCTACTCTATTCATTTCAAATCGATTTGATTCTTTTTGATTCGATCTATTTGATTATTCTTGATTCGGTTCGATTCGATTCAATTCTTTTCGATTCGATTCGATTCTTTTCCATTCGATCTGATTACATTCGTTTCACATTTTTTCGATTCGATTCGATTCAAATCTATTCGATTCTTTTCTATTCAATTTGATTCGAATTCCTTTCTTTTCTAATCAATTTGATTCGATTCGATTCTTGATTCCATTCGAATCGATTTTTTTGATTCAATTCTTTTAGATTCGATTCAATTCGATTTTTCAATTCGATTCGATTCTTTTCAATTCGATTCAATTCGATTTGAATCTATTTGATTAGATTCTTTACAATTCGATTCTTTTCGATTTGATTCGATTTGGTTCTTTGTGATTCGATTCGATTCTTTTCAATTCGATTCTGTTCTTTAAGGTTCAATTCAATTTTTTGATTCAATTCGATTCTTTTCAATTCGATTCGATTCTTTTCGATTCGAATTGATAGTTTTCTATTCTTTTCGATTCCTTTCGATTCGATTCGATTCTTTTCGATTCAATTGTTTTCGATTCGATTCGATTCTTTTCGATTCAATTCGATTCCTTTCAATTCAATTCGATTCGATTCTTTTCCACTCAATTCTTTTCGATTCGATTCGATTCTTTTCCATTCGATTCAATATTTTCGATTCAATTCTTTTTTATTAGATTTTTTCGATTCTTTTCGATTCAATTCGATTTGATTCTTTTCAATTTGATTTGATTCTTTTTTTTCGATATGATTCGATTCTTTTCGATTCGATTCGATTCGATTCTTTTCGGTTCTATTCAATTTGATTCTTTTCAATTCAATTAGATATGATTCGATTCTTTTTGATTCAATTCGATACCATTCGATTCTTTTCGATTCAATTCGATTCGAATTCCTTTCTTTTTGAATCGATTTGATTCGATTCGATTCTTTTTTATTCCATTCGAATCGATTTTTTCGATTCAATTCTTTTAGATTCGATTCAATTCGATTTTTTTCGATTCGATTCTATTCTTTTTGATTCGATTCTATTCTATTCGATTCGATTCTATTCGATTTGAATCTATTCGATTAGATTCTTTACAATTTGATTCTTTTCAATTTGATTCGATTTGGTTCTTTTTGATTTGATTCGATTCTTTTCAATTCGATTCTGTTCTTTAAGGTTCAATTCGATTTTTTGATTCAATTTGATTCTTTTCAATTCGATTCGATTCTTTTCGATTCGAATTGATAGTTTTCTATTCTTTTCGATTCCTTTCGATTCGATTCGATTCTTTTCGATTCAATTGTTTTCGATTCGATTCGATTCTTTTTTATTAGATTTTTTCGATTCTTTTCGATTCAATTCGTTTTGATTCTTTTCAATTTGATTTGATTCTTTTCTATTCGATACGATTCGATTCTTTTCGATTCGATTCGATTCGATTCTTTTCGGTTCTATTCAATTTGATTCTTTTCAATTCAATTAGATATGATTCAACTCTTTTCGATTCAATTCGATACCATTCGATTCTTTTGGATTCAATTCGATTCGAATTCCTTTCTTTTCGAATCGATTTGGTTCGATTCGATTCTTTTTTATTCCATTCGAATCGATTTTTTTGATTCAATTCTTTTAGATTCAATTCAGTTCGATTTGATTCGATTATTTTCATTTCGATTTGGTTCTTTTCGATTCGATTCAAATCGATTTGAATCTATTCGTTTAGATTCTTTTCAATTTGATTCTTTTCGATTTGATTCAATTCGGTTCTTTTTTATTCGATTCGATTCTTTTCAATTCTATTCTGTTCTTTTTGGTACAATTCGATTTTTTTATTCAATTTGATTCTGTTCTATTCGATTCGAGTTGATTCTTTTCGATTCAATTCAATACTTTTCTATTATTTTCGATTTTTTCAATTCGATTCGATTCGATTTTTTTCAATTCGATTCTTTTCGATACTATTCGATTCCTTTCGATTCAATTCGTTTCGATTCTTTTCCATCATTTCTTTTTGATTCGATTCGATTATTTTCCATTCGATTCTATATGTTCAATTTGATTTGATTCTTTTTTATTAAGTTTTTTCGATTCTTTTTTTTATTTGATTCGATTCTTTTCGATTCGATTCGATTCCTTTCAATTCGATTCAATTCTTTTCGATTCTTTTCAATTCGATTCGTTTTTTTAAATTGATTCGATTGTTTTCATTCGACTCTTTGATTCGATTCATTTGGATTCGATTCGTTTCGATTAGATTCTTTTCGATTTGATTTGATTCTTTTCAAATCGATTCGATTCGATTCGTTTCTTTTCTATTCGATTTTTTTCGATTCGTCGATTTGATCCTTTTCGAATCGATCCTTTTCGATTCGATTCCATTCTTTTCGATTTGATATGATTCTTTTCGATTCAGTTCTATTCTTTTTGATTCAATTCGATTATTTTCATTCGATTCGATTCGATTCGATTCAATTCAAATCTATTCGATTCAATTCTTTTCGATTCGATTCTTTTCGATTCAATTGAATTCAATTCTTTTCGATTTGACTCGATTCTTTTCTATTTGATTCGATTATTTCCCATTCAATATTTTTCGATTCGATTCGATTCTTTTCCGTTCGATTCGATATTTTCGTTTCGATTCGATTCTTTTATATTAGATTTTTTCGATTCTTTTCTATTCGATTCGATTCGATTTCTTTTCTTTTTGATACAATTCAATTTGATTCTTTTCGATTCGATTTGATTTTTTTCGATTCGATTTGATTCAATTCCAGTCTTTTCGATTCGATTCGATTTGATCTTTTTCGATTCGATTTGATTCTCTTCGATTCAATTAGATTCACTGTTTTTCGTTTCAATTGGATATTTTTCTATTCGTTTCTTTTCGATTCGATTCAATTCTTTTCTATTCGATTCTATTCTATTTGAATCTTTCTATTTGAGTGTTTTTGATTTGAATTCCTTTCATTTCGAATCGATTCGATTCAATTCTTTTCGATTCAATTCGATTCTTTTTTATTTGCTTCTATTTGATTCGATTATTTTCACTTCCATTCGATTCGATTCTTTTAATTTGGTGCGATTTCATTCGATTTTTTTCGATTCGATTCGAGTCTTCAATTCGATTCTTTTCTGTTTGAATTTCTTTTTGAATCGATTCGATTCGATTCTTTTCGATTTGATTTGACTCGATTCGATTCTTTTCGATTCGATTCGATTTAATTGATTCGATTCGATTATTTTCGAGTCGATACGATTAGAATCGATTCGGGTTTTTCGTATCGATTCGATTCTTTTCGATTCGACTCTTGGATTCGATTATTTTGGATTCGATTCTTTTCAATTTGATTCAATTCTTTTCGATTCGATTCTGTTCGATTCTTTTCGATTCAATTTGATTCGATTCTTTTCCATTCGATTCGATATTTTCAATTCAATTCGATTCTTTTTTATTAGATTTTTTTATTCTTTTCGATTCGATTCGATACGATTCTTTTCGATTTGATTTGATTCTTTTCTATTCAATACGATTCGATTTGATCCTTTTCCATTCAATTTGATTCTTTTCAATTCAATTCGATTCGATTTTTTTCGTTTTGATTCGATAGTTTTTGATTCGTTTCAATTCGAATCTTACGATTCGAGTCTTTTCTTTTTTTTTTAATTGTTTTTATTTATTCATGATAGGCACACAGTGAGAGAGAGAGAGGCAGAGACACAGGCAGAGGGAGAAGCAGGCTCCATGCACCGGGAGCCCGACGTGGGATTCGATCCCGGATCTCCAGGATCGCGCCCTGGGCCAAAGGCAGGCGCTAAACCGCTGCGCCACCCAGGGATCCCCGATTCGAGTCTTTTCGATTCGAATTCCTTTCTTTTCCAAACGATTTGATTCGATTCCGTTCTTTTCGATTCGATTCGATTGGATTTTTTTCGATGCGATTCTTTTTTTTGATTCGAATCGATAGTTTTCGATTCGTTTCTTTTCAATTTGATTCAATTCGATTCAAATGTGTCGATTCGATTCTTTTCGATTCGATTCGATTCTTTTTGATTCGATTCGACTCGATTCTTTTCGATTCGATTCGATTCTTTACACTTCCATTCGATTTGATTCTTTTGATTCCGTGTGATTCGATTCGATTTTTTTCGAATCGATTCGATTTGATTCTTTTTGATTCGAGTCTTTTCGATTCGAATTCCTTTCTTTCGAATCGATTTGATTCGATTCGATTCCTTTCTATTCGATACGATCTTTTCAATTCGATTCAATTCGATTCGATTCTTTTAGATTAGATTCGATTCATTTTTTTCAATTCGATTCGATACTTTTTGATTCGATTCTTTTCAATTCGATTCAATTCTTTTCGATTCGATTCGATTCGAATCTATTCGATTAGATTCCTTTCAATTCCATTCTTTTCGATTTGATTCGATTCAGTTCTTTTCGATTCGATTCTTTTCAGTTCAAATCGATTTTTGTGATTTGATTAGATTCTTTTTCATTCGATTTGTTTCGATTCTTTTCGATTTGATTTGATTTGATTCTTTTTTATTTGATTTGATTCGATTCTTTTCAATTTGAATCGTTTTGATTCGATTCTTTTTGATTTGATTCTTTTTGATTTGATTCGATTCGATTTTGATTCGATTCGTTTCTGTTATATTTGATTTGATTTGATTCGATCCTTTTCGATTCGATTCCATTCTTTTTGATTTGATTCGATTTGATTTGAATCTATTCGATTCGATTCTTTACAATTCTATTCTTTTCTATTTGATTCGATTCAGTTCTTTTCAATTCGATTCGATTTGATTCTTTTCGATTCGATTCAATTCAATTCGATATGAATCTATTCTCTTCGATATTTTCGATTTGATTCGATTCAGTTCTTTTCGATTCGATTCGATTTGATTCTTTTTGATTCGATTCGTTTCTTTCCGATTCGATTCGATTCTTTTCAATTCAATTCAATTCGATTCTTTTCGATCAATATGATTCGATTCGATTCTTTTTGATTCGATTCGAGTCGATTCTTTTCGATTCGAATCAATACTTTTCTATTCTTTTCGATGCAATGCGATTATTTTCTATTCGATTTCATTAGATTCGTTTGTTTTTCGAATCGATTTGATTCTTTTTGAATCGACTCTTCGATTTGATACATTTGGATTCGATTCTTTTTGATTCAATTTGATTCAATTCGCTTCTTTTCTAATCGATTCAATTCAATTCTCTTTGATTCGATGATTCAATTCAATTAGATTCTTTTCTATTAGATTCTTTTCACTTCCATTCGATTCGATTCTTTTGATTCGGTGCGATTGGATTCGATTTTTTTATTTGATTTGATTCTTTTCGATTTGAGTCTTTTTGATTCGAATTTCTTTCTTTTCAAATCGATTTGATTCGATTCGATTCCTTTTGATTCCATTCGAATCGATTTTTTCGATTTGATTCTTTTAGATTCGATTCAATTCGATTTTTTTCTATTTGATTCGGTTCTTTTCTATTCAATTCAATTCTTTTCGATTCGATTCAATTTGATTTGAATCTATTCGATTAGATTCTTTTCAATTCGATTCTTTTCTATTTGATTTGATTCAGTTCTTTTCGATTCATTTCGATTCTTTTCGATTCGATTCTTTTCGGTTCAATTCGATTTTTTTGGTTCAATTCGATTCTTTTCAATTCGATTCGAGTCGATTGTTTTCGATTCAAATAGATACTTTTCTATTCTTTTCTATTCTTTTTGATTCGATCCTTTTTGATTCGTTTTGATTCTTTTCGATTCAATTCGATTTGATTCTTTTGGATTCGATTTGATTCTTTTCGATTCGATTCAATTCGATTTGGTTCTTTTCTATTCTTTTCAATTAGATTCGATTCGATTATTTTTTATTCGATTCAATTCGATTAGTTTTTTTCAATTGGTTCTTTTCGATTCTACTCCTTTCGACTTTCATTTGGATTCAATTCTTTTCGATTCGATTTGATTTGATTCTTTTTGATTTGATTCTTTTTAATTCGTTTCTTTTTGATTCCATTCAAATAATTTCAGTTCGATTAGATTCTTTTCAATTCAATTTGATTCGATTCGAAACTCTTTGATTCAATTCTTTTCGATTCGATTCGATTCGATTGTTTTCGATTCAATTCGATTCAATTCTTTTCGATTCAATTCGATTCTTTTCTATTCGATTCTTTTTTATTTGATTTGTTTCGATTATTTTCGATTCGATTCGTTTCTTTTCGATTAGATTCGATTCGATTCTTTTTGATTCATTTTGAATTGATTCCATCTTTTTCGATTCAATTCAATTTTTTTCATTCGATACGATTTTTTTGTTTTGATATGATAGTTTTCGATTTGTTTCTTTTCGATTCAATTCGATTTGATTCTTTTCGTTTCGATTCGATTTGATTAGAATCTTTCGATTCGAGTCTTTTTGATTCGAATTCCTTTCTTTTAGAATTGAATCGATTCAATTCTTTTCAATTCCATTCAATTCGATTCTTTTTTTGAAACAATTAGATTCTTTTCGATGCCACTCTTTTCGATTAGATTCATTTGGATTTGATTCTTTTCGATTCGATTCGATTCGATACTTTTCAATTCGATTCGAGTCGATTCTTTTAGATTCTTTTCTTTTTTATTCCATTCGAATCTTTTCGATTCGATTAGATTCTTTTCGATTCAATTCGATTCGATTCGAAACTCTCCGATTGAATTTTCGATTCTTTTCAATTTGATTCGATTCTTTTCGATTCAATTCATTTCTTTTCGATTTCATTTTTTCTATTCGATTCTTTTTTATTTGATTTGTTTCAATTATTTTCTATTTGATTTGATTCTTTTCAATTCGATTCGATTCAATCCTTTTTGATTCGATTCAATTCGATTCGAATTTTTTGGTTTCGAAACGATAGTTTTCGAATCGTTCTTTTCGATTCTATTCGATGCGATTCTTTTTGTTTCGATTCGATTTGATTCAAATATTTCGATTCGAGTCTTCGATTCGATTTCCTTTCTTTTAGAATCGATTCGATTCGATTTATTTCGATTCAATTCGATTGGATTCGATTCGATTATTTTCACTTCCATTCGATTCAATACTTTGGATTCAGGGCGATTTGATTCGATTTTTTGGATCTGATTCGATTTGATTTGATTCAATTCAATTCGATTCTTTTCAATTCGAATCGATTCGATTCGATTCTTTTTGATTCAATTCGATTAGCTTCTTTTAGATTTGATTCGATTCAGTTTTTTTCGATTCGATTCAATTCTTTTTGATTTGATTCTATTCTTTCGATTCGATTCTTTTCGATTCGAATAGATTCTTTTCAATTAGATTTGATTCGATTCGATTCAATTCTTTTTGATTCGATTCAATTTGATTTGAATCTATTCTATTTGATTCTTTTCAATTCGATTCTTTTTGATATGGTTCGATTCAGTTCTTTTCGATTCAATTTGATTTGATTCCTTTCGATTCGATTCTTTTCTATTCGATTCGATTCGATTTGAATCTATTCTATTCTATTCTTTTCAATTCGATTCTTTTTTATTTGATTCGATTCAGTTCTTTTCGATTCGATTCGATTTGACTCTTTTCGATTCGATTCGATTCTTTCCGATTCAATCTGATTCTTTTTGATTCAATTTGATTCGATTCTTTTCGATTCAATTTGAGTTGATTCTTTTCGATTCGAATTGATACTTTTCTATTCTTTTCGATTTGATTCGATTATTTTCGATTCGATTCCATTCGATTTGTTCTTTTTTTCGAATCGATTCGATTCTTTTTGATTCGACTCTTAGATTCGATTCATTTGGATTTGATTCTTTTCGATTCGATTCAATTCAATTCTTTTCGATTCAATTTGTTTCGATTTGATTTATTTATTTTTGTATCAATTCGATTCTTTTCATTCGACTCTTTTTGATTCGATTCATTTGGATTCTACTATTTTCGATTCGATTCGATTCTTTTTGATTCGATTCGATTCTTTTCGATTCAATTCGATTCGATTCTTTTCAATTCGATTTGATTCATTTCTATTCGATTTGAATCGATTCGATCCTTTTCGATTTGATTCGATTCATTTCTATTCGATTCTTTTCCATTCGATTCGATATTTTCGATTCGATTCGATTCTTTTTTATTAGATTTTTTACGATTCTTTTCGGTTCAATTCGATTCAATTCTTTTCGATTTGATTTGATTCTTTTCTATTCGATACGATTCGATTCGATTCGATCTTTTTTGATTGATTCTCTTCGATTCGATTACTTTCGATTCGATTCATTTCAATTCCATTATTTTCTATTGTAGTCTATTCGAATCGATTATTTTCAATTCGATTTCATTATTTTCTATTCGATTTCTATTCGATTAGTTTCGATTCGAATATTTTTTATTTGATTCGTTTCGATTAGATTCGATTCGATTATTTTCAGTTCAATTCGTTTCGATTTGAATCGTTTCGATTCGATTCGACTCGATTATTTTCGATTCGATTCAACTCGATTCTATTATTTTGATTCGATTTTATTCATTTATTTTCGATTCGATTTGTATCGATTCGATTCAATTCGATTATTTTCGATTAAAATCGTTTCGATTCGAATCGATTCAATTATTTTTTATTCGATTCGATTATTTTCGATTCGATTCGTTTCAACTCGATTCGATTCGATTATTTTCTATTCGAATCGATTATTTTCGATTTGATTCGATTCGATTATTTTCGATTCAATTCATTTCAATTCGTTTATTTTCGATTCGTTTCGATGTGATTCGATTCAATTATTTTCTATTCAATTCATTTCGATTCGATTTGATTCGATTATTTTTGATTCGATTCATTTCAATTCAATTCGATTTTTTTCGATTCAATTCTGTTCGATTTGATTCGGTTCTTTTAGATCGACACTTTTCAATTCCATTCGTTTCGATTCATTTGGATCGATTCCATTCGATCCTTTTCGATTCGATTCCTTTCGATTCGATTCGATTCTTTTCGATTCAATTCGATTCTTTTTTATTCGATTAGATACTTTTCTATTTGATTCGATTCTTTTCATTTGATTCGATTCTTTTCAATTCGATTGGATTTGATTCTTTTCAATATGATTCGATTTTTTTCGATTCAATTCTTCATTTGATTTGTATCGATTCTTTTCCAAAAGATTTGATTCGATTCTTTTCGATTTGATTTGATTCTTTTTGATTCAATTTGATTCGATTCTTTTCTATTCGATCCGATTCTTTTCTATTCAATTTGATTCGATTCGATCCTTTTCGATACGACTCGATTCTTTTTTTATTAGATTTTTCCGATTCTTTTCAATTCAATTTGATTGGATTCTTTTTGATTTGATTTGATTCCTTTTTTTCGATACGATTTGATTCGAACCTTTTTGATCTGATTCGATTCTTTTCAATTCGATTCGATGTTTTTCGTTTCGATTCGATAGTTTTTGATTCATTTCTTTTTTATTTGATTTGATTCAAATCATATGATTTGAATTCCTTTCTTTACCAAACGATTTGATTCGATTCGATTCTTTTCGATTCGATTTGATTCTTTTCGATTTGATGGGATTCTTTTCTATTCGATACAATTCGATTCGATCCTTTTCGATTCAATTCGATTCATTTCAATTTGATTCGATTCGATTCTTATATTCGATTCGATTTGATCTTTTTCGATTCGATTCTCTTCGATTCGATTCGTTTCTATTTTTTTCCTTTCCATTCGATAGTTTTCTTTTCGTTTCTTTTCTATTCGATTTGATTCGATTCTTTTCGATTCGATTCGAATCTTTCTATTAGAGTGTTTTTTATTTTAATTCCTTTCTATTCGACGCGATTCGAATCTTTTCGATTCGATTTGATTCGATTCTTTTTGATTCAATTCGATTCGATTCGATTATTTTCACTTGCATTCGATTCGATTCTTTTGATTCGGTGCGATTCGATTCGATTTTTTTCGATTCGATTTGATTCGAGTCTCTTCAATTCGAATTTCTTTCTTTTCAAATCGATTTGATTCGATTCTTTTTTATTTGATTCGATTCGATTTGATTCTTTTCGATTCGAGTCGATTCTTTTCAATTCCATTTGATTCTTTTTGATTCAATTTGATTCGATTCTTTTCGATTCGATCCGATTCTTTTCTATTCGATTTGATCCTTTTCGATTCGATTCTATTCCTTTCAATTTGATTTGATTTTTTTCTATTCGATACAATTCGATTCGATCCTTTTTGATTTGATTCAATTCTTTTCGATCGATTCAATTCTTATATTCGATTCGATTCGATCTTTTTCGATTCGATTCGATTCGATATTTTTCATTTCCATTCGATAGTTTTCTATTCATTTCTTTTCTATTCGATTCGATTCTTTTCGATTCGATTTGATTCAAATCTTTCTATTCGAGTGTCTTTTGTAGGAATCCTTTCTTTTCGAAACGATTCGATTCGATTCTTTTCGATTTGATTCTTTTCGATTGGATTTGATTCTTTTCGTTTCTATTCGATTCAATTCGATTCTTTCAATTTGATTCGATTGGATTCTTTTCGATTCGAAACGATTCAATTCAATTCTTTTCGATTCGATTCGATTCTTTCAATTTGATTCGATTGGATTCTTTTCGATTCGAATCGATTCGATTCGATACTTTTTAATTCGATTTGATTCGATTCGATTTGATTTCGCTTCGATTCGATTCTTTTCTATTTGATTTGATTCATCCTTTTTGATTCGATTCTATTATTTTGATTCGATTCGATTCAATTTGAATCTATTCTATTCGATACTTTACAATTCGATTCTTTTCTATTTGATTCGATTCAGTTCGATTCGATTCAATTTGATTCTTTTCGATTCGATTCTTTTTGATTTGATTCGATTCGATTTCAATCTATTCTATTCTATTCTTTTCTTTTTTTTTTTTAAATTTTTATTTATTTATTTATGATAGTCACAGAGAGAGAGAGAGAGAGACACAGAGACACAGGCAGAGGGAGAAGCAGGCTCCATACACCGGGAGCCCGATGTGGGATTCGATCCCGGGTCTCCAGGATCACGCCCTGGGCCAAAGGCAGGCGCTAAACCGCTGCGCCACCCAGGGATCCCCTATTCTATTCTTTTCAATTCGATTCTTTTCGATTTGATTCGAAACAGTTCTTTGCGATTAGATTTGATTCTTTTCGATTCGATTCGATTCTTTCAGATTCAATTCGATTCTTTTTGATTCAATTTGATTCGATTATTTTGGATTCAATATGATTCGATTCGATGCTTTTCGATTCGAATCGATACTTTTCTCTTCTTTTCGATTCGATTCGATTCCATTCGATTCGTTCTTTTTTCGAATCGATAAGATTCTTTTCGATTCAACTCTTTTCGATTCGATTCATCTGGATTCAATTCTTTTCTTCTTTTTTAATTTTTTTTAAAATTTTTTATTTATTTATGATAGTCACAGAGAGAGAGAGAGAGAGAGGCGCAGAGACACAGGCAGAGGGAGAAGCAGGCTCCATGCACCGGGAGCCCGATGTGGGATTGGATCCCGGGTCTCCAGGATCGCGCCCTGGGCCAAAGGCAGGCGCCAAACTGCTGCGCCACCCAGGGATCCCTCAATTCTTTTCAATTCGATTCGAGTCAGTTCTTTTCGATTCGATTCGATTCAAGTCGTTTTTTTCAAATCGATTCGATTCTTTTCGATTCGACTCTTCGATTCAATTCATTTGGATTCGATTATTTTCGATTCAATTCGATTCTTTTTGATTCGATTTTTTTCGATTCAATTCGATTCAATTCTTTTTGATTCGATTCGATTCTTTTTGATTCGATTCGATATTTTCGATTTGATTCGATTCTTTTTATTAGATTTTTTTATTCTTTTCGATTCGATTCGATTTGATTCTTTTCGATTTGATTTGATTCTTTTCTATTCGATACAAATCGATTCAATCCTTTTCGATTCGATTAGTTTCTTTTTGATTCGATTTGATCTTTTTCCATTCGATTTGATTCTCTTCGATTCGATTCGATTTTTTTCATTTCGATTCGATAGTTTTCTATTTGTTTCTTTTCTATTCGATTCAATTCTTTTCGATTCGAATTTCTTTCTTTTCGAATCGATTTAATTCGATTCTTTTCGATTCGATTCGATTCTTTTCAGGTCGATTCGATTCGGTTTTTGTCGAATCGATTCGATTCTTTTCGATTCTACTCTTCAATTCGAATCTTTTGGATTCGTACTTTTGGATTCGATTCGATTCTTTTCGATTAGATTCTTTCCAATTCGATTTGATTCTTTTCAATTCAATTCTATTCGATTCTTTACGATTTGATTGATTCTTTTCGATTGGATTCAATTCTTTTCTATTTTCAATTCGATTCGATTAGATTATTTTTTATTTGATTTGATTCATTTTTCTTTTAATTGATTCAATTCTTTTCGATTCCATTCTTTTCGACTCGATTCATTTGGATTCGATTCTTTTCAATTCGATTCGATTTATTCTTTTCGATTCTATTCGATTCTTTTTGATTAGTTTCTTTTCGATTCTATTCGAATCTTTTCGATTCGATTAGATTCTTTTCGATTCAATTCGATTCGATTCGAAACTCTTCGATTCAATTCTTTTCGATTCGATTCGATTCTTTGCGATTCGATTCGATTCAATTCTTTTCGATTCGATTCGATTCTTTTCGATTCGATTCGATTTTTTCTATTCGATTCTTTTTTATTTGATTTGTTTCGATTATTTTCGATTCAATTCGATTCGATTCTTTTCGATTCGATTCTTTTTGATTCGTTTCAAATTGATTCGATCCTTTTTGATTCGATACGATTTTTTTTGTTTCGATATGATAGTTTTCGATTCGTTTATTTCAATTCTATTCGATTCGATTCTTTTTGTTTCGATTAGATTTGATTCGAAACTTTTGATTCGAGTCTTTTTGATTCGAATTCCTTTCTTTTAGAATCGATTCGATTCGATTCTTTTCGATTCGATTCTATTCTTTTCACTTACATTTGATTTGATTTTTTTGATTCGTTGCGATTCGATTTGATTTTTTCAATTCGATTCTATTTGATTCTTTCGATTCGATTCGATTCTTTTCTTTTAATTTATTTTTTATTGGTGTTCAATTTACTAACATACAGAATAACCCCCAGTGCCCGTCACCCATTCACTCCCACCCCCCGCCCTCCTCCCCTTCTACCACCCCTAGTTTGTTTCCCAGAGTTAGCAGTCTTTACGTTCTGTCTCCCTTTCTGATATTTCCCACACATTTCTTCTCCCTTCCCTTATATTCCCTTTCACTATTATTTATATTCCCCAAATGAATGAGAACATATAATGTTTGTCCTTGTCCAATTGACTTACTTCACTCAGCATAATACCCTCCAGTTCCATCCACGTTGAAGAAAATGGTGGGTATTTGTCATTTCTAATAGCTGAGTAATATTCCATTGTATACATACTCCACATCTTCTTTATCCATTCATCTTTCGATGGACACCGAGGCTCCTTCCACAGTTTGGCTATCGTGGCCATTGCTGCTATAAACATCGGGGTGCAGGTGTCCCGGCATTTCATTGCATTTGTATCTTTGGGGTAAATCCCCAAGAGTGCAATTGCTGGGTCGTAGGGCAGGTATATTTTTAACTGTTTGAGGAACCTCCACACCGTTTTCCAGAGTGGCTGCACCAGTTCACATTCCCACCAACAGTGTAAGAGGGTTCCCTTTTCTCCACATCCTCTCCAACATTTGTTGTTTCCTGCCTTGTTAATTTGCCCCATTCTCACTGGTATGAGGTGGTATCTCATTGTGGTTTTGATTTCTATTTCCCTGATGGCAAGTGATGCAGAGCATTTTCTCATATGCATGTTGGCCATGTCTATGTTTTCTTCTGTGAGATTTCTGTTCATGTCTTTTGCCCATTTCATGATTGGATTGTTTGTTTCTTTGGTGTTGAGTTTAATAAGTTCTTTATAGATCTTGAAAACTAGCCCTTTATCTGATAGGTCATTTGCAAATATCTTCTCCCATTCTGTAGGTTGTCTTTTAGTTTTGTTGACTGTATCCTTTGCTGTGCAAAAGCTTCTTATCTTGATGAAGTCACAATAGTTCATTTTTGCTTCTGTTTCTTTTGCCCTCGTGGATGTATCTTGCAAGAGGTTACTATGGCCGAGTTCAAAAAGGGTGTTGCCTGTGTTCTTCTCTAGGATTTTGATGGAATCTTGTCTCACATTTAGATCTTTCATCCATTTTGAGTTTATCTTTGTGTATGGTGAAAGAGAGTGGTCTAGTTTCATTCTTCTGCATGTGGATGTCCAATTTTCCCAGCACCATTTATTGCAGAGACTGTCTTTCTTCCAATGGATAGTATTTCCTCCTTTATCGAATATTAGTTGACCATAAAGTTCAGGGTCCACTTCTGGATTCTCTATTCTGTTCCACTGAACTAGTGTCTGTTTTTGTGCCAGTACCACACTATCTTGATGACCACAGCTTTGTAGTACAACCTGAAATCTGGCATGGTGATGCCCCCAGCTATAGTTTTCTTTTTTAAAATTCCCCTGGCTTTTCGGGGTCTTTTCTGATTCCACACAAATCTTTTTTTTTTAATTGTATTTATTTATGATAGTCACATAGAGAGAGAGAGAGGCAGAGACACAGGCAGAGGGAGAAGCAGGCTCCATGCACCGGGAGCCCGACGTGGGATTCGATCCTGGGTCTCCAGGATCGCGCCCTGGGCCAAAGGCAGGCGCCAAACCGCTGCGCCACCCAGGGATCCCTGATTCCACACAAATCTTAAAATAATTTGTTCTAACTCTCTGAAGAAAGTCCATGTATTTTGATAGGCATTGCATTAAACGTGTATATTGCCTTGGGTAACATTGACATTTTCACAATATTAATTCTGCCAATCCATGAGCATGGAATATTTTTCCATCTCTTTGTGTCTTTCTCAATTTCTTTCAGAAGTGTTCTATAGTTTTTGGGGTATAGATCCTTTACCTCTTTGGTTAGGTTTATTCCTAGGTATCTTATGCTTTTGGGTGCAATTGTAAATGGGATTGACTCCTTAATTTCTCTTTCTTCAGTCTCATTGTTAGTGTATAGAAATGCCACTGATTTCTGGGCATTGATTTTGTATCCTGCCACGCTACCGAATTGCTGTATGAGTTCTAGCAATCTTGGGGTGGAGACTTTTGGGTTTTCTATGTAGAGTATCATGACATCGGCGAAGAGGGAGAGTTTGACTTCTTCTTTGCCAATTTGAATGCCTTTAATGTCTTTTTGTTGTCTGATTGCTGAGGCTAGGACTTCCAGTACTATGTCGAACAGCAGTGGTGAGAGTGGACATCCCTGTCTTGTTCCTGATATTAGGGAAAGGCTCCCAGTGCTTCCCCATTGAGAATGATATTTGCTGTGGGCTTTTCATAGATGGCTTTTAAGATGTCGAGGAATGTTCCCTCTATCCCTACACTCTGAAGAGTTTTGATCAGAAATGGATGCTGTATTTTTTCAAATGCTTTCTCTGCATCTAATGAGAGGATCATATGGTTCTTGGTTTTTCTCTTGCTGATATGATGAATCACATTGATTGTTTTACGGGTGTTGAACCAGCCTTGTGTCCCAGGGATAAATCCTACTTGGTCGTGGTGAATAATTTTCTTAATGTACTGTTGGATCCTATTGGCCAGTATCTTGTTGAGAATTTTTGCATCCATGTTCATCAGGGATATTGGTCTGTAATTCTCCTTTTTGGTGGGGTCTTTGTCTGGCTTTGGAATTAAGGTGATGCTGGCCTCATAGAACGAATTTGGAAATACTCCATCTCTTTCTATCTTTCCAAACATCTTTAGGAGAATAGGTATGGTTTCTTCTTTAAACGTTTGATAAAATTCCCCTGGGAAGCCATCTGACCCTGGACTCTTGTGTCTTGGGAGGTTTTTGATGACTGCTTCAATTTCCTCCCTGGTTATTGGCCTGTTAAGGTTTTCTTTTTCTTCCTGTTCCAGTTTTGGTAGTTTGTGGCTTTCCAGGAATGTGTCCATTTCTCCTAGATTGCCTAATTTATTGGCGTATAGCTGTTCATAATATGTATTTAAAATCGTTTGTATTTCCTTGGTGTTGGTAGTGATCTCTCCTTTCTCATTCATGATTTTATTAATTTGAGTCTTATCTCTCTTCTTTTTAATAAGGCTGCCTAATGGTTTATCTATCTTATTAATTCTTTCAAAGAACCAACTCCTGGTTCTGTTGATCTGTTCCACAGTTCTTCTGGTCTCGATTTTGTTGAGTTCTGCTCGAATCTTTATTAACTCCCTTCTTCTCTTGGGTGTAGGATCTATTTGCTGTTTTTTCTATAGCTCCTTTATGTGTAAGGTTAGATTTTGTATTTGAGTTCTTTCCAGTTTTTGAATGGATGCTTGTATTGTGATGTATTTCCCCCTTAGGACTGCTTTTGCTGCATCCCAAAGATTTGGATGGTTGTATCTTCATTCTCATTAGTTTCCATGCATCTTTTTAATTCTTCTTTAATTTCCTGGTTGACCCTTTCATCTTTTAGCAGGATGGTCCTTAACCTCCATGTGTTTGAGGTCCTTCCAAACTTCTTCTTGTGATTTCGTTCTAAATTCAAGGCATTTTGGTCTGAGAATATGCAGGGGATGATCTCAATCTTTTGGTATCAGTTCAGACCCGATTTGTGACCCAATATGTGGTCTATTCTGGAGAAAGTTCCATGTGCACCTGAGAAGAATGTGTATTCAGTTGAGTTTGGATGTAAAGTTCTGTATATATCTGTGAAATCCATCTGTTCCAGTGTATCATTTAAAGCTCTCGTTTCTTTGGAGATGTTGTGCTTAGAAGACCTATCTTGAGGGGATCCCTGGGTGGTGCAGCGGTTTGGCGCCTGCCTTTGGCCCAGGGCGCGATCCTGGAGACCCGGGATCAAATCCCACATAGGGCTCCCGGTGCATGGAGCCTGCTTCTCCCTCTGCCTGTGTCTCTGCCTCTCTCTCTCTCTCTCTCTGTGACTATCATAAATAAATAAAAATTAAAAAAAAAGAAGACCTATCGTGTATAGAAAGAGCTAGATTGAAGTCACCAAGTATAAGTGTATTATTATCTAAGTATTTCTTCACTTTGGTTAATAAGTGATTTATATATTTGGCAGCTCCCACATTCGGGGCATATATATTGAGGATTGTTAAGTCCTCTTGTTGAATAGATCCTTTAAGTATGATATAGTGTCCCTCTTCATCTCTCACTACAGTCTTTGGGTAAATTTTAGTTTATCTGATATAAGGATGGCTACCCCTGCTTTCTTTTGAGGACCATTCGAATGGTAAATGGTTCTCCAACCTTTTATTTTCAGGCTGTAGGTGTCCTTCTGTCTAAAATGAGTCTCTTGTAGACAGCAAATAGATGGGTCCTGCTATTTTATCCAGTCTGAAACCCTGCGCCTTTTGATGGGGTCATTAAGCCTGTTCACATTCAGAGTTACTATTGAGAGATATGAATTTAGTGTCATCATGATAACTATTCAGTCCTTGTTTTGTGGAATGTTCCACTGAACTTCTTATTAAAGGGGAATTTTAAGAGTCCCCCTTAAAATTTCTTGCAGAGCTGGTTTGGAGGTCACATATTCTTTTAGTTGCTGCCTGTCTTGGAAGCTGTTTATCTCTCCTTCCATTTTGAATGAGAGCCTTGCTGGATAAAGTATTCTTGGTTGCATGTTCTTCTCATTAAGGACCCTGAATATATCCTGCCAGCCCTTTCTGGCCTGCCAGGTCTCTGTGGAGAGGTCTGCTGTTACCCTAATACTCCTCCCCATAAAAGTCAGAGATTTCTTGTCTCTTGCTGCTTTAAGGATCTTCTCTTTATCTTTGGAATTTGCAAGCTTCACTATTAAATGTCGAGGTGTTGAACGGTTTTTATTGATTTTAGGGGGGGGGGATCTCTCTATTTCCTGGATCTGAATGCCTGTTTCCCTTCCCAGATTAGGAAAGTTTTCAGCTTGAATTTGTTCAAATACATATTCTGGCCCTCTGTCCCTTTCGGCGCCCTCGGGAACACCAATTAAACGTAGGTTTTTCTTCCTCAGGCTGTCGTTTATTTCTCTTAATCTATCTTCATGGTCTTTTAATTGTTTGTCTCTTTTTTCCTCAGTTTCCCTCTTTGCTATCAACTTGTCTTCTATGTCACTCACTCGTTCTTCCACCTCGTTAACCCTCATCGTTAGGACTTCTAGTTTGGATTGCATCTCATTCAATTGATTTTTAATTTCTGCCTGATTAGCTCTAAATTCTGCAGTCATGAAGTCTCTTGAGTCCTTTATGCTTTTTTCTAGAGCCACTAGTATCTGTATAACAGTGCTTCTGAATTGGCTTTTTGACATTGAATTGTAATCCAGATTTTGTAACTCTGTGGGAGAGAGGACTGTTTCTGACTCTTTTGAGGTGAGGTTTTCCTTCTAGTCATTTTGCTCAGTGCAGAGTGGCCAAAAGCAAGTTGTATTGGGAAAAGGAGAAAGAGAGGAGAGAAAGAAGGAAAGAAAAGAGAAAGAGAAAAAAGGGAAGAAAAAAAACGAAAAAAAAGAAGAAAAAGAGAAAGAAAAAGAAAGGAGAAAAAGGGGGGTGGGGGAAGGAAACAAATCAAAAGGCAAAAAAAAAGAACCAAGGGGGAGTATCTTCTGATTCTGTGTACTTTAAGTCCCTTGGATTCCCCTGGAAGTTGTCAGTCAGTCTAGCTGGTCTTCTGGGGAAGGGGCCTGCTGTGCTGATTTTCAGGTGTTAGCACTTGGGGGAGCTCTCTGCCCCTGCCTGGTGCAGGGCTCAGTGGGGGTTGTTTACCCCGTAAGGCCCCAGGAGCAACAGCCCTAGTGGCAGGGCCAGCTCTGGAAACCTGGATTCAGCCCCCGCAGGAATTCCGGAGGTCTCCGTCTGCAGGGCCTGGAGGTTCTGGGGCGGGGCCGCTGATCTGCTCAGCTGGGGCAGGAGCGTCCTGGCTGTCCTGGGGCCTCCCGGCCTCTGCCTGTCCCGAGGGGAGGCCGGATCCTGGGTTGTGTCCCGGCGTCCTGTTCTCTGGAGCCTGCACTGTTGATTCGCGCTCTCGGGCCGCGGAACCCCCTCCGCAGTGCTGCCGCCCGAGCTTCCCCGAACTGCTCCTGGAACCGTGCAGCCCCCTCCACATGGAGCCTCTTCCTCTGCCCGAGCCCCTCCGAGCTGCTCCCGGGGCCACGCAGCCCCCTCTGCGGAGCCGCCGCCCGAGCCCCTCCGAGCTGCTCCAGGTCCTGCCGGGTCCCGCCGTGCACGCTGCAGCCCTTGGGGAGCTCGGCGCACTCTCCTGGGCGCGCAGTTGCTCTGTTACTGTCCCGGGGAGCCCGAGGGCATCCCCGCCCTCCTGGGTCCTGCTCCAACTCCCTGCGGGTCCCTTTCTGCCCGGGAAGGTCGGTGCAGCTCCTGCGTCTCTGGGACGGGGCTCTCCTGTCCTGGGGACACTCGCCCCAGCCTCAGCCCGGCTCCTCGCAGGGCCCCTCCCCCTTGGAGGCCTTTGTTTCTTTATTTCTTTTTCCCCCGTCTTCCTACCTTGATAGAAGCACAAACTCTTCTCACTGTAGCATTCCAGGTGTTCTCTCTAATTATCAGGCCGAATTCATAGATTTTCAGGATAATTTGAAGGTTTTCTAGGTAATTTGGTGGAGACAGGTGATTTGGAGACCCTACTCTTCCGCCATCTTGCCCCTTCCCGATTCTTTTTTTATTTGTTTCAATTATTTTCAATTTGATTCAATTCGATTCTTTTTTATTCAATTCGGCTCTGATTCGTTGTAAATTGATTCGATCCTTTCAATTCCATTCGATCCGATTTATTTCGATTCGATACAATTTTTTTCGTTTCGATATGATAGTTTTCGATTCGTTTCTTTTCGATTCTATTTTATTTGATTCTTTTTGTTTTAATTCGATTTGATTTGAATCTTTCGATTCGAGTCTTTTTGATTCGAATTCCCTTTTTTAGAATCGATTCGATTCAATTCTTTTCGATTCGATTCGATTCGAGTCTTTTCACTTCCATTCGATTTGATTATTTTGATTCATTGCGATTCAATTCGATTTTTTATTATATTCGATTCTTTTCTATTCAATTCGATTCTTTTTGATTCGAATCAATTCTTTTCAATTCGATTCGATTCTATTTTTTCGAATCTATTTGATTCGATTCGATTCTTTTTGATCGATTCAATTCCTTTCAATTCGATTCTATTCTTTTCAATTCGTTTTTTTTGAATCGATTCGATAGTTTTCAATTGACTCTTTTCGATTCAATTCATTTGGATTCGATTCGTTTCGATTCGATTCAATTCGATTCAATTCCTTTCGATTCAAGACTTTTCGATTTGATTCGATTCTTTTCTAATCGATTCGATTTTTTTCAATTCATTGATTCATTCCTTTTCGATTCGATTCCATTCTTTTCGTTTAGATTCGATTCTTTTTGATTTGATTCTCTTCGATTCAATTTGATTCTTTTCGATTCGATTCGATTATTTTCATTCGATTCTATTCCATTTGAATCAATTAGATTCAATTCTTTCGATTCATTTATTTTTCGAATCAATTCGATTCGATACGATTCTTTTCGATTTCATTCGATTCGATTTGATTTTTTACGATTTAATTCGATTGGATTCTTTTTGATTAGATTTGGTTCTATTCGATTCGATTCGATCTTTTTCGATTCGATGCTTTTCGATTCGATTCGATTTGAATCTATACTATTTGCATCTTTTCAATTCGATTCTTTTCGATTTGATTCGACTCAGTTCTTTTTTTTAAATTTTTTTTATTTATTTATGATAGGCACACAGTGAGAGAGAGAGAGGCAGAGACACAGGCAGAGGGAGAAGCAGGCTCCATGCACCGGGAGCCTGATGTGGGATTCGATCCCGGGTCTCCAGGATCGCGCCCTGGGCCAAAGGCAGGCGCCAAACCGCTGCGCCACCCAGGGATCCCGACTCAGTTCTTTTTGATTCGATTCAATTTGATTCTTTTTGATTCGATTCGATTCTTTCGGATTCTTTCCGATTCGATACTTTTCGATTCAATTCGATTCGATTCTTTTCGATTCAATTTGATTCGATTCGATTCTTTTTGAATCGATTCGATTCTTTTTGATTCAATTCGATTCTTTTCGATTCAATTCCATTCGATTCTTTTCTATTCAATTCGATTCATTTCTATTCGATTTGATTCGATTCTTTTCGATTCGATTCTTTTCCATTCAATTCTTTCCGATTTGATTCGATTCTTTTCCATTCGATTTGACATTTTCGATTCGATTCGATTCTTTTTTATTAGATTTTTTACGATTCTTTTCTATTCGATTCAATTATTTTTTATTCGATTCTATTCGATTCGTTCGTTTTGAATCGATTCTATTCTTTTTGATTCGACTCTTTTCAATTCGATTCATTTGGATTCGATTCATTTTGATTCTTTTCAATTTGATTCTTTTCGATTCGATTCGATTTGATTCGTTTTTTTCACATCGCTTCGATTTTTTTCGATTCGACTCTTTTCGATTCGATTCATTTGGATTCGATTATTTTCGATTCGATTCGATTCTTTTCGTTTTGATTTGATTCTTTTTGATTCAATTCGAATCGATTCTTTTCGTTTTGATCCGATTCTTTTCTGTTCGAATTGATTCGATTCGATCCTTTTCTCATCAATTCTATTTTTTCTTTTTTTTTTCTTTTTTTATTTATTTATTCATGATAGTCACACAGAGAGAGACAGAGAGGCAGAGACACAGGCAGAGGGAGAAGCAGGCTCCATGCACCCGGAGCCCGACGTGGGATTCGATCCCGGGTCTCCAGGACCGTGCCCCGGGCCAAAGGCAGGCGCCAAACCGCTGCGCCACCCAGGGATCCCTCAATTCTATTTTTTCGATTTGATTTGATTCTTTTCTATTGAATACAATTCAATTCTATCCTTTTCGATTCGATTCAATTCTTTTCAATTCGATTCTATTCTATTCTTATATTTGATTCAATTTGATCTTGTTTGATTCGATTCGATTCTCTTTGATTCAATTCGATTCGATTTTTTTCGTTTCCATTTGATAGGTTTCTATTCGTTTCTTTTCTATTCGATTCGATTCTTTTCGATTCGGTTCAATTCGATTCAATTCGAATCTTTCTATTCGAGTGTCTTTGATTTGAATTCCTTTCTTTTTGTATCAATTCGATTCTTTTCGATTCGATTTGATTCTTTTGATTTGATTCGATTTGATTATTTTCACTTCCATTCGATTGGATTCTTTTGATTCGGTGCCATTCGATTCGATTTTTATCGATTCTATTTGATTCGATTCATTTCGATTCGAGTCTCTTCGATTCAAATTTCTTTGTTTTCATATCGATTTGATTAGATTTTTTTCTATTTGATTCGATTCGATTCAATTCTTTTTGATTCGATTTGATTCTTTTCGATTTGATTTGATTCTTTTCGATTCAATTCGATTTCATTCTTTTCGATTTGATTCGATTCTTTTCTATTCGATTTGATTCGATTTGATCCTTTTCGATTCGATTCGATTCTTTTCGATTTGATTTGATTCTTTTCTATTCGATACAACTCGATTTGATCCTTTTCGATTCGATTCAATTCTTTTCGATTCGATTCGATTTGATTCTTATATTCGATTCAATTCGATCTTTTTCGATTCTTTTCGATTCTCTTCGATTCGATTTTTTTCATTTCCATTCGATAGTTTTCTATTCATTTCTTTTTATTCTATTCGATTCAATTCTTTTCGATTCGATTCGATTTGAATCTTTCTATTCGAGTGTTTTTGATTTGAATTCCTCTTTTCGATTCGATTCTTTTTGATTCGATTCGATTCGATTATTTTCACTTCCATTTGATTCGATTCTTTTGATTCGGTGCGTTTCTATTCGATTTTTTTCGATCCGATTTGATTCGATTCTTTTCGATTCGAGTCTCTTTGATTCGAATTTCTTTTCGAATCGATTTGATTCGATTCTTTTCGAATTGATTCGATTCGATTCTTTTTGATTCGGTACGATTCTTTTTGATTCGATTCGATTCTTTTCGAGTCGATTCGATTCGAATCAATTCGGTTTTTTTCAAATCGATTCGATCTTTTCGATTCGACTCTTCAATTTGATTCTTTTCAATTCAATTCGAATCTTTTCGATTCGATCCTTTTTGATTCGATTCGATTCTTTTCGATTCGATTCTTTTCAATTCGATTTGATTCTTTTCGGTTCGATTCAATTCGATTCTTTTCGATACAATTCGATTGTTTTCCATTCAATTTGATATTTTCGATTTGACTTGATTCTTTTTTATTAGATTTTTTTGATTCTTTTCGATTCGATTCGATTCTTTTCTATTCGATTCTATTCTATTCTTGTATTCGATTCGATTTGATCTTTTTTGATATGATTCAATTCTCTTCGATTCGATTAGATTTGATTTTTTTCGTTTCCATTCGATAGTTTTCTATTCGTTTCTTTTCTATTCTATTCGATTCGATTCTTTTCGATTCGATTCGATTCGAATCTTTCTATTCGAGTGTTTTTGATTTGAATTCCTTTCTTTTCGAATCGATTTGATTCGATTCCTTTCGATTCGATTCGATTCGATGCTTTTTGATTCGATTCGATTCGATTATTTTCACTTCCATTCGATTCGATTCTTTTGATTCCGTGCGATTCGATTAGATTTTTTCCAATTCAATTCGATTCTTTTCGATTCGAGTCACTTCTATTCGAATTTCTTTATTTTCGAATTGATTTGATTCGATTCTTTTTGATTTGATTTGATTCTTTTCGATCTTTTCGATTCGATTCGATTCTTTCTATTCGATTTGATTTGATTAGATCCTTTTCGATTCAATTCGATTCAATTTTTTTCGTTTCGATATGATACTTTTCAATTCGTTTCTTTTCGATTCTATTCAATTCGATTCTTTTTGTGTCAATTCGATTTGATTCGAATCTTTGTATTCGAGTGTTTTTTATTTGAATTCCTTTCATTTCAAATCGATTCAGTTCGATTCTTTTCGATTCGATTCTTTTTGATTCGATTCGATTATTTTCACTTCCATTCGATTTGATTCTTTTGATTCGGTGCCATTCTATTCGATTTTTTTCGATTCGATTCGATTCTTTTCGATTCCAGTCTATTCAATTCGAATTTCTTTCTTTCGAATTGATTTGATTCGATTCGATTAGATTCTTTTCAATTCGATTCGATTCTTTTTTATTTGATTTGATTCTTTTCGATTCAATTCGATTCGATTCTTTTCGTTTTCATTTTATTCTTTTCTATTCGATACATTCGATTTGATCCTTTTTGATTTGATTCTATTCGATTCTTTTTATTTGATTTGATTCAGTTCGATTATTTTCGATTCGATTCGATTCTTTACGATTCTTTTCGATTCGATTTGATTCGATTCGATTCAATTCAATTCGTTTTTTTAATCGATTCGATTCTTTTCGATCGACTCTTTTCGACTCGATTTATTTGGATTCGATTCGTTTCGATTCAATTTGATTCAATTCCTTTCGATTCGATTCTTTTTGATTTGATTCTTTTCGATTCATCGATTCGATTCTTTTCTATTCGATTCTTTTCTATTCGATTCTTTTCGATTCGATTCGATTTGATTCGATTTTTTCAACTGGATTCGATTCTTTTCTATTCGATTCTATTCTTTTCGATTCGATTCGATTTGATTCGATTTTTTTAACTGGATTTGATTCTTTTCGATTCGATTCTATTCTTTTCGATTCGAACAGATTCTTTTCTATTCGATTTGATTCGATTCGATCCTTTTCAGTTCGATTCAATCCTTTTCGATTCGATTCGATTCTTTTCGATTCGATTCGATTCTTATATTCGATTCAATTCCATCTTTTTCAATTCAATTCGATTCTCTTTGATTCGATTCGATTCGATTTTTTTCGTTTCGATTCGATAGTTTTCTATTCGTTTCTTTTCTATTAGATTCGAGTCGAGTCTTTTCGATTCGAGTCTTTTCGATTTGAATTTCTTTTCGAATCGATTTGATTTGATTCGATTCGATTCTTTTTGATTCGATTCGATTCTTTTTTATTCGATTCGATTCGATTCTTTTTGAGTCGTTTCAAATCAATTCGGTTTTTTTTAATCGATTCTATTCTTTCAATTCGACTCTTCGATTCGATTATTTTGGATTCGATTCTTTTCGATTCGATCCTTTTCAATTCGATTCGATTCCATTTTTTTGTTTCGATTTATAGATTTTGCTTCGTTTCTTTTTGATTCGATTTGATTCGATTTTTTTCGATTCGGTACGATTCTTTTCGTTTTGATATGATAGTTTTTAATTCGTTTCCTTTCGATTCTGTTCGATTCGATTCTTCTTGTTTCGATTCGATTTGATTCGAATCTTTTGATTCGTCTCTTCGATTCGAATTCCTTTCTTTTAGAATCGATACTTTTCTATTCTTTTTGATTCGATTCGATTATTTTTATTCAATTCCATTCGAATCGTTCGTTTTTCGAATCGATTCTATTCTTTTTGATTCGACTCTTTTTGATTCGATTCATTTGGATTCGATTATTTTCGATTCGATTCAATTCGATTCTTTTCTATTCGATTCTTTTCGATTCGATTCGATTCGTTTTTATCAAATCGATTAGATTTTTTTCGATTCGACTCTTCGATTCGATTCATTTGGATTCAATTCTTTTCGATTCGATTCTTTTCAATTCGATTTGATTCTTTTCGATTCAATTCAATTCGATTCTTTTCGATTCGATCTGATTCTTTTCTATTCGATTTGATTCGATTCGATCCTTTTCGATTCGATTCGATTCGTTTTGATTTGATTTGATTCTTTTCTTCAATACAATTCGATTCGATCCTTTTCGATTCGATTCGATTCTTTTCAATTTGATTTGATTCGATTCTTATATTCGATTCGATTCTATCTTTTTCGATTCGATTCTCTTCTATTTGTTTCGATTCGATTTTTTTCGTTTCCATTCAATAATTTTCTATTCGTTTCTTTTCTATTCAATTAGATTCGATTCTTTTCAATTCAATTCGATTCGAATCTTCCTATTCGAGTGTTTTTTATTTGAATTCCTTTCTTTTCGAATCGATTCGATTCGATTCTTTTTGATTCGATTCAATTCGATTCTTTTTGATTCGATTCCATTCGATTCGATTATTTTCACTTCCATTCGATTCGATTCTTTTGATTCAGTGCGATTCAATTAGATTTTTTTCGATTCTTTTCGATTCGAGTCTCTTCGATTCGAATTTCTTTCTTTTCGAATCGTTTTGTTTCGATTCTTTTTGATTTGATTTGATTCGATTCGATTCTTTTCGATTCGATCGATTCAATTCTTTTCTATTTGATTTGATTCGATTCGATCCTTTTCGATTTGATTCGATTCTTTTCGATTTGATTTGATTCTTTTCTATTCGACACAATTCGATTCGATCCTTTTCGATTTGATTCGATTCTTTTCAATTCGATTCAATTCGATTCTTATATTTGATTCGATTCGATCTTTTTCTTTTTTTTTCGATTCAATCTTTTTCAATTCGATTCTCTTTGATTCGATTCGATTTTTTCATTTCCATTTGATAGTTTTCTATTCGTTTCTTTTCTATTCGATTCGATTCAATACTTTTCGAATTGATTCGATTCGAATCTTTCTATTCGAGTGTTTTTGATTTGAATTCCTTTCATTTCTAATCGATTCTTTTCGATTCAATTCGATTCGATTCGATTCGATTATTTTCACTTCCATTGGATTCGATTCTTTTGATTCGGTGCCATTCGATTCGATTTTTTTCGATTCGATTCAATTCGATTCTTTTCGATTTGAGTCTCTTCGATTCGAATTTCTTTCTTTTCGAATCGATTTGATTCGATTATTTTCGATTGGATTCGATTCGATTCGACTCTTTTCGATTCGATTCTTTTTGATTTGATTTGATTCTTTTTGATTGAATTCGATTCGATTCTTTTCGTTTTCATTTTATTCTTTTCTATTTGATACATTTGATTCGATCCTTTTCGATTCGAATCTATTCTTTTCGATTCGATTCTATTCGATTCGATTCTTTTCGATTTGATATGATTCGTTCGATTATTTTCGATTCAATTCTTTACGATTCTTTTCGATTCAATTTTGATTCGATTCTTTTCGATTCGATTTGATTCGATTCGATTATTCTCGATTCGATTCAATTCTATTCGTTTATTTCAAATCGATTCGATACTTTTCGATCGACTCTTTTCAATTCGATTTATTTGGATTCGATTCTTTTCGATTCGATTCTTTTCGATTCGATTCGATTTTTTCAACTGGATTCGATTCTTTTCGATTCGATTCGATTCTTTTCGATTCGATTCGATTCGATTTTTTTCGTTTCAATTTTATAGTTTTTGATTCGATTCTTTCTATTCGAGGATTTTCTATTCGAATTCCTTTCTTTTCCAAACGATTCTATTTGATTTGATTCTTTTCTATTCTATTCGATTCTTTTTTATTCGATTCGATTGGATTTTTTGATGCGATTCGATTTGATTGGATGTTTTTATTCGATTTGATAGTTTTTGATTCATTTCTTTCGATTAGATTTGAATCTTTCGATTCGTTTTTTTCTATTCGATTCGATTCAATTCTTTTTGATTCGATATGATTCGATTCTTTTCGATTCAATTCAATTCTTTACAATTCCATTCGATTCGATTCTTTTGATTCAGTGCGATTTGATTCGATTTTTTTCGATTCGATTCGATTCTTTTCGAGTCTCTTCAATTCGAATTTCTTTCTTTTCGAATCAATTTGATTAGATTCTTTTCTATTTGATTAGATTCGGTTCAATTATTTTCGATTCGATTCAATTCTTTTCAATTTGATTTGATTCTTATCAATTCAATTCGATTCGATTCGATTTGATTCTTTTCTATTCAATTTGATTCGATTCGATCCTTTTCGATTCAGTTCGAATCTTTTCGATTTGATTTGATTCTTTTCTATTCGATACAATTCGATTCGATCCTTTTCAATTTGATTCGATTCTTTTTGATTCGATTCGATTCGATCTTTTCCGATTCGATTCGATTCTCTTCGATTTGATTCAATTCGATTTTTTTCATTTCCATTCGATAGTTTTCTGTTTCTTTTCTATTCAATTTGATTCTATTCTTTTCGATTCAATTCGATTCGATTCAAATCTTTCTATTCGAATGTTTTTGATTTGAATTCCTTTCTTTTCGAATTGATTCGATTCGATTCTTTTCGATTCGATTCAATTCGATTCTTTTTGATTCGATTCGATTCGATTCTTTTCCAGTCTCTTCGATTCAGTTTTTCGAATCGATTCAATTCTTTTCGATTCAATTATTTTGGATTCGATTCTTTTCGATTCGATTCGATTCTTTTCGATTCGTTTTGATTCTTTTCGATTCGATTTGATTCGATTCTTTTTTATTATTTTCAATTCAATTAGATTCGATTATCTTCTATTCGATTCTATTCAATTCGATTCGTTTCTTTCTAAACGATTCAATTCTTTTCCATTCCACTCCTTTCGACTCGATTCATTTGGATTAGATGATTTTCAATTTGATTAGATTCGATTCTTTTCGATTCAATTCGATTTGACTCTTTTTAATTCGTTTCTTTTTTATTCCATTCGAATGTTTTCGGTTGGATTAGATTCTTTTCGATTCAATTCGATTCGATTCGAAAGTCTTCGATTAAATTATTTTCAATTCGATTCGATTGGATTCAATTGTTTTCGTTCCATTCGAATAAATTCTTTTCGATTCGATTTGATTCTTTTCGATTCGATTCGATTTTTTTCCATTCAATTCTTTTTTATTTGATTTGTTTCGATTATTTTCTATTCAATTCGATTCGATTCTTTTTGATTCAATTCGATTTTTTTATTCGTTTCTAATTCATTAGATCGTTTTCCATTCGATTCGATTCCATTTTTTGATTCGATACGATATTTTTCTTTTCGATATGATACATTTGGATCACTTTCATTTCGATTCTATTTGATTCAATTCTTTTTGTTTCGATTCGATTTGATTAGAATCCTTTGATTCGAGTCTTTTCAATTCGAATTCCTTTTTTTGGAATCGATTCGATTCAGTTCTTTTCGATTCGATTCAATTCGATGCGTTTTTTCTGAAACAATTCGATACTTTTCGATTCCACACTTTTCGATTCGATTCATTTGGATTCGATACTTTTTGATTCAATTAGATTCAATTCTTTTTGATTCGATTCAATTCGATTCTTTTTGATTCGTTTCTTTTTTATTCCATTCGAATCTTTTCGGTTCGATTAGATTCTTTTAGATTCTATTCGATTTGATTCGAAACTCTTCGATTGAATTCATTTCGATTCGATTCTTTACGATTCGATTCGATTTGATTCGAATATTTTCGATTGCATTCAATTCATTTTTTTCGATTCGAATTTTTTGCATTCGATTCCTTTTTATTTGATTTGTTTCAATTATATTCGATTCGATTCGATTCTTTTCAATTCGATGCGATTCGATCCTTTTGGATTCAATTTGATTCAATTTGATTTTTTCGTTTCGATATGATAGTTTCTGATTCGTTCTTTTCGATTCTATTCGATGCGATTCTTTTTTATTCGATTCCATTTACATGTGGAAGTATCAGGCCTGTACTCACGATTATCTGAGTTGAATGCAGTGATTTCAAACGGCCTTCTTCAAAGAGTGTAGCTAGTTTCTAACTCCCATGTATGAGTGGGTAGCAGATATCTGCCTCCCAGGCTTACACACTTTTGAGAGTTGAGCTTATGGCCTGACTTCCCACATCCTGCCTGCAGGTACACTTCGCTGCTAACAGGCCTAGGCTCGATGCATGACTGAAGTATTTTGAGAGGTAAGTGGAAAGTCCCACCACACAATACTAGTGCCTCCAAGCTCAATCCTGTGATTTCCTAGTAATTCCTGTCTCAGACAGGTGCTACAAACTAAGTTCCATACGTGAGAAGCTAGCTGAACCCCGTGTCCAAAAGCATCTCTCTTCTGAGAGTTGAGCTCACACCCAGTCCCTCACATTTCCACACTGCCTGCAGAATGAGTTTTGAACATCTTCACCAGAGACGTTTGTCAGAAGCTTGTGAGATGCAAGTGGAAAAATGCAGGACTGGAAGGTGTCTCCGGTACAGTAGAGTGGTATTCTTCGAACCTCCTGAGTTAGAAGACTGCTATGGTCTCACGGCCATTAGAATGCAGCTAGTTGAAAGCTGGCTTCTAGGCATGGTCTCATGTGAGAGCTGAGCTCAGGGCAGGACTCCCGAATCCCGCCTGCCCATAGTCATAGCGGCCAACATCCTTAAGTGAGGTGCTGGGAGAGGTTTGAGAAATGCGAGTGGAAGTGACAGGACTGTAATCACGTGTATCTGAGTTCAATACAGTGATTACAAATGTCCTTGTTCAATTAGAGTGTAGCTCGCGTATACCTCGCCTCGATAAGTGTCTAACAGACATCGGCCTGCAAAGCATGCACACTTCTGAGAGGTGAGCTGGTGGGCTGTACCTCCCCCAGCTGACTGCCTGTACGTTCCTCTTCCACAGCATTTTGTTGTATGCGGGAAAGTAGCGGCGTGAAAACCAAGTGTCTGCCTTGTTAATTTCGCGCCTATCCAACAGCTGCCTCCAAGGCATGCACACTCCTTTGGATTGACCTTAGGACTTGAACCTCCCACATGCTGACCACCTGTATGCTTCGCTTCCAAAGGATTTCTTTTGATACGGGACGCAAGTTTTGCGAGAGGCAAAAGTGTCTTAGTTCAATCCAGCAACTTCTGAGGAATTCCTCCCTCAGATGGGAGCTACCTACTAACTTCCAAACCTAAGTACCTAGCTGAAAACTCTCTCTCTGGGGAACATCCCTCTCGGAGATGAGCTGACACGTGGTCCTTCCCAGTTCCACACTGCCTGCAGATGCAGTTATGAACATCCTCACTAGACATGTCTGTCAGGAGCTCGTGGGATGCCAGGGGCAAGCTGCAGGCTTCAAGGTTGTGTCTCCAGGTGCAATAAAGCGGTATTCATGGAACATCCTGAATTACAATGCTGCCACGTTCTCATGGCCATCAGAACGCAGTTAGTAGAAAGCTGGCTTCGAGGCATGCCTCCTTTTGAAAGCTGAACTCAGGGCAGGACCCTCCCGCATCCTGCCTGCTCGTAGTCGTAACTGCTAACATCCTTATGTTAGGTGCTGGGAGAGGTTGGAGAAATGCAGGTGGAAGTGTCAGGACTGTACTCACGTGTAGCTGAGTTCAATACAGTGATTGCGAACACCCTTGTTCCATTAGAGTGTAGCTCGGGTATACCTCACCTCAAGAAGTGTCCAGCAGACATCGGCCTGCAAAGCATAGACACTTCGGAGAGTTGAGTTTATGGCCTGTAACTCCCCCATCCTGACTGCCTCTACGTTCCTCTTCCACAGAATTTCGTTGTATGCGGGACAGTAGCCGAGTGAAAACCAAGTGTCTGCTTTCTCAATTTCGCGCCTAGTGGACACCTGAATGCAAGGCATGCACACGCCTTTGGCTTGAGCTAATGGCTTGAACCTCCCTCTTGCTGACCGCCTCTTTGCTTCACGTCAAAAGGATTTCGTTCGAAATGGGACGCAAGTTTTGCGAGAGGCAAGTGACCCTTACTTCAATCGAGCGACTTCCGAGGAATTCCTCCTTCAGATGGGATCTACATACTAACTTCCCAACCTGAGTACCTAGCGGAAAGCTCTCTCTCTGGGGAATTTCCTTCTGTGAGATGAGCTGACACACGGTCCTTCCCAGTTCCACACTGCCTGCAGAGGCAGTTATGAACATCCTCACTAGACATGTTTGTCAGAAGCTCATGGGACGCAAGGTGATGTTGTTGCCACCTGGGCCTCACACATACCTGGTGACTCAGGTCCCCACGGGGGCCTCACTTGGACCTGGTGAATCTGATCCTAACCTGGTCCTCTCCCAGACCCGGGGACTCTGGTCACCACCTGGGACTCACCTGGACCTGGTGAATCTGGTCCCCATCTGGGCCTCACCCAGTCCTGGTGACTTTGTTCCCCACCTGGACCTGATTGCTGTGGACTCTTTCTTGGCCTCACCTGGAACTGGTGACTCTGATCCTATCTGCGCGTCACCCAGATCTGGTGACTCTGGTCCTCACCTGGGCATCATTGGTACCTGGTGACGCTGTTCCACACCTGAGCCTCACCTGGACATGATGACTCTGGATCCACTGGGGGCCTCGCCCTGACATGGTGACTCTGGTCCCCATCTGGATGTCTCCTAGACCAGGTGAATCTGGTACCCCTCTAGGCCTCAACTAGACCTGTTGACTCTGGTCCTCAACTGTGCCTCACAGGGACCTTGTGAATATGCTCCCCACCTGCGCCTCATCTGGACCTGGTGACTCTGGTTCTACCTGGGGATCATCGGGACATGGTTACTATATTCCCCACTGGGACTGACCTGATCCTGGTAACTCTGGTCCTGACTTTGGCCTCTTCTGTACCAGGAGACTCTGGCTCCACCTGGGCCTCACCTGTAACTGGTGACTCTGATCCTAAGCATGGCCTCACCTGACCTGGTGACTGTGGTTCCCATCGGGACCTCACCTGGACCTCAAGTCTCTGGTCCCACCTGGACCTCACCAGGACCTGGTGTCTCTGGTACCCACCTGGGTAGCATCAGGATATGGTTACACTGTTCACTAACAGTGACACAGCCTGACCTATTATCTCTGGTCTTCACCTGGGCCACCCCTGGATATGGTGACACTGGTTCCCCCTTGGGTCTCAACTGGACATGGTGAGTCGGATCCCCATCTGTTCCTCACATGTAACTGGTGATTCTCATTCCCACATGGACATCATGTGGACCTGGTGGCTGCAGTGTTTCTAGCTTCTCATGTACCTCGTGACTCTGGTCCCCACCAGGGCCTCACCGGGACCTGGTGAGTGTGGTTGCCTCCTGCACCTCACCTGGACCTGTGATTCTGGTCTGCACCTGAGAATACCCTGGATCTGGTGACTGTGGTCCCCATCTGGGCTTCACCTGGATTTGGGAACGCCGGTCCCCATCTGGGCCTCACCGGGCCCTGTTGACCATGGTCCTCAACTGGGCAAAATTGGGACCCGGTGACTGTGTTCCAAAACTGGACCTCACCTGAACCAGGTGACTCTGGTCCCCCTCTGGGTCGCCGTGCCCTAGTGACTGTGAACCCCACTTTGGCTGACTTGGACCTGCTGACCCTGGTTACCACCTGCGCCTGACCTCGAACTGTTGTCTCTGGTTCTTTCAAGGGCCTCCCCTGTACCTGGTACAGGTACCTGGTACCCACCTGGGCCTCACCTGGACGTGGTGACTCTTGTCCCCACGGGGGACTCACCTGGACCTGGTTACTGTGTTACACACCTGGGCCTCAAGTAGACCTGTTGACCATGGTCCCAAAGCCGGCCTCACATGGACCTCTTGCCGCTGATCCCCACCGGGACCTCACGTGTACCTGGTAACTCTGGTTCTCACCTGGGCCTCATCTGTACCTAGTGACTCTGATCCCCACCTGGGCTTCACCTGGATCTGGTGACTCTGCTCCCCACCGGGACTTCACCTGGATCTCGTGTCTCTGGTCCCCACCTGGACCTCTCCTGGACCTGGTGACTCTCTTTCCTACATGGACCTCACCTGGATCTGGTGACTCTGGTCCTCAGTTTGGCCTCACCTGGACCTGGTGTCTCTCGTCCCCACTTTGACCTAACTCAGAACTGCTGAATCTTGCCCCACCTAGGCCGCACCGAGACCTGGTGACTCTTGTCCCCAGCTATGCCTCAATTCGACCTGATGAATCTGGTCCTCACGTGGACCTCACATGGACCTGGGACTCAGCTGGATAGAGTGGCTCTTCTACCCACAAAGGGCTCAACTGATACTGCTGACTGTGGTCTTATTCTATGCCTCTCCAGGACCTAGAGATTCTGTTCCCCATCTGGGCCTGCATGGACCTAGTGACTCTGGTCCTCACCCAGGCATCATTGGGACCTGGATACTCTATTCTACATCTGGGCCTCACTTTGACCAGGGACCTCTGGTCCCATTCTGGGCCTCAAACTAAACTGGTTACTCTGGTTCCCCCTCTGGGCCTCACCCTTACCTGGTGACTCTGCTCACCCCTTGGGGTTCACTTGGACCTCGTGAATCTGGTCCTTAGCTGGTCCGTACCTGGATCTGGTGACTGGTCGTCACCTGGTCCTCACCTGGACTTGATGAATCCTGTTGCCACCTGCGCCTCACCTGGACTTTTTTACAGTGGTCCCACCTGGACCTCACCTGGATCTGGTGGCTCTGGTTCCCATATGGGGCTCTCCTGGACCTGGTTCCTGTGGTCTCCATCTGGCCTCACCTGGAACACAATGACTCTGATCCATATTTGGGCCTCTCCTGGACCTGTTGACTCTGGTCCTTACCTGGGCATCATTGGGACCTGGATACTCTCTTATATACCTGGGCCTCACCTGGACCTGGTGACTGTCTCCCACCTGGGCCCTACCTGGACGAGGTGACTGGTTCCCACAGGGAACTCACCTGGACCCGGTGACTCAGGTCCTCATATGGGCCTCATGGGTCCTGGTTTCTCAGTTCCACATCGGGGCCTCACCTGGACCTAGTGATTCTCGTCCCCCTCTGGGCCTCACCCTGACTGGTGATTCTGGTCCCCACCTGGATATTACCAGAACCGGGTGACACACCTGGAGCTGGGGACACTGGTCGTCAACTGGGCCTCAACAGGACCTGGTGAATCTACTCCTCACTTAGACCTCGTCTGGACCTTGTGACTCTTTTCCCACCTGGCATCAATGGGACATTGTTACTCTGTTACCCACCTGGGCCTCACCTGGACATGATAACTTGGCCCCACACTTTGGCCTCAACTGGTCCTGATGACTCTGGTCCCCCCACCTAGGCCTCAATCTGGACCTGGTGACTGGTCCCCACCTGGGTCTCACCTGGACTTGGTGACTCTCGTCCCCACATGAACCACACCTGGACCTGGTGACTGTGGTGTTCTTGGAACTCATATTTACCTGGTGACTCCGGTCCCCACTTGGGCCTCACCTGGATCTGGTGACTCTGGCCTGCAGGTTGGTCTCACCTGGATCTGGTGAGTGGGGTTGCCACCTGGGCCTCACCCATACCTGGTGACTCAGGTCCCCACGTGGGCCTCTTGGACCTGGTGAATCTGGTCCTTAACTGGTCCTCTCCCAGACCCGGGACTCTGGTCACCACCTGGGCCTCACCTAGACCTGGAGAATCTGGTCCCCTTGGGCCTAACCCAGCCTTGGTGACTTTGTTCTCCACCTGGACCTGATTGCTGTGGACTCGTTCTTGGCCTCACCTGGAACTGGTTACTCTGATCCTATCTGCGCATCACCCAGACCTGGTGACTCTGGTCCTCACCTGGGCATCCTTGGTACCTGGTGACTCTGTTCCACACCTGAGCCTCACCTGGACATGATGACTCTGGAACCTCTCTGGGCCTCACCCTGACCTGGTGACTATGGTCCCCATCTGGATGTCACTAGACCAGGTGATTCTGGTACCACTCTAGGCCTCAACCAGTTTTGGTGACTCTGGTCCTCAACTGGGCCTCACCTGGACCTAGTGAATATGCGCCATCTGGGCCTCATTTGGACCTGGTGAGTCTTGTCCCTACCTGGGCATCATCAGAACATGGTTCCACTGCATGGCCTGCAGGTTGGCCTCACCTGGACCTGGTACTCTGGTCCCTACCTGGGCATCATCGGAAAATGGTTACTCTGCATTGCCTGCAGGTTGTCCTCACCTGGACCTGGTTAGTGGGATTGCCACCTGGGTCTCACCCATACCTGGTGACACAGGTCCCCACGTGGGCCACACTTCGACCTGGTGAATCTGGTCCTTACTTGGTCCTCACCCGGAACTGGTAACTCTGGTCATCATCTGGGAATCTCCTGGACCTTGTGAATCTGGTCCCCATCTGGGCCTCACCCAGTACTGGTGACTTTGTTCCCCACCTGTACCTGATTGCTGAGGACTCCTGCTTGGCCTCACCTGGAACTGGTGCCTCTGATCCTAACTGGGACTCACCCAGATCTGGTGACTCTGGTCCTCAATTGGGTCTCACTGGGACCTAGTGAATATGCTCCCCAACTGTGCCTCATCTGGACCTGGTGACTCTGGTTCTACCTGGGCATCATCGGGACACGGTTACTGTATTCCCCACTGGGACTGACCTGATCCTGGTAACTCTGGTCCTGATTTGGCCTCTTCTGTACCAGGTGACTCTGGGTCCACCTTCGGTTCACCGGTAACTGGTGACTCTTATCCTAAGCATGGCCTCACCTGACCTGGTGACTGTGGTTCCCATCGGGACCTCACTGGACCTCATGTCTCTGGTCCCACCTGGGCCTCACCAGGACCTGGTGTCTCTGGTACCCACCTGGGTAGCATCAGGATACGGTTACACTGTTCACTAACATTGACCCAGCCGGACCTATTAACTCTGGTCTTCACCTCGGCCACACCTGGACATGGTGACACTTGTTCCCACCTGGGTCTCACCTGGACATGGTGAGTCAGATCCACAACTGGTCCTACCCTGTAAATGGTGATTCTCCTTCCCACATGGACATTATGTGGACCTGGTGGCTGCAGTGTTTCTAGCTTCTCATGTACCTCGTGACTCTGGTCCCCACCAGGGCCTCACCGGGACCTGGTGAGTGTGGTTGCCACCTGCACTTCACCTGGACCTGGTGATTCTGGTCTGCGCCTGAGACTACCCTGGATCTGGTGACTGTGGTCCCCACCTGGGTCTCACCTGGACCTGGTGACTCTCGTTCCCACATGAACCACACCTGGACCTGGTGACTGTGGTGTTCTTGTAGACTCACATTTACCTGGTGACTCCGGTCCCCATTAGGGCCTCACCTGGATCTGGTGACTCTGGCCTGCATGCAGGCCTCACCTGGACCTGGTAACTCTGGTCCCTACCTGAGCATCTTCAGGACACGGTTCCTCTGCATGGCCTGTAAGTTGGCCTCACCTGGAGCTGGTGAGTGGGGTTGCCAATTGTGCCTCACCCATACCTGGTGACACAGGTCCCCACGTGGGCCTGAATTGGACCTGGTGAATCTGGTTTTTACCTGGTCCTCCCGGGAACTGGTAACTCTGGTCACCACCTGGGAATCACCTGGGCCTGGTGAATCTGCTCCCCATCTGGGCCTCACCCAGTCCTGGTGACTGTGTTCCCCACCTGGACCTGATTGCTGTGGACTCTTTCTTGGCCTCACCTGGAACTGGTGACTCTGATCCTATCTGTGCGTCACCCAGATCTGGTCACTCTGGTCCTCACATATGGACCATTATGACCTGGACACTGTGTTCCACACCTGAGCCTCACCTGAACATGATGATCTGGAGCCTCTCTGGGCCTCACCCTGACCTGGTGACTCTGGTCCCCATCTGGATGTCACCTGGACCAGGTGATTCTGGTACCCCTCTAGGCCTCATCCAGATCTGGTGACTCTGGTCCTCAACTGGGCCTCACCTGGACCTAGTGAATATGTTCCATCTGGGGCTCATTTGGACCTGGTGACTCTTGTCCCTTCCTGGGCATCATCGGGACATGGCTCCACTGCATGACCTGCAGGTTGGCCTCATCTGGACCTGGTAACTCTGGTCCCTACCTGGGCATCATCGGGACATGGTTCCACTGCATGGCCTGTAGGTTGGCCTCACCTGGACCTGGTAACTCTAGTCCCAACCTGGGCATCATCGGGACTAGGTTCCTCTGCATGGCCTGCAGGTTGCCCTCACCTGGACCTGGTGAGTGGGGTTGCCACCTTGCCTCACCCATATCTGGTGACACAGGTCCCACGTGGGCCTCACTTGGACCTGGTGAATCTGGTCCTAACCTTGTCCTCTCCCGGAACTTGTAACTCTGGTCACCACCTGGGAATCACCTGGGCCTGGTGAATCTGGTCCCCCTCTGGGCCTCACACAGTCCTGGTGACTTAGTTCCCCACCTGGGCCTGATTTCTGTGGACTCCTTCTTGGCCTCACCTTGAACTGGTGACTCTGATCCTAACTGGGTCTCACCCAGATCTGATGACTCTGGTCCTCACCTGTGGACCATTATGACCTGGAACCTCTGTTCCACACCTGAGCCTCACCTGGACATGATGACTCTGGATCCCCTCTGGGCCTCAGCCTGACATGGTGACTCTGGTCCCCATCTGGATGTCACCTAGACCAGGTGAATCTGGTACCCCTCTAGGCCTCAACTTGACCTGGTGACTCTGGTCCTCAACTGGGCCTCACCGGGACCTAGTGAACATGCTCCCCACCTGTGCCTCATCTGGACCTGGTGACTCTGGTTCTACCTGGGCATCATCGGGACATGGTTACTCTATTCAGCAGGAACTGGTGAGTGTGGTTTCCACCTGCACCTCACCTGGACCTGATGGTCCTGGTCTGCACGTGATACTACTGTGGATCTGGTGACTGTGGTCCCCACCTGGGATTCACCTGGATTTGGGGACTCCGTTCCCCATCTGGGCCTCACCTGGCCCTGTTGACCATGGTCCTCAACTGGGCAAATTGGGACCCGGTGACTGTGTTCCACAACTGGACCTCAACTGGACCTCATGACTCTGGTCCCACCTGGGCGTCACCAGGACCTGGTGTCTCTGGTACCCACCTGGGTAGCATCAGGATTTGGTTACACTGTTCACTAACAGTGACTCAGCTGGACCCATTGACTCTGGTCTTCACCTGGGCCACACCTGGACGTGGTGACACTGGTTCCTACATGGGTCTCACCTGGACAAGGTGAGTCAAAGCCCAACCTGGTAGTAACCTGTAATTGGTGATACTCATTCCCACATGGACATATCATGGGGACCTGGTGGCTGCAGAGTTTCTAGCTTCTCATGTACCTCGTGACTCTGGTCCCCATCAGGGCCTCACCGGGACCTGGTGAGTGTGGTTGCCACCTGCACCTCACCTGGAGCTGGTGATTCTGGTCTGCACCTGAGACTTCCTGGATCTGGTGACTGTGGTCCCAACCTGGGCTTACCTGGATTTGGGGACTCCGGTCCCTATCTGGGCCTCTTGGCCCTGTTGACCATGGTACTCAACTGGGCAAAATTGGGACCCGGTAACTGTGCCATAGTGACTGTGAACCACACTTTGGCCTGACTTGGACTTGCTGACACTGGTTGCAATCTGCGCCTTACCTCGATCTGTTGACTCTGGTTCTTTCAAGTGTCTCCCCTCTACCTGGTGATCCTGGTCCCCACCTGGGGCTCACCTGGACGTGGTGACTCTTGTCACCAACGGGGACTCACCTGGACCTGCTTACTGTATTCCACACCTGGGCCTCAAGTAGACCTGTGGACCATGGACCCCAAGCCGGCCTCACATGGACCTGTTGCCTCTGATCCCCCCCGGGGCCTCACGTGTACCTGGTAACTCTGGTCCTCACCTGGGCCTCATCTGGACCTAGTGACTCTGGTCCCCACCTGGGCTTCACCTGGATCTGGTGACTCTGGTCCCCACCTGGACTTCACATGGATCTGGTGACTCTGGTCCCCACCTGGACCTCTCCTGGACCTCGTGACTCTCTTTCCAACATGGACCTCACCTGGATCTGGTGACTCTGGTCCTCCGTTTGGCCTCACCTGGAACTGGTGTCTCTCGTCCCCACTTTGACCTAACTCAGAACTGCTGAATCTTGCCACACCTAGGCCGCACCCAGACCTGGTGACACTTGTCCCCCGCTATGCCTCAATTCGACCTGATGAATCTGCTCCTCATGTGAGCCTCACATGGACCTGGGACTCAGCTGTGTAGAGTGGCTCTTGTTCCCACAAGGGGCTCACCTGATACTGGTGAATCTGGTCTTTTTTTTTTAATTTTTTTTAATTTTTATTTATTTATGATAGTCACAGAGAGAGAGAGAGGCAGAGACACCGGCAGAGGGAGAAGCAGGCTCCATGCAGCGGGAGCCCGATGTGGGATTCGATCCCGGGTTTCCAGGATCGCGCCCTGGGCCAAAGGCAGGCGCCAAACAGCTGCGCTACCCAGGGATCCCTGAATCTGGTCTTATTCTATGCCTCAACAGGACCTAGTGATTCTGTTCCCCATCTGGGCCTGCATGGCCCTAGTGACTCTGGTCCTACCCAGGCATCATTCGGACATGGATAGTCTATTCCACACCTGGGCCTCACTTTGACCAGGGACCTCTGGTCCCATTCTGTGCCTCAAACTAAACTGGTTACTCTGATTCCCCCTCTGGGACTCACCCTTACCTGGTAAATCTGGTCACCACTTGAGCTTCACAGGGGCCTGGTGAATCTGGTCCTTAGCTGGTCCGCACCTGGATGTGGTGACTGGTCGCCACCTGGGCCTCACCTGGACTTGGTGAATCCTGTTGCCACCTGCGTCTCACCTGGACCTTGTGACTCTGGTCCCACATGGACCTCACCTGGATCTGGTGGCTCTGGTTCCCATATGGGGCTCTCCTGGACCTGGTTCCTGTGGTCTCAATCAGGCATCACCTGGAACAAAATGACTGTGATCCGTATTTCGGCCTCTCCTGGACTTTTGACTCTGGTCCTTACCTGGCCATCATTGGGACCTGGATACTCTCTTATATACCGGGGCCTGACCTGGACCTGGTGACTGTGGTCCCACCTGGGCCTCACCTGGACGATCTGACTGGTTCCTAGTGGGACCTCACCTGGACCTGGTGACTCAGGTCCTCATATGGGCATCATGGGACCTGGTTTCTCAGTTCCACATCGGGCCTCACCTGGAGCTAGTGATTCTCGTCCCCCTCTGGGCCTCATCCTGACGTGGTGACTCTGGTCCCCACCTGGATATCACCAGAGCCGGGTGACTCTGGTTTCCCTCTGAGACTCACCGGAGCTGTGGACACTGGTCCTCAAATGGGCATCAACAGGACCTGATGAATCTACTCTTCACATAGGCCTCGTCTGGAACTTGTGACTCTTTTCTCACCTGGCATCAATGGGACATGGTTACTCTGTTCCCCACCTGTGCCTCACCTGGACATGATAACTTTGCTCCACACTTTGGCCTCACCTGGTCCTGATGACTCTGGTCCCCCCACCGAGGCCTCAATCTGGACCTGGTGACTGTGGTCCCCACCTGGGTCTCACCTGGACCTGGTGACTCCTGTTCCCACATGAACCACACCTGGACCTTGTCCCTGTGGTGTTCTTGTAGACTCACATTTACCTGGTGACTCCGGTCCCCACTAGGGCCTCACCTGGATCTGGTGACTGTGGCCTGCAGGTTGGCCTCACCTGGACCTGGTGAGTTTGGTTGCCACCTGGGTGTCATCCATACCTGGTGACTCAGGTCCCCACGTGGGCCTCTTGGACCTGGTGAATCTGGTCCTTACCTGGTCCTCTCCCAGACCTGGGACTCTGGTCACCACCTGGGCCTCAACTGGACCTGGTGAATCTGGTCCCCATCTGGGCGTCACCCAGTCCTGGTGACTTTGTTCCCCACCTGGACCTGATTGCTGTGGACTCCTTTTGGGCCTCACCTGGAACTGGTGACTCTGAACCTAACTGGGCCTCACCCAGATCTGGTGACTCTGGTCCTCACCTGGGCATCATGGTACCTGGTGACTCTCTTCCTCACCTAAGCCTCATCTGGATATGATGACTCTGGAACCTCTCTGGGCCTCTCCCTGACCTGGTGACTCTGGTCCCCATCTGCATGTCACCTGCACCAGGTGATTCTGGTACCCCTCTAGGCCTAAACCAGATCTGGGGACTCTGGTCCTCAACTGGACCTCACCTGGACCTAGTGAATATGCTCCATCTGGGCCTCATTTGGACCTGGTGACTCTGGTCCCTACCTGGGCATCATCGGGACATGTTTCCACTGCATGGCCTGAAGGTTGGCCTCACCTGGACCTCGTAAATCTAGTTCCGACCTGGGCATCATCGGGACATGTTCCACTGCATGGCCTCCAGGTTGGCCTCACCTGGATCTGAGAAGTCTAGTCCCTACCTCGGCATCATCGGGACATGGTTCCTCTGCATGGCCTGCAGGTTGGCCTCACCTGGACCTGGTGAGAGGGGTTGTCACTTGGGCCTCACACATGCCTGGTGACACAGGTCCCCACGTGGGCCTCACTTGGACCTGGTGAATCTGGTCCTTACCTGGTCCTCACCCGGAACTCGTAACTCTGTTAAACACCTGGGAATCACCTGGACCTGGTGAATCTGGTCCCCATCTGGGCCTCACCCAGTCCTCGGGATTTGTTCCCCACCTGGACCTGATTGCTGTGGACTCTTTCTTGGCCTCAGCTGGAACTGGTGACTCTGATCCTATCTGAGCATCATCCAGACCTGGTGACTCTGGTCCTCACCTGGGCATGATTGGTACCTGGTGACTCTGTTCCACACCTGAGCCTCACCTGGACATGATGACTCTGGATCCTCTCTGGGCCTCACCCTGACCTGGTGACTCTGGTCCCCATCTGGATGTCACTTTGACCAGGTGAATCTGGTACCCCTCTAGGCCTCAACCAGATCTGGTGACTCTGGTCCTCAACTGGGCCTCACCTGGACCTAGTGAATATGCTCCATCTGGGCCTCATTTGGACCTGGTGACTCTGGTCCCTACCTGGGCATCATCGGACCTGTTTCCACTGCATGGCCTACAGGTTGGCCTCACCTGGACCTGGTGAGTGTGGTTGCCACCTGCACCTCACGTGGACCTGGTGATTCTGGTCTGCACCTGTGATTACCCTGGATCTGGTGACTGTGGTCCCCACCTGGGCTTCCCCTGGATTTGGAGACTCCGGTCCCCATCTGGGCCTCACCTGGCCCTGTTGACCATGGTTCTCAACTGGGAAAAATTGGGACGCGGTGACTGTGTTCCACAACTGGACCTCACCTGGACCAAGTAACTCTGGTCCCCGTCTGGGTCTCACCGTGCCCTCGTGACTGTGAAGCTCACTTTGGCCTGACTTCAACCTGCTGACCCTGGTCGCCACCTGCGCCTGACCTCAAACTGTTGACTCTGCTTTATTCAAGAACCTCCCATGTACCTGGTGATCCTGGTCACCACCTGGACTTCACCTTGACGTGGTGACTCTTGTCACCACCTGGGTCTCACCTGGACCTGGTGACTCTCGTTCCCACATGAACCACACCTGGACCTGGTGACTGTGGTGTACTTGTAGACTCACATTTACCTGGTGACTCCGGTCCCCACTAGGGCCTAACATGTATCTGGTGACTCTGGCCTGCAGGTTGGCCTCACCTGGACTTGGTTAGTGGGATGCCACCTGGGCCTCACACATACCTGGTGACTCAGGTCCCCACGTGGGCCTCTTGGACCTGGTGAATCTGGCCCTTACCTGATCTTCTCCCAGACCCGGGGAATCTGGTCACAACCTGGGCCTCACGTGGATCTGGTGAATCTGGTCCCCATCTGGGCCTAACCCAGTCCTGGTGACTATGTTTCCCACCTGGAACTGATTGCTCTGGACTCTTGGCCTCACTTGGAACTGGTGACTCTGATCCTATCTGTGCCTCACCGAGACCTGGTGACTCTGGTCCTCACCTGGGCATCATTGGTACCTGGTTACTGTGTTCCACACCAGAGCCTCACCTGGACATGATGTCTCTGGAACCTCTCTGGGCCTCACCCTGACCTGGTGATCTGGTCCCCATCTGGATGTCACCTGGACCAGGGGATTCTGGAACCCCTCTAGGCCTCAACCAGATCTGGTGACTCTTGTCTTCAACTGGGCCTCACCTGGACCTAGTGAATATGCTCCATCTGGGCCTCATTTGGACCTGGTGACTCTGGTCACTCACTGGGCATCATCTGGAAATGGTTCCTCTGCATGGCCTGCAGGTAGGCCTCATCTTGACCTGGTGAGTGGAGTTCCCACATGGGTCTTACCCATGCCTGGTGACACAGGTCCCCACGTGGGCCTCACTTGGACCTGGTGAATTTGGTCCTTACCTAGTCCTCACCCGGAACTGGTAAATCTGGTCACCACCTGGGAATCACCTAGACCTGGTGACTTTGTTCCCCACCTGGACCTGATTGCTGTGGACACCTTCTTGGCCTCACCTGGAAGTGGTAACTCTGATCCTAACTGGGCCTTTCCCAGATCTGGTGACTCTGGTCCTCACCTGTGGACAATTATGACCTGGATACTCTGTTCCACACCTGAGCCTCACCTGGACATGATGACTCTGGATCCCCTCTGGGCCTCACCCTGACATGGTTACTCTGGTCCCCGTCTGGATGTCACCTAGACCAGGTGAATCAGGTACCCCTCTGGGCCTCAACCAGATCTGGGGCCTCTGGTCCTCAACTGGGCCTCACCTGGACCTAGTGAATATGCTCCATCTGGGCCTCATTTGGACCTGGTGACTCTGGTCCCTACGTGGGCAACATCGGGACATGGTTCCACATAATGGTCTGCAGGTTGGCCTCTTCTTGACCTGGTAACTCTGGTCCCTACCTGGGCATCATCGGGACACGGTTCCTCTGCATGGCCTGCAGGTTGGCGTCACCTGGACCTCGTACCTCTGGTCCCTACCTGGGCATCATCGGGACACGGTTCCTCTGCATGGCCTGCAGATAGGCCTCACCTGGACCTGGAGAGTGGGCTTGCCATCTGGGCCTCACCCATACCTGGTGACACAGGTCTCACGTGGGCCTCACTTGGACCTGGTGAATCTGGTCCTTACCTGGTCCTCACCCGGAACAGGTAACCTAGGTCACCACCTGGGAATCACCTGGACCTAGTGAATCTGGTCCCCATCTGGGCCTCACCCAGTCCTGGTGACTTTGTTCCCCACCTGGAGCTGATTGCTTTGGACACTTTCTTGGCCTCACCTGGAACTGGTGACTCTTATCCTCTCTGCGCGTGACTCAGGCCTGGTGAATCTGGTCCTCACCTGGGAATCATTGGTACCTGGTGACTCTGTTCCACACCTGAGCCTCACCTGGACATGATGACTCTGAAACCTCTCTGGGCCTCACCCTGACCTGGTGACTCTGGTCCCCATCTGGATGTCACCTGGACCAGGTGATTCTGGTACCCCTCTAGGCCTCAACCAGATCTGGTGTCTCTGGTCCTCAACTGGGACTCGGCTGGACTTAGTGAATATGCTCCATCTTGGCCTCATTTGGACCTGGTTACTCTGGTCCCTACCTGGGCATCATGGGGACCTGGATCCACTGCATGGCCTGCAGGTAGGCCTCACCTGTACCTGGTGAGTGGGGTTGCCACTTGGGCCTCACGCATACCTGGTGACACAGGCCCCTACGTGGGTCTGACTTGGACCTGGTGTATCTGGTAATTCTGGTCACCACCTGGGAATCACCTGGACCTGGTGAATCTGGTAACTCTGGTCACCACCTGGGAATCACTTGGACCTGGTGAATCTGTGTCCCCACCTGGACTTCACCTGGATCTAGTGACTCTGGTTCCCACCTGGACCTCTCCTGGACCTGGTGACTCTCTTTCCAACATGGACCTCACCTGGATCTGGTGACTCTGGTACTCAGTTTGGCCTCACCTGGACATCGTGTCTCTCGTCCCCACTTTGACTTAACTCAGAAGTGCTGAATCTTGCCCCACCTAGGCCGCACCCAGACCTGGTGACTCTTGTCCCCAGCTATGCCTCAATTCGACCTGGTGAATCTGGTCCTCACGTGGGCTTCACATGGACCTGGGACTCAGCTGGATAGAGTGGCTCTGCTTCCCAAAAGGGGCTCACCTCATACTGGTGACTGTGGTCTTTTTCTATGCCTCACCAGGACCTAGTGATTCTGTTCCCCATCTGGGCCTGTATGGCCCTAGTGACTCTGGTCCTGACCCAGGCATCATTGGGACCTGGATACTCTATTCGACAACGGGGCCTCACTTTGACCACGGACCTCTGGTCCCATTCTGGGCCTCAAACTAAACTGCTTACTCTGGTTCCCCTTCTGGGCCTCACCCTTACCTGGTAAATCTGGTCACCCCTTGGGCTTCACTTGGGCCTGGTGAATCTGGTCCTTAGCTGGTCCGCACATGGATCTGGTGACTGTTCGCCACCTGGGCCTCACATGGACTTGGTGAATCCTGTTGCCACCTGCGCCTCACCGGGACCTTGTGACTCTTTTCCCACCTGGCATCAATGCGACATGGTTACTCTGTTCCCCACCTGGGCCTCACCTGGACATGATAACTTTGCTCCACACTTTGGCCTCAGCTGTTCCTGATGACGCTGGTCCCCCCACCTAGGCCTCAATCTGTACCTGGTGACTGTGGTCCCCACCTGGTTCTCACCTGGACCTGGTGTCTCTCGTTCCCACATGAACCACACCTGGACCTGGTGACTGTGGTGTTCTTGTAGACGCACATTTACCTGGTGACTCTGGTCCCTACTAGGGCCTCACCTGGATCTGGTGACTCTGGCCTGAAGGTTGTCCTCACCTGAACCTGGTGAGTGGGGTTGCCACCCCATACCTGGTGACTCAGTTCCACACGTGGGCCTCGTGGACCTGTTAATCTGGTCGTTACCTGGTCCTCTCCCAGACCCGGGGACTCTGGTCCCCAACTGGGCCTCATCTGAACCTGTGATTCTGGTCCCCAACTGGGCCTCACCCAGTCCTGGTGACTTTGTTCCCCACCTGGATCTGATTGCTGTGGACTCTTTCTTGGCCTCACCTGGAACTGGTGACTCTGATCCTATCTGCGCGTCACCCAGACCTGGTGACTCTGGTCCTGACCTGGGCATCATTGGTACCTGGTGACTCTGTTCCACACCAGAGCCTCACCTGGATATGATGACTCTGCAACCCCTCTGGGCCTCACCCTGACCTGGTGACTCTGGTCCACATCTGGACGTCACCTGGACCAGGTGATTCTGGTACCCCTCTAGGCCTCAACCAGATCTGGTGACTCTGGTTCTCAACTGGGCCTCACCTGGACCTAGTGAATATGCTCCATCTGGATCTCATTGGACCTGATGATTCTGATCCCTACCTGGGCATCATCGGGACATGGTTCCACTGCATGGACTTCAGGTTGGCCTCACCTGGACCTGTTAACTCTGGTCCCTACCTGGGCATCATCTGGACATTGTTCCACTGCATGGCCTGCAGGTTGGCCTCACCTGGACCTGGTAACTCTAGTCCCTACCTGGGCATCATCGGGACATATTTCCTCTGCATGGCCTGCAGGTTGGCCTCCCCTGGACCTGGTGAGTGGGGTTGCCACCTGGGCCTCACTCATACCTGGTGACAAAGGCCCCACGTGGGCCTCACTTGGACCTGGTGAATCTGGTCCTATCCTGGTCCTCACCCGGAAATGGTAACTCTTTTACAACCTGGGAATCACCTGGACCTCGTGAATCTGGTCCCCATCTGGGCCTCACCCAGTCCTGGTGACTTTGCCCCCTGCCTGGACCTGTTTACTGTGGACTCCTACTTGGCCTCACCTGGAACTGCTGACTCTGATCCTTACTGGGCCTCACCCAGATCTGGTGACTCTGGTCCTCACCTGTGGACCATTATGACCTGGATACTCTGTTCCACACCTGAGCCTCACCTGGACATGATGACTCTGGATCCCCTCTGGTCCTCAGCCTGACATGGTGACATGGGCCCCATCTGGATGTCACCAAGACCAGATGAATCTGGTACCCCTCTAGGCCTCAACTTGACCTGGTGACTCTGGTCCTCAACTGGGCCTCACCGGGACCTAGTGAATATGCTCCCCACCTCCGCCTCATCTGGAACTGGCGACTCTGGTTCTACCTGGGAATCATTGGGACATGGTTACTCTATTCCCCACTGGGACTGCCCTGATCCTGGTAACTCTGGTCCTGACTTTGGCCTTTTCTGTACCCGGTGACTCTGGCTCCACCTGGTCCTCACCTGTAACTGGTGATTGTCGTTCCCACATGGACATCATGTGGACCTGGTGGCTGCAGTGTTTCTAGCTTCTCATGTACCTCGTGACTCTGGTCCCCACCAGGGCCTCACCGGGCACTGGTGAGTGTGGTTGCCACCTGCACCTCACCTGGACCTGGTGATTCTGGTCTGCACCTGAGACTACCCTGGATCTGGTGACTGTGGTCTACACCTGGGCTTCACCTGGATTTGGGGACTCCGGTCCCCATCTTGGCCTCACCTGGCCTGTTGACCATGGTACTCAACTGGGCAAAATTGGGACCTGGTGACTGTGTTCCACACCTGGACCTCACCTGGACCAGGCGACTCTGGTCCCCCTCTGGGTCTCACCGTGCCCTAGAAACTGTGAACCCCACTTAGGACTGACTTGGACCTGCTGACCCTGGTTCCCACCTGCGACTGTCGTCGTACTGTTGACTCTGGTACTTTCAAGGGCCTCCCCTGGACCTGGTGATCCTGGTCCCCACCTGGGCCTCACCTGGACGTGGTAACTTTTGTCACCACCGGTTACTCACCTAGACCTGGTTACTGTGTTCCACACCTGAGCCTCAAGTAGACCTGTTGACCATGGTCCCCAAGCAGGCCTCACATGGACCTGTTGCCTCTGATCCCCACCGGAGCCTCTCGTGTACCTGGTAACTCTGGTCCTCACCTGGGCATCATTGGTCCTGGTGACTCTGTTTCACACCTGAGGCTCCCCTGGACATGATGACTCTGGAACCTCTCTATCAACCTGACCTGGTGACTCTGGTCCCCATATGGATGTCACCTGGACCAGGGGATTATGGTACCCCTCTGGGCCTCAACAAGGTCTGGTGACTCTGGTCCTCAAATGGGCCTCACCTGGACCTAGTGAATATGCTCCATCTGGGCCTCATTTGGACCTGGTGACTCTAGTCCCTACCTGGGCATCATCAGGACATGGTTCCACTGCATGACCTGCAGGTTGGCCTCACCTGGACCTGGTAACTCTGGTCCCTACCAGGGCATCATCGGGACATGGTTCCACTGCATGGCCTGTAGGTTGGCCTCACCTGGACCTGGTAACTCTCGTGCCTACCTGAGCATCTTTGGAACCTGGTTCCTCTGCATGGCCTGCAGGTTGGCCTCACCTGGACCTGGTGAGTGGGTTTGTCACCTGGGCTTCACCCTTGCCTATGGACACAGGTCCCCACGTGGGCCTCACTTGGACCTGGTGAATCTGGTCCTTACCTGGTGGTCACCCGGAACTGGTAACTCTGGTCACCACATGGGAATCACCTGGGCCTGGTGAATCTGGTCCCCATCTGGGCCTCACCCAGTCCTGTTGACTTTCTTCCCCACCTGGACCTGATTGCTGTGGACTCCTTCTTGGCTAACCTGGAACTGCTGACTCTGATGCTAACTGGGCCTCACCCAGATCTGGTGACTCTGGTCCTCACCTGTGGACCATTATGACCTCGATACTCGGTTCCACACCTGAGCCTCACCTGGATATGTTTTCTATCGATCCCCTCTGGGCCTCAGCCTGACATGGGGACTCTGGTCCCCATCTGGATGTCACCAGACCAGGTGAATCTGGTACCCCTCTAGGCCTCACCTAGACCTGGTGACTCTGGTCCTCAACTGGGCCTCAACGGGACCTAGTGAACATGCTCCCCACCTGCGCCACAGCTGGGCCTGGTGACTCTGGTTCTACCTTGGCATCATCGGGACATGGTTACTCTATTCCCACTTGGAGTGACCTGATCCTGGTAACTCTGGTCCTGACTTTGGCCTCTTCTGTACCAGGTGACTCTGGCTCCACCTGGGCCTCACCTGTAACTGGTGACTCTGATCCTAAGCATGGCCTCACCTGACCGGGTGACTGTGGTTCCCATCGGGACCTCACCTGGACCTCATGTCTCTGGTCCCACTTGGGCCTCACCAGGACCTGGTGTCTCTGCCACCCACCTGGGTAGCATCAGGATATGGTTACACTGTTCACTAACAGTGACCCAGTCGGACCTATTAACTCTGGTCTTCACCTGGGCCACACCTGGACATGGTGACACTGTTTCCCACGTGGGTCTCACCTGGACATGGTGAGTCGGATCCCCACCTGGTCCTCACCTGTAACTGGTGATTCTCGTTCCCACATGGAGATCATGTGGTCCTGTTGGCCGCAGTGTTTCTAGCATCTTTTTTTAAATTTTTATTTATTTATGATAGTCACAGAGAGAGAGAGAGGCAGAGACACAGGCAGAGGGAGAAGCAGGCTCCATGCACCGGGAGCCCGACGTGGGATTCGATCCCCGGTCTCCAGGATCACGCCCTGGGCCAAAGGCAGGCGCCAAACCGCTGCCCACCCAGGGATCCCATGTGTTTCTAGCTTCTCATGTACCGCGTGACTCTGGTCCCCACCAGTGCCTCACCAGGACATGGTGAGTTTGGTTGCCACCTGCACCACACCTGGACCTGGTGATTCTGGTCTGCACCTGACACTACCCTGGATCTTATGACTGTGGTCCCCACCTGGGCTTCACCTGGATTTCGGGACTCCGGTCCCTATCTGGGCCTCACCTGGCCCAGTTGACCATGGTCCTCAACTGGGCAAAATTGGGACCTGGTGACTGTGTTCCACAACTGGACCTCACCTGGAACAGGTGACTATGCTCCCCTCTGGGTCTCACCGTGCCCTAGTGACTGTGAATCCAACTTTGGCCTGACTTGGACCTGGTGACCCTGGTTGCCACCTGCGCCTGAACTCGAACTGTTGACTCTGGTTCTTTCAAGGGCCTCCCCTGTACCTGGTGATCCTGGTCCCACCTGGGCCTCACCTGGACGTGGTGACCCTTGTAACCACGGGGGACTCACCTGGACCTGCTTACTGTGTTCCACACCTGGGTCTCAAGTGGACCTGTTGATCATGGTCCCCAAGCCGTCCTCACATGGACCTGTTGCCTCTGATCCCCACCGGATCCTCACGTGTACCTGGTAACTCTGGTCCTCACCTGGGCCTCATCTGCACCTAGTGACTCTGGTCCCAACCTGGGCTTCACCTCGATCTGGTGACTCTGGTCCCCACCTGGACTTCACCTGGATCTAGTGACTCTGGTTCCCACCTGGACCTCTCCTGGACCTGGTGACTCTCTTTCCAACATGGACCTCAAGTGGATCTGGTGACTCTGGTTCTCAGTTTGGCCTCACCTGGACATCGTGTCTCTCGTCCCCACTTTGACCTAACTCAGAACTGCTGAATCTTGCCCCACCTAGGCCGCACCCAGACCAGGTGACTCTTGTCCACAGCTATGCCTCAATTCGACTTGATGAATCTGGCTTCACGTGGGCCTCACATCACCTGGGACTCATCTGGATAGACTGGCTCTGGTTCCCACAAGGGGCTCACCCGATACTGGTGCCTGTGGTCTTATTCTATGCCTCACCAGGACCTAGAGGTTCTGTTCCTGATCTGTGCCTGCATGGCCCTAGTGACTCTGGTCCTCACCCAGGCATCATTGGGACCTGGATACTCTATTCCACACCTGGGCCTTACTTTGACCAGGGACCTCTGGTCCAATTCGGGGCCTCAAACTAAACTGGTTACTCTGGTTCCCCTCTGGGCCTCACCCTTACCTGGTGAATCTCGTCACCCCTTGGGCTTCACTTGGGCCTGGTGAATCTGGTCCTTAGCTCGTCCGCACCTGTATCTGGTTGCCACCTGGGCCTCACCTGGACTTGGTGAATCCTGTTGCCACCTGCGCCTCATCTGAACCTTGTGACTGTGGTCCCACCTGGACCTCACCTGGATCTGGTGGCTCTGGTTCCCATATGGGACTCTCCTGGACCTGGTTCCTGTGGTCTCCATCTGGCCTCACCTGGAACACAATGACTCTGATCCATATTTGGGACTTTCCTGGACCTGTTGACTCTGGTCCTTACCTGGGCATCATTGGGACTTGGATACTCTCATATACCTGGGCCTCACCTGGACCTGGTGACTGTGGTCTCACCTGGGCCTCACCTGGATGAGGTGACTGGTTCCCACAGGGACCTCACCGGGACCTGGTGACTCAGGTCTTCATATGGACATCATGGGACCTGGTTTCTCAATTCCACATTGGGGCCTCACCTGGAGCTAGTGTTTCTCGTCCCCCTCTGGGCCTCACCCTGACGTGGTGACTCTGGTCCCCGTCTGGGCCTCACCCGGACCTGGGGACACTGGTCCTCACCTGGGCCTCAACAGGACCTGGTGAATCTACTCCTCACTTAGGCCTCGTCTGGACCTTGTGACTCTTTTCCCACCTGGCATCAATGGAACATGGTTACTCTGTTCCCCACCTGGGCCTCACCTGGACATGATAACTTTGCTCCGCACTTTGGCCTCAACTGGTCCTGATGACTCTGGTCCCCCCCCTAGGCCTCAATCTGGACTTGGTGACTGTGTTCCCCACCTGGGTCTCAACTGGACCTGGTGACTCTCGTTCCCACATGAACCACACCTGGCCCTAGTGACTGTGGTGTTCTTGTAGACTCACATTTATTTGGTGACTCCGGTCCCCACTAGGGCCTCACCTGGATCTGGTGACTCTGGACTGCTGGTTGGCCTCACCTGGACCTGGTGAGTAGGGTTTGCCACCAGGGTCTCACCCATACCTGGTTACTCAGGTCCCAACGTGGGACTCTTGGACCTGGTGAATCTGGACCTTACCTGGTCCTTTCCCAGACCGGGGGACTCTGGTCACAACCTGGACCTCACCTGGACCTGGTGAATCTGGTCCCTATCTGGGCCTCACCCAATCCTGGTGACTTTGTTCCTCACCTGGACCTGATTGCTGTGGAATCTTTCTTGGCCTCACCTGGAGCTGGTGACTCTGATTCTATCTGCGCGTCACCCAGACCTGGTGACTCTGTCCTCACCTGGGTATCATTGGTACCTGGTGACTCTGTTCCACACCTGAGCCTCACCTGGACATGATGACTCTGGAACCTCTCTGGGCCTCACCCTGACCTGGAGACTCTGGTCCCCATCTGGATGTCACCTTGACCAGGTGATTCTGGTACCCCTCTAGTCCTCAACCAGATCTGGTGACTCTGGTCCTCAACTGGGCCTCACCTGGACCTAGTGAATACGCTCTCTCTGGGCCTCATTTGGACCTGGTGACTCTGCTCACTACCTGGGCATCATTGGGACATGGTTCCACAGCATGGCCTGCAGGTTGGCCTCACCTGGACCTGGTACGTCTTGTCCCTACGTGGGCATCATCGGTACATGGTTCCACTGCATGGCCTGCACTTTGGCCTCACCTGGACCTGGTGAGTGGGTTTTCCACCTGGGCCTCACCCATACATGGAGACACAAGTCCCCAAGTGGGCCTAACTTGAACCTGGTGAATCTGGTCCTTACCTGGTCTTCACTTGGAACTGGTAACTCTGGTCACCACCTGGAAATCACCTGGACCTGGTGAATCTGGTCCCCATCTGGGCCTCACCTAGTCTTGGAGACTTTGTTCCCAACCTGGACCTGATTGCTGTGGACTCCTTCTTGTTCTCACCTGGAACTGCTGACTCTGATCCTAACTGGACCTCACCCAGATCTGTTGATTCTTGTCCTCACCTGTGGACCAATACGACCTGGATACTTTGTTCCACACCTGAGCCTCACCTGGACATGATGACTCTGGATCCCCTCTGGGCCTCACCCTGACCTGGTGACTCTGGTCCCCATCTGGATGTCACCTAGACCAGGTGAATCTGGTACCCCTCTAGGCCTCAACTAGACTGGGGGAATCTGGTCCTCAACTGGGCCTCACCGGGACCTAGTGAATATACTCCCCACCTGCGCCTCATCTGTACTTGGTGACTCGGGTTCTACCTGGGCATCATCGGGACATGGTTACTCTATTCCCCACTGTGTCTGTCCTGATCCTGGTAACTCTGGTCCTGACTTTTGCGTCTTCTCTACTTGGTAACTCTGGCTCCACCTGGGCCTCACCTGTAACTGGTGACTCTGATCCTAAGCATGGCCTCACCTGACCTGGTGTCTGTGGTTCCCATCGGGACCTCACCTGGACCTCATGTCTCTGGTCCCACCTGGGCCTCACCAGGACCTGGTGTCTCTGGTACCCACCTGGGTAGCATCAGGATATGGTTACACTCTTCATTAACGTGACCCACCCGGACCTATTAACTCTGGTCTTCACCTGGGCCACACCTGGACATGGTGGCACTGGTTCCCTCTTGGGTCTCACGTGGACATGTGATTCAGATCCCTGCCTGATCCTCACCTGTAACTGGTGATTCTCGTTCCCACATGGACATCATGTGGATCTGGTGGCTGCAGTGTTTCTAGCTTCTCATGTACCTCGTGATTCTGGTCCCCACCAGGGCCTCACCGGGACCTGTTGAGTGTGGTTGCCACCTGCACATCACCTGGACCTGGTGATTCTGGTCTCCCCCTGAGACTACCCTGGATCTGGTGACTGTGGTCCCCACCTGGGCTTCACCTGGATTTTGGGCTCTCGTTCCCATCTGAGCCTCACCTGACCCTGTTGACCATGGTCCTCAACTGGGCAAAATTGGGACGCGGTGACTGTGTTCCACAACTGGACCTCACCTGGACCAGGTGACTCTGGTCCCCCTCTGGGTGTCACCGTGCCCTAGTGACTGTGAACCCCACTTTGACCTGACTTGGACCTACTGACCATGGTTGCCACCTGCGCCTGACCTCGAACTTTTGACTCTGGTTCTTTCAAGGGCCTCCCCTGGACGTGGTGATCCTGGTGCCCACATGGGCCTGACCTGGACATGGTGACTCTTGTCACCACCGGGAACTCACCTGGACCTGCTTACGGTGTTCCACAGCTGGGCCTCAAGTAGACCTGTTGACCATGGTCCCCAAGCCAGCCTCACATGGACATGTTGCCTCTGATCCCCACCGGTGCCTCACGTGTACCTGGTAACTCTGGTCCTCATCTGGGTCTCATCTGGACCTAGCGACTCTGGTCCCTACCTGGGCTTCACCTGGATCTGGTGACTCTGGTCCCCACCTGGACTTCACCTGGATCTGGGGACTCTGGTCCACACCTGGACCTGACCCGCATCTGGTGACTCTGGTCCTCAGTTTGGCCTCACCTGGATCTGGCATCTCTCGTCCCCACTTTGACCTAACTCAGAACTGCTGAAACTTGCCCCACCTCGGCCGCACCAAGACTTGGTGACTCTTGTCCCCAGCTATGCCTCAATTCGACCTGATGAATCTGGTCCTCACGTGGGCCTCACATGGACCTGGGACTCAGCTGGATAGAGTGGCTCTGGTTCCCACAAGGGGCTCACCTGATATAGCTGACTGTGGTCTTATTCTATGCCTCACCTGGTCCTAGCGATTCTGTTCCCATCTGGGCCTGCATGGCCCTAGTGACTCTGGTCCTCACCCAGGAATCATTAGAACCTGGATACTCTATTCCACACCTGTGCCTCACATTGACCATGGACCTCTCGTCCCATTCTGGGACTCAAACTAAACTAGTTACTGGTTCCCCTTTTGGCCTCACCCTTACCTGGTAACTCTGGTCACCCTTTGGGCTTCACTTCACCAGATGAACCACACCTGGACCTGGTGACTGTGGTGTTCTTGTATACTCACATGTACCTGGTGACTCCAGTCCCCACTAGGGCCTCACCTGGATCTGGTGACTCTGGCCCGCCGGTTGGCCTCACCTAGACCTGGTGAGTGGGGTTGCCACCTAGGCCTCACACATAGCTGGTGACTCAGGTCCCCACGTGAGCCTCTTGGACCTGGTGAATCTGGTCCTTACCTGGTCCTTTCCGAGACCCGGGGACTCTATCCCCACCTGGGCCTCACCTGGACCTGGTGATCTGGTCCCCATCTGGGTCTCACCCTGGTCTGGTGACTTTGTTCCCCACCTGGACCTGATTGCTTTGAACTCTTTCTTGGCCTCACCTGCAACTGGTGACTCTGAACCTATCTGCGCCTCACCCAGATCTGGTGACTCTGGTCCTCACCTGGGCATCATTGGTACCTGGTGACTCTCTTCCACACCAGAGCCTCACCTGGACCCGAAGACTCTGGAACCACTCTGGGCCTCCCCCTGACCTGGTGACTCTCGTCCCCATCTGGATATCACCTGGACCAGGTGATTCTGGTACCCTTCTAAGACTCAAGTAGATATGGTGAAACTGGTCCTCAACTGGGCCTCACCTGGACCTAGTGAATATGCTCCATCTGGGCCTTATATGGACCTGGTGACTCTGGTCCCTACCTGGGCATCATCGGGATATGGTTACACTGCATCGCATGCAGATTGGCCTCAACTGGACCTGGTAAATCTGGTCCCTATCTGAGCATCACCGGGACATGGTTCCTCTGCATGGCCTGCAGGTTGGCCTCACCTGGACCTGGTGAGTGGGGTTGCCACCTGGGCCTCCCCCATACCTTGTGACACAGGGCCCCACGTGGGCCTCCCTTTGACCTGGTGAATCTGGTCCTTACCTGGTCCTCACTCGGAACTAGTAAGTCTGGTCACAACATGGGAATCATCTGGACCTGGTGAATCTGGTCCCCATTGGGCCTCACTCAGTCCTGATGACTTTGTTCCCCACCTGGACCTGATTGCTGTGGACTCCTTTTGGGCCTCACCTGGAACGGGTGACTCTGATCCTAACTGGGCCTCACCCAGATCTGGTGACTCTGGTCCTCACCTGTGGATCATTATGACCTGGATACTCTGTTCCACACCTGAGACTCACCTGGACATGATGATGCTGGATCCCCTCTGGGCCTCAGCCTGACATGGTGACTCTGGTCCCCATCTGGATATCACCAGAATCGGGTGACTCTGTTCCCCCTCTGGGACTCACCCGGTGCTGGGACACTGGTCCTCACCTGGGCACAACTGGACCTGGTGAATCTACTCCTCACTTAGGTCTCGTCTGGACTTTGTGATTCTTTTCCCACCTGGCATCAATGGGACATGGTTACTCTGTGTCCACTGGGCCTCACCTGGAGATGATAACTTTGCTTCACACTTTGGCCTCAACTGGTCCTGATGACTCTGATCCCCCCACCTAGGCCTCAAACTGAACCTGGTGACTGTGGTCCCCACCTGGGTCACACCTGGACTTGGTGACTGTGGTCCCCACCTGGGTCTCACCTAGACCTGGTGGTCTCGTTCCTACATGAACCACGCCTGGACCTGGTGACTCTGGCGTTCTTGTAGACTCACTTTTACCTGGTGAATCTGGTCCCCACTAGGGACTCACGTGGATCTGGTGACTCTGGCCTGCAGGTTGGTCTCACCAGGACCTGGTGAGTGGGGTTGCCACCTGGGCCTCACCCATACCTGGTGACTCAAGTCCCTACGTGGGCCTCTTGGACCTGGTGAATCTTGTCCTTTCCCGGTCCTCTCCTAGACCTGGGGACTCTTGTCACCACCTGGGCCTCACCTGGACCTGGTGAATCTGGTCTCCATCTGGGCCTCACCCAGTCCTGGTGACTTTGTTCCCCACCTGGACCTGATTGCTGTGCCCTTTCTTGGCCTCACCCGGACTGGTGAGTCTGATCCTATCTGTGCGTCACCCAGACCGGGTGACTCTTGTCCTCACCTGGGCATCATTGGTACCAGGTGACTCTGTACCACATCTGAGCCTCACCTGGAAATGTTGACTCTGGAACCGCTCTGAGCCTCACCCTGACCTAGTGACTCTGGTCCCCATCTGGATGTCACATGGACAAGGTGATTCTGGTACTCCCTAGGACTCAAACAGATTTGGTGACTCTGGTCTTCAAAGGGGACCCACCTGTACCTAGTGAATATGCTCCATCTGGGCCTCATTTGGACCTGGTGACTCTGGTCCATACCTGGGCATCATCGGGATATGGTTCCACTGCATGGCCTGCAGGTTGGCCTCACCTGGACCTGGTAAGTCTGGTCTCTACCTGGGCATCATCTGGATATGTTTCCACTGCATGGCATGCAGGTTGGCCTCACCTGGACCTGGTGAGTGGGGTTGCCACCTGGGCCTCACCCACACCTGGTGATTCAGGTCCTCACGTTGGTCTATTGGACCTGGGGAATCTGGGCCTTACCTGGTCCTCTCCCAGACCCGGAGACTCTGGTCACCACCTGGGCCTCACCAGGAACTGGTGAATCTAGTCCCCATCTGGGCCTCCCCAGTCCTGGTGACTTTGTTCCCACATGGACCTGATTGCTGTGGACGCTTTCTTGGCCTCACCTGGAACTGGTGACTCTTATCCTATTGTGCATCTCCCAGATCTGGTGACTCTGGTCCTCACCTGGGCATCATTGATACCTGGTTACTCTGTTCCACACCTGAGCCTCACCGGGATATGATGACTCTGGAACCTCTCTGGGACTCACTCTGACCTGGTGACTCTGGTCCCCATCTGGATGTCACCTGGACCAGGTGATTCTGGTACCCCTCTAGGGCTCAAGTTGATCTGGTGACTCTGGTCCTCAACTGGGCCTCACCTGGACCTAGTGAATATACCCCATCTGGGCCTCATTTGGACCTGGTGACTCTAGTCCGTACCTGGGCATCATCGGGATATGGTATAACGGCATGGCCTGCAGGTTGGCCTCACCTGGACCTGGTGAGTGGGGTTTTCCTCAACTGGGCAAAATTGGGACCCGGTGACTGTGTTCCACAAGTGGCCTCACCTGGACCAAGTGACTCTGGTCCCCCTCTGGGTGTCACCATGTCCTAGTGACTGTGAACCCCACTTTGGCCTGACTTGGACCTGCTGACCCTGGTTGCCACCTGCGCCTGACCTCGAACTGTTGACTCTGGTTCTTTCAAGGGCCTCCCCTGTACCTGGTGATCCTGGTCCCCACCTGGGCCTCACCTGGACGTGGTGAGTCTTGTCACCACCGGGGCCTCACCGAGACGTGCTTACTGTGTTCCACACCTGGGCCTCAAGTAGACCTGTTGACCATGGTCCCCAAGCCAGCCTCACATGGACATGTTGCCTCTGATCCCCACCGGGGCCTCACGTGTACCTGGTAACTCTGGTCCTCACCTGGGCCTCATCTGGACCTAGTGACTCTGGTTCCCACCTGGACTTCACCTGGATCTGGTGACTCTGGTCCACCCCAGGACGTCTCCTGGACCTGGTGACTCCTTTCCAACATGGACCTCATGTGGATCTGGTGACTCTGGTCCTCAGTTTGGCCTCACCTGGACTTGGTGTCTCTCGTCCCCACTTTGACCTAACTCAGAACTGCTGAATCTTGCCCCACCTAGGCCGCACCCAGACCTGGTGACTCATGTCCCCAGCTATGCCTCAATTCGACCTGATGAATCTGGTCCTCACGTGTGCCTCACATGTACCTGGGACTCAGCTGGATAGAGTGGCTCTGGTTCCCACAAGGGTCACACCTGATACTGGTGACTGTGGTCTTATTCTATGCCTCACCAGGACGTAGTGATTCTGTTCCCCATCTGGGCCTGCATGGCCCTAGTGCCTCTGGTCCTCACCCAGGCATCATTGGGTGATGGACCCAATGATCCTCACCATGGATACTCTATTCCACACCTGTGCCTCACTTTGACCAGGGACTTCTGGTCCCATTCTGGGCCTCAAACTAAACTGGTTACTCTGGTTCCACTCTGGGCCTCACCCTTACCTGGTGACTCTGGTCACCCCTTCGGCTTCACTAGGGTCTGGTGAATCTGGTCCTTAGCTGGTCCGCACCTGGATCTGGTGACTGGTCGCCACCTGGGCCTCACCTGGACTTGGTGAATCCTGTTGCCCCCTGTGCCTCACCTGGACCTTGTGACTGTGGTCCCACCTGGACCTCACCTGGATCTGGTGGCTCTGGTTCCCATATGGGGCTCTCCTGGACCTGGTTCCTGAGGTCTCCATCTGGCCTCACTTGGAACACAATGACGCTGAACAATATTTCGGCCTCTCTTGTACATGTTGACTCTGGTCCTTACTTGGGCATCACTGGGAGCTGGATACTCTGTTATATACCTGGGCCTCACCTGGACCGGTGACTGTGGTCCCACCTGAGCCTCACCTGGACGAGGTGACTGGTTCCCACAGGGAGCTCACCTGGACCTGGTGACTCAGGTCCTCATATGGGCATCATGGGACCTGGTTTCTCACTTCCACATCGGGGCCTCACATGGACCTAGTGATTCTCGTCCCCCTCTGGGCCTCACCCTGATGTGATGAATCTGGTCCCCATCTATGCCTCACCCAGTTGGTGACTTTGTTCACCACCTGGACCTGATTGCTGTGGACTCTTTCTTGGCCTCACATGGAACTGGTGACTCTGAACCTATCTGCGCGTCACCCAGATCTGGTGACTCTGGCCCTCACCTGGGCATCATTGGTACCTGGTGACTCTGTTCCTCACCTGAGCCTCACCTGGACATGATGACTCTGGAACCTCTCTGGGCCTCTCCCTGACCTGGTGACTCTAGTCCCTACCTGGGCATCATCGGGACATGGTTCCACTGCATTGCCTGCAGGTTGGCCTCACCTGGATGTGGTAACTCTCGTCCTTACCTGGGTATCATCGGGACATGGTTCCTCTGCATGGCCTGCAGGTTGGCCTCAACTGGACCTGGGGTGCCTTGCCACCTGGCCTCACCAATACCTGGTGACTCAGGTCCCCACGTGGGCCTCATTTGGACCTGGTGAATCTGGTCCTTACCTGGTCGTCACCCGGAACTGGTATGTCTGGTCACCACCTGGGAATAACCTGGGCCTGGTGAATCTGGTCCCAATCTGGGCCTCACCCTGTCCTGGTGACTTTGTTCCCCACCTGGACCTGATTGCTGTGGACTCCTTCTTGGCCTCACCTGGAACTGGTGACTCTGATCCTAACTGGGCTTCCCTCAGATCTGGTGACTCTGTTCCTCACCTGTGGACCATTATGATCTGGATACTCTGTTCCACACCTGAGCCTCACCTGGACATGATTACTCTGGATCCCCTCTGGACCTCACCCTGACATGGTGACTCTAGTCCCCATGTGGATGTCACCTAGACCAGGTGAAATGGTACCCCTCTAGGCCTCAACTAGACCTGCTGACTGTGGTCGTCAACTGGGCCTCACCGGGACCTAGTGGATATGCTCCCCTCTTGCGCCTCATCTGGACCACCTGGGCATCATTGGGACCTGGATACTCTCTTATATACCTGGGCCTCACCTGGTCCTGATGACTGTGGTCCCACCTGGGCCTCACCTGTACCTGGTGAATCTGGTCCCCATCTGGGCCTCACCCAGTCCTTGTGACTTTGTTCCCCACCTGGGCTTGATTGCTGTGGTCCCATTCTTGGCCTCACCTGGAACTGGTGACTCTGATCCTATATGTGCGTCTACCAGATCTGGTGACTCTGGTCCTCACCTGGGAGTTATTGGTACCTGGAGACGCTGTTCCACACCTGAGCCTCATCTGGAACTGATGACTCTGGAACCTTTCTGGGTCTCACCCTGACCTGGTGACTCTGGTCCCCATCTGGATGTCACCTGGACCAGGTGATACTGGTACTCCTCTAGGCCTCAACCCGATCTGGTGACTCTGGTCCTCAACTGGTCCTCAAGTGGACCTAGTGAATATGCTCCATCTGGGCCTCATTTGGACCTGGTAACTCTGGTCACTACCTCGGCATCATCGGGTCATGGTTCCACTGCATGACCTACAGGTTGCACTCACCTAGAGCTGCTTACTGTGTTCCACACCTGGGACTCAAGTAGATCTGTTGACCATGGTCCCCAAGCCGGCCTCACATGGACCTGTTGCCTCTGAACCCCACCGGGGCCTCACGTGTACCTGGTAACTCTAGTCCTCACCTGGGCCTCATCTGGACCTAGTGACTCTGGTCCCCACCTGGACTTCACCTGGATCTCGTGACTCTGGTCCCCACCTGGACTTCAACTGGATCTGATGACACTGGTCCCCACCTGGACCTCACCTGGACCTGGTGACTCTGGTCCTCGGTTTGGCCTCACCTGGACCTGTTGACTCTTTTCCCCACTTTGACCTAACTCAGAACTGCTGAATCTTGCCCCACCTAGGCCGCACCCAGACCTGGTGACTCTTGTCCCCAGCTATGCCTCAATTCGACCTGATGAATCTGGTCCTCACGTGGGTCTCACATGGACCTGGGACTCAGCTGGATAGAGTGGCTCTGGTTCCCACAGGGGCTCACCTGATACTGCTGAATGTGGTCTTATTCTATGCCTCACCAAGACCTGGTGATTCTGTTCCCCATCTAGGCCTGCATGGCCCTATTAACTCTGTTCCTCACCCAGGCATCATTGGGACCTGGATACTCTATTCCACACCTGGGCCTCACTCTGACCAGGGACCTCTGGTCCAATTCGGGGCCTCAAACTAAACTGGTTACTCTGGTTACCCATTTGGGCCTCACCCTTACCTGGTGACTCTGGTCACCCCTTTGACTTCCCTTGGGCCTGGTGAATCTGGACCTTAGCTGGTCCGCACCTGGATGTGGTGACTGGTCGCCACCTGGGCCTCCCCTGGACTTGATGAATCCTGTTGCCATTTGCGCCTCACCGGGACCTTGTGACTGTGTTCCCACCTGGACCTCACATGGATCTGGTGGCTCTGGTTCCCATATTGGTCGCTCCTGGACCTGGTTCCTGTGGTCTCCATCTGGCCTCACCTGGAAAACAATGATTCTGATCCATATTTGGGCATATCCTGGATCTGTTGTCTCTGGTCCTTACCTGGCCTCATTGGGACCTGGATACTCACTTATATACCTGGGCCTCACCTGGACCTGGTGAATGTGGTCCCACCTGGGCCTCACTTGGACGAGGTGCCTGGTTCCCACAGGGACCTCACCTTGACCTGGTGACTCAGGTCCTCATATGGGCATCATGGGACCTGGTTTCTCAGTTCCACATCGGGGCCTCACCTGGACCTAGTGATACTCGTCCCCCTCTAGGCCTCAAGCTGACGTGGTGACTCTGGTCTCCAGCTGGATATCACCAGAACCGGGTGACTCTGGTCCCCCTCTGGGACTCACCCGGAGCTGGGGACACTGTTCCTCAACTGGGCCTCAACAGAACCTGGTGAATCTACTCCTCACTTAGGCCTCGTCTGGACCTTGTGACTCTTTTCCGACCTGGCATCAATGGGACATGGTTACTCTGTTCCCCACCGGGGCCTCACCTGGACATGATAACTTTGCTCCGCACTTTGGCCTCAACTGGTCCTGATGACTCTGGTCCCCCACCGAGTCCTCAATCTGGACCTGTTGACTTTGGTCCCCCCCTGGGTCTCACCTGGACCTGGTGACTCTTGTTCCCACATGAACCACATGTGGACCTGGTGACTGTGGTGTTCTTGTAGACTCACATTTACCTGGTGACTCCAGTCCCCATTAGGGCCTCACCTGCAACTCGTAACTCTGGTCCATACCTGGGCATTATCGGGACACGGTTCCTCTGCATGGCCGGAAGGTTGGCCTCCCCTGGACCTGGTGAGTGGGGTTGCCATCTGGGCCTCACCCATACCGGTGACACAGGTCCCCACGTGGGCCTCACTTGGACCTGGTGAATCTGGACCTTACCTGGTCCTCACCCGGAAATGGTAAATCTGGTCACCACCTGGGAATCACCTGGACCTGGTGAATCTGGTCCCCATCTGGGCCTCACCCAGTCCTGGTGACTTTGTTCCCCATCGGGATCTGATTGCTGTGGACTCCTTCTTGGCCTCACCTGGTACTGGTGAGTCTGATGCTATGTGGGCCTCACCCAGATCTGGTGACTCTGGTCTTCACCTGTGGACCATTATGACCTGGTTACTCTGTTCCACACCTGACCCTCACCTGGACATGACGACTCTGGATCCCCTCTGGGCCTCATCCTGACAAGGTGACTCTGTTCCCCATCTGGATGTCACCCAGACCAGGTGAATCTGGTACCCCTGTAGGCCTCAACTAGACCTGGGCATTTTGGTCCTCAACTGGGCCTCACCGGGACCTAGTGAATATGCTCCCCACCTGCGCCTCATCTGGACCTGGTGACTCTGGTTCTACCTGGGCATCATCGGGACATGGTTACTCTATTCCCCACTGGGTCTGACCTGATCCTGGTAACTCTGGTCCTGACTTTGGCCTCTTCTGTCCCAAGTGACTCTGGCTCCACCTGGTCCTCGCCTCTAGCTGGTGACTCTGATCCTAAGCATGGCCTCACCAGACCTGGTGACTGTGGTTCCCAATGGAACCTCACCTGGACCTCATGTCTCTGGTCCCTCCTGACACGCACCAGGACCTGGTGTCTCTGGTACCCACCAGGGTAGCATCAGGATATGGTTACACTGTTCACTAACAGTGACCCAGGCGGAACTATTAACTCTGGTCTTCACCTGGGCCACACCTGGACAGGGTGTCACTGGTTCCCACCAGGGTCTCACCTGGATATGGTGTGTCGGATCCCCACCTGGTCCTAACCTGTAACTGGTGATTCTCGTTCCCACATGGACATCATGTGGACCTGGTGGCTGCAGTGTTTCTAGCTTCTCATGTACCTCGTGACTCTGGTCCCCACCAGGGACTCACCGGGACCTGGTGAGTGTGGTTGCCACCTGCACCTCACCTGGACCTGGTGATTCTGGTCTGCACCTGAGACTACCCTGGATCTGGTGACTCTGGTCCCCACCTGGGCTTCACCTGTTTTTGGGGACTCCGGTCCCCATCTGTGTCTCACATGGCCCTTTTGACCATGGTCCTCAACTGGGCAAAATTGGGACCTGGTGACTGTGTTCCACAACTGGACCTCATCTCGACCAGGTCACTCTGGTCCCCCTCTGGGTGTCACCGTGCCCTAGAGACTGTGAACCCCACTTTGGCCTGAGTTGGACCTGCGGACCCTGGTTGACACCTACGCCAGACCTCGAACTGTTGACTCTGATTCTTTCAAGGGCCTCCCTTGTACCTGGTGATCCTTGTCCCCACCTGCTCCTCAACTGGACGTGGTGACACTTGTCCCAACCGGGGACTCACCTGGACCTGCTTAGTGTGTTCCACACCTGGGCCTCAAGTAGACATGTTGACCATGGTCCCCAAACCGGTCTCACATGGACCTGTTGCCTCTGATCCCCACCGGGGCCTCACGTGTACCTTGTAACTCTGATCCTCACCTGGGCGTCATCTGGACCTACTGACTCTGGTCCCCACCTGGGCTTCACCTGGATCTGGTGACTCTGGTCCCCACCTGGACTTCACCTGGATCTGGTGACTCTGATCCTCAATTTGGCCTCACCTGGACCCGGTGTCTCTCGTCCCCACTTTGACCTAACTCAGAACTGCTGAATATTGCCCCACCTAGGCCGCACCCAGACCTGGTGACTCTTGTCCCCAGCTATGCCACAATTCGAATTGATGAATCTGCTCCTCACGTGGGCCTCACATGGACCTGGGGCTCAGCTGGATTGAGTGGCTCTGGACCCACAAGGGGCTCACATGATACTGGTGACTGTGGTCTTATACTATGCCTCACCAGGACCTAGAGGTTCTGTTCCCCATCTGGGCCTCAATGGCCCTAGTGACTCTGGTCCTCACACAGGCATCTTTGGGACCTGGATACTCTATTCCACACCTGGGCCTCACTCTGACCAGGGACCTCTGGTCCCATTCTGGGCCTCAAACTAAACTGGTTACTCTGGTTCCCCCTCTGGGCCTCACCCTTACCTGGTGACTCTGGTCACCCCTTGGGCTTCACTTGGGCCTGGTGAATCTGGTCCTTAGCTGGTCCGCACCTGGATCTGGTCGCCAGCTGGGCCTCACCTGGACTTGGTGAATCCTGTTGCCACCTGCGCCTCACCTGGACATTGTGAGTGTGGTCCCACCTGGACCTCACCTGGATCTGGCGGCTCTGGTTCCCATATGGGGCTCTCCTGGACCTGGTTCCTGTGGTTTCCATCTGGCCTCACCTGGAACACAATGACTCTGATCCATATTTGGGCCTCTCCAGGACCTGTTGACTCTGTTCCTTACATGGGCATCACTGGGACCTGGATACTCTCTTATATACCTGGGCCTCACCTGGACCTGGTGACTGTGGTCCCACCTGGGCCTCACCTGGATGAGGTGACTGGTTCCCACAGGGACCTCAACTGGACCTGGTGACTCAGGTCCTCATATGTGCATCATGGGAACTGGTTTCTCAGTTCCACATAGGGGCCTCACCTGGACCTAGTGATTCTCGTCCCCCTCAGGGCCTCATCCTGACGTGGTGACTCTGGTCTCCACCTGGATATCACCAGGAACGCGTGACTCAGGTCACCCTCTGGGACTCACCCGGAGCTGGGGACACTGGCCCTCAACTGGGCCTCCACAGGACCTGGTGAATCTACTCCTCACTTAGGCCTCGTCTGGACCTCGTGACTCTTTTCCCACCTGGCATCAATGGGACATGGTTACTCTGTTCCCCACCTGGGCCTCACCAGGACATGATAACTTTGCTCCACAGTTTGACCTCAACTGGTCCTGATGACTCAGGTCCCCCCACCTAGGCCTCAATCTAGACCTGGTGACTGTGGTCCCCAGCTGGGTCTCACCTGGACCTGGTGACTCTCGTTCCCACATGAACCACACCTGGACCTGGTGACTGTGGTGTTCTGGTAGACTCAAATTTACCCGGTGACTCCGGTCCCCACTAGGGTCTCACGTGGATCTGGTGACTCTGGCCTGCAGGTTGGCCTCACCGGGACCTGGTGAGTGGAGTTGCCACCTGGGCCTCACACATACCTGGTGACTCAGGTCCCCACGTGGGCCTCCTGGACCTGGTGAATCTGGTCCTTACCTAGTCCTCTCTCAGACCCGGGGACTCTTTTCACCACCTGGGCCTCACCTGGACCTGGTCAATCTGGTCCCATCTGGGCCTCAAGCAGTCCTGGTGACTTTGTTCCCCACCTGGACCTGATTGCTGTGGACTCTTTCTTGGCCTCACCTGGAACTGGTGACTCTGATCCTATCTGCGCGTCACCCAGACCTGGTGACTCTGGTCCTCACCTGGGCATCATTGGTACCTGGTGACTGTTCCACACATGAGCCTCATCTGGACATGATGACTCTGGAACCACTCTGGGCCTCACCCTGACCTGGTGACTCTGGTCCCCATCTGGATGTCACCTGGACCATGTGATTCTGATACCCCTCTAGGCCTCCCCCAGATCTGGTGACTCTGGCCCTCAACTGGACCTCACCTGGACCTAGTGAATATTCTCCATCTGGGCCTCATTTGGACCTGGTGACTCTGGTCCCTACCTGGGCATCATCCGGATATGGTTCTACTGCATGGCCTGCAGGTTGGCCTTAACTGGACCTGGTGAGTGGGGTTGCCACATGGGCCTCACCCATACCTGGTGACACAGGTCCCGACGTGGGCCTCACTTGGACCTGGTGAATCTGGTCCTTACCTGGTCCTCACCTGCAACTAGTAACTCTGGTCACCACTTGGGAATCACCTGGACCTGGTGAATCTTGTCCCCATTGGGCCTCACTCATTCCTGGTTAATTTGTTCCCCACCTGGACCTGATTGCTGTGGACTCCTTCTTGGCCTCATTGGAACTGCTGACTCTGATGCTAACTGGGCCTTACCCAGATCTGGTGACTCTGGTCCTCACCTGTGGACCATTATGACCTGGATACTCTGTTCCACACCTGAGCCTCACCTGGACCTGATGACTCTGGATCCCCTCTGGGCCTCAGCCTGACATGGTGACACTGGTCCCCATCTGGATGTCACCTAGACCAGGTGAATCTGGTACCCCTCTAGGCCTCAACTAGACCTGGTGACTCTGGTCAACAACTGGGCCTCACCGGGACCTCGTGAATATGCTCCCCACCTGCGCCTCATCTGCACCTGGTGGCTCTGGTTCTACCTGGGCATCATCGGGAGATGGTTACTCTATTCCCCACTGGGACTGTCCTGATCCTGGTAACTCTGGTCCTAACTTTGGCCTCTCCTGTACCAGGTGACTCTGGCTCCACGTGGGCCTCACCTGTAAATGGTGACTCTGATGTTAAGCATAGCCTCACCTGACCTGGTGACTGTGGTTCCCATTGGGACCTCACCTGGACCTCATGTCTCTGGACCCACCTGGGCCTCACCAGGACCTGTTGTCTCTGGTACCCACCTGGGTAGAATCAGAATATGGTTACACTGTTCACTAACAGTGACCCAGCCGGACCTATTAACTCCGGTCTTCACCTGGGTCACACCTGGACATGGTGACACTGGTTCCCACCTGGGTCTCACATGGACATGGTGAATCGGATCCCCACCTGGTCCTCACGTGTAACTGGTGATTCTCGTTCCCACGTGGACATCATGTGGACCTGGTGGCTGCAGTGTTTCTACTCCTCATGTACCTCGTGACTCTGGTCCGCACCAGGGCCTCACCGGGACCCGGTGAGTGTGGTTGCCACCTGCACCTCACCTGGTCCTGGGATTCTCGTCTGTACCTGAGACTACCCTGGATGTGGTGACTGTGTACCCACCTGGGCTTCACCTGGATTTGGGGACTCCGGTCCCCTCTGGGCCTCACCTGGCCCTGTTGACCATGGCACAGAACTGGGCAAAATTGGTACCCGATGACTGTGTTCCACAACTGGACCTCACCTGTACCAGGTGACTCTAATCCCCCTCTGGGTCTCCCCGTGCCCTAGTGACTGTGAACCCCACTTTGGCCTGAGTTGGACCTGCTGACCCTGGTTGCCACCTGCGCCTGACCTCGAAATGTTGATTCTGGTTCTTTCAAGGGCCTCCCCTGTACCTGGTGATCCTGGTCCCCACCTGGGCCTCAACTGGACGTGGTGATCCTTGTCACCACCGGGGACTCACCTGGACCTGCATACTATGTTCCACACCTGGGCCTCAAGTAGATGTGTTGACCATGGTCCCCAAGCCGGCCTCACATGTACCTGTTGCCTCTGATCACCACCGGGGCCTCACGTGTACCTGGTAACTCTGGTCCTCACCTGGGCCAATTTGGATATGGTGACTCTGGTCCAAACCTAGACTTCACACGGATCTGGTGACTCTGGTCCCCCCTGGACCTCTCCTGGACCTGGTGACTCTCTTTCCAACATGGACCTCAACTGGATATGGTGGCTCTGGTCCTCAGTTTGGCCTCACCGGGACCTGGCGTCTCTCGTCTCCACAATGACCAAACTCAGAACTGCTGAATCTTGCCCCACCTAGTCCGCACCCAGTCCTGGTGACTCTTGTCCCCAGCTATGCCTTATTTCGACCTGATGAATATGTTACTCACGTGGGCCTCCCATGGACCTGGGACTCAGCTGGATAGAGTGGCTCTGGTTTTCAGAAGGGGCTCACCTGATACTGCTGACTGTGGTCTTATTCTATGACTCATCAGGACTTAGTGATTCTGTTCCCCATCTGGGCCTGCATGGCCCTAGTGACTCTGGTCCTCACTCAGCCATCATTGGGACCTGGATACTCTATTCCACACCTGGGCCTAACTTTGACCAGGGACCTCTGGTCCAATTCGGGGCCTCAAACTAAACTGGTTACTATGGTTCTCCCTCTGCACCTCACCCTTACCTGGTGACTCTGGTCACCCCTTAGGCTTCACTTGGGCCTGGTGAATCTGGTCCTTACCTGGTCCTCTCAAAGACCCGGGGACTCTGGTAACCACCTGGGCCTTACCTGGACCTGGTGAATCTGGTCCCCATCTGGGCCTCACCCAGTCCTGTTGACTTTGTTCCCCACCTGGACCTGATTGCTGTGGACTCATTCTTAGCCTCACCTGGAACTGGTGACTCTGATCCTATCTGCGTGTCACCCATACCTGGTGACTCTGGTCCTCACATGGGCATCATTGGTACTTGGTGACTCTGTTCCACGCCTGAGCCTAACCTGTACATGATGACTCTGGAACCACTCTGGGTCTCACCCTGACCTGGTGCCTCTGGTCCCCATTTGGATGTCACCTGGACCAGGTGATTGTGGTACCCCTTTAAGCCTCAACCAGATCTGGTGACAGTTGTCCCCAACTGGGCCTCGCTGGACCTAGAGAATATGCTCCATCTAGGCCTCATTTGGACCTGGTGACTCTGGTCCCTACCTGCGCATCATCGGGAAATGGTTCCACTGCATGTCCTGCAGGTTGGCCTCACCTGGACCTGGTAACTCTAGTCCCTACCTGGGCATCATCGGGACATGGTTCCTCTGCATGGCCTACAGTTTGGCCTCACCTGGACCTGGAGGGTCGGGTTGCCACCTGGGCCTCACCCATGCGTGGTGACACAGGTACCACGTGGGACTCACTTGGACCTGGTGAATCTGGTCCTTACCTTGTAATCACCCGGAACTGGTAACTCTGGGCACCACCTGGGAATCACCGGGACCTGGTGAATCTGGTCCCCATCTGGGCCTCACCCAGTCCTCGTGACTTGGTTCCTCACCTGGACCTGATTTCTGTGGACTCCTTCTTGGCCTCACCTGGAACTGGTGACTCTGATCCTAACTGGGTCTCACACAGATCTGGTGACTCTGGTCTTAACCTGTGGACCATTATGACCTGGATCTCTGTTTTAAACCTGAGCCTCACCTGGACATGATGACTCTGGATCCCCTCCGGGCCTCACCCTGACATGGTGACTCTGGTCCCCATCTGGATGTCCCCTAGACCAGGTGAATCTGGTACCCCTCTAGGCCTCAACTAGACCTGGGGATTCTGGTCCTCATCTGGGCCTCACCGAGACCTAGTGAACATGCTCCCCACCTGCTCCTCATCTGGACCTGGTGACTCTGGTTCTACCTGGGCATCATCGGTACATGGTTACTCTATTCACCACTGGGACTGAACTGATCCTGGTAACTCTGGTCCTGACTTTGGCCTCTTCTGACCAGGTGACTCTGGCTCCACCTGGGCCTCACCAGTAACTGGTGACTCTGATCCAAAGCGTGTCCTCACCAGACCTGGTGACTGTTGTTCCCATCGGGACCTCACATGGACCTCATGTCTCTGGTCCCACCTGGGCCACACCAGGACCTGGTGACTCTGGTACCCACCAGGGTAGCATCAGGATATGGTTGCACAGTTCACTAACAGTGACCTTGCCGGACCTATTAACTCTGGTCTTCACCTGGGCCACACCTGGACATGGTGACACTGGTTCCCACTTGGGTCTCACCTGGACATGCTGAGTCGGATCCCCACCAGGTCCTCACCTGTAACTGGTGATTCTCGTTCCCACATGGACATCATGTGGACCTGGTGGCTGCAGTGTTTCTACCTTCTCATGTTCCTCGTGAATCTGGTCCCCACCAGGGCCTCAACGGTACCTGGTGAGTGTGGTTGCCACCTGCACAACACCTGGACCTGGTGATTCTGGTCTGCACCTGAGACTACCCCGCATCTGGTGACTGTGTTCCCCCCCTGTCTTCACCAGGATTTGGGGACTCCGGTCCCCATCTGATCCTCACCTGGCCCTGTTGATCATGGTCCTCACTCGGCAAAATTGGGGCCCGGTGACTGTGTTCCACAAATGGAACTCACCTGGACCAGGTGACTCTGGTCCCCCTCTGGGTCTCACCGTGCCCTAATGACTGTGAACCCCACTTTGGCCTGACTTGGACCTGCTGACCCTGGTTGCCACCTGCGCTTGACTTCGACCTGTTGAGTCTGGTTCTTTCAAGGGCCTCCCCTGTACATGGTGATCCTGGTCCCCACCTGGGACTCACCTGTACGTGGTGACTCTTGTCACCACCGGGGAATCACCTGGACCTGCTTACTGTATTCCACACCAGGGCCTCAAGTAGACCTGTTGACCATGGTCCCCAAGCCGGCCTCACTTGGACCTGTTGCCTCTGATCCCCACCGGGGCCTCATGTGTACCTGGTAACTCTGGTCCTCACCTGGGCCTCATCTGGACCTAGTGACTCTTGTCCCCACCTGGGCTTCACCTGGATCTGGTGACTCTGGTCCCCACCTGGACTTCACCTGGATCTGGTGACTCTGGTCCCCACCTGGACCTCTCTTGGACCTGGTGACTCTCTTTCCAACATGGACCTCACATGGATCTGGTGACTCTGGTCCTCAGTTTGGCCTCACCTGGACCTGGCGTGTCTCGTCCCTACTTTGACCTAACTCAGAACTGCTGAATCTTGCCCCACCTAGGCCGCACCCATACCTGGTGACTCTTGTCCCCAGGCATGCCTCATTTCGACCTAATGAATCTGGTCCTTACGTGAGCCTCAGATCACCTGGGACTCAGCTGGATAGAGTGGCTCTGGTTCCCGCAAGGGACTCAAATGATACTGCTGACTATGGTCTTATTCTATGCCTCACCAGGACCTAGTGATTCTGTTCCCCATCTGGGCCTGCATGGCCCTAGTGTTCTGGTCCTCACTGGCATCATTGGGACCTGGATACACTATTCCACACCTGGGCCTCACTCTGACTAGGGACCTCTGGTCACATTCTGGGCCTCAAACTAAACTGGTTACTGTGGTTCTCCTTCTGGGAATCACCCTAAACTGGTGACTCTAGTCACCCCTTCGGCTTCATTTGGGCCTGGTGAATCTGGTCCTTAGCTTGTCCTCACTTGGATCTGGTGACTGGTCGCCACCTGGGCCTCACCTGGACTTGGTGAATCCTGTTGCCACCTGCGCCTCACCTGGACCTTGTGACTCTGGTCCCACCTGGACGTCACCTGGATCTGGTGGCTCTGGTTACCATATGGGGCTCTCCTGGACCTGTTTCCTGTGGTCTCCATCAGGCATCAAATGGAACAAAATGACTCTGATCCATATTTGGGCCACTGCTGGACCTGTTGACTCTGGTCCTTACTTGGGCATCTTTGGGACCTGGATACTCATTATATACCTGGGCCTCACCTGGACCTGTTGACTGTGGTCCCACCTGGGCCTCGCCTGGTCGAAGTGACTGGTTCCCACAGGGACCTCACCTGGACCTGGTGACTCAGGTCCTCACATGGGAATCATGGGACCTGGTTTCAGTTCCACATCGGGGCCTCACCTGGACCTAGTGATTCTCGTCCCTCTCTGGGCCTAACCCTGACGTGGTGACTCTGGTCCCCTCCTGGATATCACCAGAACCGGGTGACTCTGGTCCCCCTCTGGGACTTACCCGGAGCTGGGGACACTGGTCCTCAACTTGGCCTCAACAGGACCTGTTGAATCTACTCCTCACTTAGGCCTCGTCTGGACCTTGTGACCCTTTTCCCACCTGGCATCAATGGGACATGTTTACTCTGTTCCCCACCTGGGCCTCACTTGGACATGATAACTTTGCTCCACACTTTGGCCTCAACTGGTCCTGATGACTCTTGTCCCCCCATTAGGCCTCAATCTGGACCTGGTGACTGTGGTCCCCACCTGGGTCTCACCTGGACCTGGTAAATCTCGTACCCACCTGAAATACACCTGGACCTGGTGACTGTGGTTTTCTTGTAGACTCACATTTACTTGGTGACTCCGGTCCCCACTAGAGCCTCACCTGGATCTGGTGACTCTGGCCTGCAGGTTGGCCTCACCTGGACCTGTTGAGTATGGTTGCCACCTGGGCCTAACCCGTACCTGGTGACTCAGGTCCCCACGTGGGCCTCTTGGACCTGGTGAATCTTTTTCCTTATCTGGTCCTAACCCAGACCCGGGGACTCTGGTCACCACCTGGTTCTCACCTGGACTTGGTGAATCTGGTCCCCATCTGTGCCTCACCCAGTCCTGGTGACTTTGTTCCCCACCTGGACCTGATTGCTGTGGACACTTTCTTGGCCTCACCTGGAACTGGTGACTCTGAACCTATCTGCGCGTCACCCAGATCTGGTGACTCTGGTCCTCACCTGGGCATCATTGGTACCTGGTGACTCTGTTCCTCACCTGAGCCTCACCTGGACATGATGCCTCTGGAACCTCTCTGGGCCTCTTCGTGACCTGGTGACTCTGGTCCCCATGTGGATGTTACCTGGACCAGGTGATTCTGGTACCCTTCTATTCATCAAGCAGATCTGGTGACTCTGTTCCTCACCTGAGCCTCACCTGGACATGATGACTCTGGAACCTCTCTGAGCCTTACCCTTCTCTGGTGACTCTGGTCCCCATCTGGATGTCACCTGGAACAGGGGATTCTCGTATCCCTCTAGGCCTCAACCAGATCTGGTGACTCTGGTCCTCAACTGGGCCTCACCTGGACCTAGTGAATATGCTCCATGTGGGCCTCATTTGGACCTGGTGACTCTGGTCCCTACCTGGGCATCATAGGGATATGGTTCCACTGCATGGCCTGCAGGTTGGCCTCACTTGGGCCTGGTAACTCTGGTCCCTACCTGGGCATCATCGGGACACGGTTCCTCTCCATCGCCTGCAGGTTGGCCTCACCTGGACCTGGTGAGTTGGGTTGCCAATTGTGCCTCACCCATACATGGTCACACAGGTCCCCACGTGGGCCTCAATTGGACCTGGTGAATCTGGTCCTTATCTGGTCCTTCCCAGAACTAGTAACTCTGGTCACCACTTGGGAATCACCTGGGCCTGGTGAAACTGGTCCCCATCTGGGCCTCACCCAGTCCTGGTGACTTTGTTCCCACATGGACCTGATTGCTGTGGACGCCTTCTTGGCCTCACCTGGAACTGGTGTCTCTGATCCTATCTGCGCGTCACCAGACCTGGTGAATCTGGTCCTCAACTGGGCATCATTGGTAACTGGTGACTCTGTTCCACACCTGAGCCTCACTTGGACATGATGACTCTGGAACCTCTCTGGGCCTCACCCTGACCTGGTGACTCTGGTCCCCATCTCGATGTCACCTGAACCAGGTGATTCTGGTACCCTTATAGGGCTCAACCAGATCTGGTGACTCTGGTCCTCAACAGGGCCTCACCTAGACCTAGTGAATATGCTCCATCTGGGCCTCATTTGGACATGGTGATTCTGATCCCTACCTCGGCATTACCGGGACATGGTTCCACTGCATGGCCTGCAGGTGTGCCTCACCTGGACCTGATAACTCTAGACCCCACCTGGGAATCATCAGGACATGGTTCCTCGGCATGGCCTGCAGGTTGGCCTCACTTGGACCTAATGAGTGGGGTTGTCACCTGAGACTCACCCATGCCTGGTGACACAGGTTCCGACGTGGGCCTCACGTGGACCTGGTGAATCTGGTCCTTCCCTTGTCCTCACCCGGAACTGGTAACTCTGGTCATCACCTGGGAATCACCTGGGCATTGTGATTCTGGTCCCCATTGGGCCTCACCCAATCCTGGTGACTTTGTTCCCACCTGGACCTGATTGCTGTGTACTCCTTCTTGGCCCTCACTTGGAACTAGTGACTCTGATCCTAACTGGGCCTCACCCAGATCTGGTGACTCTGGTCCTCACCTGTGGACCATTATGACCTGGATACTCTGTTCCAACGTGAGCCTCACCTGGACATGATGACTCTGGATCCCCTCTGGGCCTCAGCCTGACATGGTGACTCTAGTCCCCATCTGGATGTCACCTAGACTAGGTGAATCTGGTACCCCTCCAAGCCTCAACTAGACCTGGTGACTCGGTCCTCAACTTGGCCTAACCGGAACCTAGTGAATATGCTCCCACCTGCAACTCATCTGGACCTGGTAAATCTGGTTCTACCTGGGCATCATCGCGACATGGTTACTCTATTCAACACTGGGACTGACCTGATCCTGGTAACTCTGGTCCTGACTTTGGTCTCTTCTGTACCAGGTGACTCTGGCTCCACCTGGGCCTCACCTGTAACTGGTGACTCTAATCCTAAGCATGGCCTCACCTGACCTGGTGACTGTGGTTCCCATCGGGACCGCACCTGGACCTCATGTCTCTGGTCCCAACTGGGCTTCACCAGGACCTGGTGTCTCTGCTACCCACCTTGGTAGCATCAGGATACGGTTACACTGTTCACTAACAGTGACCCATCCGGACCTATTAACTCTGTTCTTCACCTGGGCCACACCTGGACATGGTGACACTGTTTCCCACCTGGGTCTCACCTGGACATGGTGAGTCGGATCCCCACCTGGTCCTCACCTGTAACTGGTGATTCTCGTTCCCACATGGAGATCATGTGGACCTGTTGGCCGCAGTGTTTCTAGCATCTTTTTTTTTAATTTTTATTTATTTATGATAGTCACAGAGAGAGAGAGAGGCAGAGACACAGGCAGAGGGAGAAGCAGGCTCCATGCACCGGGAGCCCGACGTGGGATTAGATCCCGGGTCTCCAGGATCGCGCCCTGGGCCAAAGGCAGGCGCCAAACCGCTGCGCCACCCAGGGATCCTATGTGTTTCTAGCTTCTCATGTACCTCGTGACTCTGGTCCTCACCAATGCCTCACCGGGACCTGGTGAGTTTGGTAGCCACCTGCCCACACCTGGACCTGGTGATTCTGGTCTGCACCTGAGACTACCCTGGATCTGGTGACTGTGGTCCCCACCTGGGCTTCACATGGACTTGGTGAATCCTGTTGCCACCTGCGCCTCTTCGGGACCTTGTGACTCTTTTCCCACCTGGCATCAATGGGACATGGTTACTGTGTTCCCCACCTGGGCCTCACCTGGACATGATAACTTTGCTCCACACTTTGTCCTCAACTGGTCCTTATGACTCTGGTCCCCCCACCTAGGCCTCAATCTGGACCTGGATACTGTGGTCCCCACCTGGTTCTCACCTGGACCTGGTGTCTCTCGTTCCCACATGAACCAAACCTGGACCTGGTGACTGTGGTATTTTTGTAGCCGCACATTTACCTGGTGACTCCGGTCCCCACTAGGGCCTCACTTGGATCTGGTGACTCTGGCCTGAAGGTTGTCCTCACCTGGACCTGGTGAGTGAGGTTGCCAACCCATACCTGGTTACTCAGTTCCCCACGTGGGCCTCTTGGACCTGTTAATCTGGTCGTTACCTGGTCCTCTCCCAGACCCGGGGACTCTGGTCCCCAACTGGGCCTCATCTGGACCTGTGAATCTGGTCCCCATCTGGGCCTCACCAAGTCCTGGTGACTTTGTTCCCCACCCGGACCTGATTTCTGTGGACTCTTTCTTGGCCTCACCGGGAACTGGTGACTCTGATCCTATCTGTGCGTCACCCAGACCTGGTGACTGGGGTCCTCACCTGGGCATCATTGGTACCTGGTGACTCTGTTCCACACCAGAGCCTCACCTGGACATGATGACTCTGGAACCCCTCTGGGCCTCACCCTGACCTGGTGATTCTGGACCCATCTGGATGTCACCTGGACCAGGTGATTCTGGTACCCATCTAGGCCTCAACCAGATCTGGTGACTCTGGTTCTCAACTGGGCCTATCCTGGACCTAGTGAATATGCTCCATCTGGGCCAAATTTGCACCTGGTGACTCTGGTCACTACCTGGGCATCATCGGGACATGGTTCCACTGCATGACTTGCAGGTTGGCCTCACCTGGACCTGGTAACTCTGGTCCCTACCTGGGCATCATCGGGACATGGTTCCACACATGGCCTGCAGGTTGGCCTCACCTGTCCCGGTAACTCTACTTCCTACCTGGGCATTATCGGGACATGGTTCCTCTGCATGGCCTGCAGGTTGGACTCACCTGGACCTGGTGAGTGGCGTTGCCACCTTGGCCTCACCCATGCCTGGTGACACAGGTCCCCACGTGGGCCTCACTTGGACCTGGTGAATCTGGTCCTTACCTGGTCCTCGCCCGAAACTCCTAACTCGGGTAACCACCTGGGAATCACCTGAACGAGGTTAATTTGGTCCCTATGTGGTCCACATCCAATCCTGGTGAATTTGTCACCCCACCTGGACCTGATTGCTGTGGACTCCTTCTTGGCCTCACCTGGAACGGGTGACTCTGATCCTAAGTGGGCCTCACCGAGATCTGGTGACTCTGGTCCTCTCCTATGGACCATTATGACTTAGATACTCTGTTCTACACCTGAGCCTCACCTGGACATGATGACTCTGGATCCCCTCAGGGCCTCACCCTGACATGATGACTCTGGTCCCCATTCGGATGTCACCTAGACCAGATGAATCTGGTATCCCTCTAGGCCTCAACTTGACCTGGTGACTCTGGTCCTCAACTGGGCCTCACGGGGACCTAGTGAACATGCTCCCCACCTGCGCCTCATCTGGACTTGGAGACTCTGGTTCTACTTGGGCATCATCGGGACAAGGTTACTCTATTCCCCACTGGGACTGACCTGATCCTGGTAACTCTGGTCCTGACTTTGGCCTCTTCTGTACCAGGTGACTCTGGCTCCACCTGGGCCTCACCTGTAACTGGTGACTCTGATCCTAAGCATGGCCTCACCTGACCTGGTGACTGTGGTTCCCATCTGGACCTCACCCGGACTCATGTCTCTGGTCCCACCTGGGCCTCACCAGGTCCTGGTGTCTCTCGTACCCACCTGGGTAGCATTAGGATATGGTTACACTGTTCACTAACAGTGACCCAGCCGGACCTATTAACTCTGGTCTTCACCTGGGCCACACCTGGACATGGTGACACTGGTTCCCACCTCGGTCTCACCTGGACATGGTGAGTCGGATCCCCACCTGGTCCTCACCTGTAACTGGTGATTCTCGTTCCCACATGGACATCATGTGGACCTGGTAGCTGCAGTGTTTCTAGCTTCTCATGTACCTCGTGACTCTGGTCCCCACCAGGGACTCACCGGGACCTGGTGAGTGTGGTTGCCACCTGCGCCTCACCTGGACCTGCTGATTCTGGTCTGCACCTGAGACTAACCTGGATCTGGTGACTGGTCCCCACCTGGGCATCACCTGGATTTGGGGACTCCGGTCCCCATCTGGGCCTCACCTGGCCCTGTTGTCCATGATCCTCACCTGGGCAAAATTGGGACCGGTGACTGTGTTCCACAACTGGACCTCACCTGGACCACATGACTCTGGTCCCCCTCTGGGTCTCACCGTTCCCTAGTGACTGTCAACCCCACTTTGGCCTGACTTGGACCTCCTGACACTTGTTGCCACCTGCGCCTGACCTCGAACTGTTGACTCTGGTTCTTTCAAGGTCCTCCCCTGTACCTGGTGATCCTGGTCCCCACCAGGGCCTCACCTGGACGTGGTGACACTTGTCACCACGGAGGATTCACCTGAACCTGCTTACTATGTTCCAGTCCTGGGCCTCAAGTAGACCTGTTGACGATGGTCCCCAAGCCGACCTCACATGGACCTGTTGCCTTTGATCCCCACCAAGACCTCACCTGTACCTGGTAACTCTGGTCCTCACCTGGGCCTCAACTGGACCTAGTGACTCTGGTCCCCAACTGGGCTTCACCTGGATCTGGTGACTCTCTTTCCAACATGGACCTCACTTGGATCTGGTGACTCTGGTCCTCAGTTTGGCCTCACCTGGACCTGGTGTCTCTCGTCCCCATTTTGACCTAACTCAGAACTGCTGAATCTTGCCCCACCTAGGCTGCACCCAGACCTGGTGATTTTGTCCCCAGCTATGCCTCAATTCGACCTGATGAATCTGGTCCTCACGTGCGCCTCACATGGACCTGCGACTCAGCTGGAGAGAGTGGCTCTGGTTCCCACAAGGGGCTCACCTGATACTGCTGACTGGGGTGTGTTTCTATGCCTCACCAGGACCTAGTGATTCTGTTGCCCATCTGGGCCTGCATGGCCCTTGTGACTCTGGTCCTCACCCAGGCATCACTGGGACCTGGATACTCTATATCCCACAAGAGCCTCACTTTGACCAGGGACCTCTGGTCCCATCCTGGGCCTCAAACTAAATGGTTACTCTGGTTCCCTCTCTGGGCCTCACCCTTACCTGGTGACTCTGGTCACCCCTTGGGGTTCACTTGGGCCTGGTCATTCTGGTCCTTAGCTGGTCCGCACCTGTATGTCTGACTGGTCGCCACCTGGGCTTCACCTGGACTTGGTGAATCCTGTTGCCACCTGTGCATCACCTGGACCTTGTGACTGTGGTCCCACCTGAACCTCTCCTGGATCTGGTGGCTCTGGTTCCCATATGGGGCTCTCCTGGACCTGGTTCCTGTGGTCTCCATCTGGACTCTCCTGGAACACAATGACTCTGATCCATATTTGGGCCTCTCCTGAACCTGTTGACTCTGGTCCTTACCTGGGCATCATTGGGACCTGGATACTCTCTTATATACCTGGGCCTCACCTGGACATGGTGACTGTGGTCCCACCTGGGCCTCACCTGGACGGGGTGACTGGTTCCCGCAGGGAACTCACCTGGACCTGGTGACTCAGGTCCTCATATGGGCATCATGGGACCTGGTTTCTCATTTCCACATCGGGACCTCATCTGGACCTAGTGACTCTCGTCCCCCTCTGGGCCTCACCATGACGTGGTGACTCTTGTCCCCACCTGGATATCACCAGAACCGGGTGACTCTGGTCCCCCTCTGGGACTCACCCGGAGCTGGGGACACTGGCACTCAACTGGGCCTCAACAGGACCTGGTGAATCTACTCCTCACTTAGGCCTCATCTGGACCTTGTGACTCTTTTCCCACCTGGCATCAATAGGACACGGTTACTCTGTTCCCCACCTGGGCCTAACCTGGACACGATAACTTTGCTCCACACTTTGGCCTCAAATGGTCCTGATGACTCTCGTCCCCCCACCTAGGCCACAATCTGGACCTGGTGACTGTGGTCCCCACCAGGTTCTCACCTGGACCTGGTGACTCTCGTTCCCACAGGAACCACACCTGGACCTGGTGACTGTGGTTTTCTTGTAGACTCACATTTACCTGGAGACTCTGGTCCCCACCTGGATCTGGTGACTCTTGCCTGCAGGTTGTCCTCACCTGGACCTGGTAACTCTAGTCCCTAATGGGCATCTTCGTACGTGGTTCCACTGCAAGGCCTGCATGATGGCCTCACCTGGACCTGGTGAGTGGGGTTACCACTTGGGCCTCACCCATACTAGGTGACACAGGTCCCCACGTGGGTCTAACTTGGATCTGGTGTATCTGGTAATTCTGGTCACCTTCTGAGAATCACCTGGACATGGTAAATCTGGTAAATCTTGTCACCACCTGGGAATCACGTGGACCTGGTGAATCTGGTCCCCATCTGGGCTTCACCCAGTCCTGATGACTTTGTTCCCCACCTGGACCTGATTGCTGTGGACTCCTTCTTGACCTCACCTGGAACTGGTGACTCTGATCCTAACTAGGCCTCACCCTGATCTGGTGACTCTGGTCCTCACCTATGGACAATTATGACCTGGATACTCTCTTCCACACCGGAGTCACACCTGCACATGATGACTCTGGAACCTCTCTAGGCCTCACCCTGACCTGGTGACTCTGGTCCCCATCTGGATTTCACCTGGTCCAGGTGATTCTGGTACCCCTCTAGGGTCAACCAGATCTGGTGACTCTGGTCCTCACATGGGCCTCACCTGGACCAAGTGAATATAATCCATCTGGGCCTCATTTGGACCTGGAACTCTGGTCCCTACCTGAGCATCATCAGAACATGGTTACTCTGCATTGCCTGCAGGTTGGCCTCACCTGGACCTGGTGAATGTGGTTGCCACCTGGGTCTCACCCATACCTGGTGACACGCGTCCCCACGTGGGCCACACTTCGACCTGGTGAATCTGGTCCTTACCTGGTCCTCACCCGGAACTGGTAACTCCGGTCATCATCTGGGAATCTCCTGGACCTTGTGAATCTGGTCCCCGTCTGGGCCTCTCCCAGTCCTGGCGACTTTGTTCCCCACCTGGACCTGATTGCTGTGGACTCCTTCTTGGCCTCACCTGGAACTAGTTACTCTGATCCTAAGTGGGCCTCACATAAATCTGCTGAATCTGGTCTTAACCTGTGGACCATTATGACCTGGATACTCTGTTCCACATCTGAGCCTCACCTGGACATGATGACTCTGGAACCACTCTGGGCCTCACCCTGACCTTGTGACTCTGGTCCCCATTAGGATGTAACCTGGACCAGGTGATTCTGGTACCCCTCTAGGCCTCAACCAGATCTGGTGACTCTGGTCCTCAACTGGGACTCACCTGGACTTAGAGAATATGCTCCATCTTGGCCTCATTTGGACCTGGTGACTCGGGTCCCTACCTGGGCAACATTGGGACATGGTTCCACTCCATGGCCTGCAGGTTGGCCTCACCTGGAACTGGTGAGTGGGATTGCCACCTGGGGCTCACCCATACCTGGTGACTCAGGTCCCCACGTCGGCCTCTTGGACCTGGTGATTCTGGTCCTTACCTGGTCCTCTCCCAACCTGGGGTCTCTGGTCATCACCTGGGCCTCACCTGGACAAGGTGAATCTTGTCCCCATCTGGGCCTCACCCAGTCCTGTTTACTTTGTTCCGCACCTGGACCTGATTGCTGTGGACTCTTTCTTTGCCTCACCTGGAACTGGTGACTCTGGAACCTCTCTGGGCCTCACCCTGACCTGGTGACTCTGGTCCCCATCTGGATGTCACCTGGACCAGGTGATTCTGGTACCCCTCTAGGCCTCAACCAGATCTGGTGACTCTGGTCCTCAAATGGGCCTCACTTGGACCTAGTGAATATACTCGATCTGGGCCTCATATGGAGCTGGTGACTCTGGTCCCTACCTGGGCTTCATCGGGACACGGTTCCTCTGCATGGCCTGCAGGTTGGCCTCACCTGGACCTGGTAACTCTGATCCCTACCTGGGCTTCATCGGGACACGGTTCCTCTGCATGGCCTGCAGGTTGGCCTCACCTGGACCTGGTGAGTGGGGTTGCCACCAGGGCCTCACCCATACCTGGTGACACAGGTCCCCCCGTGGGCCTCACTTGGACCTGGTGAATCTGGTACCTACCTGGTCCTCACCCAGAACTGGTAACTCTGGTCACCACCTGGGAATCACCTGGACCGGGTGAATCTGGTCCCCATCTGGGCTTTCATGGCCCTAGTGAATCTGGTCCTCACCCAGGTATCATTCGGACCTGGATACTCTATTCCACACCTGAGCCTCACTTTGTCCAGGGACCTCTGGTCCCATTCTGGGCCTCAAACTAAACTGGTTACTCTGGTTCCCCCTCGGGACCTCACCCTTACCTGTTGACTCTCGTCACCCCTTGGGCTTCACTTGGGCCTGGTGAATCTGGGTCCTAGCTGGTCCGCACCTGGATCTGGTGACAGGTCACCACGTGGGCCTCACCTGGACTTGGTGAATCCTGTTGCCACCTGCGCCTCACCAGGACCTTGTGACTGTGGTCCCTCCTGGACCTCACCTGGATCTGGTAGATCTGGTTCCCATATGGGGCTCTCCTGGACCTGGTTCCTGTGGTCTCCATCTGGTCTCACCTGGAACACAATGACTCTGATCCATATTTGGACCTCTCCTGGACCTGTTGACTCTGATCCTTACCTGTGCATCATTGGGACCTGGATACTCTCTTATATACCTGGACCTCACCAGGACCTGGTGACTGTGGTCCCACCTGGGACTCACCTGGACGGGGTGACTGGTTCCCACAGGGACATCACCTGGACCTGGTGACTCAGGTCCTCATATGGGCATCTTGGGACCTGGTTTCACAGTTCCACATCGGGGCCTCACCTGGACCTAGTGATTCTCGTCCCCCACGGGGCCTCACCCTGACTAGTGACACTGGTCCCTACGTGGATATCAACAGAACCGGGTGACACACCCGGAGCTGGGGACACTGGTCCTCAGCTGGGCCTCAACAGGACCTGGTGAATCTACTCCAAACTTAGGCTTCGTCTGGAACTTGTGACTCTTTTCCCACCTGGCATCAATGGGACATGGTTACTCTGTTCCCCACCTGGTCCTCACCTTGACATAACTTTGCTGCACACTTTGTCCTCAACTGGTCCTGATGACTCTCGTCCCCCAACCTAGACCTCAATCTGGACCTGGTGACTTGTCGTCCCCAACTGATTCTCAGCTGGATCTGGTGACTCCTGTTCCCACATGAACCACACCTGGACCTGGTGACTGTGGTGTTCTTGTAGACTCACATTTACCTTGTGACTCCCGTCCCCACCGGGCCTCACCTGGATCTGGTGACTCTGGCCTGCAGGCTGGCCTCACCTGGACCTGGTGATTGGGGTTGCCACCTGTGCCTCACCCATACCTGGTGACTCAGGTCCCCACGTGGGCCTCTTGGACCTGGTGATTCTGGTCCTTACCTGGTCCTCTCCCAGAACCGGGGACTCTGGTCACCACCTGGGCCTCACCTGGACCTGGTGAATCTGGTCCCCACCTGGCCTCACCCAGTCCTGTTGACTTTGTTCCCCACCTGGACCTGATTGCTGTGGACTCTTTCTTGGCCTCACCTGGACCTGGTGACTCTGATCCTATCTGCGCGTCACCCAGATCTGGTGACTCTGGTCCTCACCTGGCATCATTGGTACCTGGTGACTCTGTTCCACAGCTGAGCCTCAGCTGGACATAATGACTCTCGAACCTCTCTGTGCCTCACCCTGACCTGGTCACTCTGGTCCCCATCTGTATGTCACCTGGACCAGGGGATTCTGTACCCCTCTAGGCCTCAACCAGATCTGGTGACTCTGGTCCTCAACTGGGCCTCACCTGGACCTAGTGAATATGCTCCGTCTGGGCCTCATTTGGAGCTCGTGCCTCTGGTACCTACGTGGGCACCATCGGGACATGGTTCCACTGCATGGCCTGCAGGTTGGCCTCACCTGGATCTGGTAACTCTGGTCCCTACCTGGACATCATCGGGACACGGTTCCTCTGCATGGCCAGCATGTTGGCCTCAGCCGGACCTGGTGAGTGGGGTTGCCACCTGGGGCTCACAAATACCTGGTGACACAGGTCCCCACGTGGGCCTCACTTGGACCTGGTGATTCTGGTCCCCATCTGGGCCTCACCCAGTCTTGTTGACTTTCTTCCCCACCTGGACCTGATTGCTGTGGACTCCTTCTTGGCCTCAACTGGAACTGTTCACTCTGATCCTAACTGGGCCTCACCCAGATCTGGTGACTCTGCTACTCACCTGTGGACCATTATGACCTGGATACTTTGTTCCACACCTGAGCCTCACCTGGACATGCTGACTCTGGATCCCCTCTGGGCCTCACCCTGACATGGTGACTCTGGTCCCCGTCTGGATGTCACCTAGACCAGGTGAATCTGGAAACCCTCTAGGCCTCAACTTGTCCTGGTGACTCTGGGCCTCAACTGGGCCTCACCGGGACCTAGTGAACATGCTCCCCACCTGCGCCTCATCTGGACCTGGTGACTCTGGTTCTCCCTGGGCATCATCGGGACATGGTTACTCTATTCCCCACTGGGACAGACCTGATCCTGGTAACTCTGGTCCTGACGTTGGCATCTTCTGTACCAGGTGACTCTGGCTCAAACCTGGGTCTCACCAGTAATTGGTGACTCTGATCCAAAGCATGGCCTCACCTGACCTGGTGACTGTGGTTCTCATCGGACCTCACCTGGACCTCATGTCTCTGGTCCCACCTGGGCCTCACCAGGACCTGGTGTCTCTGGTACCCACCTGGGTAGCATCAGGATATGGTTACACTGTTCACTATCAGTGACCCAGCCGGACCTATTAACTCTGGTCTTCACCTGGGCCACAACTGGACATGGTGACACAGGTTCCCACATGGGTCTCACCTGGACATTGTGAGTCGGATCCCCACCTGGTCCTCACCTGTAACTGGTGATTCTCGTTCCCATATGTACATCATGTGGACCTGGTGGCTGCAGTGTTTCTAGCTTCTCATGTACCTCGTGACTCTGGTCCCCACCAGGGCCTCACCGGGACCTGGTGAGTTTGGTTGCCACCTGCACCTCACCTGGACCTGATGATTCTGGTCTGCACGTGAGACTACCCTGGATATGGTGATGTGGTCCCCACATCGGCTTCACTGCTTTGGGGACTCAGGTCCCCATCTGGGCCTCACCTGGCCCTGTTGACCATGGTCCTCAACCTGGCAAACTGCGACCTGGTGACTGTGTTCCACAACTGGACCTCACCTGGACCAGGTGACTCTGGTCCCACTCAGGGTATCATCGTGCCGTAGTGACTGTGAACCCCACTTTGTCCTGACTTGCCTCCTGACCCTGGTTGCCACCTGTGTCTGATTTCGAACTGTTGACTGTGGTTCTTTCAAGTGCCTCCCCTGTACATGTTGATCCTGGTGCCCACCTGGGACTCACCTGGACGTGGTGACCCTTGCCACCACCGGGGCCTCACCTGGACCTGCTTACTGTGTTCCACACCTGGGCCTCAAGTAGTCCTGTTGACCATGGTCCCCAAGCCGGCCTCACATGGACCTGTTGTCTCTGATCCCCAGCTGGGCCTCACGTGTAACTGGTAACTCTGGTCCCCACCTGTGTCTCATCTGGACCTAGTGACTCTGGTCCCCACCTGGACCTCACCTGGATCTGGTGACTCTGGTCCTCAGTTTGGCCTCACCTGGACCTGGTGTCTCTCGGCCCCACTTTGACCTATATCAGAACTGCTGAATCTTGCCCCACCTAGGCCGCACCCAGACCTGGTGACTCTTGTCCCCAGCTATGCCTCAATTCGACCTGATGAATCTGGTCCTCACGTGGGCCTCACATGGACCTGGGACTCAGCTGGATACAGTGGCTCTGGTTCCCACAAGGGTCTCACGTGATACTGCTGAGTGTGGTCTTATTCAATGCCTCAACAGGACCTAGTGATTCTGTTCCCCATCTGGGCCTGCATGGCCCTAGTGACTCTAGTCCTAACCCAGGTGTCTTTGGGACCTGGATACTCTACTCCACACCTGGGCCTCATTTTGACCAGTGACCTCTGGTCCCATTCTGGGTCTCAAACTAAACTGGTTACTCTGGTTCCCCCTCTGGGCCTCACCCATACCTGGTGACTCTGGACACCCCTTGGGCTTCACTTGGGCCTGGTGAATCTGGTCCTTAGCTGGTCCGCACCTGGATCTGGTGACTGATCGCCAACTGGGCCTCACCTGGACTTGGTGAAACATGTTGCCACCTGCGCCTCCCCTGGACCTTGTGACTGTGGTCCCACCTGGAACTCACCTGGATCTGGTGGCTCTGGTTCCCATATGGGGCTCTCCTGGACCTGGTTCCTGTGGTCTCCTTCGGGCCTCACCTGGAACACAATGACTCTGATCCATATTTGGGCCTCTCCTGGACCTGTTGACTCTCGTCCTTACCTGGGCATCATTGGGACCTGGATACTCTCTTATATACCTGGGCCTCACCTGGACCTGGTGACTGTGGTCCCACCTGGGCCTCACGTGGACGAGGTGACTGGTTCCCACAGGGGCCTCACATGGACCTGGTGACTCAGGTCCTCTTATGGCACCATGGAACCTGGTTTCTCAATTCCACATCGTGCCTTCACCTGGACCCAGTGATTCTCGTCCCACTCTTGGCCTCACCGTGACGTGCTGACTCTGGTCACCACCTGGATACCACCAGAACCGGGTGACTCTGGTCCCCCTCTGGGACTCATCCGCAGCTGTGGACACTGGTCCTCAACTGGGCCTCAACAGGACCTAGTGAATCTACTCCTCACTTAGACCTCGTCTGGACCTTGTGACTCTTTTTCCACCTGGCATCAGTGGGACATGGTTACTCTGTTCTCCACCTGGGCCTCACCTGGACATGATGACTTTGTCCACACTTTGGCCTCTACTGGTCCTGATGAAACTGGTCCACCCACCTAGGCCTCAATCTGTACCTGGTGACTGTGGTCCCCACCTGGGTCTCACCTGGACCTGGTGACTCTCGTTCCCACATGAACAAAAACTGGACCTGGTGACTGTGGTTTTCTTGTAGACTCACATTTACCTGGTGACTCTGGTCCACACTAGGTTCTCACCTGGATCTGGTGACTCTGGCCTGCAGGTTGGCCTCACCTGGACCTGGTGATTGGGGTTGCCACCTGGGCCTCATCCATACCTGGTGACTCAGGTCCCCAAGTGGGCCTCTTGGAGCTGGTGAATCTGGTCCTTACCTGGTCCTCTCCCAGACTCGGGGACTCTGGTCACCATCTGGGCCTCACCTGGTCCTGTTGAATCTGGTCCCCATCTGGGCCTCACCCAGTCCTGGTGACTTTGTTCCCCACCTGGACCTGATTGCTGTGACTCTTTCTGGGCCTCATCTGGATCTGGTGACTCTGATCCTATCTGCGCGTCACCCATACCTGGTGAATCTGGTCCTCACCTGGGCATAATTGGTACCTGATGACTCTGTTCCACACCTGAGCCTCACCTGGACATGATGACTCTGCAACCTCTCTAGGCCTCACCCTGACCTGGTGACTCTGGTCCCCATGTGGATGTCACCTGGACCAGGTGAATCTGCTACCCCTCTAGGTCTCAACTAGATCTGGTGACTCTGGTCCTCAACTGGGCCTCACCTGCACCTAGTGAATATGCTCGATCTGTCCTCATTTGGACCTGGTGACTCTGGTCCCTACCTGGGCATCATCGGGACATGGTTCCACTGCATAACTTGCAGGTTGGCCTCACCTGGACCTGGTAAATATTGTCCTACCTCGGCATCATCAGGACATGGTTCCACTGCATGGCCTGCAGGTTGGCCTCACCTGGACCTGGTAACTCTAGTCCCTACGTGGGCATCATCGAGACACGGTTCCTCTGCATGGCCAGCAGGTTGTCCTCACATGGACCTGGTGAGTGGGGTTGTCGCCTGGACCTCACCCATACCTGGTGACACAGGTCCGCACGTGTGCCTCACTTGGATCTGGTGAATCTGGTCCTTACCTGGTCCTCACCTGGAACGGTAACTCTGGTCACTACCTGGGAATAACCATGACCTGGTGAATCTGGTCCGCATCTAGTCCTCCCCCAGTCCTGGTGAATTTTTTCCCCACCTGGACCTGATTGCTGTGGACTCCTTCTTGGCGTCAACTGGAACCGGTGACTCTGATCCTAACTGGGCCTCTCCGAGATCTGGTGACTCTGGTCCTCACCTGTGGACCATTATGACCTGGATACTCTGTTCCACACCTGGGCCTCCCCTGGACATGATAACTTTGCTCCACATTTTGGCCTCAACTAGTCCTGATGACTCTGGTCCCCCGACCTAGGCGTCAATCTGGACATGATTGCTGTGGACTCCTTCTTAGCCTCAACTGGAACTGGTGAATCTGATCCAGATTGAGGATCACCAATCTGGGCCTCACCTGGCCCTGTCAACCATGGTCCTCACCTGCCAAAATTTGGACCCGGTGACTGTGTTCCAACCCTGGACCTCACCTGGACCAGGAGACTCTGGTCCCCCTCTGGGTCTCACCGTCCCCTAGTGACGGTGAACGCCACTTTGACCTGACTTGCACCTGCTGACCCTGGTTGCCACCTGCGCCTGACCTCGAACTGTTGACTCTGGTTCATTCAAGGGCTTCCCCTGTACCTGGTGATCCTGATCCCCCCCTGGGACTCAACTGGACGTGGTGACCCTTGTCACCACCGGGGACTCACCTGGACCTGGGTACTGTGTTCCACACATGGGCCTCAAGTAGTCCTGTTGAACATGGTACCGAAGCCGGCCTCATATGGACCTGTTTCCTCTGATTCCCACCGGGGCATCACGTGTACCTGGTAACACTGGTCCTCACTTGGGCCTCATCTGGACCTAGTGACTCTGGTCCCCACCTTGGCTTCACCTGGATCTGGTGACTCTGGTCCTCAACTGGGCCTCACGTGGACCTATTGAATATGCTCCATCTGGGCCTCATTTGGACTTGGTGACTCTCTTCCCTACCTGGGCGTCATCGGGACATGGTTCCACTGCATGGCCTTTAGGTGGGCCGCCCCTGGACCTGGTAACTGTGGTTCTACCTGGGCATCATCGGGACGTGGTTACTCTATTCCCAGTGGGACTGACCTGATCGTGGTAACTCTGGTCCTGACTTTCGGCTCTTCTGTGCCATGTGACTCTGGCTCCCCCTGGACCTCACCTGTAAGTGGTGACTCTGATCCTAAGCATGGCCTCACCTGACCTGGTGACGGTGGTTTCCATCGGTACCTCACCTGGTCCTCATGTCTCTGGTCCCAATTGGGACTCACCAGGACCTTGTATCTGGTACACACCTGAGTAGCATCAGGATATGGTTACACTGTTCACTAACAGTGACCCGGCCGGACCTATTACTCTCGTTTTCACCTGGTCCACACTTGGACATGGAGACACTGGTTCCCACCAGGGTCTCACCTGGACATGGTGACTTAGATCCCCAAATGGTCCTCACCTGTAACTTGTAATTCGCGTTCCCACATGGACATCATGTGGACCTGGTGGCTGCAGTGTTTCTAGCTTCTCATGTATCTCGTGACTCTGGTCCACACCAGGGCCTCACCGGGACTTGGTGAGTGTGGTTGCCACCTGCACCTCACCAGGACCTGGTGATTCTGGTGTCCACCTGAGACTACCCTGAATCTGGTGACTGTGGTCCCCACCTGGGCTTCACCTGAATTTCGGGACTCCGGTCCCCATCTGGGCCTCACCTGGCCCTGTTGACCGTGGTCCTCAACTGGGCAAAATTGGGACTCGGTGACTGTGTTCCACAACTGGACCTCACCTGGACAAGGTGACTCTGGTCCCCCTCTGGGTCTCACTGTGCCCTAGTGACTGTGAACCCCACTTTGGCCTGACTTGGACCTGCTGACCCTGGTTGCCACCTGCGCCTGACCTCGAACTTTTGACTCTGGTTCTCTCAAGGGCCTCCCCTGTACCTGCTGATCCTGGTCCCCACCTGGGTCTCACCTGGACGTGGTGACTCTTGTCACCACCGGGGACTCACCTGGACATGATTACTGTGTTCCACACCTGGGCATCAGGTAGACCTATTGACCATGGTCCCCAAGCCGGCCTCACGTGGACCTTTTGGCTCTGATCCCCGCCGGGGGCTCACGTGTATCTGGTAACTCTGATCCTCACCTGGGTCTAATCAGGACCTAGTGACTCTGGTCCCCACCTGGGCTTCACCTGGATCTGGTGACTCTGGTCCCCACCTGGACTTCACCTGGATCTGGTGACTCTGGTCCCCACCCGGACCTCTCCTGGACCTGGTGACTCTCTTTCCAACATGGACCTCACCTGGATCTGGTGACTCTGGTCCTCAGTTTGGCCTCACCTGGACCTGGTGTCTCTCGTCCTCACTTTGACCTAACTCAGAACTGCTGATTCTTGCCCCACCTAGGCCGCACCCAGACCTGGTGACTCTTGTCCCGAACTATGTCTCAATTCGATATGATGCATCTGGTCCTGACGTGGGGCACACATGGACCTGTTACTCAGCTGGATAGAGTGGCTCTGGTTCCCACAAGGGGCACTCCTGATACTGGTGATTGTGGTCTTATTCTATGCCTCACCAGGACCTAGTGATTCTGTTCCCCATCTGGGCCTGCATGGCCCTAGTGACTCTGGTCCTCACCCAGTCATCATTGGGACCTGGATACTCTATGCCACACCTGGGCCTACCTTTGACCAGGGACCTCTGGTCCCATACTGGGCCTCAAACTAAACTGGTTACTCTGGTTCCCCTCTGGGACTCACCCTTACCTGGTGACTCTGGTCACCCCTTGGGCTTCATTTGGGCCTGGTGAATCTGGTCCTTAGCTGGTCCGCATCTGGATCTGGTGACTGGTGGCCACCTAGGCCTGACCTGGACTTGTTGAATCCTGTTGCCACCTGCGCCTCACCTGGGCCTTCTGACTGTGGTCACAACTGGACCTCACCCTGATCTGTTGGCTCTGGTTCCCATATGGGGCTCCCCTGGACCTGGTTCCTGTGGTCTCCTTCTGGCCTCACCTGGAACACAATGACTCTGATCCATATTTGGTCCTCTCCTGGACCTGTTGACTCTGGTCCTTACCGGGGCATCATTGGGACCTGGATACTCTCTAAATCCCTGGGACTCACCTGGACCTGGTGACTGTGGTCCCAACTCTGCCTCACCTGGTCGAGGTGACTGGTTCCCACAGGGACCTCACCTGGACCTGGTGACTCAGGTCCTCATATGGGCATCACGGGACCAGGGTTCTCAGTTCCACATCGGGGTCTCATCTGGACCTAGTGATTCTCGTCCCCCTCTGGGCCTCACCCTGACGTGGTGACTCTGGTCCCCACCTGGATATCACCAGAACCGGGTGACACTGGTCCCCCTCTGGGACTCACCCGGAGCTGGGGACACTGGTCCTCAACTGGGCCTCAACAGGACCTGGTGAATCTACTCCTCACTAAGGCCTCGTCTGGACCTTGTGACTCTTTTCGCACCTGGCGTCAATGGGACATGGTTACTCTTCCACAACTGGGCCTCACATGGACCTCATAACTTTGCTCCACACTTTGGCCTCAACTAGTCCTAATGACTCTGGTCCCCCGACCTAGGCCTCACCTGGACCTGGTGACTGTGGTCCCACCTGGGCCTCACCTGGACCTGGTGACTGTGGTCCCCACCTGGGTCTCACCTGGACCTGGTGACTCTCGTTCCCACATGAACCACACCAGGATCTGGTGACTGTGTTGTTTTTGTAGAATCATTTTTAACTGGTGACTCCAGTCCCCACTAGGTCCTCACGTGGATCAGGTGACTTGACCTGCAGGTTGGCCTCACATGGACCTGGTTAGTGTGGATGCCACCTGGGCCTCACCCATAATTGGTGACTCAAGTCCCCATGTGGGCCTCTTCTACCTGGTGAATCTGGTATTTACCTGGTCCTCTCCCAGACTCGGGGACTCTGGTCACCACCTGGGCCTCACCTGGACCTGGTGAATCTGGTCCCCATCTTGGCCTCACTCAGTCCTGGTGACTTTGTTCCCCACCTTGACCTGATTGCTTTGGACTCTTTCATGGCCTCACCTGTACCTGGTGACTCTGATCCTATCTGCGTGTCACCCAGACCTGGTGACTCTGGTCCTCACCTGGGCATCATTGGTACCTGGTGACTCGGTTCCACACCTGAGCCTCACCTGGACATGAGGCTCTGGACTCTGGAACCACTCTGGGCCTAACCCTGACCTGGTGACTCTGGTCTCCATCTGGATGTCACATGGTCCAGGTGATTCTGGTACCCCTCTAGGACTCAACCAGTTCTGGTGACTCTGGTCCTAAACTGGGCCTCACCTGGACCTAGTGAATATGCTCCATCTGGGCCTCATTTGGACCTGGTGACTCTGGTCACTACCTGGGCATCATCGGGACATGGATCCACTGCATGGCCTGCAGGTTGGCCTCAGATGGGCCTGCTAACTCTGGTCCCTACCTGGGCATCACCGGGACACGGTTCCTCTGCATGGCCTCCAGGTTGGCCTCACCTGGCCCTAGTGATGGGGTTGCCACCTGGTGCTCACCCATACCTGGTGACACAGGTCCCCACGTGGGCCTCACTTGGACCTGGTGAATCTGGTCCTTACCTGGTCCTCACCCGGAATGGTAACACTGGTCACCACCTGGGAATCACCTGAACCTGGTGAATCTGGTCCCCATCTGGGCCTACACTATCCTGTTGACTTTCTTCCCCACCTGGACCTGATTGCTGTGGACTGCTTTGGCCTCAACTGGAACTGGTGACACTGATCCTAACTGGGCCTCACCCAGATCTGTTGACTCTGGTCCTCACCTGTGGACCATTATGACCTGGATACTCTGTTCCACACCTGAGCCTCACCTGGACATGATGACTCTGGATCCCCTCTGGGACTCAGCCTGACATGGTTACTCTGGTCCCCATCTGGATATCACCTAGATCAGGTGAATCTGGTACCCCTCTAGGCCTCAACTAGACTTGGTGTCTCTGGTCCTCAACAGGGCCTCAACGGGACCTAGTAAATATGCTCCCCACCTGCGCCTCATCTGGACCTGGTGACGCTGGTTATATCTGGGCATCATCGGGACATGGTTACTCTGTTCCCCACTGGGACTGACCTGATCCTAGTAACTCTGGTCCTGAATTTGGCCTCTTCTGTACCAGGTGATTCTGGCTCTAACTGGGCCTCACCTGTAACTGGTGACTCTGATTCTAAGCATGGTCTCACCTGACATGGTGACTGTGGTTCCCATCAGGACCTCACCTGGACCTCATGTCTCTGGTCCAACCTGGGCCTCACCAGGGCCTGGTGTCTCTGATACCCACCTGGGTAGCATTACGATATGGTTACACTGTTCACAAACAGTGACCCAGCCGGACCTATAAACTCTGGTCTTCACCTGGGCCACACCTGGACATGGTGACACTGGTTCCCACCTGGGTCTCACCTGGACATGGTCACTCGGATCCCCACCTGGTCCTCATATTTAACTGGTGATTCTCATTTCCACATGGACATCATGTGGACCTGGTGGCTGCAGTGTTTCTAGCTTCTCATGTACCTCGTGACTCTGGTCCCCACCAGGGCCTCACCGGGATCTGGTCAGTGTGGTTGCCACCTGCATCTCACCTCCACCTGGTGATTCTGGTGTGCACCTGAGACTACACTGGATCTAGTTACTGTGGTCCCCACCTGGGCTTCACCTGGATTTGGGAACTCCGGTCCCCATCTGGGGCTCACCTGGCCCTGTTGACCATGGTCCTCAACTGGGCAAAATTGGGACCCGGTGACTGTGTTCCACAACTGGAACTCACCTGGACCACGTGACTCTGGTTCCCCTCTGGGTCTCACCGTGCCCTAGTGACTGTGAAACCCACTTTGGCCTGACTTAGACCTGGTGACCCTGGTTGGAACCTGCGCCTGACGTCAAACTGTTGACTCTGGTTCTTTCAAACGCCTCCCTTGTACCTGGTGATCCTGGTCCCCACCGGGCCTCGCCTGGACATGGTGACTCTTGTCACCACTGGGGACTCACCTGGACCTGCTTACTGTGTTCCACACCTGGGCCTCAATAGACCTGTTGACCATGGTCCCCAGGCCGGCCTCACATGAACCTGTTGCCTCTGATCCCCACCGGGGCCTCACGTGTACCTGGTTACTCTCGTCCTCACCTGGGCATCATTGGTCCTGGTGACTCTGTTCCACACCTGAGGCTCCCCTGGACATGATGACTCTGGAACCACTCTGGCTATCAGGCTAACGTAGTGACTCTGGTCCCCATATGGATGTCACCTGGTCCAGGGGATTATGGTACCCGTCTGGGACTCAACAAGGTCTGGTGACTCTGATCCTCAACTGGGCCTCACCTGGACCTAGTGAATATGCTCCATCTGGGCCTCATTTGGACCTGGTGACTCTGGTCCCTACCTGGGCATCATCGGGACATGGTTTCACTGCATGACCTGCAGGTTGGCCTCACCTGGACCTGGTAACTCTCGTCCATACCTGGGCATCATTGGGACCTGGTTCCTCTGCATGGCCTGCAGGTTGGCCTCACCTGGACCTGGTGAGTGGGTTTGTCACCTGGGCCTCACCCTTGCCTAGGGACACAGGTCCCCACGTGGGCCTCACTTGGACCTGGTGAATCTGGTCCTTACCTGGTGGTCAACCGGAACTGGTAACTCTGGTCACCACATGGGAATCACCTGGGCCTGGTTTTTCTGGTCCCCATCTGGGTCTCACCCAGTCCTGTTGACTTTTTCCCCACCTGGACCTGATTGCTGTGGACTCCTTCTTGGCTAACCAGGAACTGCTGACTCTGATGCTAACTGGGCCTCACCCAGATCTGGTGATTCTGGTCCTCACCTGTGGACCATTATGACCTGGATACTCTGTTCCACACCTGAGCCTCACCTGGATATGTTGACTCTGGATCCACTCTGGGCCTCAGCCTGACATGGGGTCTCTGGTCCCCATCTGGATGTCACTAGACCAGGTGAATCTGGTACCCCTCTAGGCCTCACCTAGACCTGGTGATTCTGGTCCTCAACTGGGCCTCAACGGGACCTAGTGAACATGCTCCCCACCTGCGCCACAGCTGGGCCTGGTGACTCTGGTTCTACCTGGGCATCACCGGGACATGATTAATCTATTCCCACTTGGAGTGACCTTATCCTGGTAACTCTGGTCCTGACTTTGGCCTCTTCTGTACCAGGTGACTCTGGCTCCACCTGGGCCTCACCTGGAACTGGTGACTCTGATCCTAAGCATGGCCTCACCTGACCTGGTGACTGTGGTTCCCATCGGGACCTCACCTGGACCTCATGTCTCTGGTCCAACTTGGGCCTCACCAGGACCTGGTGTCTCTGCTACCCACCTGGGTAGCATCAGGATATGGTTATACTGTTCAGTAACAGTGACCCAGCCGGACCTATTAACTCTGGTCTTCACCTGGGCCACACCTGGACATGGTGACACTGTTTCCCACGTGGGTCTCACCTGGACATGGTGAGTCGGATCCCCACCTGGTCCTCACCTGTAACTGGTGATTCTCGTTCCCACATGGAGATCATGTGGACCTGTTGGCCGCAGTGTTTCTAGCATCTTTTTTTTTAATTTTTATTTATTTATGATAGTCACAGAGGGAGAGAGAGGCAGAGACACAGGCAGAGGGAGAAGCAGGCTCCATGCACCGGGAGCCCGAAGTGGGATTCAATCCCGGGTCTCCAGGATCGCGCCCTGGTCCAAAGGCAGGCCCCAAACCGCTGCGCCACCCAGGGATCCCATGTGTTTCTAGCTTCTCATGTACCTCGTGACTTCTCATGTATCCCACCAGTGCCTTACCGGGACCTGGTGAGTTTGGTTGCCACCGGCACCACACCTGGACCTGGAGATTCTGGTCTGCACCTGAGACTACCCTGCATCTGGTGACTGTGGTCCCCACCTGGGCTTCACCTGGATTTGGGGACTCCGGTCCCCTTCTGGGCCTCACCTGGCCCTGTTGACCGTGGTCCTCAACTGGGCAAAATTGGGACCTGGTGACTGTGTTCCACAACTGAACCTCACCTGGACCAGGTGACTATGCTCCCCCTCTGGGTCTCACGTGCCCTAGGGACTGTGAAGTCCCCTTTGGCTTGACTTGGACCTGCTGACCCTGGTTGCCACCTGCGCCTGAACTCGAACTGTTGACTCTGGTTCTTTCAAGGGTCTCCCCTGTACCTGGTGATCCTGGTCCCCACCTGGACCTCACCTGGAAGTGGTGACTCTTGTCACCACCGGGGACTCACCTGGACCTGCTTACTGTGTTCCACACCTGGGCCTCAATAGACCTGTTGACCATGGTCCCCAAGCCGGGCTCACATGGACCTGTTGCCTCTGATCCCAACCGGGGCCTCACGTGTACCTGGTAACTCTGGTCCTCACCTGGGCCTCATCTGGACCTAGTGACTCTGGTCCTCATCTGGGCTTCACATGGATCTGGTGACTCTGGTCCCCACCTGGACTTCACCTGGATCTGGTGACTCTGGACTCCACCTGGACCTCTCCTGGACCTCGTGACTCTCTTTCCAACATGGACCTCACCTGCATCTGGTGACTCTGGTCCTCAGTTTGGCCTCACCTGGACCTGGTGTCTCTCGTCCCCACTTGGACCTAACTCAGAACTGCTGAATCTTGCCCCACCTAGGCCGCACCCAGACCTGGTGACTCTTGTCCCCAGCTATGCCTTTATACGACCTGATGAATCTGGTCCTCACGTGGGCCTCACATGGTCCTGGGACTCAGCTGGATAGAGTGGCTCTGGTTCCCACAAGGGGCTCACCTGATACTGCTGAATGTGGTCTTATTCTATGCCTCACCAGGACCTAGTGATTCTGTTCCCCATCTGGGCCTGCATGGCCCTAGTGACTCTGGTCCTCACTCAGGCGTCACTGGGACCTGGATACTCTATTCCACACCTGGGCCTCAATTTGACCAGGGGCCTCTGGTCCCATTCTGGGCCTCAAACTAAACTGGTTACTCTGGTTCCCCCTCTGGCCCTCACCCTGACCTGGTGACTCTGGTCACCCGTTGGGCTTCACTTGGGCCTGGAGAATCTGGTCCTTAGCTGTTCCGCACCTGGATCTGGTGATTGGTCGACACCTTGGCCTCACCTGGACTTGGTGAATCCTGTTGCCACCTGCGCCTCACCTGGACCTTGCAACTGTGGTCCCACCTGGACCTCACCTGGACGAGGTGACTGGTTCCCACAGGGACCTCACCTGGACCTGGTGACTCAGGTCCTCATATGGGCATCATGGGACCTGTTTTCTCAGTTCCATATCGGGGCCTCACCTGGAGCTAGTGATTCTTGTCCCCCTCTGGGCCTCACCCTGACGTGGTGACTCTGGTACCCACCTGGATATCACCAGAATCGGGTGACTCTGGTCCCCCTCCGGGTCTCACCGTGCCCTAATGACTCTGAACCCCACTTTGGCCTGACTTGGACCTGCTGACCTTGGTTGCCAACTGTGCCTGACCTCGAACTGTTGACTCTGTTTCTTTCAAGGGCCTCCCCTGTACCTGCTGATCCTGGTCCCCACCTGGGTCTCACCTGGACGTGGTGACTCTTGTCACCACCGGGGACTCACCTGGACCTGTTTACTGTGTTCCACACATGGGCCTCAAGTAGACCTGTTGACTATGGTCCCCAAGCCGGCCTCACATGGACCTGTTGCCTCTGATCTCCACCGGGGCCTCACGTGTACCTGGTAACACTGGTCCTCACCTGGGCCTCATCTGGACCTAGTGACTCTGGTCCCCACCTGGGCTTCACTTGGATCTGATGACTCTGGTCCCCACCTGGACTTCACCTGGATCTGGTGACTCTGGTACCCACCTCGACCTCTCCTGGACCTGGTGACTCTCTTTCCAACATGGACCTCACCTGGATCTGGTGACTCTGGTCCTCAGTTTGGCCTCAAATGGACCTGGTATCTCTTGTCCCCTCTTGGTCCTAACTCAGTACTGCTGAATCTTGTCCCACCTAGGCCGCACCCAGACCTGGTGACTCTTGTCTCCAGCTATGCCTCAATTCAACCTGATGAATCTGATCCTCACGTGGGCCTCACATGGACCTGGGACTCAGCTGGATAGAGTGGCTCTGGTTCCCACAAGGGGCTCCACTGATACTGCTGACTGTGGTCTTATTCTATGCCTCACCAGACCAAGTGATTCTGTTCCCCATCTGGGCCTGCATGGCCCTAGTGACTCTGGTCTTCACCCAGGCATCATTGGGACCTGGATACTCTATTCCACACCTGGGCCTCACTTTGACCAGGGACCTCTGGTCCCATTTTGGGCCTCAAACTAAACTGGTTACTCTGGTTTCCCCTCTGGGCCTCACCCTTACCTGGTGACGCTGGTCACCCCTTGGGCTTCACCTGGGCCTGGTGAATCTGGTCCTTGGCTTGTCCTAACCTGCATTTGGTGACTGAACCAAATGGGCCTCACCTGGACTTGGTGAATCCTGTTGCCACCTGCGCCTCACCTGGACCTTCTGACTGTGGTCCCACCTGGACCTCACCTGGATCTGCTGTCTCTGGTTCCCATATGGGGCTCTCCAAGACCTGGTTCCTGTGGTCTCCATCTGGCCTCACCTGGAACACAATGTCTCTGATCCATATTTGGGCCTCTCCTGGACCTGTTGACTCAGGTCCTTACCTAGGCATCATTGGGACCTGGATACTCTCTTATATACCTGGGCCTCATCTGGAACTGGTTACTGTGGTCCCACATGGGCCTCACCTGGAGGAGGTGACTGGTTCCCACAGGGACCTCAACTGCACCTGGTGACTCAGGTCCTCATATGGGCATCATGGGACCTGGTTTCTTAGTTACACATCGGGGCTTCCTCTGGACCTAGTGATACTCGTCCCCCTCTGGGCCTCACTCTGACGTGGTGACTCTGGTCCCCACCTGGATATCACCAGAACCGGGTGCCTCTGGTCCCCTCTGGGACTCCCCCTGAGCTGAGGACATTAGTCTTCAACTGGGCCTCAACAGGACCTAGTGAATCTACTCCTCACTTAGTCCTCGTCTGGACCTTGTGACTCTTTTCGCACCTGGCAACAATGGGACATTGTTACTCTGTTCCACAACTGGGCCTCACCTGGACATAATAACTTTGCTCCACACTTTGGCCTCAACTGGTTCTGATGACACTGGTCGCCCTACCTTGTCCTCAATCTGGACCTGGTGACTGTGGTCCCCACCTGGGTCTCACCTGGACCTGGTGACTCTCGTTACCACATGAACCACACCTGGACCTGGTGTCTATGGTGTTCTTGTAGACTCACATTTACCTGGTGACTCCTACCCCACTAGGGCCTCACCTGGATCTGGTGACTCTGGCCTGCAGGTTGGCCTCACCTGGACCTGGTGAGTGGGGTTGCCACCTGGGTATCACCCATACCTGGTGACTCAGTTCCCCACGTGGGCCTATTGGACCTGGTGAATCTGGTCCGTACCTGGTCCTCTCCCAGACCCTGGGACTCTGGTCACCACCTGGGCCTCACCTGGACCTAATGAATGAATCTGGTCCCCATCTGGTCCTCACCCAGTCCTGGTGACTTTGTTCCCCACCTGGACCTGATTGCTGTGGACTCTTTCTTGGCCTCACCTGGACCTGGTGAATCTGATCCTATCTGCGCGTCACCCAGACCTGGTCACTCTGGTCCTTACCTGGGCATCATTGGTACCTGGTGACTCTGTTCGAGACCTGAGCCTCACCTGGACATGATGACTCTGGAACCACTCTGGGCCTAACCCTGACCTGGTGACTCTGGTCTCCATCTGGATTTCACCTGGACCAGGTGACTGGGACCCCTCTAGGCCTCAACCAGATATGGTGACTCGGGTCCTCAACTGGGCCTCATCTGGACCTAGTGAATATGATCCATCTTGGCCTCATTTGGACCTGGTGACTCTGGTCCCTACCTGGGCATCATAGGTATATGGTTCCACAGCATGGCCTGCAGGTTGGCCTCACCTGGACATTGTAACTCTGGTCCCTACCTGGGCATTATCAGGACATGGTTCCACACATGCCCTGCAGGTTGGCATCACCTGCACCTGGTAATTCTAGTCCCTACCTGTGCATCATCAGGACATGGTTCCTCTGCATGGCCTGCAGGTTGGCATCACCTGGACCTGGTGAGTGGGGTTGTCACCTGTGCCTCACCCATGCCTGGTGACACAGGTCCCCACGTGGGCCTCACTTGGACCGGGTGAATCTGGTCCTTACCTTGTTCTCACCCGGAACTCGTAACTCTGGTCACCACCTGGGAATCACCTGGGCCTGGTGTTTCTGGTACCCATCTGGGCGTCATCCAGTCCTGGTGACATTTTTCCCCACGTGGACCTGATTGCTGTGGACTCTTTCTTGGCCTCACCTGGAACTGGTGACTCTGATCCTATCTGCGCATCACCCAGACCTGGTGACTCTGGTCCTCACCTGGACATGATGACTCTGGAACCTCTCTGGGCCTCACCCTAACCTGGTGACCCTGGTCCCCATCTGAAACTCACCACTATCTGGTGACTCTGGTCTCAGTATGTCCTCACCTGGACTGGTGTCTATCGTCCCCACTTTGACCTAACTCAGAATTGCTGAATCTTGCCCCACTTAGGCCGCACCTAGACCTGATGACTCTTGTCCCCAGCGATGCTTCAATTCGACCTGATGAATCTGGTCCTCACGTGGGCCTCACATGGACCTGGGACTCAGCGGGATAGAGTGGCTCTGGTTCCCACAAGGGGCTCACCTGATACTGGTGACTGTGTTTTTATTCTATGCCTCACCAGGACCTAGTGATTCTGTTCCCCATCTGGGCTTTCATGGCCCTAGTGACTCTGGTCCTCACCCAGGCATCATTGGGACCTGGATACTCTATTCCACACCTAGGCATCACTTTGTCCAGGGACCTCTGGTCCCAATATGGGCCTCAAACTAAACTGGTTACTCTGGTTCCCACTCGGGGCCTCACCCTTACCTGGAAAATCTAGTCACCCCTTGGGTTTCACTTGGGCCTGGTGAATCTGGTTCTTATCTGGTCCGCACCTGGATCTGGTGACAGGTCACCACGTGGGCCTCACCTGGACTTGGTGAATACTGTTGCCACCTGCGCCTCACCTGGACCTTGTGACTGTGGTCCCTCCTGGACCACACCTGGATCTGGTGGCTCTGGTTCCCATATGGGGCTCTCCTGGACCTGGTTCCTGTGGTCTCCATCTGGCCTCACCTGGAACACAATGACTCTGATCCATATTTGGGCCTCTCCTGGACCTGTTGACTCTAGTCCTTACCTGGGCATCATTGGGACCTGGATACTCTCTTATGTACCTGGGCCTCACCAGGACCTGGTTACTGTGGTCCCACCCGGGCCTCACCTGGACGGGGTGACTGGTTCCCACAGGGACATCACCTCGACCTGGTGACTCAGGTCCTCATATGGGAATATTGGGACCTGGTTTCACAGTTCCAAAATGGGGCCTCACCTGGACCTAGTGATTCTCGTCCCCCACTGGGCCTCACCCTGACTTGTGACACTGGTCCCCACCTGGATATCACCAGAACCGGGTGACACACCCGGAGCTGGGGACACTGGTCCTCAGCTGGGCCTCAACAGGACCTGGTGAATCTACTCCAAACTTAGGCTTCGTCTGGACCTTGTGACTCTTTTCCCACCTGGCATCAATGGGACATGGTTACTCTGTTCCCCACCTGGGCCTCACCTGGACATGATAACTTTGCTGCACACTTTGGCCTCAACTGGTCTTGATGACTCTCGTCCCCCAACCTAGGCCTCAATCTGGACCTGGTGACTGTCGTCCCCACCTGGGTCTCACCTGGAACTGGTGACTCTCGTTCCCACATGAACCACACCTGGACCTGGTGACTGTGGTGTTCTTGTAGACTCACTTTTACCTGCCTTCTCCGGTGCCGACTAGGGCCTCACGTGGATCTGGTGACTTTGGCATGCAGGTTGGCCTCACCTGGACATGGTGAGTGGGGTTGCCACCTGGGCCTCACCCATACCTGGTGAGTCAGGTCCCCTCGTGGGCCTCTTGGATCTGGTATCTTGTCCATACCTGGTCGTCTCCCAGCCCCGCGGTCTCTGGTCACCACCTGAGCCTACCTGGACATGGTGAATCTGATCCCCATCTGGGCCTCACCCAGGCCTGTTGACTTTGTACCCATCTGTATCTGATTGCTGTGGACTCTTTCTTCGCCTCACCTGGAACTGGTGACTCTGATCCTATCTGCCCGTCACCGAGACCTGGTGACGCTGGTCCTCACCTGGGCATTTTTGGTACCTGGTGACTGTGTTCCACACCTGAGTCTCACCTGGACATGATGACTCTGGAACCTCTCTGGGCCTCATCCTGACCTGGTGACTCTGGTCCCCATCTGGAAGTCACCTGGACCAGGTGATTCTCGTACCCCTCTAGACCTCAACAAAGTCTGGTGACTCTGTTCCTCCACTGGACCTCACCTGGACCCAGTGAATATGCTCCATCTGGGCCTCATTGGACCTGGTGATTCTGGTCCCTACCTGGGCATTATCGGGACATGGTTCCACTGCATGGCCTGCAGTTTGGCCTCACCTGGACCTGGTAACTCTAGTCCCTACCTGGGCATCATCGAGAGATGGTTCCTCTGCATTGGCCTGCAGGTTGGCCTCACCTGGACCTGGTGATGGGGTTGTCACCTGGGTCTCACACATGCCTGGTGACACAGGTCCCCACGTGGGCCTCACTTGGACTTGGTGAATCTGGTCCTTACCTGGTCCTCACCCTGAACTCGTAACTCTGGTAACCATCTGGGAATCACCTGGACCTGGAGAATCTGGTCCCCATCCAGGCCTCATCCAGTCCTGGTGACTTTGCTCTCCACCTGGACCTGATTGCTGTGGAATCCTACTTGGCCTCACCTGGAATTGGTGACTCTGATCCTAACTGGGCCTCACCCACATCTGGTGACTCTGTTCCTTCCAGTGGACCATTATGACCTGGATACTCTGTTCCACACCTGAGCCTCACCTGGACATGATGACTCTAGATCCCCTCTGGGCCTCAGCCTGACATGATGACTCTGGTCCCCATCTGGATGTCACCTAGACCAGGTGAATCTGGTACCCCTCTAGGCCTCAACTTGACCTGGTAAATCTGGTCCTCACTTGGACTCACCGGGACCTAGTGAGCATGCTCCCCACCTGCGCCTCATCTGGACGTGTTGACTCTGGTTCTACCTGGGCATCATCGAGACATGGTGACTCTATTCCCCAGTGGGACTGACTTGATCCTGGTAACTCTGGTCCTGACTTTGGCCTCTTCTGTACCAGGTGACTCTGGCTCCACCTGGGCCTCACCTGTAACTGGTGACTCTGATCCTAAGCATGGCCTCACCTGACCTGGAGACTGTGGTTCCCATCGGGACCTCACCTGGTGTCTCTGGTCCCACCTGGGCCACACCAGGACCCGGTGTCTCTGGTACCCACCTGGGTCGCATCAGGATATGGTTGCACTGTTCACTAATAGCGACCCAGCCAGACCTATTAACTCTGGTCTTCACCTGGGCCACACCTGGACATGGTGACACTTGTTCCAACCTTGGTATCACCTGGACATGGTGAGTCGGATCCCCACCTGGTCCTCACCTGTAACTGGTGATTCTCATTCCAGCATGGACATCACGTGGACCTAGTGGCTGCAGTGTTTCTAGCTTCTCATGTACCTCGTGACTCTGGTCCCCACCAGGGCCTCACCGGGACTTGGTGAGTGTGGTTGCCACCTGCACCTCACCTGGACCTGGTGATTCTGGTCTGCACCTGAGACTACCCTGGATCTGGTGACTGTGGTCCCCACCTGGGCTTCACCTGGATCTGGTGACTCTGGTCCCCACCTGGGCTTCACCTGGATTTGGGGACTCTGGTCCCCAACTGGGTCTCACCTGACCCTGTTGACCATGGTCCTCAACTGGGCAAAATTGGGACCCGGTGAATGTGTTCCACAACTGGACCTCACCTGGACCAGATGACTCTGGCCCCCTCTCGGTCTCACCGTGCCCTAGTGACTGTGAACCCCACTTTGGCCTGTCTTGGCCCTTCTGACCATGGCTGCCACCTGCGCCTGACCTCGAAAAGTTGACTCTGGTTCTTTCCAGGGCCTACTTGGACTTGGTGATACTGGTCCCAACCTTGGCCTCTCCTGGACGAGATGAAACTTGTCACCACCGGGGACTCACCTGGACTTGGTTACTGTGTTCCAAACCTGGGCCTCAAATAGACCTGTTCACCAAGGTCCCCAAGCCGGCCTCACATGGACCTGTTGCCTCTGATCCCCACCGGGGCCTCACATGTATTTCGTAACTCTGGTCCTCAGCTGGGCCTCAGATGGATCTGGTGACTCTGGTCCCCACCTGGAAGTCACCTGGATCTGGTGACTCTGGTCCCCACTTGGACCTCTCCTGGACCTGGTGACTCTCTTTCCAACATGGACCTCACCTGGATCTGGTGAATCTGGTCCTCAGTTTGGCCTCACCTGGACCTGGTGTCTCTCGTCCCCACTTTGACCTAACTCAGAACTGCTGAATCTTGCCCCACCTAGGCCACACTCAAACCTGGTGACTCTTGTCCCCAGCTATGCCTCAATTCGATCTGATGAATCTGGTCCTCACGTGGGCCTCACATGGACCTGGGACTCAGCTGGACAGAGTGGCTCTGGTTCCCACAAGGGGTTCACCTGATACTGGTGACTGTGGTCTTATCCTATGCCTCACCAGGACCTAGTCATTCTGTTCCCCATCTGGGCCTGCATGGCCCTAGTGACACTGATCCTCACCCAGGCATCATTGGGACCTGGATACTCTATTCCACACCTGAGCCTCACTTTGACCAGGGACCTCTTGTCCCATTCTGGGCCTCAAACTAAACTGGTTACTCTGGTTCCCCCTCTGGTATTCACCCTTACATGGTGACTCTGGTCACCCCTTGGTTTTCACTTGGGCCTGGTGAATCTGGTCCTTAGCTGGTCCGCACCTGGATGTTGTGACTGGTCGCCACCTGGGCCTCACCTGGACCTGGTGAATCCTGTTGCCACCTTGGCCTCACCTGGACCTTGTGACTGTGGTCCTACCTGGACCTTACCTGGATCTGGTGGCTCTAGTTCCCATATGGGGTTCTCCTCGACCTGGTTCCTTGGTCTCCATCTGGCCTCACTTGGAAAACAATGACTCTGATCCATATTTGGGCCTCTCCTGGATCTGTTGACTCTGGTCCTTCCCTGGGCATCATTGGGACCTGGATACTCTCTTATATACCTGGGCCTTACCTGGACCTTGTGACTGTGGTCCCACGTGGGCCTCACCTGGACGACGTGACTGGTTCCCACAGGGCCCTCACCTGTACCTGGTGACTCAGGTCCTCATATGGGCATCATGGGACCTGGTTTCTCAGTTCCACATCGGGGCCTCACCTGGACCTAGTGATTCTCGTCCCATTATGGTCCTCACCCTGATGTGGTGACTCTGGTCCCCACCTGGATATCACCAGAACCGGGTGACTCTCGTCCCTCTCTGGGTCTCACCCGGAGCTGGGGACACCGGTCCTAAACAGGGCCTCAACAGGACCTATTGAATCTACTCCTCACTTTGGCCTCGTCTGGACCTTGTGACTCTTTTCCCACCTGGCATCAATGGGACATGTTTACTCTGTTCCCCACCTGGGCCTCACCTGGTCATGGTAACTTTTCTCCACACTTTGGCCTCAACTGGTGCTGATGACTCTGGTCCCCCGACCTAGGCCTCAATCTGGACCTGGTGACTGTGGTCCCCACCTGGGTCTCACCTGGACCTGGGGACTCTCGTTCCCACATGAACAACACCTGGACCTGGTGACTGTGGTGTTCTTGTAGACTCACATTTACCTGGTGACTCCGGTCCCCACTAGAGCCTCAACTGGATCTAGTGACTCTACCAAAATTTGGCCTCACCTGGACCTGGTGATTGGGGTTGCCACCTGGGCCTCACCCATACCTGTTGACTCAGGTCCCCGCGTGGGCCTCTTGGACCTGGTGAATCTGGTCCTTACCTGGTTCTCTCCCAGACGTGGGTACTCTGGTCACCACCTGGGCCTCACGTGGACCTGGTGTATCAGGCCCCATCTGGGCCTCACCCAGTCCTGGTGACTTTGTTCCCCACCTGGACCTGATTGCTGTGGACTCCTTCTTGGCCTCACCTGGAACTGGAGACTCTGATCCTAACTGGGTCTCACCCAGATCTGGTGACTCTGGTCCTCACCTGTGGACCATTATGACCTGGATACTCTGGTCCACACGTGAGCCTCACCTGGACATGATAACTCTGGATCCCCTAGGGGCCTCACCCTGACATGGTGACTCTGGTCCCCATCTGGATGTCACCTAGACCAGGTGAATCTGTTACGCCTCAAGGGCTCAAATAGACCTGGTGACTCTGGTCCTCAACTGGGCCTCACCGAGACCTAGTGAATATGCTCCCCACCTGCGCCTCATCTGGACCTGGTGACGCTGGGTCTACCTGGGCATCATCGGAACATGGTTACTCTGTTCCCCACTGGGACTGACTGATCCTGGTAACTCTGGTCCTGAATTTGGCCTCATCTGTACCAGGTGACTCTGGCTCCACCCCTGGCCTCACATGTAACCTGTGACTCTGATCCTAAGCATGGCCTCACCTGACCTGGTCTCTGTGGTTCCCATCGGGACCTCACGTGGACCTCATGTCTCTGGTCGCACCTGGGCTCACCAGGAGATGGTGTCTCTGGTACCCACATGGGTAGCATCAGGATATGGTTACACTGTTCACTATCAGTGACCCAGCCGGACCTATCAACTCTGGTCTTCACCTGGGCCACACCTGAACATGGTGACACTGGTTCCCACCTGGGTCTCATCTGGACATGGTGAGTCGGATCCCCACCTGGTCCTCAACTGAAACTGGTGATTCTCGTTTCCACATGGACATGATGTGGACCTGGTACCTGCAGTGTTTCTAGCTTCTCATGTACCTCGTGACTCTGGTCCCCACCAGGGACTCACCGGGACCTGTTGAGTGTGGTTGCCACCTGCACCTCACCTAGACCTGGTGATTCTGGTCTGCACCCGAGACTACCCTGATCTGGTGACTGTGGTCCCCACTTGGGCTTCACATGGATTTGGGGACTCCGGTCCCCACCTGGGCCTCACCTGGCCTTGTTGACCATGGTCCCCAACGGGGAAAAATAGGGACCCAGTGACTGTGTTCCACAACTGGACCTCACCTGGACCAGGTGACTCTGGTCCCCCTCTGGGTCTCACCGTGCCCTAGTTTCTGTGAAGCCCACTTTGGCCTGACTTGGACCTGCTGACCCTGGTTGCCACCTGCGCCTGACCTCGAGCTGTTGACTCTGATTCTTTCAAGGGCCTCCCCTGTACCTGGTGTTCCTGGTCCCCACCTGGGCCTCACCTGGACGTGGTGACTCTTGTCACCACCGGGGACTCACCTGGACCTGCTTACTGTGCTCCACACCTGTGTCCCAAGTAGACCTGTTGACCATGGTCCCCAGGCGGGACTCACATGGACCTGTTGCCTCTGATCCCCACCGGGGCCTCACGTGTACATGGTAACTCTGTCCTCACCTGGGCCTCATCTGGATCTGGTGACTCTGGTCCCTACCTGGACTTCACCTGGATCTGGTGACTCTGGTCCCCACCTGGACCTCTCCTGGACCTGGTGACTCTCTTTCCAACATGGTTCTTCCCTGGATTTGGTGACTCTGCTCCTCAGTTTGGCCTCCCCTGGACCTGGTGTCTCTCGTTCCCTCTTTGCCCTAACTCAGAACTGCTGAATCTTGCCCCACCTACGCCGCACACAGACCTGGTGACTCTTGTCCCCAGCTACGCCTCAATTCGACCTGATGAATCTGGTCCTCACGTGGGCCTCACATGGACCTGGGACTCAGCTGGGTAGAGTGGCTCTGGTTCCCACAAGTGGCTCACCTGATACTGCTGACTCTGGTCTTATTCTATGCCTCACTAGGACCTAGTGATTCTGTTCCCCATCTGGGCCTGCATGGCCCTAGAGACTCTGGTCCTCACCCAGGCATCTTTGGGACCTGGATACTCTATTCCACACCTGGGCCTCACTTTGACCAGGGAACTCTGGTCCCATTCTCGGCCTCTAACTAAACTGGTTAATCTGTATCTCCCTCTGGGCCTCACCGTTACGTGGTTTCTCTGGTCACCCCTTTGAGATTCACGTGGGCCTGGTGAATCTGGTCCTTAGCTGATCCGCACCTGGATCTGGTGATTAGTCGCCACCAGGGACTCACCTGGACTTGGTGAATCCTGTTGCCACCTGCGCCTCACCTGGACTTTGTGACTGTGGTCCCATCTGGACCTCACCTGGATCTGGTGGCTCTGGTTCCCATATGGGGCTCTTTTGGACCTGGTTCCTGTGGTCTCCATCTGGCCTCCCCTGGAAACAATGACTCTGATCCATATTTGGGCCTCTCCTGGACCTGTTGACTCTGGACCTTACCTGGGCATCATTGGGAACTGGATAATCTCTTATATACGTGGGCCTCACCTGGAACTGGTGACTGTGGTCCCACCTGGGCCTCACCTGGACGAGGTGACTGGTTCCCACAGGGACCTCCCCTGGGCCTGGTGACTCAGGTCCTCATATGTGCATCATGGGACCTGTTTTCTCAGTTCCACATCGGGGCCTCACCTGGACCTAGTGATTCTCGTTCCCCTCTGGGCCTCATCCTGACGTGGTGACTCTGGTCCGCACCTGACTCACACCAGAACCGGGTGACTCTGGTCCCCCTCTGGGAACCACCCAGAGCTGGGGACACTGATACTCAACTGGGCCTCAACAGGACCTGGTGAATCTATTCCTCACTTAGGCCTCGTCTGGACCTTGTGACTCTTTTCCCACCTGGCATCTATGGGACATTTTTACTCTGTTCCCCACCTGGGCCTCACTTGGACATGATAAATTTGCTCCATCCTTTGGCCTCAACTCGTCCCGATGACTCTGGTCCCCCCACCTAGGCCTCAATCTGGACCTAGAGACTGTCATCCACACCTGGGTCTCACCTGGACCTTGTGACTCTCGTTCCCACATGAATCACACCTGGACCTGGTGACTGTGGTGTACTTGTAGACTCACTTTTACCTGGAAACTCTGGCCCCACTAGGGCCTCACCTGGATCTGGTGACTCTGGCCTGCAGGTTGGCCTCACCTGGACTTGGTTAGTGGGATGCCACCTGGGCCTCACCCATACCTGGTGACTCAGGTCCCCACGTGGGCCTCTTGGACCTGGTGAATCTGGCCCTTACCTGGTCTTCTCCCAGACCCTGGGAATCTTGTCACAACCTGGGCCTCACCTAGACCTGGTGAATCTGGTCCCCATCTGGGCCTAACCCAGTCCTGGTGACTATGTTCCCCACCTGGACGTGTTTGCTCTGGACTCTTTCTTGCCCTCACCTTGAACTGGTGACTCTGATCTGATCTGTGCGTCACCCAGACCTGGTGACTCTCGTCCTCACCTGGGCATCATTGGTACCTGGTAACTCTGTTCCACACCTGAGCCTCACCTGGACATGATGTCTCTGGGACCTCTCTGGGCCTCACCCTGACCTGGTGACTCTGGTCCCCATCTGGATGTCACTAGACCAGGTGAATCTGGTACCCCTCTGGGCCTCAACCAGATCTGGTGACTCTGGTCCTCAACTGGGCCTAACCTGGACCTAGTAAATATGCTCCATCTGGGCCTCATTTGGACCTGGTGACTCTGGCCCCTACGTGGGCAACATCGCGACCTGGTTCCACATAATGGTCTACAGGTTGGCCTCTTCTTGACCTGGTAACTCTGGTCCCTACCTGGGCATCATCGGGACAGGGTTCCTCTGCATGGCCTGCAGGTTGGCGTCACCTGGACCTCGTACCTCTGGTCCCTACCTGGGCATTATCGGGACACGGTTCCTCTGCATGGCCTGCAGGTTGGCCTCACCTAGACCTGCTGAGTGGGCTTGCCACCTGGCCTCACCCATACCTGGTGACACAGGTCTCACGTGGGCGTCACTTGGACCTGGTGAATCTGGTCCTTACCTGGTCCTCACCCGGAACTGGTAACCCTTGTCACCAAATGGGAATCACCTGGACCTCGTGAATCTGGTCCCCATCTGGGCCTCACTCATTCCTGGTGTCTTTGATCCCCACCTGGACCTGATTGCTGTGGACTCCTTCTTGGCCTCACCTGGAACTGGCAACTCTGATCCTAACTGGGCCTCACCCAGATCTGGTGACTCTGGTCCTCACCTGTGGACAATTATGACCTGGATACTCTGTTCCACACCTGAACCTCACCTGGACATGATGACTCTGGATGCCCTCTAGGCCTCACCATGACATGGTGACTCTGGTCCCCATCTGGATGTCCCCTAGACCAGGTGAATCTGGTACCCCTCTAGGCGTCAACTAGACCTGGTGAATCTGGTCCTCATCTGGGCCTCACCTGGACCTAGTGAATATTCTACCCACCTGCGCCTCGCTGGACCTGGTGACTCTGACTCTACCTGGGCATCATTGGGACATGGTTACTGTATTACCCACTGGGATTGACCTGATCCTGGTAACTCTGGTCCTGACTTTGGCCTCTTCTGTACCAGTGACTCTGGCTCCACCTGGGCCTCACCTGTACCTGGTAACTCTGATCCTAAGCATGGGCTCACCTGACCCGGTGACTGTGGTTCCCATCGGGACCTCACTTGGACCTCATGTCTCCGGTTACACCTGGGCCTCATCAGGACCTGGTGTCTCTGGTACCCACCTGGGTAGCATCAGCATATGGTTACACTGTTCACTAACACTCATCCAGCCGGACCTAATAACTCTGGTCTTCACCTGGGGCACACGCGGACATGGTGACACTGGTTCCCAACTGGGTCTCACCTGGACATGGTGAGTCGGATCCCCACCTGGTCCTCACCTGTAACTGGTGATTTTCATTCCCACATGGACATCATGTGAACCTGGTGGGTGCAGTGTTTCTAGCTTGTCATGTACGTCGTGTCTGTGGTCACCACTGGGGCCTCTCCGGACCGGGTGAGTGTGGTTGCCACCTGCACCTCCCATGGACCTTGTGATCTGGGCCTCACCCAGTCCTGGTGACTTTGTTCCCCACCTGGACGTGATTGCTGTGGACTCTTTCTTAGCCTCACCTGGAACTGGTGACTCTGATCCTATCTGCGCGTCACCCAGACCTGGTGACTCTGGTCCTCACCTGGGCATCATTGGTACCTGGTGACTCTGTACTACACTTGAGCCTCAACTGGACTTGCTGACTCTGGAACCTCTCTGGGCCTCACCCGGCCGTGGTGACTCTGGTACCCATCTGGATGTCACCTGGACCAGGTGACTCTGGTACCGCTCTAGGCCTCAAACAGTTCTGGTGAACCTGGTCCTCAACAGGGCCTCACCTGGACCTAGTGAATATGCTCCATCTGGGACTCATTTGGACCTGGTGACTCTGGTACCTACCTGGGCATCATAGGGATATGGTTCCAATGCATGGCTTGCAGGTTGGCCTCACCTGGACCTGGTAACTCTGGTCCCTACCTGGGCATAATCGGGACATGGTTCCACTGCATGGCCTGCAGGTTGGCCTCACCTGGACCTGGTGAGTGGGGTTGCCAATTGTGCCTCACCCCTACCTGGTGACACAGGTCCCCACGTGGGCCTCAATTGGACCTGGTGAATCTGGTCCTTACCTGGTCCTTCCCCAGAACTGGTAACTCTGATCAACACCTGGGAATCACCTGGGCCTGGTGAATCTGGTCCCCATCTAGGCCTCACCCAGTCCTGGTGACTTTGTTCTCCACAGGGACCTGATTGCTGTGGACGCCTTCTTGGCCTCAACTGGGACTAGTGACTCTGATCCTAACTGGGCCTCACCCAGATCTGGTGACTCTGGTCCTCACCTGTGGACCATTAACCTGGATACTCTGTTCCACACCTGAGCCTCACCTGGACATGAAGACTCTGGATCCCCTCTGGGCCTCACCCTGACATGGTGACTCTAGTCCCCATCTGGATGTCACTTAGACCAGGTGAATCTTGTACCCCTCTAGGCCTCAACTACACCTGGTGACTCTGGTCCTCAACTGGGCCTCACCGGGACCTAGAGAATATGCTCCCCACCTGCGCCTCATCTGGACCTGGTGACTCTGGTTCTACCTGGTCATCATCGGGACATGGTTACTGTATTCCCCACTGGGACTGACCTGATCCTGGTAACTCTGGTCCGGACTTTGGCCTGTTCTGTACCAGGTGACTCTGGCTCCACCTGGGCCTCATCTGTAACTGGTGACTCTGATCCTAAGCATGGCCTCACCTGACTTTCTGACTGTGGTTCCCATCGGGACCTCACCTGGACCTCATGTCTCTAGTCGCACCTGGGCCTCACCAGGACCTGGTGTCTCTGGTACCCACCTGGGTAGCATCAGGATATCGTTACACTCTTCACTATCAGTGACACAGCGGGACGTATTAACTCTGGTCTTCACCTGGGCCACACCTGGATGTGGTGACACTGGTTCCCACATGGGTCTCACCTGGACATTGTGAATCGGATCCCCACCTGGGCCTCATTTGTAACTGGTGATTCTCGTTCCCACATGGACACCATGTCGACCTGGTGGCTGCAGTGTTTCTAGCTTCTCATGTACCTCGTGACTCTGGTCCCCACCAGGGCCTCACCGGGACCTGGTGAGTGTGGTTGCCACCTGCACCTCACCTGCAGCTGGTGATTCGGGTCTCACCTGAGACTACCCTGGATCTGGTGACTGTGGTCCCCACCTGGGCTTCACCTGGATTTGGGGACTCCGGTCCCCATCTGGGCCTCAACTGGCCCTGTTGACCATGGTCCTCACTGGGCAAAATTGGGACCCGGTGACTCTTTTCCACAACTGGACCTCACAGGACCAGGTGACTCTGGTCCCCCTCTGGGTGTCACCGTGCCCTAGTGACTCTGAACCCCACTTTGGCCTGACTTGGACCTGCTGACCCTGGTTGCCACCTGCGCCTGACCTCTAACTGTTGACTCTGGTTCTCTCAAGGGCCTCCCCGGTACCTGGTGATCCTGGTCCGCAACTGGGCCCCACCTGAACGTGGTGACACTTGTCACCACGGGGGACTCACCAGGACCTGCTTACTTTGTTCCACACCTGGGCCTCAAGTAGACCTGTTGACCATGGTCCCCAAGGCGGCCTCACAGAGACCTGTTTCCTCTGATCCCCACCGGAGCCTCACGTGTACCTGGTAACTCTGGTCCTCACCTGGGCCTCATCTGGACCTAGTGACTCTGGTCCCCACCTGGGCTTCACCTGGATCTGGTGACTCTGGTCCCCACCTGGAACTCACCTGGATCTGGTGACTCTGGTCCTCAGTTTGGCCTCACCTGGACCTGGTGTCTCTCGTCCCCACTTTGACCTAACTCAGAACTGCTGAATCTTGACCCACCTAGGCCGCACGCAGACCTGGTGACTCTTGTGCCCAGCTCTGCCTCAATTCGACCTGATGAATCTGCTCCTCAGTTTGGCCTCACATGGACCTGGGACTCAGCTGGATAGAGTGGCTCTGGTTCCCACAAGGGGCTCACATGATACTGGTGACTGTGGTCCCACCTGGGCCTCACCTGGACGAGGTGACTGGTTCCCACAGGGACCTCACTTGGACCCGGTGACTCAGGTCCTCATATGGGCATCATGGGACCTGGTTTCTCAGTTCCACATTGGGACCTAACCTGGACCTAGTGATTCTCGTCCCATTATGGTCCTCACCCTGACGTGGTGACTCTGGTCCCCACCTGGATATCACCAGAACCGGGTGATTCTGGTCCCCCTCTGGGACTCACCCGGAGCTGGGGACACTGGTCCTCAACTGGGCCTCAACAGGACCTGGTGAATCTGCTCCTCACTTAGGCCTCGTCTAGATCTTGTGACTCTTTTCCCACCTGGCATCAATGGGACATGGTTAGTCTGTTCCCCACCTGGGCCTCAACTGGACATGATAACTTTGCTCCACATTTTGGCCTCAACTAGTCCTGATGACTCTGGTCCCCCGACCTAGGCGTCAATCTGGACATGATTGCTGTGGACTCCTTCTTAGCCTCAACTGGAACTGGTGAATCTGATCCAGATTGAGGATCCCCAATCTGGGCCTCACCTGGCCCTGTGAACCATGGTCCTCAACTGGCAAAATTGGGACCCGGTGACTGTGTTCCACCCTTGGACCTCACCTGGACCAGGTGACTCTGGTCCCCCTCTGGGTCTCACCGTGCCCTAGTGACTGTGAACCCGACTTTGGCCTGACTTGGACCTGCTGACCCAGGTTGACACCTGCGCCTGACCTCGAACTGTTGACTCTGGTTCATTCAAGGGCTTCCCCTGTCCCTGGTGATCTTGGTCCCCCCCTGGGACTCACCTGGACGTGGTGACCCTTGTCACCACCGGGGACTCACCTGGACCTGGTTACTGTGTTCCACACCTGGGCCTCAAGTAGTCCTGTTGACCATGGTACCGAAGCCTGCCTCATATGGACCTGTTTCCTCTGATTCCCACCGGGGCATCACGTGTACCTGGTAACACTGGTCCTCACTTGGGCCTCATCTGGACCTAGTGACTCTGGTCCCCACCTTGGCTTCACCTGGATCTGGTGACTCTGGTCCTCAACTGGGCCTCACGTGGACCTATTGAATATGCTCCATCTGGGCCTCATTTGGACTTGGTGACTCTCTTCCCTACCTGGGCATCATCGGGACATGGTTCCACTGCATGGCCTTTAGGTTGGCCGCCCCTGGACCTGGTAACTGTGGTTCTACCTGGGCATCATCGGGACGTGGTTACTCTATTCCCAGTGGGACTGACTTGATCGTGGTGACTCTGGTCCTGACTTTCGCCTCTTCTGTGCCATGTGACTCTGGCTCCCCCTGTACCTCACCTGTAAGTGGTGACTCTGATCCTAAGCATGGCCTCACCTGACCTGGTGACTGTGGTTTCCATCGGTACCTCACCTGGTCCTCATGTCTCTGGTCCCAACTGGGACACACCAGGACCTTGTATCTGGTACACACCTGAGTAGCATCAGGATATGGTTACACTGTTCACTAACAGTGACCCGGCCGGACCTATTAACTCTCGTCTTCACCTGGTCCACACTTGGACATGGTGACACTGGTTCCCACCAGGGTCTCACCTGGACATGGTGACTCAGATCCCCACCTGGTCCTCACTTGTAACTTGTAATTCTCGTTCCCACATGGACATCATGTGGACCTGGTGGCTGCAGTGTTTCTAGCTTCTCATGTACCTCGTGACTCTGGTCCCCACCAGGGCCTCACCCGGACTTGGTGAGTGTGGTTGCCACCTGCACGTCACCAGGACCTGGTGATTCTGGTCTCCACCTGAGACTACCCTGGATCTGGTGACTGTGGTCCCCACCTGGGCTTCACCTGAATTTGGGGACTCCGGTCCCCATCTGGGCCTCACCTGGCCTTGTTGACCATGGTCCTCAACTGGGCAAAATTGGGAACCGGTGACTCTTTTCCACAACTGGATCTCACCGGGACAAGGTGACTCTGGTCCCCATCTGGGTCTCACTGTGCCCTAGTGACTGTGAACCCCACTTTGGCCTGACTTGGACCTGCTGACCCTGGTTGCCACCTGCGCCTGACCTCGAATGTTGACTCTGTTCTCTCAAGGGCCTCCCCTGTACCTGCTGATCCTGGTCGCCAATTGGGCCTCAACTGGACGTGGTGACTCTTGTCAACACCGGGGACTCACCTGGACATGATTACTGTGTTCCACACCTGGGCCTCAGGTAGACTTGTTGACCATGGTCCCCAAGCCGGGCTCACGTGGACCTTTGGCTCTGATCCCCGCCGGGGGCTCACGTGTATCTGGTAACTCTGATCCTCACCTGGGCCTAATCAGGACCTAGTGACTCTGGTCCCCACCTGGGTTTCACATGGATCTGGTGAATCTGGTCCCCACCTGGACTTCACCTGGATCTGGTGACTCTGGTCCCCACCTGGACCTCTCCTGGACCTGGTGACTCTCTTTCCAACATGGACCTCACCTGGATCTGGTGACTCTGGTCCTCAGTTTGGCCTCACCTGGACCTGGTGTCTCTCGTCCCCACTTTGACCTAACTCAGAACTGCTGAATCTTGCCCCACCGAGCCCGCACCCAGACCTGGTGACTCTTGTCCCAAACTATGCCTTAATTCGACCTGATGCATCTGGTCCTGACGTGGAGCTCACATGGACCTGGGACACAGCTGTATAGAGTGGCTCTGGTTCCCACAAGGGGCACACCTGATACTGGTGATTGTGGTCTTATTCTATGCCTCACCAGGACCTAGTGATTCTGTTCCCCATCTGAGCCTGCATGGCCATAGTGACTCTGGTCCTCACCCAGGCATCATTGGGACCTGGATACTCTATGCCACACCTGGGCCTAGTTTGACCAGGGATCTCTGGTCCCATTTTGGGCCTCAAACTAAACTGGTTACTCTGGTTCCCCTCTGGGCCTCACCCTTACCTGGTGACTCTGGTCACCACTTGGGGTTCACTTGGGCCTCGTGAATCTGGTCCTTAGCTTGTCCGCAACTGGCCCTGGTGACAGGTCACCACGTGGGCCTCACCTGGACTTGGTGAATCATGTTGCCACCAGCGCCTCACCTGGACCTTGTGACTGTGGTCCCTCCTGGACCTCACCTGGATCTGGTGGCTCTGGTTCCCATATGGGGCTCTCCTGGATCTGTTCCCTGTGGTCTCCCTCTGGCCTCACCTGGAACACAATGACTCTGATCTATATTTGGGCCTCTCCTGGACCTGTTGACTCTGGTCCTTACCTGGGCATCATTGGGACCTGGATACTCTCTTATATACCTGGGCCTCACCAGGACCTGGTGACTGTGGTCCCACCTGGGCCTCACCTGGACGGGGTGACTGGTTCCCACAGGGACATCACCTGGACCTGGGACTCAGGTCCTCATATGGGCATCTTGGGACCTGGTTTCACAGTTCCACATCGGGGCCTCACCTGGACCTAGTGATTCTCGTCCCCCACTGGGCCTCACCCTGACTTGTGACACTGGTCCCCACCTGGATATCACCAGAACCGGGTGACACACCCGGAGCTGGGGACACTGGTCCTCAGGTGGGCCTCAACAGGACCTGGTGAATCTACTCCAATCTTAGGCTTCGTCTGGACCTTGTGACTCTTTTCCCACCTGGCATCAATGGGACATGGTTACTCTGTTCCCCACCTGGCCCCACCTGGACATGATAACTTTGCTGCACACTTTGGCCTCAACTGGTCCTGATGACTCTCGTCCCCAAACCTAGGCCTCAATTTGGACCTGGTGACTGTCGTCCACAACTGGGTCTCAGCTGGACCTGGTGACTCCCGTTCCCACATGAACCACACCTGGATCTGGTGACTGTGGTGTTCTTGTGGACTCACATTTACCTTGAATCCCGTCCCCACTAGGGCCTCACCTGGATCTGGTGACTCTGGCCTGCAGGCGGGCCTCACCTGGACCTGGTGAGTGGGCTTGCCACCTGGGCCTCACCCATACATGGTGACACCGGTCCCCACGTAGGCCCCAGTATCTTGGTGAATCTCGTCCTTACCTGGTCCTCAACCGGACCTGGTAACCCTAGTCACCACCTGGGAATCACCTGGACCTGGTGTATCTGGTCCCATCTGGGCCTCACCCAGTCCTGGTGACTTTGTTCCCCACCTTGACCTGATTGCTGTGGACTCCTTCTTGGCCTCAACTGGAACTGGTGACTCTGATCCTAACTGGGCCTCACCAAGATCTCGTGACTCTGGTCCTCACCTGTGGACCATTATGACCTGGATACTCTGTTCCACACCTGAGCCTCACCTGGACATGATGACTCTGGATCCCTTCGGGGCCTCACCCTGACATGGTGACTCTCGTCCCCATCTGGATGTCACCTAGACCAGGTGAATCTGTTACCCCTCAAGGGCTCAAATAAACCTGGTGACACTGGTCCTCAACTGGGTCTCACCGAGACCTAGTGAATATGCTCCCCACCTGCGCCTCATCTGGACCTGGTGAAGCTGGGTCTACCTGGGCATCATCGGAACATAGTTACTCTGTTCCCCACTGGGACTGACCTGATCCTGGTAACTCTGGTCCTGACTTTGGCCTCTTCTGTACCAGGTGACTCTGGCTCCACCTGGACCTCACCTGTAACTGGTGACTCTGATCCTAAGCATGGCCTCACCTGACCTGGTGACTGTGGTTCCCATCGGGACCTCACCTGGACCTCATGTCTCTGGTCCAACCTGGGCCTCACCAGGACCTGGTGTCTCTGGTACCCACCTGGGTAGCATCAGGATATGGTTACACTGTACACTAACAGTGACCCAGCCGGACCTATCAACTCTGGTCTTCACCTGGGCCACTCCTGCACATGGTGACACTCGTTCCCACCTGTGTCTCACCTGGAAATTGTGAGTCAGATCCCCACCTGGTCCTAACCTGTAACTGGTGATTCTCGTTCCCACATGGATATCATGTGGACCTGGTGGCTGCAGTGTTTCTAGTTTGTCATGTACCTCGTGACTCTGGTCCCCACCAGGGCCTCACCGGGACCTGGTGAGAGTGGTTGCCAACTGCAACTCACCTGGACCTGCTGATTCTGGTCTGCACCTGAGACTACCCTGGATCTGGTGACTGTTGTCCCCAGCTGGGCTTCACCTGGATTTGGGGACACCGGTCCCCATCTTGGCCTCACCTGGCCCTTTTGACCATGGTCCTCAACTGGGCAAAATTGGGACGCGGTGCCTGTGTTCCACAACTGGACCTCACCTGGACCAGGTGACTCTGGTCCCCCTCTTGGTCACACCGTGCCCTAGTGACTGTGAACCCCACTTTGGCCTGACTTGGACTTGCTTACCCTGGTTGCCACCTGCGCCTGACCTCGAACTGTTGACTCTGGTTCTTTCAAGGGCCTCCCCTGTACCTGGTGATCCTGGTCCGCAACTGGGCCTCACCTGGACGTGGTGACCCTTGTCACCACTGGGGACTCACCTGGACCTGCTTACTGTGTTCCACACCTGGGCCTCAAGTAGACCTGTTGACCATGGTCCCCAAGCCGGCCTCACATGGACCTGTTGCCTCTGATCCCCACCGGGGCCTCACGTGTACTTGGTAACTCTGGTCCTCACCTGGGCCTCATCTGGACCTAGTGACTCTGGTCCCCACCTGTGCTTCACCTGGATCTGGTGACTCGGGTCCCCACCTGGACCTCACCTGGATCTGGTGACTCTGGTCCTCAGTTTGGCCTCACCAGGACCTGGTGTCTCTCGTCCCCAATTTGACCTAACTCAGAACTGCTGAATCTTGACCCACCTAGGCCGCATCCAGACCTGGTGACTCTTGTCCCCAGCTATGCCTCAATTCGACCTGATGAATCTGGTCCTCACGTGGGCCTCACATGGACCTGGGACTCACCTGGATAGAGTGTCTTTGGTTCCCACAAGGGGTTCACCTGATACTGTTGACTGTGGTCTTATTCTATGCCTCACCAGGACCTAGTGATTCTGTTCCCCATCTGGGCCTGCATGGCCCTAGTGACTCTGTTCCTCACCCAGTCATCATTGGTACCTGGATACTCTATTTTACAACTGGGCCTCACTTTGTCCAGGGACCTCTGGTCCCATTCTGGTCCTTAAACTAAACTGGTTACTCTGGTTCCCGCTCTGGTCCTCACCCTTACCTGGTGACTCTGGTCACCCCTTGCGCTTCACTTGGGCCTGGTGAATCTGGTCCTTAGCTGGTCCGCACCTGGATCTGCTGACTGGTGTCACCTGGACCCCACGTGTACTTGGTAAATCCTCTTGCCACCTGCGCCTCACCTGGACCTTGTGACTGTCGTCCCACCTGGACCTCAATTGGATCTGGTGGCTCTGGTTCCCACATGGCGCTCTCCTGGACCTGGTTCCTGTGGTCTCCATCTGGCCTCACCTGGAACACAATGACTGTGATCCATATTTGGGCCTCACCTGGACCTGTTGACTCTGGTCCTTACCTGGGCATCATTGGGACCTGGATACTCTCTTAAATACCTGGGCCAAACCTTGACCTGGTGACTGTGGTCCCACCTGGGCCTCACCTGGACGAGGTGACTGGTTCCCACAAGGACCTCACCTGGACCTGGTGACTCAGTTCCTCATATGGGCATCATGGGACCTGGTTTCTCAGTTCCACATCGGGGCCTCACCTGGACCTAGTGATTCTCGTCCCATTATGGTCCTCACCCTGACGTGGTGACTCTGGTCCCCACCTGGATATCACCAGAACCAGGTGACGCTGGTCCCCCTCTGGGACTCACCCGGAGCTGGGGACACTGGTCCTCAACTGGGCCTCAACACGACCTGGTGAATCTACTCCTCACTTAGGCCTCGTCTGGACCTTGTGACTCTTTTCCCACCTGGCATCAATGGGACATGATTAGTCTGTTCCCCACCTTGGCCTCACCTGGACATGAGAACTTTCCTCCACACTTTGGCCTCAACTGGTCCTGATGACTCTGGTCACCCGACCTAGGCGTCAATCTTGACCTGATTGCTGTGGACTCCTTCTTAGCCTCAACAGGAAATGGTGACTCTGATCCAGATTGAAGATCCCCAATCTGGGCCTCACTTGGCCTTGTCAACCATGGTCCTCAACTCGCAAAATTGGGACCCGGTGACAGTGTTCCACCCCTGGACCTCACTTGGACCAGGTGACTCTGGTCCCCCTCTGGGTCTCACCGTGCCCTAGTGAGTGTGAACCCCACTTTGGCCTGACTTGGACCTACTGACCCTGTTTGACACCTGCTCCTGACCTTGAACTGTTGACTGGTTCATTCAAGGGCTTCCCCTGTACATGGTGATCCTGGTCCCCCCCTGTGACTCACCTGGACGTGGTGACTCTTCTCACCACCGGGGACTCACCTGGACCTGGTTACTGTGTTCCACACCTGGGCCTCAAGTAGACCTGTTGACCATGGTACCGAAGCCGGCCTCATATGGACCTGTTGCCTCTGATTCCCACCGGGGCTTCACGTGTACCTGGTAAACCTGGTCCTCACTTGGGGCTAATCTGGCCCTAGTGATTCTGGTCCCCACCTTGGCTTCACCTGGATCTGGTGACTCTGGTCCTCAGTTTGACCTCACCTGTACCTGGTGACTCAGGTCCTCATTTGGGCATTATGGGACCTTTTTTCTCAGTTCCACATCGGGGCCTCACCTGAAACTAGTGATTCTCGTCCCCCTCTGGGCCTCACACTGACGTGGTGAGTCTTATCCCCACCTGGATCTCACCAAACCGGGTGACTCTCGTTCCCACATGAACCACACGTGGACCTGGTGACTGTGGTGTTCTTGTAGACTCACATTTACCTGGTGACTCCGGTGCCCACTAGGGCCTCACGTGGATCTGGTGACTCTGGCCTGCTGGTTGGACTCACTTCGACCTGGTGAGTGGGGTTGCCACCTGGGCCTCACCCAAACCTGGTGACTCAAGTCCCCACGTGGGCCTATTGGACCTTTTAATCTGGTCATTACCTGGTCCTCTCCCAGACCCGGGGACTCTGGTCCCCAATTGGGCCTCACCTGTACCTGGTGAATCTGGTCCCCATCTGGGCCTCACCCAGTCCTGGTGACTTGGTTCCCCTCTTGGACCTGATTGGTGTGGACACTTTCTTGGCCTCACCTGGAACTGGTGACTCTGATCCTATCTGCGCGTCACCCAGTCCTGGTGACTCTGGTCCTCACCTGGGCATCATTGGTATCTGGTGACTCTGTTCCACACCTGAGCCTCACCTGGACATGATGACTCTGGAACCACTCTGGGCCTCACCCTGACCTAGTGACTCTGGACCCCATCTGGATGTCACCTGGACCAGGAGATTCTGGTACCCCTCTAGGCCTCAACCAGATCTGGTGACTCTGGTCCTCAACTGGGCCTCACCTGGACCTAGTGAATATGCTCCATCTGGGCCTCATTTGGACCTGGTGACTCTGGTCCCTACCTGGGCATCATAGGGACATGGTTCCACTGCATGGCCTGCATGTTGGCCTCACCTGGACCTGGTAACTCTAGTCAGTACCTGAGTATCATCGGGATATTGTTCCTCTGCATGGCCTGCAGTTTGGAATCACCTGGACCTGGTGAGTGGTGTTGTCATCTGGGCCTCAACCATGCCTGGTGACACAGGTCCCCACGCGGGCCTCACTTGAACCTGGTGAATCTGGTCCTTACCTGGTCCTCACCCGGAACTGGTAACTCTGGTCACCACCTGGGATTCACCTGGGCCTGGTGAATCTGGTCCCCATCTGGGCCTCACCCATTCCTGGTGACTTTGTTCCCCACCTGGGCCTGATTGCTGTGGACTCCTTCTTGGCCTCACCTGGAACTGGTGACTCTGATCCTCACTGGTTCTCACCCAGATCTGGTGACTCTGGTCCTCACCTGTGGACCATTATGACCTGGATACTCTGTTCCACACCTGAGCCTCACCTGGACATGATGAATCTGGATCCCCTCTGGGCCTCAGCCTGACATGTGGACTCGGTTCACCATCTGGATGTCACGTAGACCAGGTGAATCTGGTATCCCTCTAGGCCTCAACTTGACCTGGTGACTCTGGTCCTCAACTGGGCCTCACCGGAGTCTAGTGAACATGGTCCCCACCTGCGCCTCATCTGGACCTGGTGACTCTGGTTCTACCTGGGCATCATCGGTACATGGTTACTGTATTACCCTCTGGGATTGACCTGATCCTGGTAACTCTGGTCCTAACTTTGGCCTCTTATGTACCAGGTGAATCTGGCTCCACCTGGGCCTCACCTGTAACTGGTGACTCTGATCCTAACATGGCTTCACCTGACATGGTGACTGTGGTTCCCATCGGGACCTCAACTGGACCTCAGGTCTCTGGTCCCTTCTCGGGGTCACCAGGACCTGGTGTCTCTGGTACCCACCTGTGTAGCATCAGGATATCGTTACACTGTTCACTAACAGTGACCCAGCCGGACCTATTAACTCCGGTCTTCACCTGAGCCACACCTGGACATGGTGACACTCGTTCCAACCTGGGTCTCACCTGGACATGTTGAGTCGGATCCCCATCGGGTCCTCAACTGTAACTGGTGATTCTCGTTCCCCATGGACATCTTGTGGACCTGGTGGCTGCAGTGTTTCTAGCTTCTCATGTACCTCGTGACTCTGGTCCCCACCAGGGCCTCACCGGGTCCTGGTGAGTGTGGTTGCCACCTGCACCTCACCTGGATCTGGTGATTCTGGTCTGCACCTGAGACTATCCTGGATCTGGTGACTGTGGTCCCCACCTGGGCTTCACCTGGATTTGGGGACTCTGGTCCCCATCTGGGCCTCACCTGGCCGTGTTGACCATGGTCCTCAACTGGGCAAAACTGGGACCCGGTGGCTGTGTTCCACAACTGGACCTCACCTTGACCAGTTCACTCTGGTCCCCCTCTGGGTCTCACCGTGCCCTAGTGACTGTTAACCCCACTTTGGCCTGACTTGGACCTGCTGACCCTTGTTGCAACCTGCTCCTGACCTCGAACTTTTGACTCTGGTTCTTTCAAGGGCCTCCCCTGACCCTGGTGATCCTGGTCCCCACCTGTGCCTCACCTGGACGTGGTGACACTTGTCAACACCGGGGACTCACCTGGCCCTTGTTACTGTGTTCTACACCTGGGCCTCAAGTAGACCTGTTGCCTCTGATCCCCACCGGGGCCTCAGTTGTCTGGTAACTCTGGTCCTCACCTGACCTCATCTGGACCTAGTGACTCTGGTCACCACCTGGGCTTCACCTGGATCTGGTGACTCTGGTCCCCACCTGGACTTCACCTGGATCTGGTGACTCTGGTCCCCACCTGGACATCTCCTGGACCTGGTGACTCTCTGTCCAACATGGACCTCACCTGGATCTGGTGACTCTGGTCCTCTCTTTGCCCTCACCTGGACCTGGTGTCTCTCATCCCCACATTGAACGAACTCAAAACTGCAGAATCTTGCCACACCTAGGCCGCACCCAGACCTGGTGACTCTTGTCCCCCCTATGCCTCAATTCGACCTGATGAATCTGGTCCTCACCTGGGCCTCACATGGACCTGGGACTCAGCTCCATAGAGTGGCTCTGATTCCCACAAGGGGATCACCTGATTCTGCTGACTGTGGTGTTATTCTATGCCTCACCAGGACCTAGTGATTCTGTTTGCCATCTGGGCCTGCATGGCCCTAGTGACTCTGGTCCTCACCCAGGCATCATTGGGACCTGGATAATCTATTCCACACCTGCGCCTCACTTTGACGAGGGACCTCTGGTCCCATTCTGGGCCTCAAACTAAACTGGTTACTCTGGTTCCCCCTCTGGGCCTCACCCCTACCTGGTGACTCTGGTCACCCCTTGGGCTTCACTTGGGCCTGGGGAATCTGGTCCTTAGCTGGTCCTCACCTGGATCTGGTGACTGGTCGCCACCTGGGTCTCACCTGGACTTGGTGAATCCTGTTGCCTCCTGTGCCTCACCTGGACCTTGTGACTGTGGTCCCACCTGGACCTCACCTGGATCTGGTTGCTCTGGTTCCCATATGGGGCTCTCCTGAATCTGGTCCGTGTTGTCTCCATCTGGCCTCACCTGTAACACAATGACTCTGATACATATTTGGGCCTCTCCTGGACCTGATGATGCTGGTCCTTACCTGGGCATCACTGGGACCTGGATACACTCTTATATACCTGGGCCTCACTTGGACCTGGTGACTGTGGTCCCACCTGGGCCTCACCTTGACAAGGTGACTGGTTCCCACAGGGACCTCATCTGGACCTGATGACTCAGGTCCTCATATGGCATCATGGGACCTGGTTTCTCAGTTCCACATCGGGGCCTCACCTGGACCTAGTGATTCTCGTCCCCCTCTGGGCCTCACCCTGACGTGGTGACTCTGGTCACCCCTGGATATCACCAGAACCGGGTGACAGTGGTCCCCCTCTAGGACTCTCCCGGAGCTGGGGACACTGGTCCTCAGCTGGGCCTCAACAGGACCTGGTGAATCTACTCCTCACTTAGGCCTCGTCTGGACCTTGTGACTCTTTTCCCAGCTGGCATCAATGGGACATGGTTACACTGTTGCCCAACTGGGCCTCTCCTGGACATGATAACTTTGCTCCACACTTTGGCCTCAACTGGTCCTGATGAATCTTGTCCCCCCACCTAGACCTCAATCTGGACCTGGTGAGTGTGGTCCCCACCTGGGTCTCACCTGGACCTGGTGACTCTCGTTCCCACTTGAAACACACCTGGCCCTGTTGACTGTGATGTTCTTGTAGACTCACATTTACCTGTGACTCCGATCCCCACTAGGGCCTCATCTGGATCTGGTGACTCTGACCTGCAGGTTGGCCTCACCTGGACCTGGTGAGTCGGGTTGCCACATGGGCCTCACCCATACGTGTTGACTCAGGTCCACACGTGGGCTTCTTGGACCTGGTGAATCTGGTTAATATCTGGTCCTCTCCCAGACCCGGGGACTCTGGTCACCAACTGGGCCTCACCTGGATCTGGTGAATCTGGTCCCCATCTGGGTCTCACCCAGTCCTGGTGACTTTGTTCCCCACCTGGACCTGATTGCTGTGGACTCTTTCTTGGCCTCACCTGGAACTGGTGACTCTGATCATATCTGCGCGTCACCCAGACCTGGTGACTCTGGTCCTCACCTGGGCAACATTGGTACATGGTGACTCTGTTCTACACCTGAGCCTCACCTGGACATGATGACTCTGGAACCTCTCTGAGCCTCACCCTTCCCTGGTGACTCTGGTCTCCATCTGGATGTCACCTGGAACAGGGGATTCTCGTATTCCTCTAGGCCTCAACCAGATCTGGTGACTCTGGTCCTCAACTGGGCCTCACCTGGACCTAGTGAATATGCTCCATGTGGGCCTCATTTGGACCTGGTGACTCTGGTCCTCACCTGGACATGATGACTCTGGAACCTCTCTGGGCCTCACCCTAACCTGGTGACTCTGGTCCCCATCTGGAACTCACCTGTATCTGGTGACTCTGGTCTCAGTTTGTCCTCACCTGGACTGGTGTCTATCGTCCCCACTTTGACCTAACTCAGAACTGCTGAATCTTGCCCCACCTAGGCCGCACCCAGACCTGATGACTCTTGTCCCCAGCGATGCCTCAATTCGACCTGATGAATCTGGTCCTTTCGTGGGCCTCACATGGACCTGGGACTCAGCGGGATAGAGTGGCTCTGGTTCCCACAAGAGGCTCACCTGATACTGGTGACTGTGTTCTTATTCTATGCCTCACCAGGACCTAGTGATTCTGTTCCCCATCTGGGCTTTTATGGCCCTAGTGACTCTGGTCCTCACCCAGCATCATTGGACCTGGAAACTCTATTCCACACCTGAGCATCACTTTTTCCAGGGACCTCTGGTCCCAATATGGGCCTCAAACTAAACTGGTTACTCTGGTTCCAACTCGGGGCCTCACCCTTACCTGGAAAATCTGGTCACCCCTTGGGTTACACTTGGGCCTGGTGAATCTGGTTCTTATCTGGTCCGCACCTGGATCTGGTGACAGGTCACCACGTGGGCCTCAACTGGACTTGGTGAATCATGTTGCCACCTGCGCCTCACCTGGACCTTGTGACTGTGGTTCCTCCTGGACCTCACCTGGATCTGGTGGCTCTGGTTCCCATATGGGGCTCTCCTGGACCTGGTTCCTGTGGTCTCCATATGGCCTCACCTGGAACACAATGACTCTGATCCATATTTGGGCCTCTCCTGGACCTGTTGACTCTAGTCCTTACCTGGGCATCATTGGGACCTGGATACTCTCTTATGTACCTGGGCCTCACTAGGACCTGGTGACTGTGGTCCCACCCGGGCCTCACCTGGACGGGGTGACTGGTTCCCACAGGGACATCACCTCGACCTGGTGACGCAGGTCCTCATATGGGAAACTTGGGACCTGGTTTCACAGTTCCACATTGGGGCCTCACCTGGACCTAGTGATTCTCGTCCCCCACTAGGCCTCACCCTGACTTGTGACACTGGTCCCCACCTGGATATCACCAGAACCAGGTGACACACCCGGAGCTGGGGACACTGGTCCTCAGCTGGGCCTCAACAGGACCTGATGAATCTACTCCAAACTTAGGCTTCGTCTGGACCTTGTGACTATTTTTCCACCTGGCATTATTGGGATATGGTTACTCTGTTCCCCATCTGGGCCTCAACTGGACATGATAACTTTGCTGCACACTTTGGCCTCAACTGGTCTTGATGACTCTCGTCCCCCAACCTAGGCCTCAGTCTGGACCTGGTGACTGTCGTCCCCAACTGGGTCTCACCTGGAACTGGTGACTCTCGTTCCCACATGAACCACACCTGGTCCTGGTGACTGTGGTGTTCTTGTAGACTCACTTTTACCTGCCTTCTCCGGTGCCGACTAGGGCCTCACGTGGATCTGGTGACTTTGACATGCAGGTTGGCCTCACCTGGACATGGTGAGTGGGGTTGCCACCTGGGCCTCACCCATACCTGGTGAGTCAGGTCCCCTCGTGGGCCTCTTAGACCTGGTATCTGGTCCTTACCTGGTCGTCTCCCAGCCCCGGGGTCTCTGGTCACCACCTGAGCCTACCTGGACATGGTGAATCTGATCCCCATCTGGGCCTCACCCAGGCCTGTTGAATTTGTTCCCCACCTGTGTCTGATTGCTGTGGACACTTTCTTCGCCTCACCTGGAACTGGTGACTCTGATCCTATCTGCCCGTCACCGAGACCTGGTGACGCTGGTCCTCACCTGGGCATTTTTGGTACCTGGTGACTCTGTTCCACACCTGAGCCTCACCTGGACATGATGACTCTGGAACCTCTCTGGGCCTCATCCTGACCTGGTGACTCTGGTCCCATCTGGAATTCACCTGGACCAGGTGATTCTCGTACCCCTCTAGACCTCAACCAATTCTGGTGACTCTGGTCCTCCACTGGACCTCACCTGGACCTAGTGAATATGCTCCATCTGGGCCAAATTTGCACCTGGTGACTCTGTCACTACCTGGGCCTCATCGGGACATGGTTCCACTGCATGACTTGCAGGTTGGCCTCACCTGGACCTGGTAACTCTGGTCCCTACCTGGGCATCATCGGGACATGGTTCCACACATGCCTGCAGGTTGGCCTCACCTGGACCCGGTAACTCTAGTTCCTACCTGGGCATCATCGGGACATGGTTCCTCTGCATGGCCTGTAGGTTGGACTCACGTGGACCTGGTGAGTGGCGTTGCCACCTTGGCCTCACCCATGCCTGGTGACACAGGTCCCCACGTGGGCCTCACTTGGACCTGTTGAATCTGGTCCTTACCTGGTCCTCACCCGAAACTGCTAACCCGGTTAACCACCTGGGAATCACCTGAACCAGGTTAATTTGGTCCCCATCTGGTCCACATCCAATCCTGGTGAATTTGTCACCCCACCTGGACCTGATTGCTGTGGACTTTTTCTTGGACTCACCTGGAACTGGTGACTCTGATCCTAAGTGGGCCTCACCCAGATCTGGTGACTCGTCCTCTCCTATGGACCATTATGACCTGGATACTCTGTTCCACACCTGAACCTCACCTGGACATGATGACTCTGGATCCCCTCAGGGCCTCACCATGACATGATGACTCTGGTCCCCATCCCGATGTCACCTAGACCAGGTGAATCTGGTATCCCTCTAGGCCTCAACTTGACCTGGTGACTCTGGTCCTCAACTGGGCCTCACGGGGACCTAGTGAATATTCTACCCACCTGCGCCTCGCTGGACCTGGTGACTCTGATTCTCCCTGGGCATCATTGGGACATGGTTACTGTATTACCCACTGGGACTGACCTGATCCTGGTAACTCTGGTCCTGACTTTGGCCTCTTCTGTACCAGGTGACTCTGGCTCCACCTGGGCCTCACCTGTACCTGGTAACTCTGATCCTAAGCATGGGCTCACCTGACCTGGTGACTGTGGTTCCCATCGGGACCTCACTTGGACCTCATGTCTCCGGTTACACCTGGGCCTCATCAGGACCTGGTGTCTCTCGTACCCACCTGGGTAGCATCAGGATATGGTTACACTGTTCAATAACACTCATCCAGCCTGACCTAATAACTCTGGTCTTCACCTGGGGCACACGAGGACATGGTGACACTGGTTACCACCTGGGTCTCATATGGACATGGTGAGTCGGATCCCCACCTGGTCCTCACTTGTAACTGGTGATTTTCATTCCCACATGGACATCATGTGGACCTGGTGGCTGCAGTGTTTCTAGCTTCTCATGTACGTCGTGTCTCTGGTCCCCACCGGGGCCTCTCCGGGACCGGGTGAGTGTGGTTGCCACCTGCACCTCACATGGACCTGGTGATTCAGGTCTGCACCTGAGACTACCCTGGATCTGGTGTCTGTGGTCCCCACCTGGGCTTAACCTGGATTTGGGGACTGCCGGTCCCCATCTGGGCCTCACCTGGCCCTGTTGAACATGGTCCTCAACTGTGCAAAATTGGGACCCGGTGGCTGTGTTCCACAACTGGACCTCACCTGGACCAGGTGACTCTGGTCCCACTCTGGGTTTCACCGTGCCCTAGTGACTGTGAACCCCACTTTGGCCTGACTTGGACCTGCTGACCCTGGTTGCCACCTGCGCCTGACCTCGAACTGTTGACTCTGGTTCTTTCAAGGGCCTTCCCTGGACCTGGTGATCCTGGTCGGACCTGGCTCACACCTGGACGTGGTGACTCCTGTCACCAATGGGGACTCACCCGGACCTGCTTACTGTGTTCCACACCTGGGCCTCAAGTAGACCTGTTGACCATGGTCCCCAAGCCGGCCTCACATGGACCTGTTGCCTCCGATCCCCACTGGGGACTCACGTGTACCTGGTAACTCTGGTCCTCACCTGGGGCTCATCTGGACCTAGTGACTCTGGTCCCCACCTGGGCTTCACCTGGATCTGGTGACTCTGGTCCCCACCTGGACCTCACCTGGATCTGGTGACTCTGGTCCTCAGTTTGGCCTCACCTGGACCTGGTGTCTCTCCTGCCCACTTTGACCTAACTCAGAACTGCTGAATCTTGACCCACGTAGGCCTCACCCAGACCTGGTGACTCTTGTCCCCAGCTATGCCTCAATTCGACGTATTGAATCTGCTCCTCACGTGGGCCTCACATGGACCTGGGACTCAGCTGGATAGAGTGGCTCTGGTTCCCACAAGGGGCTCACATGATACTGGTGACTGTAGTCCTACCTGGGCCTCACCTGGACGAGGTGACTGGTTCCCACAGGGACCTCACCTGGACCTGGTGACTCAGGTCCTCATATGGGCATCATGGGACCTGGTTTCTCAGTTCCACATCGGGACCTCACCTGGACCTAGTGATTCTCGTCACATTATGGTCCTCACCCTGACGTGGTGACTCTGGTCCCCAATTGGATATCACCAGAACCGGGTGACTCTGGTCCCCCTCTGAGACTCACCCGGAGCTGGGGACACTGGTCCTCAACTGGGCCTCAACAGGACTTGGTGAATCTGCTCCTCACTTAGGCCTCGTCTGGACCTTGTGGCTCTTTTCCCACCTGGCATCAATGGGACATGGTTACTCTGTTCCCCACCTGGGCCTCACCTGGACATGATAACTTTGCTCCACATTTTGGTCTCAACTAGTCCTGATGACTCTGGTCCCCCGACCTAGGCGTCAATCTGGACATGATTGCTGTGGACTCCTTCTTTGCCTCAACTGGAACTGGTGAATCTGATCCAGATTGAGGATCACCAATCTGGGCCTCACCTGGCCCTGTCAACCATGGTCCTCAACTGCCAAAATTGGGACCCGGTGACTGTGTTCCACCCCTGGACCTCACCTGGACCAGGTGACTCTGATCCCCCTATGGGTCTCACCGTGCCCTAGTGACTGTGAACCACACTTTGGCCTGATTGGACCTGCTGACCCTGGTTGACACCTGCGCCTGTCCTCGAACTGTTGACTCTGGTTCATTCAAGGGCTTCCCCTGTACCTGGTGATCCTGGTCCCCCCCTGGGACTCACCTGGACGTGGTGACCCTTGTCACCACCGGGGACTCACCTGGACCTGGTTACTGTGTTCCACACATGGGCCTCAAGTAGTCCTGTTGATCATGGTACCGAAGCCGGCCTCATATGGACCTCTTTCCTCTGATTCCCACCGGGGCATCACGTGTACCTGGTAACACTGGTCCTCACTTGGGACTCATCTGGACCTAGTGACTCTGGTCCCCACCTGGGCTTCACCTGGATCTGGTGACTCTGGTCCTCAACTGGGCCTCACGTTGACCTATTGAATATGCTCCATCTGACCTCATTTGGACCTGGTGACTCTCTTCCCTACCTGGGCATCATCGGGACATGGTTCCACTGCATGGCCTTTAGGTTGGCCGCACCTGGACCTGGTAACTGTGGTTCTACCTGGGCATCATCGGGACGTGGTTACTCTATTCCCAGTGGGACTGACCTGATCGTGGTAACTCTGGTCCTGACATTCGCTTCTTCTGTGCCATGTGACTCTGGCTCCCCCTGGACATCACCTGTAAGTGGTGACTCTGATCATAAGCATGCCTCACCTGACCTGGTGACTGTGGTTTCCATCGGTACCTCACCTGGTCCTCATGTCTCTGGTCCCAACTGGGACTCACCAGGACCTTGTATCTGGTAACACATGAGTAGCATCAGGATATGGTTACACTGTTCACTAACAGTGACCCGGCCGGACCTATTAACTCTCGTCTTCACCTGGTCCACACTTGGACATGGTGACACTGGTTCCCACCAGGGTCTCACCTGGACATGGTGACTCAGATCCCCACCTGGCCCTCACCTGTAACTTGTAATTCTCGTTCCCTCATGGACATCATATGGACCTGGTGGCTGCAGTGTTTCTAGCTTCTCATGTACCTCGTGACTCTGGTCCCCACCAGGGCCTCACCGGGACTTGGTGAGTGTGGTTGCCACCTGCATCTCACCAGGACCTGGTGATTCTGGTGTCCACCTGAGACTACCCTGGATCTGGTGACTGTGGTCCCCACCTGGGCTTCACCTGAATTTGGGGACTCCGGTCCCCATCTGGGCCTCACCTGGCCCTGTTGACCATGGTCCTCAACTGGGCAAAATTGGGACACGGTGAGTGTGTTCCACAACTGGACCTCACCTGGACAAGTTGACTCTGGTCCCCCTCTGGGTCTCACTGTGCCCTAGTGACTGTGAACCCCACTTTGGCCTGACTTGGACCTGCTGACCCTGGTTGCCACCTGCGCGTGACTTCGAACTGTTGACTCTGGTTCTCTCAAGGGCCTCCCCTGTACCTGGTGATCCTGGTCCCCAATTGGGCCTCAACTGGACGTGGTGACTCTTGTCACCACCGGGGACTCACCTGGACATGATTACTGTGTTCCACACCTGAGCCTCAGGTAGACCTGTTGACCATGGTCCCCAAGCCGGCCTCACCTGGACCTTTTGGCTTTGATCCCCGCCGGGGGCTCACGTGTATCTGGTAACTCTGATCCTCACCTGGGTCTAATCAGGACCTAGTGAGTCTGGTCCCCACCTGGGCTTCACCTGGATCTGGTGACTCTGGTCCCCACCTGGACTTCACCTGGATCTGGTGACTCTGGTCCCCACCTGGACCTCTCCTGGACCTCATGACTCTCTTTCCAACATGGACCTCACCTGGATCTGGTGAATTTGGTCCTCAGTTTGGCCTCACCTGGACCTGGTGTCTCTCGTCCCCACTTTGACCTAACTCAGAACTGCTGAATCTTGCCCCACCTAGGCCGCACCCAGACCTGGTGACTCTTGTCCCCAGCTATGCCTCAATTCGACCTGATGAATCTGGTCCTCACGTGGGACTCACCTGGTCCTGGGACTCAGCTGGATACAGTGGCTCTGGTTCTCACAAGGGGCTCACCTGATACTGCTGAATGTGGTCTTAGTCTATGCCTCACCAGGACCTAGTGATTCTGTTCCCCATCTGGGCCTGCATGGCCCTAGAGACTCTGGTCCTCACCCAGGCGTCATTGTGACCTGGATACTCTATTCCACACCTGGGCTTCTCTTTGACCAGGGACCTCTGGTCCCATTCTGTGCCTCAAACTAAACTGGTTACTCTGGTCCCCCCTCTGGGCCTCACCCTGCCCTGGTGACTCTGGTCACCCATTGGGCTTCACTTGGGCCTGGAGAATCTGGTCCTTATCTGTTCTGCACCTGGATCTGGTGACTGGTCGCCACCTGGGCCTCACCTGGACTTGGTGAATCCTGTTGCCTCCTGCGGCTCACCTGGACCTTGTGACTGTGGTCCAACCTGGACCTCACCTGGACGAGTTGACTGGTTCCCACAGGGACCTCACCTGCACCTGGTGACTCAGGTCCTCATATGGGCTTCATGAGACCTGGTTTCTCAGTTCCACATCGGGGCCTCATCTGGACCTAGTGATTCTCGTCCCCCTCTGGGCCTTACCCGGACGTGGGTATTCTGGTCCCCACCTGGATATCACCAGAACCGGGTGACTCTGGTCCCCCTCTGGGACTCACCCGGAGCTGGGACACTGGTCCTCAGCTGATCCTCAACAGGACCTGGTGAATCTACTCCTCACTTAGGCCTCGTTTGGACCTTGTGACTCTTTTCTCACCTGACATCAATGGGACATGTTTATTCTGTTCCCCAACTGGGCCTCACCTGGACATGATAACTTTGCTCCACAGTTTGGCCTCAACTGCTCCTGATGACTCTTGTCCCCCCACCGAGGCCTCAATCTGGACCTGGTGACTGTGGTCCCCACCTGGGTCTCACCTGGACCTGGTGACTCTCGTTCCCACATGAAACACACCTGGACCTGGTGACTGTTGTTTTCTTGTAGACTCACATTTACCTGGTGACACCGGTCCCCTCTAGGGCCTCACCTGGATCTGGTGACTCTGGCTTGCAGGTTGGCTTCACCTGGACCTGGTGAGTGGGGTTGCCACCTGAGCTTCACCCATACCTGATGACTCAGGAACCCACGTGATTCTCTTGGACCTGGTGAATCTGGTCCTTACATGGTCCTCTCCCAGACCCGGGGATTCTGGTCACCTCCTGGGCCTCCCCTGGACCTGGTGAATCTCTATCCCATCTGGGCCTCAACCAGTCCTGGTGAGTTTGTTCCCCACCTGGACCTGATTGCTTTGGACTCTTATGGCCTCACCTGGAACTGGTGACTCTTATCCTCTCTGCGCGTGACTCAGGCCTGGAGACTCTGGTCCCCATCTGGATGTCACCTGGACCAGGTGATTCTGGTACCCCTCTAGGTTTAAACCATATCTGGTGTCTGTGTTCCTCAACTGGGCCTCGTCTGGACCTAGTGAATATGCTCCATCTGGGCCTCATTTGGACCTGGTGACTCTCTTCCCTACCTGGGCATCATCGGGACAAGTTTCCACTGCATGGCCTTTAGGTTGGCCGCACCTGGACCTGGTAAATGTGGTTCTACCTGGGCATCATCGGGACGTGGTTACTCTATTCCCAGTGGGACTGACCTGATCGTGGTAACTCTGGTCCTGACTTTGGCCTCTTCTGTGCCATGTGACTCTGGCTCCCCCTGGACCTCACCTGTAAGTGGTGACTCTGATCCTAAGCATTGCCTCACCTCACCTGGTGACTGTGGTCTCCATCGGTACCTCACCTGGACCTCATGTCTCTGGTCCCAACTGGCACTCACCAGGACTTGTATCTGGTACCCAACTGAGTAGCATCAGGATATGGTTACACTCTTCACCAACAGTGACGCGGCCGGACCTATTAACTCTCGTCTTCACCTGGTCTACACTTGGACATGGTGACACTGGTTCCCAAGAGGGTCTCACCTGGACATGGTGACTCAGATCCCTACCTGCTCCTCACCTGTAACTGGTGATTCTCGTTCCCACATGGACATCATGTGGACCTGGTGGCTGCAGTGTTTCTAGCTTCTCATGTACCTCGTGACTCTGGTCCCCATCAGGACCTGACCGGGACCTGGTGAGTGTGGTTGCCACCTGCACCTCACCTGGATCTGGTGATTCTGGTCTGCACCTGAGACTACCCTGGATCTGGTGACTGTGGTCCCCACCTGGGTTCACCTGGATTTGGGGACTCTGGTCCCCATCTGGGCCTCACCTGGCCGTGTTGACCATGGTACTCAACTGGGCAAAATTGGGACCCGTTGGCTGTGTTCCACAACTGGACCTCACCTGGACCAGGTGACTCTGGTACCCCTCTGGGTCTCACCGTGCCCTAGTGACTGTGAACCCCACTTTGGCCTGACTTGGACCTGCTGACCCTGGTTGCAACCTGCTCCTGACCTCGAACTTTTGACTCTGGTTCTTTCAAGGGCCTCCCATGGACCTGGTGATCCTGGTCCCCACCTGGGCCTCACCTGGACGTGGTGACTCTTGTCAACACCGGGGACTCACCTGGCCCTTGTTACTGTGTTCTACACCTGGGCCTCAAGTAGACCTGTTGCCTCTGATCCCCACCGGGGCCTCAGTTGTCTGGTAACTCTGGTCCTCACCTGGCCCCATCTGGACCTAGTGACTCTGGTCACCACCTGGACTTCACCTGGATCTGGTGACTCTGGTCCCCACCTGGACTTCACCTGGATCTGGTGACTCTGGTCCCCACCTGGACCTCTCCTGGACCTGGTGACTCTCTGTCCAACATGGACCTCACCTGGATCTGGTGACTCTGGTCCTCACTTTGCCCTCACCTGGACCTGGTGTCTCTCATCCCCACATTGAACTAACTCAAAACTGCAGAATCTTGCCACACCTAGGCCGCCCCCAGACCTGGTGACTCTTGTCCCCCCTATGCCTCAATTCGACCTGATGAATCTGGTCCTCACCTGGGCCTCACATGGACCTGGGACTCAGCTCCATAGAGTGGCTCTGATTCCCACAAGGGGATCACCTGATACTGCTGACTGTGGTGTTATTCTATGCCTCACCAGGACCTAGTGATTCTGTTTGCCATCTGGGCCTGCACGGCCCTAGTGACTCTGGTCCTCACCCAGGCATCATTGGGACCTGGATAATCTATTCTACACCTGGGCCTCACTTTGACGAGGGACCTCTGGTCCCATTCTGGGCCTCAAACTAAACTGGTTACTCTGGTTCCCCCTCTGGGCCTCACCCCTACCTGGTGACTCTGGTCACCCCTTAGGCTTCATATGGGCCTGCTGAAACTGGTCCTTAGCTGGTCCGCACCTGGATCTGGTGATTGGTCGCCACCTGGGTCTCACCTGGACTTGTTGAATCCTGTTGCCTCCTGCGCCTCCCCTGGACCTTGTGACTGTGGTCCCACCTGGACCTCCCCTGGATCTGGTGGCTCTGGTTCCCATATGGGGCTCTCCTGGACCTGGTTCCTGTGGTCTCCATTTGGCCTCACCTGGAACACAATGACTCTGATCCATATTTGGGCCTCTCCTGGACCTGTTGACTCTGGTCCTTACCTGGGCATCATTGGGACCTGGATACTCTCTTATATTCCTGGGCCTCATCTGTACCTGGTGACTGTGGTCCCACCTGGATCTCACCTGGACGAGGTGACTTGTTCCCACAGGGACCTCACCTGGACCTGGTGGCTCAGGTCCTCATATTGGCATCATGGGACCTGGTTTCTCAGTTCCACATCGGGGCCTCACCTGGACCTAGTGATTCTCGTCCCCTCTGGGCCTCACCCTACGTGGTGACTCTGGTCCCCACCTGGATATCACCAGTACCGGGTGACTCTGGTCCCCCTCTGGGACTCACCCGAAGCTGGCGAAACTTGTCCTCAGCTGGATCTCAACAGTACCTGTTGAATCTACTCCTTACTTAGGTCTCGTCTGGACCTTGTGACTCTTTTCCCACCTGGCATCAATGGGATCATGGTTACTCTGTTTCCCTCCTGGGCCTCACATGGACATGATAACTTTGCTCCACACCTGAGCCTCACCTGGACATGATGACTCTGGATCCACTCTGGGCCTCCCTCTGACATGGAGACTCTGGTCCCCATCTGGATGTCTCCTAGACCAGGTGAATCTGGTACCCCTCTAGGGCTCAACCAAACCTGGTGACTCTAGTCCTCAACTGGGACTCCCCGGGACCTAGTGAATATGCTCCCCAACTGCGCCTCATCTGGACATGGTGACTCTGGTTCTACGTGTGCATCATCGGGACATGGTTACTCTATTCCCCACTGGGACTGACCTGATCCTGGTAACACTATTCCTGACTTTGGCATTTTCTGTACCAGGTGACTCTGGCTCCACCTGGGCCTCACCTGTAACTGGTGACTCTGATCGTAAGCATGGCCTCACCTGACCTGGTGACTGTGGTTCCCATCGGGACCTCACCTGGACCTCATGTCTCTGGTCCCAACTGGGCCTCACCAGGACCTGGTGTCTCGGTACCCACCTCGGTAGCATGAGGATATGGTTACACTGTTCAATAACAGTGACTCAGCGGGACCTATTAACTCTGGCCTTCACCTGGGCCACACCTGGACATGGTGATACTGGTTCCCACCTCGGTCTCACCTGGACATGGTGAGTCGGATCTCCACCTGGTCCTCCCCTGTAACTGGTGATTCTCGTTCCCACATGGACATCATGTGGACCTGGTGGCTGCAGTGTTTCTAGCTTCTCATGTACCTCGTGACTCTGGTCCCCACCAGGGCCTCACCGGGACCTGGTGAGTTTGGTTGCCACCTGCACCACACCTGGACCTGGTGATTCTGGTTTGCACCTGAGACTCCCCTGGATCTGGTGACTGTGGTCCCCACCTGGGCTTCACCTGGATTTCGGGACTCCGGTCCCCGCCTCGGCCTCACCTGGCCCTTTGACCATGGTCCTCAACTGGGCAAAATTGGGACACTGTGACTGTGTTCCACAACTGGAACACACCTGGACCAGGTGACTCTGGACCCCCTCTGGGTCTCACCGTGCCCTAGTCACTGTGAACCCCACTTTGGCCTGACTTCGACCTGCTGACCCTGGTTGCCACCTGTGCCTGACCTCGAATTGTTGACTCTGGTTCTTTCAAGGGCCTCCCCTGTACTCGTTGATCCGGATGCCCACCTGGGACTCACCTGCACGTGGTGTCTCTAGTCACCACCGGGGACTCATCTGGACCTGCTTACTGTGTTCCACACCTGGGCCTCAATTACACCTCTTGACCATAGTCCCCAAGCTCGCCTCACATGGACCTGTTACCTCTGATCCCCACCGGGGCCTCACGTGTACCTGGTAACTCTGGTCCTCACCTGGGCTTCATCTGCCCCTAATGACTCTGGTCCCCACCTGGACTTCACATGGATCTCCTGACTCTGGTCCCCACCTGGAACTCACCTGTATCTGGTGACTCTTGTCTCAGTTTGGCCTCACCTGGACTGGTGTCTCTCGTCCCCACTTTGACCTAACTCAGAACTGGTGAATCTTGCCCCACCTAGGCCGCACCCAGACCTTATGACTCTTGTCCCCAGCTATGCCTCAATTCGACCTGATGAATCTGGTCCTCACGTGGGCCTCACATGAACCTGGGACTCAGCGGGATAGAGTGGCTCTGGTTCCCACAAGGGGCTCACCTGATACTGGTGACTGGGTTCTTATTCTATGCCTCACCAGGATCTAGTGATTCTGTTCCCCATCTGGGCTTTCATGGCATTAGTGACTCTGGTCCTCACCCAGGCATCATTGGGACCTGGATTCTCTATTCCACACCTGGGCCTCACTTTGTTCAGGGAACTCTGGTCCCATTCTGGGCCTCAAACTAAACTGGTTACTCTGGTTCCCCCTCGGGGCCTCACCCTTACCTGGTGACTCTGGTCACCCATTGGGCTTCACTTGCGGCTGGTGAATCTGGTTCTTAGCTGGTCCGCACCTGGATCTGGTGACAGGTCACCACGTGGGCCTCACCTGGACTTGGTGAATCATGTTGCCACCTGCGCCTCACCTGGACCTTGTGACTGTGGTCCCTCCTGGACCTCACCTGGATCTGGTGGCTCTGGTTCCCATATGGGGCTCTCCTGGACCTGGCTCCTGTGGTCTCCATCTGGCCTCACCTGGAACACAATGACTCTGATCCATATTTGGGCCTCTCCTGGACCTGTTGAGTCTGGTCCTTACCTGGGCATCATTGGGACCTGGATACTCTCTTATATACCTGGGCCTCACCAGGACGTGGTGACTGTGGTCCCACCTGAGCCTCACCTGGACGGGGTGACTGGTTCCCACAGGGACATCACTTGGACCTTGTGACTCAGGTCCTCATATGGGCATCTTGGGACCTGGTTTCACAGTTCCACATCGGGGCCTCAACTGGACCTAGTGATTCTCGTCCCCCTCAGGGCCTCACCCTGACTTGTGACACTGGTCCCCACATGGATATCACCAGAACCGGGTGACACACCCGGAGCTGGTGACACTGGTCCTCAGGTGGGCCTCAACAGGACCTGGTGAATCTACTCCAATCTTAGGCTTCGTCTGGACCTTGTGACTCTTTTCCCACCTGGCCTCAATGGGACATGGTTACTCTGTTCCCCACCTGGGCCTCACCTTGACATGATAACTTTTCTGTACACTTTGGCCTCAACTGGTCCTGATGACACTCGTCCCCCAACCTAGGTCTCATCTGGACTGGTGACTGTCGTCCCCAACTGGGTCTCAGCTGGACCTGGTGACTCCCGTTCCCACATGAACCACACCTGGACCTGGTGACAGTGGTGTTCTTGTAGACTCACATTTACCTTGTGACTCCCGTCCCCACTAGGGCCTCACCTGGATCTGGTGACTCTGGCCTGCATGCTGGCCTCACCTGGACCTGGTAACTCTGGTCCCTACCTCGACATCATCGGGACACGTTTCCTCTGCATGGCCTGCATGTTGGCCTCAGCCGGACCTGGTGAGTGAGGTTGCCACCTGGGTCTCAACCATACCTGGTGACACAGGTCCCCACGGGGGCCTCATTTGGACCTGGTGAATCTGGTCCTTACCTGGTCCTCACCCGGACCTGGTAACCCTGGTCACCACCTGGGAATCACCTGGACCTGGTGAATCTGGTCCCCATCTGGGCCTCACCCAGTCCTGTTGACTTTCTTCCCACCAGGACCTGATTGCTGTGGACTCCTTCTTGGCCTCACCTGGAACTGGTGACTATGATCCTAACTGGGCCTCACCCAGAACTGGTGACTCTGGTCCTCATCTGTGGACCATTATGACCTGGATACTCTGTTCCACACCTGAGCCTCACCTGGACATGCTGCCTCTGGATCCCCTCTGGGACTCAGCCTGACATGGTGACTCTGGTCCCCATCTGGATGTCACCTAGACCAGGTGAATCTGGTACCCCTCTAGGCCTCAACTAGACCTGGTGACTCTGGTCCTCAACTGGGCCTCACCGGGACCTAGTGAACATGCTCCCCACCTGCGCCTCATCTGGTTCTGGTGACGCTGGTTCTATCTGGACATCATCGGGACATGGTTACTCTGTTCCCCACTGGGACTGACCTGATCCTGGTAACTCTGGTCCTGACTTTGGCCTCTCTGTACCAGTTGACTCTGGATCCACCTTGGGTTCACCGGTAACTGGTGACTCTGATCCTAAGCATGGCCTCACCTGACCTGGTGACTGTGGTTCCCATCGGGACCTCACCTGGACCTCATGTCTCTGGTCCCAACTGGGACTCACCAGGACCTGGTGTCTCTGGTACCCACCTTGGTAGCATCAGGATACGGTTACACTGTTCACTAACAGTGACCCAGCCGGACCTATTAACTCTGGTCTTCACCTGGGCCACACCTGGACATGTTGACACTGGTTCCCACCTGGGTCTCCCCTGGACATGGTGACTCATATCCACAACTGGTCCTCCCCTGTAACTGGTGATTCTCGTTTCCACATGGACATCATGTGGACGTGGTGGCTGCAGTGTTTCTAGCTTCTCATGTACCTCGTGACTCTGGTCCCCACCAGGGCCTCACAGGGACCTGGTGAGTGTGGTTGCCACCTGCACCTCAATTGGACATGGTCATTCTGGTCTGCACCTGAGAATACCCTGGATCTGGTGACTGTGGTCCCCACCAGGGCTTCACCTGCTTTGGGGACTACGGTCTCCATCTGGGCCTAACCTGGCCCTGTTGACCATGGTCCTAACTGGGCAAAATTGGGACCCGGTGACTGTATTCCACAACTGGACCTCACCTGGACCAGGTGATTCTGGTCTCCGTCCGGGTCTCACCACGCCCTACTGACTGTGACCCAAGTTTGCCCTGACTTGGACCTGCTGACCCTGGTTGCCACCTGCGCCTGACCTCGAACTGTTGACTCTGGTACTTTCAAGGGCCTACCCTGTACCTTGTGATCCTGGTCCCCACCTGGGACTCACCTGGACGTGGTGACTCATGACACAACCGCGTACTCACCTGGACCTGCTTACTGTGTTCCACATCTGGGCCTCAAGTAGACTTGTTGACCATGGTCCCCAAGCCGGCCTCACATGACCTGTTGCCTCTGATCCCCACCGGGGCCTCACGTGTACCTGGTAACTCTGGCCCTCATCTGGGCCTCATCTGGACCTAGTGACTCTGGTCCCCACCTGGGCTTCACCTGGATCTGGTGACTCTGGTCCCCACCTGGACCTCTCCTGCACCTGGTGACTCTATTTCCAACATGGACCTCACCAGGATCTGGTGACTCTGGTCCTCAGTTTGGCCTCACCTGGACCTTGTGTCTCTCGTCCCCACTTTACCCTAACTCTGAACTGCTGAATCTTGCCCCACCTAGGCCGCACAAAGACCTGGTGACTCTTGTCCCCAGCTATGTCTCAATTCGACCTGATGAATCTGGTCCTCACGTGGGCCTCACATGGACCTGGAACTCAGCTGGATAGAGTGGCTCTGGTTCCCACAAGGGGCTCAACTGATACTGGTGACTGTGGTCTTATACTATGCCTCACCAGGACCTAGTGATTCTGTTCCCCATCTGGGCCTGCATGGCCCTAGTGACTCTGGTCCTCACCCAGGAATCATTGGGAACTGGATACTCTATTTCACACCTGGGCCTCACTTTGACCAGGGACCTCTGGACCCATTCTGGGCCTCAAACTAAACTGGTTACTCTGGTTCCCGCTCTGGTCCTCACCTTTACCTGGTGACTCTGGTCACCCCTTGGGCTTCACTTGGGCCTGGTGAATCTGGTCCTTAGCTGGTCCACACCTGGAATTGGTGACTGGTCGCCACCTGGGTCTCACCTGGCCTTGGTGAATCCTGTTGCCACCTGCACCTTACCTGGACCTTGTGACTGTGGTCACACCTGGACCTCACCTGGATCTGGTGGCTCTGGTTCCCATATGGGGCTCTCCTGGACTTGGTTCCTGTGGTCAGCATCTGGCCTCACCTGGAACACAATGACTCTGATACATATTTGGGCCTCTCATGGACCTGTTGACTCTGGTCCTTACCTAGGCATCATTGGGACCTGGATACTCTCTTATATACCTGGGCCTCACCTGGACCTGGTGACTGTGGTCCCACCTAGGCCACACCTGGACGAGGTGACTGGTTCCCACAGGGACCTCACCTGGACCTGGTGACTCAGGTCCTCATATGGACATCATGGGACCTGGTTTCTCAGTTCCACATCGGGGCCTCACCTGGACCTAGTGATTCTCGTCCCTCTCTGGGCCTCACCCTGAAGTGCTGACTCTAATCCCCCCCCGGATATCACCAGAACCGGGTGACTCTTGTCCCCCTCCGGACTCACCCGGAGCTGGGGTCCCTGGTCCTCAACTCGGCCTCAACAGGACCTGGTGAATCTACTCCTCACTTAGGCTTCGTCCGGAACTTGTGACTCTTTTCCCACCTGGCAACAATGGGACATGGTTGCTCTGTTCCGCACCTGGGCCTCACATGGACATGATAACTTTGCTCCGCACTTTGGCCTCAACTGGTCCCGATGAGGCTGACCCCATCCGAGGCCTCAATCTGGATCTGGAGACTGTCGTCCCCACCTGGGTCTCACCTGGACCTGGTGACTCTCGTTCCCACATGAACCACACCTGGACCTGGTGACTGTGGTGTACTTGTAGACTCACATTTACCTGGTGACTCCGGTCCCCACTAGTGCCTCACCTGGATCTGGTGACTTTGGCCTGCAGGTTGGCCTCACTTGGACCTGGTGAGTGGGGTTGCCACCTGGGTCTCACCCAAACCTGGTGATCTGGTCCCCATCTGGATGTCACCTGCACCAGGTGATTTTGGTACCCCTCTAGGCCTCAACCAGGTCTGGTGACTCTTGTCCTCAACTGGGCCACACCTGGACATAGTGAATATGCTCCATCTGGGCCTCATTTGGACCTGGTGACTCTGGTCACTCACTGGGCATCATCGGGAAATGGTTCCACTGCATGGCCTGCTGGTTGGCCTCACCTGGACCTGGTAACTCTGGTCCGTACCTGGGCATCATCGAGACATGGTTCCTCTGCATGGCCTGCAGGTTGGCCTCATCTTGACCTGGTGAGTGGGGTTCCCACCCGGGTCTTACCCATGCCTGGTGACACAGGTCCCCACGTGGGCCTCACTAGGACCTGGTGAATGTGGTCCTTACCTAGTCCTCACCCGGAACTGGTAAATCTGGTCACCACCTGGGCATCACCTAGTCCTGGTGACTTTGTTCCCCACCTGGACCTGATTGCTGTGGACACCTTCTTGGCCTCACCTGGAAGTGGTAACTCTGATCCTATCTGGGCCTCTCCCAGATATGGTGACTCTGGTCCTCACCTGTGGACCATTATGACCTGGATACTCTGTTCCTCACCTGAGCCTCACCTGGACATGATGACTCTGGATCCCCTCTGGGCCTCAGCCTGACATGGTGACTCTGGTCCCCATCTGGATGTCACCTAGACCAGGTGAATCTGGTACCCCTCTAGGCCTCAACTTGACCTGGTGACTCTGGTCCTCAAATTGGCCTATCCGGGACCTAGTGAATATGCTCCCAACCTGCACCTCATCTGGACCTGGTAAATCTGGCTCTACCTGGGCATCATCGGGACATGGTTACTCTATTCCACACTGGGACTGACCTGATCCTGGTAACTCTGGTCCTGACTTTGGCCTCTTCTGTACCAGGTTACTCTGGCTCCACCTGGGCCTGAACTGTAACTGGTGACTCTGATCCTAAGTATGGCCTCACCAGACCTGGTGACTGTGGTTCCCATCGGGACCTCACCTGGACCTCGTGTCTCTGGTCCCACCTGGGCCTCACCAGGACCTGGTGTCTCCGGTACCCACCTGGGTAGCATCAGGATATGGTTACACTGTTCACTAACAGTGACCAAGCCGGACCTATTAACTGTGGTCTTCACCTGGGGAACACCTGGACATGGTGACACTGGTTCCCACCTGGGTCTCACATGGACATGGTGAGTCTGATCCCCACCTGTGCCTCAATGTAACTGGTGATTCTCGTTCCCACATGGACATCATGTGGACCTGGTGGCTGCAGTGTTTCTAGCTTCTCATGTACCTCGTGACTCTGGTCCCCCCCAGGGACTCACCGGGACCTGTTGAGTGTGGTTGCCACCTGCACCTCACCTGGACCTGGTGATTCTGGTCTGCACCTGAGACTACCCTGGATCTGGTGACTGTGGTCCCCACTTGGGCTTCACCTGGATTTGGGGAATCCGGTCCCCATCTGGGCCTCACTTGGCCCTGTTGACCATGGTCCACAAAAGGGCAAAATTGTGACCCGGTGACTTGTTCCACAACTGGACCTCACCTGGACCAGGTGACTCTGGTCCCCCTCTGGGTCTCACCGTGCCCTAGTGACTGTGAACCCCACTTTGGCCTGACATGGACCTGTTGACCCTGGTTGCCACCTGCGCCTGACCTTGAACTGTTGACTCTGGTTCTTTCAAGGGCGTCCCCTGGACATGGTGATCCTGGTGCCCACATGAACCTCACCTGGACCTGGCGACTCTTGTCACCACCGGGAACTCAACTGGACCTGCTTACTGTGTTCCACACCTGGGCCTCAAGTAGACCTGTTGATCATGGTCCCCAAGCCGGCCTCAAATGGACCTGTTCCCTCTGATCCCCACCGGGGCCTCACGTGTACCTGGGAACTCTGGTCCTCACCTGGGCCTCATCTGGACCTAGTGACTCTTGTCCCCTCCTGGGCTTCACCTGGATCTGGTGACTCTGGTCCCCACCTGGACTTCACCTGGATCTGGTGACTCTGGTCCCCACCTGGACCTGACCCGCATCTGGTGATTCTGGTCCTCAGTTTGGCCTCACCTGGACCTGGTGTCTCTCGTCCCCACTTTGACCTAACTCAGAACTGCTGAATCTTGCCCCACCTAGGCCGCACCCAGAACTGGTGACTCTTGTCCCCAGCTATGCCTCAATTTGACCTGATGAATCTGGTCCTCACGTGGGCCACACATGGACCTGGGACTCACCTGGATAGAGTCGCACTGGTTCCCACAATGGGCTCACCTGATACTGCTGACTGTGTTCTTATTCTATGCCTCACCAAGACCTAGTGATTCTGTTCCCCATCTGGGCTTTCATGGCCCTAGTGATTCTGGTCTTCACCCAGGCATCATTGGGACCTGGATATTCTATTCCACACCTGGACCTCACGTTGACCAGGGACCTCTGGTCCCATTATGGGCCTCAAACTAAACTGGTTACTCTGGTTCCCCCTATGAGCCTCACTATTACCTGATGACTCTGGTCACCCCTTGGGCTTCACTTGGACCTGGTGAATCTGTCCTTAGCTTGTCCTCACTTGGATCTGGTGACTGGTCGCCACCTGGGCCTCACCTGGACATGGTGGATCCTGTTGCCACCTGTGCCTCACCTGGACCTTGTGAATGTGATCCCACGTGTAAGTCACCTGGATCTGGTGGCTCTGGTTCCCATATGGGGCTCTCCTGGACCTGGTTCCTGTGGTCTCCATCAGGCCTCACCTGGAACACAATGACTCTGATGCATATTTGTGCCTCTCCTGGACCTGTTGACTCTGGTCTTACCTGGGCATCATTGAGGCCTGGATACTCTCTTATATACCTGGTCCTCACCTGGACCTGGTGACTGTGGTCCCACCTGGACCTCACCGGGACGAGGTGACTGGTTCCCACAGGGACCTCAGCTGGACCTCGTGACTCAGGTCCTCATATGGGCATCATGGGACCTGGTTTCTCAGTTCCACATCGGGGCCTCACCTGGACCTAGTGATTCTCGTCCCACTCGGGGCCTCACCCTGACGTGGTGACTCTGGTCCCAACCTGGATATCACCAGAACCTGGTGACTGTGGTCCCCCTCTGGGACTCACCCGGAGATGGGGCACTGGTCCTCAACTGGGCCTCAACAGGACCTGTTGAATCTACTCCTCACTTAGGCCTCGTCTGGACCTTGTGACTCTTTTCCCACCTGGCATCAATGGGACATGGTTACTCTCTTCCCCACCTGGGCCTCACCTCCACATGATAACTTTGCTCCACACTTTGTCCTCAACTGCTCCTGATGACTCTGTTCCCCCCACCTAGGCCTCAGTTTGGACCTGGTTACTGTGGTGCCCACATGGGTCTCACCTGTACCTGGTGATTCTCGTTCCCACATGAACCACACCTGGACCTGGTGACTGTGGTGTTCTTGTAGACTCACATTTACCTGGTGACACTGGTCCCCACTGGGGCCTCACCTGGATCTGGTGACTCTGGCCTGCTGGTTGGCCTCACGTTGACCTGGGGAGTGGAGTTGCCACCTGGGCCTCACACATACCTGGTGACTCAATTCCCCTCGTGGGCCTCTTGGACTTGGTGAATCTGGTCCTTACCTGGTCCTGTCGCAGACCCGGGGACTCTGGTCACCACCTGGGCCTCACCTGGACCTGGTGAATCTGGTCCCCATCTGGGCCTCACCCAGTCCTGGTGACTTTGTTCCCCACCTGGACCTGATTGCTGTGGACTCTTTCTTGGCCTCACCTGGAACTGGTGACTCTGATCCTATCTGCGCGTCACCCAGATCTGGTGACTCTGGGCCTCACCTGGGCATCACTGGTACCTAGTGACTCTGTTCCACGCCTGAGCCTCACCTGGACATGATGACTCTGGAACTACTCTGGGCCTCTCCCTGACCTGATGCCTCTGGTCCCCATCTGGATGTCACCTGGACCAGGTGACTCTGGTACCCCTCTAAGCCTCAACAGATCTGGTGACAGTGGTCCTCAACTGGGCCTCACTGGACCTAGTGAATATGCTCCATCTGGGCCTCATTTGGACCTGGTGACTCTGGCCCCTACCTGGGCATCATCGGGACATGGTTCCACTGCATGGCCTGCAGGTTGGCTCACCTGGACCTGGGGAGTGGGGTTGCCACCTGGGCCTTCCCCATGCTTGGTGACACAGGTACCCACGTGGGCCTCACTTGGACCTGGTGAATCTGGTCCATACCTGGTCCTCACCCGGAACTAGTAACTCTGGTCACCACCTGGGAATCACCTGGACTTGGTGAATCTGGTCCCCATCAGGGCCTCACCCAGTCCTCGTGTCTTTGTTCCCCACCTGGACCTGATTGCTGTGGACTCCTTCTTGGCCTCACCTGGAACTGGTGACTCTGATCCTAACTCGGCCTCACCCAGATCTGGTGACTCTGGTCCTCACCTGTGGACCTTTGTGACCTGGATCTCTGTTCCACACCTGAGCCTCACCTGGACATGATGACTCTGGATCCCCTCTGGGCCTCACCGTGACCTGGTGACTCTGCTCCCCATCTGGATGTCACCTAGACCAGGTGAATCTGGTACCCCTCTAGGCCTCAACTAGACCTGGGGATTCTGGTCCTCAAGTGCGCCTGACCGAGACCTAGAGAATATGCTCCCCACCTGCTCTTCATCTGGACCTGGTGACTCTGGTTCTACCTGGGCATCATCGGGACATGGTTACTCTATTCCCCACTGGGACTAACCTGATCCTGGTAACTCTGGTCCTGACTTTGTCCTCTTCTGTACCAGGTGACTCTGGCTCCACCTGGGCCTCACCAGTAACTGGTGACTCTGATCCTAAGCATGGCCTCACCAGACCTGGTGACTGTGGTTCCCATCGGGACCTCACCTGGACCTCATATCCCTGGTCCCACCTGGTCCTCACCAGTACCTGGTGTCTCTGGTACCCACCAGGGTAGCATCAGGATATGGTTACACTGTTCACTAACAGTGACCCAGCCGGACCTATTAACTCTGGTCTTCACCTGGGCCACATCTGGACATGGTGACACTCGTTCCCACCTTGGTCTCACCTGGACATGGTGAGTCGGATCCCCACCTGGTCCTCACCTGTAACTGGTGATTCTCGTTCCCACGTGGACATCCTGTGGACCTAGTGGCTGCAGTGTTTCTAGCTTCTCATGTACCTCGTGACTCTGGTCCCCACCAGGGCCTCACCGGGACCTGGTGAGTGTGGTTGCCACCTGCACCTCACCTGGACTTGGTGATTCTGGTCTGCACCTGAGACTACCCTGGATCTGGTGACTGTGGTCCCCACCTGGTCTCCACCTGGATTTGGGGACTCCGGTCCCCATCTGGGCCTCACCTGGCCCTGTTGACCATGGACCTCAACTGGGCACAATTGGGACCCGGTGACTGTGTTCCACAAATGGACCTCACCTGGACCATGTGACTCTGCTCCCCCTCTGGGTCTCACCGTGCCCTAATGACTGTGAATCCCACTTTGACCTGACTTGGACCTGCTGACCCTGGTTGCCACCTGCGCTTGACTTCGACCTGTTGACTCTGGTTCTTTCTTTTTTCTTTTTTTTTTAAATTTATTTTTTATTATTGGTGTTCTATTTACTAACATACAGAATAACCCCCAGTGCCCGTCACCCATTCACTCCCACCCCCCCCGCCCTCCTCCCCTTCTACCACCCCTAGTTCGTTTCCCAGAGTTAGCAGTCTTTACGTTCTGTCTCCCTTTCTGTTATTTCCCACACATTTCTTCCCCCTTCCCTTATATTCCCTTTCACTATTATTTATATTCCCCAAATGAATGAGAACATATAATATTTGTCTTTCTCCGACTGACTTACTTCACTCAGCATAATACCCTCCAGTTCCATCCACGTTGAAGCAAATGGTGGGTATTTGTCATTTCTGATAGCTGAGTAATATTCCATTGTATACATAAACCACATCTTCTTTATCCATTCATCTTTCGTTGGACACCGAGGCTCCTTCCACAGTTTGGCTATCGTGGCCATTGCTGCTATAAACATCGGGGTGCAGGTGTCCCGGGGTTTCATTGCATTTGTCTCTTTGGGGAAAATCCCCAACAGTGCAATTGCTGGGTCGTAGGGCAGGTATATTTTTAACTGTTTGAGGAACCTCCACACAGTTTTCCAGAGTGGCTGCACCAGTTCACATTCCCACCAACAGTGTATGAGGATTCCCTTTTCTCCGCATCCTCTCCAACATTGGTTGTTTCCTGTCTTGGTAATTTTCCCCATTCTCACTGGTGTGAGGTGGTATCTCATTGTGGTTTTGATTTGTATTTCCCTGATGGCAAGTGATGGGGAGCATTTTCTCATGTGCATGTTGGCCATGTCTATGTCTTCCTCTGTGAGATTTCTGTTCATGTCTTTTGCCCATTTCATGATTGGATTGTTTGTTTCTTTGGTGTTGAGTTTGATAAGTTCTTTATAGATCTTGGAAACTAGTCCTTTATCTGATATGTCATTTGCAAATATCTTCTCCCATTCTGTAGGTTGTCTTTGAGTTTTGTTGACTGTATCCTTTGCTGTGCAAAAGCTTCTTATCTTGATGAAGTCCCAATAGTTCATTTTTGCTTTTGTTTCTTTTGCCTTCGTAGATGTATCTTGCAAGAAGTTACTATGGCCGAGTTCAAAAAGGGTGTTGCCTGTGTTCTTCTCTAGGATTTTGATGGAATCTTGTCTCACATTTAGATCTTTCATCCATTTTGAGTTTATCTTTGTGTATGGTGAAAGAGAGTGGTCTAGTTTCATTCTTCTGCATGTGGATGTCCAATTTTCCCAGCACCATTTATTGAAGAGACTGTCTATCTTCCAATGGATAGTCTTTCCTCCTTTATCGAATATTAGTTGCCCATAAAGTTCAGGGTCCACTTCTGGATCCTCTATTCTGTTTCACTGATCTATGTGTCTGTTTTTGTGCCAGTACAATCTAGTTCTTTCAAGGGCCTCAACTGTACCTGGTGATCCTGGTACCCACCTGGGACTCACCTGGACGTGGTGACTCTTTTCACCACCGGGGACTCACCTGGACCTGCTTACTGTCTTACACACCAGGGCCTCAAGTAGACTTGTTGACCATGGTCCCCAAGCCGGCCTCACATGGACCTGTTGCCTCTGATCCCCACCGGGGACTCACGTGTACCTGGTAACTCTGGTCCTCACATGGGCGTCATCGGGACCTAGTGACTCTGGTCCCCACCTGGGCTTCACCTGGATCTGGTGACTCTGGTCCCCCCACCTGGACTTCACCTGGATCTGGTGACTCTGGTCCCCACCTGGACCTCTCTTGGACCTGGTGTCTCTCTTTCAAACATGGACCTCACATGGATCTGGTGACTCTGGTCCTCAGTTTAGCCTCACCTGGACCTGGCGTCTCTCGTCCCCACTTTGACCTAACTCAGAACTGCTGAATCTTGCCCCACCTAGGCCGCACCCAGACCTGGTGACTCTTGTCCCCAGCTATGCCTCAATTCGACCTAATGAATCTGGTCCTCACGTGAGCCTCACATGGACCTGGGACTCAGCTGGATAGAGTGGCTCTGGTTCACGCAAGGGGATCAAATGATACTGCTGACTGTGGTCTTATTCTATGCCTCACCAGGACCTAGTGATTTGTCCCCATCTGGGCCTGCATGGCCCTAGTGACTCTGGTCCTTATCCAGGCATCATTGGGACCTGGATACACTATTCCACACCTGGGCCTCACTCTGACTAGGGACCTCTGGACCCATTCTGGGCCTCAAACTAAACTGGTTACTCTGGTTCCCCCTCTGGGACTCACCCTTACCTGGTGACTCTGGTCACCCCATGGGCTTCATTTGGGCCTGGTGAATCTGGTCCTTAGCTTGTCCTCACTTGGATCTGGTGACTGGTCGCCAGCTGGGTCTCACCTGGACTTGGTGAATCCTGTTGCCACCTGCGCCTCACCTGGACCTTGTGACTGTGGTCGCACCAGGACCTCACCTGGATCTGGTGGCTCTAGTTCCCATATGGGGCTTTCCTGGACCTGATTCCTGTGGTCTCCATCAGGCATCACCTGGAACAAAATGACTCTGATCCATATTTGGGCCTCTCCTGGACTGTTGACTCTGGTCCTTACCTGGGCATCATTGCGACCTGGATACACTCTTACATACCTGGGCCTCACCTGGACCTGGTGACTGTGGTCCCACCTGGCCATCACCTGGATGAGGTGACTGGTTCCCACAGGGACCTCACCTGGACCTGCTGACTCAGGTCCTCATATGGGCACCATGGGACCTGGTTTCAGTTCCACATCGGGGCCTCACCTGGACCTAGTGATTCTCGTTCCCCTCCGGGGCTCACCCTGACGTGGTGACTCTGGTCCCCACCTGGATATCACCGGAACCGGGTGACTCTGGTCCAACTCTGGGACCCACCCGGAGCTGGGGACACTGGTCCTCAACTGGGCCTCACCTGGACCTGGTGAATCTGGTCCCCATCTGGCCTCACCCAGTCCTGGTGACTTTGTTCCCCACCTGGACCTGATTGCTGTGGACTCTTTCTTGGCCTCACCTGGAACTGGTGACTCTAAACCTATCTGCGCGTCACCCAGATCTGGTGACTCTGGTCCTCACCTGGGCATCATTGGTACCTGGTGACTCTGTTCCTCACCTGAGCCTCACCTGGACATGATGATTCTGGAACCTCTCTGGGCCTGTCCCTGACCTGGTGACTCTAGTCCCTACCTGGGCATCATTGAGACATGCTTACACTGCATGGCCTTCAGGTTGGCCTCACCTGGATGTGGTATCTCTCGTCCTTACCTGGGTATCATCGGGACATGGTTCCTCTGCATGGCCTGCGGGTTGGCCTCACATGGACCTGGGGAGTTCCTTGCCACCTGGCCTCACCAATACCTGGTGACTCTGGTCCCCATGTGGGCCTCATTTGGACCTGTTGAATCTGGTCCTTACCTGGTCGTCACCCGGAACTTGTAAGTCTGTTCAACACCTGGGATTAACCTGGACCTAGTGAATCTGGTCCCTATCTGTGCCTCACCCAGTCCTGGGGACTTTGTCCCCACCTGGACCTGTTTGCTGTGGACTCCTTCTTGGGCTCACCTGGAACTGGTGACTCTGATCCTAACTGGGCCTCACCCAGATCTGGTGACTCTGGTCCTCACCTGTGGACCATTATGATCTGGATACTCTGTCCCACACCTGAGCCTCACCTGGACATGATTACGCTGGATCCCCTCTGGACCTCACCCTGACACGGTGACTCTGGTCCCCATGTGGATGTCACCTAGACCAGGTGAATCTGGTACCCCTCTAGGCCTCAACTAGACCTGGTGACTGTGGTCCTCAACTGGGCCTCACCGGAACCTAGTGGATATGCTTCCCTCCTGCGCCTCATCTGGACCTGGTGACTCTGGTTCTACCTGGGCATCATTGGGACCTGGATACTCTCTTATATACCTGGGCCTCACCTGGACCTGATGACTGTGGTCCCACCTGGGCCTCACCTGGACCTGGTGAATCTGGTGCCCATCTGGGCCTCACCCAGTCATGGTGACTTTGTTCCCCACCTGGACCTGATTGCTGTGGACCCCTTCTTGTCCTCACCTGGAACTTGTGACTCTGATCCTAACTGGCCCTCACCCAGATCTGGTGACTCTGGTACTCACCTGTGGACCATTATGACCTGGATACTCTGTTCCACACCTGAGCCTCACCTGGACATGATGACTCTGGATCCCCTCTGGGCCTCAGCCTAACATGGGGACTCTGGTCCCCATCTGAATGTCACCCAAACCAGGTGAATCCAGTACCCCTCAAGGCCTCAACTTGACCTGGTGACTCTGGTCCTCAACTGGGCCTCACCGGGACCTACTGACTCTGTTCCCCACCTGAGCTTCACCTGGATCTGGTGACTCGGGTCCCCACCTGGACTTCACCTGGATCTGGTGACTCTGTTCCCCACCTGGACCTCTCCTGGACTTGGTGACTCTCTTTCCAACAAGAACCTCACCTGGATCTGGTGACTCTGGTCCTCAGTTTGGCCTCACCTGGACCTCGTGTCTCGTCCCCTCTTTGACCTAACTCAGAACTGCTGAATCTTGCCCCACCCAGGCCGCACCCAGACATGCTGACTCTTGTCCCCAGCTATGCCTCAATTCGACCTGATGAATCTGGTCCTCACGTGGGCCTCACATGATCCTGGGACTCAGCTGCATAGAGTGTCTCTGGTTCCCACAAGGGGCTCACCTGATACTCCTGACTGTGGTCTTATTCTTTGCCTCACCAGGTCCTAGTGATTCTCTTCCACATCTGGGCCTGCATGGCCGTAGTGACTCTGATCCTCACCCAGGCATCATTGGGACCTGGATACTCTATTCCACACCTGGGTCTCACTTGGACCAGTGACCTGTGGTCTCATTCTGGGCCTCAAATAAACTGGTTACTCTGGTTCCCCCTCTGGGCCTCACCCTTACCTGGTGACTCTGGTAACCCCTTGGGCTTCACTTGGGACTGGTGAATCTGGTCCTTAGCTGGTCCGCACCTGGATCTGGTGACTGGTCGCCACCTGGGCCTCACCTGGACTTGGTGAATCCTGTTGCCACCTGCGCCTCACCTGGACCTTGTGACTGTGGTCAAACCTGGACCTCACCTGGATATGTTGGCTCTGGTTCCCATATGGGGCTCTCCTGGACCTGGTTCCTGTGGTCTCCATCTGGCCTCACCTGGAACACAATGACTCTGATCCATATTTGGGCCTCTCCTGGACATGTTGACTCTGGTCCTTACCTGGGCATTTTTGGGACCTGGATACTATCTTTTATACCTGGGCCTCATCTGGACATGGTGACAGTGGTCCCATCTGGACCTCACCTCGATGAGGTGACTGGTTCTCTCAGGGACCTCACCTGAACCTGGTGACTCAGGTCCTCTTATGGGCATCATGGGACCTGGTTACTCACTTCCACATCGGGGCCTCACCTGGACCTCGTGAATCTCGTCCCCCTCTGGGCCTCCCCCCTACGTGGTGACTCTGGTCCCCACCTGGATATCACCAGAACCGGGTGACTCTGGTCCCCCTCTGGGAGTCACCCAGCGCTGGGGACACTGGTCCTCAACTGGGCCTCAACAGGACCTGGTGAATCTACTCCTCACTTAGGCCTCGTCTGGAACTTGTGACTCTTTTCCCACCTGGCATCAATGGGACATGTTTACTCTATTCCCCACCTGGGCCTATACTGGACATGTTAACTTTGCTCCACACTTTGGCCTCAACTGGTCCTGATGACTCTGGTCCCACCACCTAGGCCTCATTCTGGACCTGGTGACTGTGGTCCCCACCTGGGTCTCACCTGGACTGGTGACTCTCGTTTCCACATGAACCATACCTGGACCTGGTGACTGTGATGTTCTTGTAGACTCACGTTTACCTGGTGAATCCGATCCCCACTAGGGCCTCAACTGGATCTGGTGACTCTGTCCTGCAGGTTGGCCTCACCTGGACCTGGTGAGTGGGGTTGCCACCAGGGCCTCATCCATACCTGGTGACTCAGGTCCCCACGTGGGCCTCACTTGGACCTGGTTAATCTGGTCCTTACCTGGTCCTCTCCCAGCCCCGCTGACTCTGGTCACCACCTAGCCTCACCTAGACCTGGTGAATCTGGTCCCCATCTGGGCCTCACCCAGTCCTGGTGACTTTGTTCCCCACCTGGACCTGATTGCTGTGGACCCCTTCTAGGCCTCACCTCGAACTGGTGACTCTGATCCTAAGTGGGCCTCACCCAGATATGGTGACTCTGGTCCTCACCGGTGGACCATTATGACATGGATCCCCTGTTCCACACTGAGCCTCACCTGGACATGATGAGTATGGATCCCCTCTGGCCTCACACTGACATGGTAACTCTGGTCCCATCTGGATGTCCCCTAGACCAGGTGAATCTGGTACCCCTCTATGCCTCAACTAGACCTGGTGACTCTGGTCCTCAACTGGGCCTCAGCATGACCTAGTGAATATGCTCCCCACCTGTGTCTCATCTCGACCTGATGACTCTGGTTCTACCTGGGCATCATCGGGACATGGTTACTCTATTCCCCACTGGGACTGACCTGATCCTGGTAACTCTGGTGCTGACTTTGGCCTCTTCTGTACCAGGTGAATCTGGCTCCGCCTGGGCCTCACCTGTAACTGGTGACTCTGATCCTAAGCATGGCCTCACCTGACCTGGTGACTGTGGTTCCCATCGGGACCTCACCTGGACCTCATATCTCTGGTCCCATCTGGGACTCACCAGGACCTGGTGTCTCTGGTACCCACCTGGGTAGCATCAGGATATGGTTACACTGTTCACTAACAGTGACCCAGCCGGACCTATAAACTCTGGTCTTCACCTGGGCCACACCTGGACATGGTGATACTGGTTCCCACCTGGGTATCACCTGGACATGGTGAGTCGGATCCCCACCTGGTCCTCACCTGTAACTGGTGATTCTCGTTCCCACATGGACATCATGTGGAACTGGTGGCTGCAGTGTTTCTAGCTTCTCATGTACTTCGAGAATCTGGGCCGCACCAGGGCCTCACCGGGACCTGGTGAGTGTGGTTGCCACCTGCACCTCACCAGGACCTGGTGATTCTGGTCTGCACCTGAGACTACCCTGGATCTTGTGACTGTGGTCCCAACCTGGGCTTCACCTGGATTTGGGGACTCCGGTCCCCATCCCGGCCTCACCTGGCCCTGTTGTCCATGGTCTTCAACTGGACAAAATTGGGGCCCGGTGACTGTGTTCCACAACTGGACCTCACCTGGACCAGGTGACTCTGGTCCCCCTCTGGGTCTCACTGTGCCCTAGTGACTGTGAACCCAACTTTGGCCTGACTTGGACCTCCTGACCCTGGCTGCCACCTGCGCCACCTCGAACTGTTGACTCTGGTTCTTTCAAGGGCCTACCCTGTACCTGGTGATCCTGGTCCCCAATTGGGCCTCAACTGGACGTGGTGACACTTGTCACCACTGGGGACCCACCTGACCAGGCTTACAGTGTTCCACACCTGGTCCTCAGGTAGACCTGTTGACCATGGTCCCCAAGCCGGCCTCACGTGGACCTTTTGGCTGTGATCCCCGCCGGGGCCTCACGTGTACCTGGTAACTCTGATCCTCACCTGGGCCTCATCTGGACCTAGTGACTCTGGTCCCCACCTGGGCTTCACCTGGATCTGGAGACTCTGGTCCCCACCTGGACTTCACCTGTATCTGGTGACTCTGGTCCCCACCTGGACCTCTCCTGGACCTGGTGACTCTCTTTCCAACATGGACCTCACCTGGATCTGGTGACTCTTCCTCAGTTTGGCCTCACCTGGACCTGGTGAGTGGGGTTGCCAATTGTGCCTCACCCATACATGGTGACACAGGTCCCCACGTGGGCCTCAATTGGACCTGGTGAATCTGGTCCTTACCTGGTCCTTCCCCGGAATTGGTAACTCTGGTCACCACCTGGGAATCACCTGGGCCTGGTGAATCTGGTCCCCATCTGGGCCTCACCCAGTCCTGGTGACTTTGTTCCCCACATGGACCTGATTGCTGTGGACGCCTTCTTGGCCTCACCTGGAACTGGTGACTCTGATCCTATCTGTACGTCACCCAGACCTGGTGAATCTGACCCTCAACTGGGATCACTTGTACCTGGTGACTCTGTTCCACACCTGATCCTCACTTGGACATGATGATTCTGGAACCTCTCTGGGCCTCACCCTGACCTGGTGACTCTGGTCCCCATCTCGATGTCACCTGAACCAGGTGATTCTGGTACCCTTATAGGGCTCAACCAGATCTGGGACTCTGGTCCTCAACTGGGGCTCACCTAGACCTGGTGAATATGGTCCATCTGGGCCTCATTTGGACATGGTGATTCTGATCCCTACCTCGGCATTACCGGGACATGGTTCCACTGCATGGCCTGCAAGTGCGCCTCACCTGGACCTGATAACTCTAGACCCCACCTGGGCATCATCAGGACATGGTTCATCGGCATGGCCTGCAGGTTGGCCTCACGGACCTAGTGAGTGGGGTTGTCACCTGAGACTCACCCATGCCTGGTGACACAGGTCCCAACGTGGGCCTCACGTAGACCTGTTGAATCTTGTCCTTACCTGGTCCTCACCCGGAACTGGTAAGTCTGGTCCCCACCTGGACTTCACCTGGATCTGGTGACTCTGGTCCCCACCTGGAACTCACCTGGATCTGGTGGATCTGGTTCCCATATGGGGCTCTCCTGGACCTGGTTCCTGTGGTCTCCATTTGGCCTCACCTCGAACACAATGACTCTGATCCATATTTGGGCCTCTCCTGGACTTGTTGACTCTGGTCCTTACCTGTGCATCATTGGGACCTGGATACTATCTTATATACCTGGACCTCACCAGGACCTGGTGACTGTGGTCCCACCTGGGCCTCACATGGACGGGTTGACTGGTTCCCACAGGGACATCACCTGGACCTGGTGACTCAGGTCCTCATATGGGCATCTTGGGACCTGGTTTCACAATTCCACATCGGGGCCTCACCTGGACCTAGTGATTCTCGTCCCCCTCTGGGCCTCACCCTGACTTGTGACACTGGTCCCTACCTGGATATCACCAGAACCGGGTGACACACCCGGAGCTGGGGACACTGGTCCTCAGCTGGGCCTTAACAGGACCTGGTGAATCTACTCCTCAGTTAGACCACTTCTGGACCTTGTGACTCTTTTCCCACCTGGCATCAATGGGACATGGTTACTCTATTCCCCACCTGGTCCTCACCTGGACATGATAACTTTGCTGCACACTTTGGCCTCAACTGGTCCTGATGACTCTCGTCCCCCAAACTAGGCCTCAATCTGGACCTGGTGACTTGTCGTCCCCAACTGGTTCTCAGCTGGATCTGGTGACTCCTGTTCCCACATGAACCACACCTGGACCTGGTGACTGTGGTGTTCTTGTAGACTCACATTTAGCTTGTGACTCCCGTCCCCACCAGGCCTCACCTGGATCTGGTGACTCTGGCCTGCAGGCTGGCCTCACCTGGACCTGGTGATTGGGGTTGCCACCTGGGCCTCACCCATACCTGGTGACTCAGGTCCCCACGTGGGCCTCTTGGACCTGGTGATTCTGGTCCTTACCTGGTCCTCTCCCAGAACCGGGGACTCTGGTCACCACCTGGGCCTCACCTGGACCTGGTGAATCTGGTCCCCATCTGGGCCTCACCCAGTCCTGGTGACTTTGTTCTCCACCTGGACGTGATTGCTGTGGACTCTTTCTTGGACTCACCTGGACCTGGTGACTCTGATCCTATCTGCGCGTCACCCAGATCTGGTGACTCTGGTCCTCACCTGGGCATAATTGGTACCTGGTGACTCTGTTCCACAGCTGAGCCTCAGCTGGACAGGATGACTCTCGAACCTCTCTGTGCCTCACCCTGACCTGGTGACTCTGGTCCCCATCAGTATGTCACCTGGACCAGGGGATTCTGGTACCCCTCTTGGCCTCAACCAGATCTGGTGACTCTGGTCCTCAACTGGGCCTCACCTGGACCTAGTGAATATGCTCCATCTGGGCCTCATTTGGAGCTCGTGCCTCTGGAACCTACGTGGGCAACATCGGGACATGGTTCCACTGCATGGCCTGCAGGTAGGCCTCACCTGGACCTGGTAACTCTGGTCCCTACCTGGACATCATCGGAACACGGTTCCTCTGCGTGGCCAGCATGTTGGTCTCAGCCAGACCTGGTGAGTGGGGTTGCCACCTGGGGCTCACCCATACCTGGTGACACAGGTCCCCACGAGGGCCTCACTTGGACCTGGTGAATCTGATCCTTACCTGGTCCTCCCCCGGACCTGGTAACCCTGGTCACCACCGGGGAATCCCCTGGACCTGGTGATTCTGGTCCCCATCTGGGCCTCACCCAGTCCTGTTGACTTTCTTCCCCACCTGGACCTGATTGCTGTGGACTCCTTCTTGGCCTCAACTGGAACTGTTGACTCTGATCCTAACTGGGCCTCACCCAGATCTGGTGACTCTGGTACTCACCTGTGGACCATTATGACCTGGATACTCTGTTCCACACCTGAGTCTCACATGGACATGCTGACTCTGGATCCCCTCTGGGCCCCACCCTGACATGGTGACTCTGGTCCCCGTCTGGATGTCACCTAGACCAGGTGAATCTGGAACCCCTCTAGGCCTCAACTTGTCCTGGTGACTCTGGGCCTCAACTGGGCCTCACCGGGACCTAGTGAACATGCTCCACACCTGCGCCTCATCTGGACCTGGTGACTCTGGTTCTACCTGGGCATCACCGGGACATGGTTACTCTATTCCCCACTGGGACAGACCTGATCCTGGTAACTCTGGTCCTGACGTTGGCATCTTCTGTACTAGGTGACTTTGGCTCAAACCTGGGCCTCACCAGTAACTAGTGACTCTGATCCAAAGCATGGCCTCACCTGACCTGGTGACTGTGGCTCTCATCGGACCTCACCTGGACCTCAGGTCTCTGGTCCCACCTGGGCCTCACCAGGACCTGGTGTCTCTGGTACCCACCTGGGTAGCATCAGGATATGGTTACACTGTTCACTATCAGTGACCCAGTCGGACCTATTAACTCTAGTCTTCACCTGGGCCATAACTGGACATGGTGACACTGGTTCCCACATGGGTCTCACCAGGACATTGTGAGTCGGATCCCCACCTGGTCCTCACTGGTAACTGGTGATTCTCGTTCCCATATGTACATCATGTGGACCTGGTGGCTGCAGTGTTTCTAGATTCTCATGTACCTCGTGACTCTGGTCCCCACCAGGGCCTCACCGGGACCTGGTGAGTGTGGTTGCCACCTGCACCTCACCTGGACCTGATGATTCTGGTCTGCACGTGAGACTACCCTGGATATGGTGATGTGGTCCCCACCTCGCCTTCACTGCTTTGGGGACTCAGGTCCCCATCTGGGCCTCACCTGGCCCTGTTGACCATGGTCCTCAACCTGGCAAAACTGCGACCCGGTGACAGTGTTCCACAACTGGACCTCAACTGGACCAGGTGACTCTGGTCCCACTCAGGGTATCACCGTGCCGTAGTGACTGTGAACCCAACTTTGGCTTGACTTGAACCTTCTGACCCTGGTTGCCACCTGTGTCTGATTTCGAACTGTTGACTGTGGTTCTTTCAAGGGCCTCCCGTGAACCTGGTGATCCTGGTGCCCACCTGGGCCTCACCTGGACGTGGTGACACTTGTCACCACCGGGGACTCACCTGGACCTGCTTACTGTGTTCCACACCTGGGCCTCAAGTAGTCCTGTTGACCATGGTCCCCAAGCCGGCCTCACATGGACCTGTTGTCTCTGATCCCCAGCTGGGTCTCAAGTGTAACTGGTAACTCTGGTCCCCACCTGGGTCTCATCTGGACCTAGTGACTCTGGTCCCCACCTGGACCTCACCTGGATCTGGTGACTCTGGTCCTCAGTTTGGCCTCACCTGGACCTGGTGTCTCTCGTCCCCACTTTGACCTACCTCAGAACTGCTGAATCTTGCCCCACCTAGACCGCACCCAGACCTGGTGACTCTTGTCCCCAGCTATGCCTCAATTCGACCTGATGAATCTGGACCTCACGTGGGCCTCACATGGACCTGGGACTCAGCTGGTTGAGTGGCTCTGGTTCCCACCAGGGGCTCACCTGATATTACTGACTGTGGTCTTATTCTATGCCTCACCAGGACCTAGTGATTCTGTTCCCCATCTGGGCCTGCATGGCCCTAGTGACTCTGGTCCTCACCCAGGAACCATTGGGACCTGGATACTCTATTCCATACCTGGGCCTCACTTTGACCAGGGACCTTTGGTCCCATTCTGGGCCGCAAACTAAACTGGTTACTCTGGTTCCCCCTCTGGGCCTCACCCATACCTGGTGACTCTGGTCACCCCTTGGGCTTCACTTGGGCCTGGTGAATCTGGTCCTTAGCTGGTCCGCACCTGGATCTGGTGACTGGTCGCCACCTGGGCCTCACCTGGACTAGGTGAACCCTGGTGCCAACAGCGCCTCACCTGGACCTTGTAACTCTGGTCCCACGTGGACCTCACCTCGATCTGGTGTCTCTGGTTCCCATATGGGGCTCTCCTGGACCTGGTTCCTGTGGTCTCCATCTGGCCTCACCTGGAACACAATGACTCTGATCCGTATTTGTGCCTCTCATGGACCTGTTGACTCTGGTCCTTACCTGGGCATCATTGGGACCTGGATACTCTCTTATATACCTGGGCCTCACCTGGACCTGATGAATGTGGTCCCACCTGGGCCTCACCTGAACGAGGTGACTGGTTCCCACAGGGACCTCACCTGGACCTGGTGACTCAGGTCCTCAAATGGGCATCATGGGACCTGGTTTCTCAGTTCCACATCAGGGACTCACCTGGACCTAGTGATTCTCGTCCCCGTCTGGGCCTCACCCTGACGTGGTGACTCTGGTCCACACCTGGATATCACCAGAACCGGGTGACTCTGGTCCCCCTCTGGGACTCACCCGGAGCTGGTGACACTGGTCCTCAACTGGGCCTCAAAAGGACCTGGTGAATCTACTCCTCACTTAGGCCTCATCTGGACCTTGTGACTCTTTTCCCACCTGGCATCAATGGGACATGGTTACTCTGTTCCCCACCTGGGCCTCACTTGGACATGATAAATTTGCTGCACACTTTGGCCTCAAATGGTCCTGATGACTCTGGTCCCCCCACGTAAGCCACAAACTGCACCTGGTGACTGTGGTCCCCACCTGGGTCTCACCTGGACCTGGTGACTCTCGTTCCCAAATGAACCACACCTGGACCTGGTGACTGTGGTATTCTTGTAGACTCACATTTACCTGGTGACTCCGGTCCCCACTAGGGTCTCACCTGGATCTGGTGACTCTGGCCTGCAGCTTGGCGTCACCTGGACCTGGTGAGTGGGGTTGCCACCTGGGCCTAATCCAAAACTGGTGACTAATTCCCCACGTGGGCCTCTTGAACCTGGTGAATCTGGTCCTTACCTGGTCCTCTCCCAGACCCAGGGACTCTGCTCAACACCTGGGCCTCACCTGGACCTGGTGAATCTGGTCCCCATCTGGGCCTCACCCAGTCCTGGTGACTTTGTTCCCCACCTGGACCTGATTTTTGTGGACACTTTCTTGGCCTCACCTGGAAGTGGTGACTCTGATCCTATCTGCGCGTCACCCAGATCTGGTCTCTCTGGTCCTCACCTGTGGACCATTATGACCTGGATACTCTGCTCCACACCTGAGACTCACCTGGACATGATGACTCTGGATCCCCTCTATGCCTCACCCTGACATGGTGACGCTGCTCCCCTTCTGGATATCACCTAGACCAGGTTAACCTGGTTCCCCTCTAGGCCTCAACTTGACCTGGTGACTCTGGTCCACAACTGGGCCTCACCAGGACCTAGTGAACATGCTCCCCACCTGCGCCTCATCTAGACCTGGTGACTCTGTTTCTCCCTAGACATCATCGGGACATGGTTACTCTATTCCCCACTGGGACTGACCTTATCCTGGTAACTCTGCTCCTGACTTTGGCCTCTTCTGTACCAGGTGACTCTGGCTCCACCTGGGCCTAACCTGTAACTGGTGACTCTGATCCAAATCATGGCCTCACCAGACCTGGTGACTGTGGTTCCCATCGGGACCTCACCTGGTCCTCATGTCTCTGTTCTCACCTGGGCCTCACCAGGACCTGGTGTTTCTCATACCCACCTGGGTAGCATCAGGATATGGTTTCACTGTTCACTAACAGTGACCCAGCCGGACCTATTATCTCTGGTCTTCACCTCGCCACACATGGACATGGTGACACTGGTTACCACCTGGGTCTCACCTGGACATGGTGAGTCTGATCCCCACCTGGGCCTCAATGTAACTGGTGATTCTCGTTCCCACATGGACATCATTTGGACCTGCTGGCTCCACTGGCTGCACTGTTTCTAGCTTCTCATGCACCTCGTGGCTCTGGTCCCCACCAGGGCCTCACTGGGGCCTGGTGAGTGTGGTTGCCACCTGCACCTCACCTGGACTTTGCTGATTCTTGTCTGCCCCTGAGACTACCCTGGATCTGGTGACTGTGGTCTCCACCTGGGCTTCACCTGGATTTGGTGACTCCGGTCCCCATCTGGGCCTCAACTGGCCCTGATGACCATGGTCCTCAACTGGGCACAATTGGGACCCGGTGACTGTGTTCCACAACTGGACCTCACCTGGACCAGGTGACTCTGGTCCCCCTCTGGGTCTCACCGTGCCCTAGTGACTGTGAATCCAACTTTGGCCTGACTTGGACCTGCTGACGCTGGTTGCCACCTGCGCCTGACCTCGAACTGATGACTCTGGTTCTTTCAAGGGCCTCCCCTGTACCTGGTTATCCTGGTCCCCACCTGAGCCTCACCTGGACGTGGTGACTCTTGTCAACACCGGGGACTCAACTGGACCTGCTTACTGTGTTCCACACCTGGGCCTCAAGTAGACGTGTTGACCATGGTCCCCAAGGCAGCCCCACATGGACCTGTTGCCTCTGATCCCCACCGGGGCCTCACGTGTACCTGGTAACTCTGATCCTCACCTGGGCCTCATCTGGACCTAGTGACTCTGGTCCCCACCTGGGCTTCACCTGGATCTGGTGACTCTCGTCCCCACCTGGACCTCACCTGGATCTGGTGACACTGGTCCTCAGTTTGCCCTCACCCAGACCTGGTGACTCTTGTCCCCAGCTATGCCTCAATTCGACCTGATGTATCTGGTCCTCACGTGGGCCTCACATGGATCTGGGACTCAGCTTGTTAGAGTGGGTCTTGTTCCCACAAGGTTCTCACCTGATACTGGTGACTGTGGTCTTATTGTATGCCTCACAAGGACCTAGTGATTCTGTTCCCCATCTGGGCCTGCATGGCCCTAGTGACTCTGGTCCTGACCCAGGCATCATTGGGACCTTGATACTCTCTTATATACCTGGGCCTCACCTGAATCTGGTGACTCTGGCCTGCAGGTTGGCCTCACCTGGACCTGGTGAGTGGGATTGCCACCTGTGGCTAACCCATATCTGGTGACTCAGGTCCCCACGTGGGCCTCTTGGACCTGGTGAATCTGGTCCTTACATCTTCTTCTCCCAACCTGGGACTCTGGTCATCACCTGGGCCTCACTTGGACAAGGTGAACTGGTCCCCATCTGGGCCTCACCCAGTCCTGGTTACTTTGTTCCCCACCTGGAACTGATTGCTGTGGACTCTTTCTTTCCCTCACCTGGAACTGGTGACTCTGATCCTATCTGCGCGTCACCCAGATCTGGTGACTCTGGTCCTCATCTGGGCATCATTGGTACCTGGTGACTCAGTTCCACACCTGAACCTCACCTGGACATGATGACTCTGGAACCTCTCTGGGCCTCACCCTGTCCTGGTGACTCTGGTCCCCATCTGGATGTCACCTGGACCAGGTGATTCTGGTACCCCTCTGAGCCTCAACCAGATCTGGTGACTCTGGTCCTCTACTGGGCCTCGCCTGGACCTAGTGAATATGCTCCATCTGGGCCTCATTTGGACCTGGTGACTCTGGTCCCTACCTGGGCATCATCGGGACATGGTTCCACTGCATGGCCTGCAGGTTGGCATCACCTGGACCTGGTAACTCTGGTTCCTACATGTACATCATCGGGACACGGTTCCTCTGCATGGCGCGAAGGATGGCCTCTCCTGGACCTGGTGAGTTTGGTTGCAACCTGTGCCTCACCCGTACCTGGGGACACAGGACCCCGCTTGGGCTTCTTGGACCTGGTGAATCTGGTCCTTACCTGGTCGTCTCCCATCCCCGGGGTCTCTGGTCACCACCTGGGCCTCACCTGGACCTGGTGAATCTGGTCCCCATCTGGGCCTCACCCAGTCCTGGTGACTTTGTTCCCCACCTGGATCTGATTGCTGTGGACACTTTCTTGGCCTCACCTGGAACTGGTGACTCTGATCCTATCTGCGCATTACCCAGACCTGGTGACTCTGGTACTCACCTGGGCATCTTTGGTACCTGGTGACTCTGTTCCACACCTGAGCCTCACCTGGATATGATGACTCTGGAACCTCTCTGGGCCTCATCCTGACCTGGTGACTCTGGTCCCCAACTGGATGTCACCTGGACCAGGTGATTCTGGTACGCCGGTAGGCCTCAACCAGGTCCTGTGACTCTGGTCCTCCATTGGACCTCACCTGGACCTAGTGAATATGCTCCATCTGGATCTCATTGGACCTGATGATTCTGATCCCTACCTGGGCATCATCGGGACATGGTTCCACTGCATGGACTTCAGGTTGGCCTCAGCTGGACCTGTTAACTCTGGTCCCTACCTGGGCATCATCGGGACATGGTTCCACTTCATGGCCTGCAGGTTGGCCTCACCTGGACCTGTTTGCTGTGGACTCCTACTTGGCTTCACCTGGAACTGCTGACTCTGATCCTTACTGGGCCTCACCCAGATCTGGTGACTCTGGTCCTCACCTGTGGACCATTATGACCTGGATACTCTGTTCCACACCTGAGCCTCACCTGGACATGATGACTCTGGATCCCCTCTGGGCCTCAGCCTGACATGGTGACATGGGCCCCATCTGGATGTCACCAAGACCAGGTGAATCTGGTACCCCTCTAGGCCTCAACTTGACCTGGTGACTCTGGTCCTCAACTGGGCCTCACCGGGACCTAGTGAATATGCTCCCCACCTCCGCCTCATCTGGAACTGGTGACTCTGGTTCTACCTGGGAATCATTGGGACATGGTTACTCTATTCCCCACTGGGACTGCCCTGATCCTGGTAACTCTGGTCCTGACTTTGGCCTCTTCTGTACCAGGTGACTCTGGCTCCACCTGGTCCTCACCTGTAACTGGTGATTGTCGTTCCCACATGGACATCATGTGGACCTGGTGGCTGCAGTGTTTCTAGCTTCTCATGTACCTCGTGACTCTGGTCTCCACCAGGGCCTCACCGGGACCTGGTGAGTGTGGTTGCCACCTGCACCTCACCTGGACCTGGTGATTCTGGTCTGCACCTGAGACTACCCTGGATCTGGTGACTGTGGTCTCCACCTGGGCTTCACCTGGATTTGGGGACTCCGGTCCCCATCTGGGCGTCACCTGGCCCTGTTGACCATGGTACTCAACTGGGCAAAATTGGGACCTGGTGACTGTGTTCCACACCTGGACCTCACCTGGACCAGGCGACTCTGGTCCCCCTCTGGGTCTCACCGTGCCTTAGTGACTGTGAACCCCACTTTGGACTGACTTGGACCTGCTGACCCTGGTTCCCACCTGCGACTGACGTCGTACAGTTGACTCTGGTACTTTCAAGGGCCTCCCCTGGACCTGGTGATCCTGGTCCCCACCTGGGCCTCACCTGGACGTGGTAACTTTTGTCACCACCGGTTACTCACCTAGACCTGGTTACTGTGTTCCACACCTGAGCCTCAAGTAGACCTGTTGACCATGGTCCCCAAGCCGGCCTCACATGGACCTGTTGCCTCTGATCCCCACCGGGGCCTCTCGTGTACCTGGTAACTCTGGTCCTCACCTGGGCATCATTGGTCCTGGTGACTCTGTTCCATACCTGAGGCTCCCCTAGACATGATGACTCTGGAACCTCTCTGGCTATCAACTGACCTGGTGACTCTGGTCCCCATATGGATGTCACCTGGACCAGGGGATTATGGTACCCCTCTGGGCCTCAACCAGCTCTGGTGACTCTGGTCCTCAAATGGGCCTCACCTGGACCTAGTGAATATGCTCCATCTGGGCCTCATTTGGACCTGGTGACTCTGGTCCCTACCTGGGCATCATCAGGACATGGTTCCACTGCATGACCTGCAGGTTAGCCTCACCTGGACCTGGTAACTCTGGTCCCTACCTGGGCATCATCGGGACATGGTTCCACTGCATGGCCTGTAGGTTGGCCTCACCTGGACCTGGTAACTCTCGTGCCTACCTGAGCATCTTTGGGACCTGGTTCTTCTGCATGGCCTGCAGGTTGGCCTCACCTGGAACTGGTGAGTGGGTTTGTCACCTGGCCTCACCCTTGCCTAGTGACACAGGTCCCCACGTGGGCCTCACTTGGACCTGGTGAATCTGGTCCTTACCTGGTGGTCACCCGGAACTGGTAACTCTGGTCACCACATGGGAATCACCTGGGCCTGTTGAATCTGGTCCCCATCTGGGCCTCTCCCAGTCCTGTTGACGTTCTTCCACACCTGGACCTGATGCTGTGGACTTCTTCTTGGCTAACCTGGAACTGCTGACTCTGATGCTAACTGGGCCTCACCCAGATCTGGTGACTCTGATCCTCACCTGTGGACCATTAGACCTGGATACTCTGTTCCACACCTGAGCCTCGCCTGGATATGTTGACTCTGGATCCCTTCTGGGCCTCAGCCTGACATGGGGACTCTGGACCCGATCTGGATGTCACCAGACCAGGTAAATCTGGTACCCCTCTAGGCTTCACCTAGACCTGGTGACTCTGGTCCTCAACTGGGCCTCAACGGGACCTAGTGAACATGCTCCCCACCTGCGCCACATCTGGGCCCGGTGACTCTGGTTCTACCTTGGCATCATCGGGACATGGTTACTCTATTCCCACTTGGAGTGACCTGATCCTGGTAACTCTGGTCCTGACTTTGGCCTCTTCTGTTCCAGGTGACTCTGGCTCCACCTGGGCCGCACCTGTAACTGGTGACTCTGATCCTAAGCATGGCCTCACCTGACCTGGTGACTGTGGTTCCCATCGGGACCTCACCTGGACCTCATGTCTCTGGTCCCACTTACGCCTCACCAGGACCTGGTGTCTCTGCCACCCACCTGGGTAGCATCAGGATATGGTTACACTGTTCACTAACAGTGACCCAGCCGGACCTATTAACTCTGGTCTTCACCTGGGCCACACCTGGACATGGTGACACTTTTTCCCACGTGGGTCTCACCTGGACTTGGTGACTCGGATCCCCACCTGGTCCTCACCTGTAACTCGTGATTCTCATTCCCACATGGACATCATGTGGACCTGGTGGCTGCAGTGTTTCTAGCTTCTCATGTACCTCGTGACTCTGGTCCCCACCAAGGACTCACCGGGACCTGGTGTGTGTGGTTGCCACCTCCGCCTCACCTGGACCTGGTGATTCTGGTCTGCACCTGAGACTAACCTGGATCTGGTGACGTGGTCCCCACCTGGGCTTCAACTGGATTTGGGGACTCCGGTCCCCATCTGGGCCTCACCTGGCCCTGTTGTCCATGGTCCTCACCAGGGCAAAATTGGGACCCGGTGACTGTGTTCCACAACTGGACCTCACCTGGACCACATGACTCTGGTCCCCCTCTGGTTCTCACCGTTCCCTAGTGACTGTGAAACCCACTTTGGCCTGACTTGGACCTCCTGACACTTGTTGCCACCTGCGCCTGACCTCGAACTGTTGACTCTGGTTATTTCAAGGTCCTACCCTGTACCTGGTGATCCTGGTCCCCACCAGGGCCTCATCTGGACATGGTGACACTTTTCACCACGGAGGACTCACCTGGACCTGCTTACTATGTTCCACACCTGGGCCTCAAGTAGACCTGTTGACCATGGTCCCCAAGCCGGCCTCACATGGACCTGTTGCCTCTGATCCCCACCGAGGCCTCACGTGTACCTGGTAACTCTGGTCCTCACCTGGGCCTCAACCGGACCTAGTGACTCTGGTCTCCAACTGGGCTTCACCTGATCTGGTGACTCTGGTCCACACCTGGACCTCTCCTGGACCTGATGACTCTCTTTCCAACATGGACCTCACCTGGATCTGGTGACTCTGGTCCTCAGTTTGGCCTCACCTGGACCTGGTGTTTCTCGTCCCCATTTTGACCTAACTCAGAACTGCTGAATCTTGCCCCACCTAGGCCGCACCCAGACCTGGTGAGTCTTGTCCCCAGCTATGCCTGAACACGACCTGATGAATCTGGTCCTCACGTGGGCCTCACATGGACCTACGACTCAGCTGGAGAGAGTGGCTCTGGTTCCCACAAGTGGCTCACCTGATACTGCTGACTGGGGTGTGTTTCTATGCCTCACCAGGACCTAGTGATTCTGTTCCCCATCTGGTCCTGCATGGCCCTAGTGACTCTGGTCCTCACCCAGGCATCACTGGGACCTGGATACTCTATACCCCACATGAGCCTCACTTTGACCAGGGACATCTGGTCCCATTCTGGGCCGCAAACTTAATGGTTACTCTGGTTCCCCTTCTGGGCCTCACCCTTACCTGGAGACTCTGGTCACCCCTTGGGGTTCAATTGGGCCTGGTGATTCTGGTCCTTAGCTGGTCCGCACCTGGATGTGGTGACTTGTCGCCACCTGGGCCTCACCTGGACTCGGTGAGTCCTGTTGCCACCTGCACCTCACCTGGACCTTGTGACTGTGGCCACACCTGGACCTCACCTGGATCTGGTGGCTCTGGTTCCCATATGGGGCTCTCCTGGACCTGCTGCCTGTGGTCTTCATCTGGCCTCACCTGGAACACAATGACTTTGATCCATATTTGGACCTCTCCTGCACCTGTTGACTCTGGTCCTTACCGGCGCATCATTGGGACCTGGATACTCTCTTATATAACTGGGCCTCACCTGGACCTGGTGACTGTGGTCCCACCTGGGCCTCACCTGGACGAGGTGACTGGTTCCCACAGGGACCTCACCTGGACCTGGTGACTCAGGTCCTCATATGGGCATCATGGAACCTGGTTTCTCAGTTCCTCATGGGGCCTCACCTGGACCTAGTGATTCTCTTCCCCCTCTGGGCCTCTTCCTGACGTGCTGACTCTGGTTCCCACCTGGATATCACCAGAACCGGGTAACTCTGGTCCCCCTCTGGGACTCACCCGGAGCTTGGGACACTTGTCCTCAGCTGGGCCTCAACAGGACCTGGTGAATCTACTCCTCACTTAGGCCTCGACTGGACCTTGTGACTCTTTTCCCACCTGGCATCAATGGGACATGGTTACACTGTTGCCCACCTGGGCCTCTCCTGGACATGATAACTTTGCTCCACACTTTAACCTCAACTGGTCCTGATGAATCTTGTCCCCCCACCTAGACCTCAATCTGGACGTGGTGAGTGTGGTCCCCACCTGGGTCTCACCTGGACCTGGTGACTCTCGTTCCCTCATGACCCACACCTGGACCTGGTGACTGTGGTGTTCTTGTAGACTCAGATTTACCTGGTGACTCCGGTCCCCACTAGGGCCTCAACTGGATCTGGTGACTCTGGCCTGCAGGATGACCCCACCTGGACATGGTGAGTGGGCTGAAACTCCATACCTGGTGACTCAGGTCCCCAGGTGGGCCTCTTGGACCTGGTGAATCTGGTCCTTACCTGGTCCTTCCCGGAACTGGTAACTCTGGTCACCACTTGGGCCTCACCTGGACCTGGTGAATCTGGTACCCATCTAGTCCTCACCCAGTCCTGGTGACTTTGTTCCCCACCTGGACATGATTTCTGTGGACTCTTTCTTGGCCTCACCTGGAACTGGTGACTCTGATCCTATCTGCACGTCACCCAGATCTGGTCAGTCTGGTCCTCACCTGTGGACCATTATAACCTGTATACTCTGTTCCACACCTGAGCCTCACCTGGACATGATGACTCTGGATCCGCTCTGGGCCTCAGCCTGACATGGTGCCTCTGGTCCCCATCGGGATGTCACCTGGACCAGGTGAATCTTGTACCCCTCTAGGCCTCAACTACACCTGGTGACTCTGGTCCTCAACTGGGCCTCACCGGGACCTAGAGAATATGCTCCCCACCTCCGCCTCATCTGGACCTGGTGACTCTGGTTCTACCTGGTCATCATCGGGACATGGTTACTGTATTCCCCACTGGGACTGACGTGATCCTGGTAACTCTGGTCCTGACTTTGGCCTCTTCTGTACCAGGTGACTCTGGCTCCACCTGGGCCTCATCTGTAACTGGTGACTCTGATCCTAAGCATGGCCTCACCTGACTTTCTGACTGTGGTTCCCATCGGGACCTCACCTGGACCTCATGTCTCTAGTCGCACCTGGGCCTCACCAGGACCTGGTGTCTCTGGTACCCACCTGGGTAGCATCAGGATATCGTTACACTCTTCACTATCAGTGACACAGCGGGACGTATTAACTCTGGCCTTCACCTGGGCCACACCGGGATGTGGTGACACTGGTTCCCACCTGGGTCTCACCTGGACATTGTGAATCGGATCCCCACCTGGGCCTCATTTGTAATTGGTGATTCTCTTTCCCACATGGACACCATGTCGACCTGGTGGCTGCAGTGTTTCTAGCTTCTCATGTACCTCGTGACTCTGGTCCCCACCAGGGCCTCACCGGGACCTGGTGAGTGTGGTTGCCACCTGCACCTCACTTGCAGCTGGTGATTCTGGTCTGCACCTGAGACTACCCTGCATCTGGTGACTGTGGTCCCCACCTGGGCTTCACCTGGATTTGGGGACTCCGGTCCCCATCTGGGCCTCAACTGGCCCTGTTGACCATGGTCCACACTGGGCAAAATTGGGACCCGGTGACTGAGTTGCACAACTGGACCTCACAGGACCAGGTGACTCTGGTCCCCCTCTGGGTCTCACCGTGCCCTAGTGACTATGAACCCCACTTTGGCCTGACTTGGACCTGCTGACCCTGGTTGCCACCTGCGCCTGACCTCTAACTGTTGACTCTGGTTCTCTCAAGGGCCTCCCCTGTACCAGGTGATCCTGGTCCGCAACTGGGCCCCACCTGAACGTGGTGACCCTTGTCACCACGGGGGACTCACCAGGACCTGCTTACTGTGTTCCACACCTGGGCCTCAAGTAGACCTGTTGACCATGGTCCCCAAGGCGGCCTCACATAGGCCTGTTTCCTCTGATCCCCACCGGGGCCTCACGTGTACCTGGTAACTCTGGTCCTCACCTGGGCCTCATCTGGACCTAGTGACTCTGGTCCCCACCTGGGCTTCACCTGGATCTGGTGACTCTGGTCCCCACCTGGAACTCACCTGGATCTGGTGACTCTGGTCCTAAGTTTGGCCTCACCTGGACCTGGTTTCTCTCGTCCCCACTTTGACCTAACTCAGAACTGCTGAATCTTGACACACCTAGGCCGCACGCAGACCTGGTGACTCTTGTCCCCAGCTCTGCCTCAATTCGACCTGATGAATCTGCTCCTCACGTTGGCCTCACATGGACCTGGGACTCAGCTGGATAGAGTGTCTCTGGTTCCCACAAGGGGCTCACATGATACTGGTGACTGAGGTCTCACCTGGGCCTCACCTGGACGAGGTGACTGGTTCCCACAGGGACCTCACCTGGACCTGGTGACTCAGGTCCTCATATGGGCATCATGGGACCTGGTTTCTCAGTTCCACATCGGGACCTAACCTGAACCTAGTGATTCTCGTCCCATTATGGTCCTCACCCTGACGTGGTGACTCTGGTCCCCAATTGGATATCACCAGAACCGGGTGACTCTGGTCCCCCTCTGGGACTCACCCGGAGCTGGGGACACTGGTCCTCAACTGGGCCTCAACAGGACCTGGTGAATCTGCTCCTCACTTAGGCCTCGTCTGGATCTTGTGACTCTTTTCCCACCTGGCATCAATGGGACATGGTTAGTCTGTTCCCCACCTGGGCCTCACCTGGACATGATAACTTTGCTCCACATTTTGGCCTCAACTAGTCCTGATGACTCTGGTCCCCCGACCTAGGCGTCAATCTGGACATGATTGCTGTGGACTCCTTCTTAGCCTCAACTGGAACTGGTGAATCTGATCCAGATTGAGGATCCCCAATCTGGGCCTCACCTGGCCCTGTGAACCATGGTCCTCAACTGGCAAAATTGGGACCCGGTGACTGTGTTCCACCCCTGGACCTCACCTGGACCAGGTGACTCTGGTCCCCCTCTGGGTCTCACCGTGCCCTAGTGACTGTGAACCCGACTTTGGCCTGACTTGGACCTGCTGACCCAGGTTGACACCTGCGCCTGACCTCGAACTGTTGACTCTGGTTCATTCAAGGGCTTCCCCTGTCCCTGGTGATCTTGGTCCCCCCTGGGACTCACCTGGACGTGGTGCCCCTTGTCACCACCGGGGACTCACCTGGACCTGGTTACTGTTTTCCACACCTGGGCCTCAAGTAGTCCTGTTGACCATGGTACCGAAGCCTGCCTCATATGGACCTGTTTCCTCTGATTCCCACTGGGGCATCACGTGTACCTGGTAACACTGGTCCTCACTTGGGACTCATCTGGACCTAGTGACTCTGGTCCCCACCTTGGCTTCACCTGGATCTGGTGACTCTGGTCCTCAATTGGGCCTCACGTGGACCTATTGAATATGCTCCATCTGGGGCTCATTTGGACTTGGTGACTCTCTTCCCTACCTGGGCTTCATCGGGACATGGTTCCACTGCATGGCCTTTAGGTTGGCCGCCCCTGGACCTGGTAACTGTGGTTCTACCTGGGCATCATCGGGACGTGGTTACTCTATTCCCAGTGGGACTGACCTGATCGTAGTGACTCTGGTCCTGACTTTCGCCTCTTCTGTGCCATGTGACTCTGGCTCCCCCTGGACCTCACCTGTAAGTGGTGACTCTGATCCTAAGCATGGCCTCACCTGACCTGGTGACTGTGGTTTCCATCGGTACCTCACCTGGTCCTCATGTCTCTGGTCCCAACTGGGACTCACCAGGACCTTGTATCTGGTACACACATGAGTAGCATCAGGATATGGTTATACTGTTCCGGGGCCTCACGTGTACCTTGTAACTCTGGTCCTCACCTGGGCCTCATCTGGACCTAGAGACTCTGGTCCCCACCTGGGCTTCACCTGGATCTGGAGACTCTGGTCCCCATCTGGACTTCACCTGGATCTGGTGACTCTGGTCCCAATCTGGACCTCTCCTGGACTTGGTGTCTCTCTTGCCCACTTTGACCTAACTCAGAACGGCTGAATCTTGCCCCACCTATTACGCACCCAGACCTGGTGACTCTTGTCCCTAGCTATTCCTCAATTCGACCTGATGAATCTGGTCCTCACGTGGACCTCACATTCACCTGGGACTCAGCTGGAAAGAGTGGCTCTGGTTCCCACTAGGGGCTCACCTGATACTGCTGAATGTGGTCTTATTCTATGTCTCACCAGAATCTAGTGATTCTGTTCCCCATCTGGGCCTGCATGGCCTTAGTGACTCTGGTCCTCACTCAGGCATCATTGGGACCTGGATACTCTATTCCACACCTGGGCCTCACTTTTACCAGGAACCGCTGGTCCCATTCTGGGCCTCAAACTAAACTGGTTACTCTGGTTCCCCCTCTTAACCTCACCCTTACCTGGTGACTCTGGTCACCCCTTGGGCCTCCCCTGGACCTGGTGACTCTGGCCTGCAGGTTGGCCTCACCTGGACTTGATTAGTTGATGCCACCTGGGCCTCACCCATACCTGGTGACTCAGGTCCCCACATGGGCCTCTTGGAGCTGGTGAATCTGGCCCTTACCTGGACTTCTCCCAGACCCGGGGAATCTGGTCACAACATGGGCCTCACCTGGACCTCGTGAATCTGGGTCCATCTGGGCCTAACCCAGTCCTGGTGACTATGTTCCCCAACTGGACCTGATTGCTCTGGACTCTTTCTTGCCCTCACCATGAACTGGTGACTCTGATCCTATTACCTAGTCCTCACCCGGAACTGGTAAATCTGGTCACCACCTGGGCATCACCTAGTCCTGGTGACTTTGTTCCCCACGTGGACCTGATTGCTGTGGACACCTTCTTGGCCTCACCTGGAGGTGGTAACTCTGATCACAACTGGGCCTCTCGGGGATCCCTGGGTGGCGCAGCGGTTTGGCGCCTGCCTTTGGCCCAGGGCGCGATCCTGGAGACCCGGGATCGAATCCCACGTCAGGCTGCCGGTGCATGGAGCCTGCTTCTCCCTCTGCCTGTGTCTCTGCCTCTCTCTCTCTCTCTCTGTGACTATCCTAAATAAATAAATAAAATATTAAAAAAAAAAAAAACAACAACTGGGCCTCTCCCAGATCTGGTGACTCTGGTCCTCACCTGGGCCTCATCTGGACCTAGTGACTCTGGTCCCCACCTGGGCTTCACCTGGATCTGGTGACTCTGGTCCCCACCTGGATTTCACCTGGAACTGGTGACTCTGGTCCATACCTGAACCTCTCCTGGACCTGGTGACTCTGTTCCTCACCTGGGCCTCATCTGGACCTAGTGACTCTGGTCCCCACCTGGGAATCACCTGGACCGGGTGAATCTGGTCCCCATCTGGGCCTCCCCCAGTCCTGGTGACTTTGTTCCCCACCTGGACCTGATTGCTGTGGACTCCTTCTTGGCCTCACCTGGAACTGGTGACTCTCATCCTAACTGGTCCTAGCTCAATCTCCTGACTCTGGTCCTCCCCTGTGGACCACTATGAACAGGATACTCTGTAGCACACCTGAGCCTCACCTGGACATGATGACTCTGGATCCACTCTGGGACTCACCCTGACGTGGTAACTCTGGTCCCCATCTGGATGTCACCTAGACCAGGTGAATCTCGTACCCCTCTAGGCCTCAACTAGACCTGGTGACTCTGGTTCTCACCTGGGCTTCACCGGGACCTAGGGAATATTCTCCCCAACTGTGCTTCATTTGGTCCTGGTGACTCTGGTTCTACCTGGGCATCATCGGGACATGGATACTGTATTCCCCACTGGGACTGACCTGATCCTGGTAACTCTGGTCCTGATTTGGCCTCTTCTTTACCAGGTGACTCTGGATCCACCTTGGGTTCACCGGTAACTGATGACTCTTATCCTAAGCATGGCCTCACCTGACCTGGTGACTGTGGTTCCCATCGGGACCTCACCTGGACCTCATGTCTCTGGTCCCAAGTGGGCCTCACCAGGACCTGGTGTCTCTGATACCCACCTTGGTAGCATCAGGATAAGGTTACACTGTTCACTAACAGTGACCTAGCCGGACCTATTAACTCTGCTCTTCACCTGGGCCACAACTGGACATGTTGACACTGGTTCCCACCTGGGTCTCACCTGGACATGCTGAGTCGGATCCACAACTGGTCCTCCCCTGTAACTGGTGATTACGTTCCCACATGGACATCATGTGGACCTGGTGGCTGCAGTGTTTCTAGCTTCTCATGTACCTCGTGACTCTGGTCCCCACCAGGGCCTCACAGGGCCCTGGTGAGTGTGGTTGCCACCTGCACCTCAAGTGGACCTGGTCATTCTGGTCTGCACCTGAGACTACCCTGGATCTGGTGACTGTGGTCCCCACCTGGGCTTCACCCGCTTTGGGGACTCCGGTCTCCTTCTGGGCCTCACCTGGCCCTGTTGACCATGTCCTCAACTGGGCAAAATTGGGACCCGGTGACTGTGTTCCACAACTGGACCTCACCTGGACCAGGTGATTCTGATCTACCTCTGGGTCTCACCGTACCCTAGTGACTGTGAACCCCACTTTGGCCTGACTTGGACCTGCTGACCCTGGTTGCCACCTGCGCTGATCTCGAACTGTTGACTCTGGTACTTTCAAGGGCCTACCCTGTATCTTGTGATCCTGGTCCCCACCTGGGCCTCACCTGGACGTGGTGACTTATGTCAAAACCGCGTACTCACCTGTACCTGCTTACTGTGTTCCACATCTGGGCCTCAAGTAGACTTGTTGACCATGGTCCCCAAGCCGGCCTCACATGGACCTGTTGCCTCTGATCCCCACCGGGGCCTCACGTGTACCTGGTAACTCTGGTCTCCACCTGGACTTCACCTGGATCGGATGACTCTGGTCCCCTTCTGGACCTCTCCTGGACCTGGTGACTCTCTTTCCAACATGGACCTCACCTGGATCTGGTGACTCTGGTACTCAGTTTGTCCTCACATGGACCTGGTGTCTCTCGTCCCCACTTTGACTTAACTCAGAACTGCTGAATCTTGCCCCACCGATGCCGCACCCAGACCTGGTGACTCTTGACCCCAGCTATGCCTCAATTCGACCTGATGAATCTGGTCCTCACGTGGGCCTCACATGGACCTGGGACTCAGCTGGATAGAGTGGCTCTGGTTCCCTCAAGGGGCTCACATGATACTGGTGACTATGGTCGTATTCTATGCCTCACCAGGACCTAGTGATTCTGTTCCCCATCTGGGCCTGCATGGCCCTAGTGACTCTGGTCCTCACCCAGGCATCATTGGGACCTGGATACTCTATGCCACACTTGGGACTAACTTTGTCCAGGGACCTCTGGTCTCATTCGGGGCCTCAAACTAAACTGTTTACTCTGGTTCCCCTTCTGGGCCTCACCCTTACCTGGTGACTCTTGTCACCCTTTGGGTTTCAACTGGGCCTGGAGAATCTGGTCCTTAGCTGGTCCTCACCTGGTTCTGGTGAATGGTCGCCACCTGGGTCTCACCTGGACTTGGTGAATCCTGTTGCCACCTGCGCCTTACCTGGACCTTGTGACTGTGGTCCCACCTGGACCTCTCCTGGATCTGGCGGCTCTGGTTCTCATAAGGGGCACTCCTGGACCTGGTTCCTGTGGTCTCCATCTGGCCTCACCTGGAACACAATGACTCTGATCCATATTTGGGCCTCTCCTGGACCTGTTGACTCTGGTCCTTACCTGGACATCATTGGGACCTGGATACTCTCTTATATAACTTGGCCTCACCTGGACCTGGTGAGTGTGGTCCCACCGGGGCCTCACCTGGACGAGGTGACTGGTTCCCACAGGGACCTCACCTGGACCTGGTGACTCAAGTCCTCCTATGGGCATCATGGGACCTGGTTTCTGAGTTCCACATCGGGGCCTCACCTGGACCTAGTGATTCTTGTCCGACCTTGGGACTCACCCTGACGTGCTGACTCTGGTCCCCACCTGGATATCACCAGAACCGGGTGACTCTGGTCGACCTCTGGGACTCACCCGGAGCTGGGGACTCTGGTCCTCAACTGGGCCTAAACAGGACCTGGTGAATCTACACCTCACTTAGGCCTCGTCTGGACCTTGTGACTCTTTTCCCACCTGGCATCAATGGGACATGGTTACTCTGTTCCCCACTTGGGCCTCACCTGGACATGATAACTTTGCTCCACACTTTGGCCTCAACCGGACCTGATGACTCTGGTCCCCCCACCTAGGCCTCAATCTGGACCTGGTGACTGTGGTCCCCACCTGGGTCTCACCTGGACCTGGTGACTCTCGTTCCCACATGAACCACACCTGGCCCTGGTGACTGTGGTGTTTTTGTAGACTCACATTTACCTGGTGACTCCGGTCCCCACTAGGGCCTCACATGGATCTGGTGACTCTGGCCTGCAGGCTGGCCTCACCTGGAGCTGGTGAGTGGGGATGCCTCCAGGACCTCACCCATTCCTGGGGACTCTGTCCCCACAAGGGCCTCTTGGATCTGGTGAATCTGGTCCTTACCTGGTCCTCTCCCAGACCCGGGGACTCTGGTCACCACCTGGGCCTCACCTGGACATGGTGAATCTGGTCCCCATCTGGGCCTCACCCAGTCCTGGTGGCTTTGTTCCCCACCGGGACCTGATTGCTGTGGACTCTTTCTTGGCCTCACCTGGTACTGGTGACTCTGATCCTATCTGCGCGTCACCGAGATCTGGTGACTCTGGTCCTACCCTGGGCATCATTGGTACCTGTTGACTCTGTTCCACACCTGAGTCTCACCTGGACATGATGACTCTGGAAACTCCCTGTGTGTCACCCTGACCTGATGACTCTGGTCTCCATCTGGATGTCACCTGGGTCAGGTGATTCTGGTACCCCTCTAGGACTCAACCAGATCTGGTGACTCTGGTCCTCAACTGGGCCTCACCGGGACCTAGTAAATATGCCCCATCTGGTCCTCATTTTGATTTTTTTTTATTTATTTATTCATAGAGATGCAGAGAGAGAGAGAGAGAGAGAGAGAGAGGCAGAGACACAGGCAGAGGGAGAAGCAGGCTCCATGCAGGGAGCCTGCCGTGGGACTCGATCCAGGGTCTCCACGATCACGCCCTGGGCTGCAGGCAGCGCTAAACCGTTGCGCCATCGGGGTTGCCCCTGGTCCTCATTTTGACCTGGTGACTCTGGTCTCTACCTGGGCATCATCGGGACATGGTTTCACTGCATGGCCTACAGGTTGGCCTCACCTGGACCTGGTAACTCTGGTCCCTACCTGGGCATCATCGGGACACTGTTCCTCTCCATCACCTGCAGGTTGGCCTCACCTGGACCTGGTGAGTGGTGTTGCCAATTGTGCCTCACCCGTACATGGTGACACAGGTCCCCACGTGGGCCTCAATTGGACCTGGTGAATCTGGTCCTTACCTGGTCCTTCCCCGGAACTGGTACCTCTGGTCACCACCTGGGAATCACCTGGGCCTGGTGAATCTGGTCCCCATCTGGCCTCACCCAGTCCTGGTGACTTTGTTCCCCACATCGACCTGATTGCTGTGGACGCCTTCTTGGCCTAACCTGGAACTGGTGACTCTGATCCTATCTGCGCATCACCCAGACCTGGTGAATCTGGTCCTCAACTGGGCATCATTGGTACCTGGTGACTCTGTTCCACACCTGAGCCTCACCTGGACATGATGACTCTGGAACCTCTCTTGGCCTCACCCTGACCTGGGGACTCTGGTCCCCATCTCGATGTCACCTGAACCAGGTGATTCTGGTACCCTTATATGGCTCAACCAGATCTGGTGACTCTGGTCCTCAACTGGGCCTCACCTAGACCTAGTTAATATGCTTCATCTGGGCCTCATTTGGACATGGTGATTCTGATCCCTACCTCGGCATTACCGGGACATGGTTCCACTGCATGGCCTGCTGGTTGGCCTCACCTGGACCTGGTAACTCTGGTCGCTACCTGGGCATCATCGGGACATGGTTCCTCTGCATGGCCTGCAGGTTGGCCTCATCTTCACCTGGTGAGTGGGGTTCCCACCTGGGTCTTACCCATGCCTGGTGACACAGGTCCCCACGTGGGCCTCACTTGACCTGGTGAATGTGGTCCTTACCTAGTCCTCACCCGGAACTGGTAAATCTGGTCACCACCTGGGCCTCACCTGGACTTGGTGAATCCTGTTGCCACCTGCGCCTCACCTGGACCTGTGACTGTGGTCCCACCCGGACATCACCTGGATCTGGTGGCTCTGGTTCCCATATGGCGCTCTCCTGGACCTGGTTCCTGTGGTCTCCATCTGGCCTCACCTGGAACACAATGACTCTGAACTATATTTGGGCCACTCCTGGATCTGTTGACTCTGGTCCTTACCTGGCCATCATTGGGACCTGGATACTCTCTTATATACCTGGGCCTCAACTGGACCTGGTGACTGTGGTCCCACCTGGGCCTCACCTGGACGAGGTGACTGGTTACCACAGGGACCTCACCTGGACCTGGTGACTCAGGTCCTCATATGGGCATCATGGGACCTGGTTTCTCAGTTCCACATCGGGGCCTCACCTGGACCTAGTGATTCTCGTCCCACTCTGGGCCTCAACCTGACGTGGTGACTCTGGTCCTCACCTGGATATCACCAATACCGGGTGACTCTGGTCCCCCTCTGGGTCTCACCCGGAGCTGGGGACACTGGTCCTCAACTGAGCCTCAACAGGACTTGGTGAATCTACTCCTCACTTAGACCTCGTCTGGATCTTGTGACTCTTTTCCCACCTGGCATCAATGGGACATGGTTACTCTGTTCCGCACCTGAGCCTCACATGGACATGATAACTTTGCTCCGCATTTTGGCCTCAACTGGTCCTGATGACCCTGGTCCCCCCACCTAGGCCTCAATCTGGACCTGGAGACTGTCGTCCCACCTGGGTCTCACCTGGACCTGGTGACTCTCGTTCCCACCTGAACCACACCTGGCCCTGGTGACTGTGGTGTTCTTGTAGACTCACATTTACCTGGTGACTCGGGTCCCCACTAGGGCCTCACCTGGATCTGGTGACTCTGGCCTGCAGGTTCGCCTCACTTGGACCTGGTGAGTGAGGTTGCCACCTGGACATCACCCAAACCTGGTGACTCAGGTCCCCACGTGGGCCTCTTGGACCTGTTAATCTGGTCCTTACCTGGTCCTGTCCAAGACCCGGGGACTCTGGTCACCCAGTCCTGGTGACTTTTTTCCCCACCTGGACCTGATTGCTGTGGACTCTTTCTTGGCCTCAACTAGAACTGGTTACTCTGATCCTATCTGCGCGTCACCCAGACCTGGTGACTCTGGTCCTAACCTGGGCATCATTGGTACCTGGTGACTCCATTCCACACCTGAGCCTCACCTGGACATGATGACTCTGGAACCTCTCTGGGCCTCACCCTGATCTGGTGACTCTGGATCCTATCTGGATGTCACCTGGACCCGGTGATTCTGGTACCCCTCTAGGCCTCAACCAGATCTGGTGACTCTGGTCCTCAAGTGGGCCACACCTGGACCTAGTGAATATGCTCCATCTGGGCCTAATTTGGACCTGGTGACTCTGGTCCCTACCTGGGCATCATCGGGACATGGTTCAACTGCATGTCCTGCAGGTTGGCTTCACCTGGACCTGGTAACTCTGGTCTCTACCTGGGAATCATCGGGACATTGTTCCACATATGGCCTGGAGGTTGGCCTTACCTGGACCTGGTAATTCTAGTCCCTACCTGGGCATCATCGGGACATTGTTCCTCTGCATGGCCTGCAGGTGGGCCTCACCTGGACCAGGTGAGTGGCGTTGTCACCTTGGTCTCACACATGCCTGGTGACACAGGTCCCCACGTGGGCCTCACTTGGGCCTGGTGAATCTGGTCCTTACCTGGTCCTCACCCGGAAATCCTAACTCGGGTCACCACCTGGGAATCACATGAACCTGGTTAATCTGGTCCCCATCTGGTCCTCATCCAGTCCTTGTGACTTTGTCACCCCACCTGGAACTGATTGCTGTGGACTCCTTCTTGGCCTCACCTGGAACTGGTGACTCTGAGCTTAACTGGGCCTCACCCAGATCTGGTGACTCTGGTCCTCACCTATGGACCATTATGACCTGGGTACTCTGTTCCACACCTGAGCCTCACCTGGACATGATGACTGTGGATCCCCTCTGGGCCTCACCCTGATATGATGACTCTGGTCCACATCCGGATGTCACCTAGACTAGGTGAATCTGGTATCCCTCTAGGCCTCAACTTGACCTGGTGACTCTGGTCTTCAACTGGACCTCTCCTGACCTGGTGACTCTCTTTCCAACATGGACCTCACCTGGATCTGGTGATTCTGGTCCTCAGTTTGGCCTCACCTGGACCTGGTGTCTCTCGTCCCCCTTTGACCTAACTCAGAACTGCTGAATCTTGCCCCACCTAGGCCGCACCCAGACATGGTGACTCTTGTCCCCAGCTATGCCTCAATTCGACCTGATGAATCTGGTCCTGACATGGGGCTCACATGGACCTGGGACTCAGCTGGATAGAGTGGCTCTGGTTTCCACAAGGGGAACACCTGATACTGGTGATTGTGGTCTTATTCTCTGCCTCACCAGGACCTAGTGATTCTGTTCCCCATCTGGGCCTGCATGGCCCTAGTGACTCTGGTCCTCACCCAGGCATCATTGGGACCTGGATACTCTATTCCACATCTGGGTCTCACTTTGACCAGGGACCTCTGGTCCCATTCTGGGCCTCAAACTAAACTGGTTACTGTGGTTCCCCTCTGGGCCTCACCCTTACCTGGTGACTCTGGTCACCCCTTGGGCTTCACTTAGGCCTGGTGAATCTGGTCCTTAGCTGGTCCACTCCTGGATCTGGTGACAGGTCGCCACCTGGGCCTCACCTGGACTTGGTGAATCCTGTTGCCACCTGCGCTTCACCTGGACCTTGTGACTGTGGTCCCACCTGGACCTCACCTGGATCTGGTGGCTCTGGTTCCCATATGGGGCTCTCCTGGACCTGGTTCCTGTGGTCTCCATCTGGCCTCACCAGGAACAAAATGACTCTGATCCATATTTGGGCCTCTCCTGGACATGTTGACTCAGGTCCTTACCTAGGCATCATTGGGACCTGGATACTCTCTTATATACCTGGGCGTCACCTGGAACTGGTGACAGTGGTCCCACCTGGGCCTCACCTGGACGAGGTGACTGGTTCCCACAGGGACCTCAACAGGACCTGGTAACTCAGGTCCTCATATGGGCATCATGGGACCTGGTTTCTGAGTTCCACATCGGGGCCTCACCTGGACCTAGTGATTCTCGTCCCCCTCTGGGCCTCACTCTGACGTGGTGACTCTGGTCCACACCTGGATATCACCAGAACCGGGTGACTATGGTCCCCCTCTGGGACTCACCTGGAGCTGGGGACACTGGTCTTCAACTGGGCCTCAACAGGACCTGGTGAATCTACTCCTCACTTAGGTCTCGTCTGGACCTTGTGACTCTTTTCGCACCTGGTATCAATGGGACATTGTTACTCTGTTCCACACCTGGGCCTCATCTGGACATGATAACTTTGCTCCACACTTTGGCCTCAACTGCTTCTGATGACACTGGTCGCTCCACCTTGTCCTCAATCTGGACCTGGTGACTGTGGTCCCCACCTGGGTCTCACCTGGACCTGGTGACTAAGTTCCCACATGAACCACACCTGGACCTGGTGACTGTGATGTTCTTGTAGACCTACCTTTACCTGGTGACTCCTGTCCCCACTAGGGCCTCACCTGGATCTGGTGACTCTGACCTGCAGGTTGGACTCACCTGTACCTGGTGAGTGGGGTTGCCACCTGGGCATCACCCATACCTGGTGACACAGGTCACCTCGTGGGCCACTTGGACCTGGTGAATCTGGTCCGGAACCTGGTCCTCTCCCAGTCCCGGGGACTCTGGTCACCACCTGGGCCTCACCTGGACATGGTGAATGAATCTGTTCCCTATCTGGGCCTCACCCAGTCCTGGTGACTTTGTTCCCCACCTGGACCTGATTGCTGTGGACTCCTTCTTGGCCTCACCTGGACCTGGCGACTCTGATCCTATCTGCGCGTCGCCCAGACCTCGTCACTCTGGTCCTCACTTGGGCATCATTGGTACCTAGTGACTCTGTTCCACACCTGAGCCTCACCTGGACATGATGACTCTGGAACCACTCTGGGCCTAACCCTGACCTGGTGACTCTGGTCTCCATCTGGATGTCACCTGGACCAGGTGACTCTGGGACCCCTCTAGGCCTCAACTAGGTCTGGGGACTCTGGTCGTCAACTGGGCCTCACCTGGACCTAGTGAATATGCTCCATCTGGGCCTCAGTTGGACCTGGTGACTCTGGTCCCTACCTGTGCATCATCGGGACATGGATCCACTGCATGGCCTGCAGGTCGGCCTCAGCTGGACCTTGTAACTCTGGTCCCTACCTGGGCATCACCGGGACACGGTTCCTCTGCATGGCCTCCAGGTTGGCCTCACCTGGACCTAGTGAGTGGGGTTGCCACCTGGGGCTCACCCATACCTGGTGACACAGGTCCCCACGTGGGCCTCACTTGGACCTGGTGAATCTGGTCCTTTCCTGGTACTCACACGGACCTGGTAACCCTGGTCACCACCTGGGAATCACCTGGACCTGGTGAATCTGGTCCCCCTCTGGTCCTCACCCAGTCCTGTTGACTTTCTTCCCCACCTGGACCTGATTGCTGTGGACTCCTCTTGGCCTCAACTGGAACTGGTGAGTCTGAACCTTACTGGGCCTCACCCAGATCTGGTGACAATGGTCCTCACCTGTGGACCATTATGACCTGGATACTCTGTTCCACACCTGAGCCTCACCTGGACATGATGACTCTGGAACCTCTCTGGGCCTCACCCTGACCTGGTGACTCTGGACCCATCTGGATATCACCTGGACCAGGTGATTCTGGTACCCCTCTAGGCCTCAACCAGGTCTGGTGACTCTGGTCCTCAACTAGGCCTCACCTGGACCTAGGGAATATGCTCCATCTGGTCCTCATTTGGGTCTGGTGACTCTGGTCCCTAACTGGGCATCATCGGGACATGGACCAGTGCATGGCCTTCATGTTGGCCGCACCTGGACCTGGTAACTCTGGTTCTACCTGGGCATCATCGGGACGTGGTTACTCTATTCCCCAGTGGGACTGAACTGATCGTGGAAATTCTGGTCCTGACTTTGGCCTCTTCTGTACCATGTGACTCTGGCTCCACCTGGACCTCACCTGTAACTGGTGACTCTGATCCGAAGCATGGCCTCACCTGACCTGGTGACTGTGGTTCCCATCGGTACCTCACCTGGACCTCATATCTCTGGTCCCACCTGGGCCTCACCAGGATCTTGTATCTCGTACCCACCTGAGTAGCATCAGGATATGGTTACACTGTTCACTAACAGTGACCCAGCCAGACCTGTTAACTCTGGTCTTCACCGGGTCCACACCTGGACATGGTGACACTGGTTCCCACCAGGGTCTCACCTGGACATGGTGAGTCAGATCACCACCTGGTCCTCACCTGTAAGTGGTGATTCTCGTTCCCACATGGACATCATGTGGAACTGGTGGCTGCAGTGTTTCTAGCTTCTCATGTACCTCGAGAAACTGGTCCGCACCTGGGCCTCACCGGGACCTGGTGAGTGTGGTTGTCTCCTGCACCTCACCAGGACCTGGTGATTCTGGTCTGCACCTGAGACTACCCTGGATCTTGTGACTGTGGTCCCCACCTGGGCTTCATACGGGCCTCCCCTGGCCCTGTTGTCCATGGTCTTCAACTGGACAAAATTGGGACCCGGTGACTGTGTTCCACAACTGGACCTCATGTGGACCAGGTGACTCTGGTCCCCCTCTGGGTCTCACCGTGCCCTAGTGACTGTGAACCCAAATTTGGCCTGACTTGGACCTGCTGACCCTGGTTGCCACCTGCGCCTGACCTCGAACTGTTGACTCAGGTTCTTTCAAAGGCCTCCCCTGTACCTGGTGATCCTGGTCCCCAATTTGGCCTCAACTGGACGTGGTGACTCTTGTCACTACTAGGGACTCACCTAGACAGGATTACAGTGTTCCACACCTGGACCTCAGGTAGCCCTGTTGACCATGGTCCCCAAGCCGGCCTCAAGTGGCATTTTGGCTGTGATCTCCGCCGGGCCTCACGTGTACCTGTTAACTCTGATCTTCACCTGGGCCTCATCTGGACCTAGTGACTCTGGTCCCCACCTGGGCTTCACCTGGATCTGGAGACTCTCGTCCCCACCTGGACTTCACCTGGATCTGGTGACTCTGGTCCCCACCTGAGCCTCACCTGGACATGAGGCTCTGGCCTCTGGAACCACTCTGGGCCTAACCCTGACCTGGTGACTCTGGTCTCCATCTGGATGTCACATGGACCAGGCGATTCTGGTACCCCTCTAGGCTTGAACCAGTTCTGTTGACTCTGGTCCTCAACTGGGCCTCACCTGGACCTATTGAATATGCTCCATCTGGGACTCATTTGGACCTGGTGACTCTGGTCCCTACCTGGGCATCATCGGGACATGGATCCACTGCATGGCCTGCAGGTTGGCCTCAGCTGTACCTGCTAACTCTGGTCCCTACCTGGGCATCACCGGGACACGGTTCCTCTGCATGGCCTCCAGGTTGGCCTCACCTGGACCTAGAGACTGGGGTTGCCAACTGGGGCTCACCCATACCTGGTGACGCAGGTCCCCACGTGGGCCTCACTTGGACCTGGTGAATCTGGTCCTTATGGTCCTCACCCGGACCTGGTAATCCTGGTCACCACCTGGGAATCACCTGGACAGGGTGAATCTGGTCCCCATCTGGGCCTCAAAAGTCCTGTTGACTTTCTTCCCCACCTGGACCTGATTGCTGTGGACTCCTTCTTGGCCTCAACTGGAACTGGTGACTCTGATCCTAACTGAGCCTCACCCAGATCTGGTGACTCTGGTCCTCACCTGTGGACCATTATGACCTGGATACTTTGTTACACACCTGAGCCTCACCTGGACTTGATGACTCTGGATCCCCTCTGGGCCTCAGCCTGACATGGTGACTCTGGTCCGCATCTGGATGTCACCTAGACCAGGTGAATCTCGTACCCCTCTAGGCCTCAACTAGACCTGGTGACTCTGGTCCTCAACAGGGCCTCAACGAGACCTAGTGAATATGCTCCCCACCTGCGCCTCATCTGGACCTGGTGATGCTGGTTCTATCTGGGCATCATCGGGACATGGTTACTCTGTTCCCTTCTGGGACTGACCTGATCCTGGTAACTCTGGTCCTGACTTTGGCCTCTCTGTACCAGGTGATTCTGGCTCTAACTGGGCCTCACCTGTAACTGGTGACTCTGATTCTAAGCATGGCCTCACCTGACCTGGTGACTGTGGTTCCCATAAGGACCTCACCTGGACCTCATGTCTCTGGTCCCACCTGGGCCTCACCAGGGCCTGGTGTCTCTGGTACCCACCTGGTAGAATCAGGACATGGTTACACTGTTCACTAACAGTGACCCAGCTGGACCTATTAACTCTGGTCTTCACCTGGGCCACACCTGGACAGGGTGTCACTGTTTCCCACCTGGGTCTCACCTGGATATGGTGAGTCGGATCCCCACATGGTCCTCACCTGTAACTGGTGATTCTCGTTCCCACATGGATATCATGTGGACCTGTTGGCCGCAGTGTTTCTAGCATCTTTTTTTTTAATTTTTATTTATTTATGATAGTCACAGAGAGAGAGAGAGGCAGAGACACAGACAGAGGGAGAAGCAGGAACCATGCACCGGGAGCCCGACGTGGGATTCGATCCCGGGTCTCCATGATCGCTCCCGGGGCCTAAGGCAGGCGCCAAACCGCTGCGCCACCCAGGGATCCCATCTGTTTGTAGCTTCTCATTTACCTCGTGACTCTGGTCCCCACCAGTGCCTTACCGGGACCGGGTGAGTTTGGTTGCCACCTGCACCACACCTGGACCTGGTGATTCTGGTCTGCACCTGAGACTACCCTGGATCTGATGACTGTGGTCCCCACCTGGGCTTCACCTAGCCCTGTTGACCATGGTCCTCATCACGGAAAAATGGCACCCGGTGACTGTGTTCCACACCTGGACCTCACCTGGAGCAGGTGACTCTCTTCCCCCTGTGGGTCTCACCGTGCTCTAGTGACTGTGAACCCCACTTTGGCCTGACTTGGACCTGCTGACCCTGGTTGCCACCTGCGCGTTACCTCGAACTGTTGACTCTGGTTGTTTCAAGGGCCTCCCCTGTACCTGGTGATCCTGGTTCCCACCTGGGCCTCACCTGGGCCTGGTGACTCTTGTCACCACCGGGGACTCACTTGGACCTGGTTACAGTGTTCCACACTGGGCCTCAAGTGGAACTCTTGACCATGGTCCGAAGCCTGCCTCACATGGACCAGTTGCCTCTGATACCTACCAGCGCCTCACGAGTACCTGGTAACTCTGGTCCTCACCTGGGCCTCATCTGGACCTAGTGACTCTGGTCCCCACCTGAGCTTCACCTGGATCTGGTGACTCTGGTCCCCACCTGTACCTCTCCTCGACCTGGTGACTCTCTTTCCAACATGGGCCTCACCTGGATCTGGTGACTCTGGTCCTCAGTTTGGCCTCACCTGGACCTGGTGTCTCTCGTCCCCACTTTGACCTAACTCAGAACTGCTGAATCTTGCCCCACCTAGGCCGCACCCAGACCTGGTGACTCTTGACCCCAGCTATGCCTCAATTCGACCTGATGAATCTGGTCCTCACGTGGGCCTCACATGGACCTGGGACTCAGCTGGATAGAGTGGCTCTGGTTCCCACAAAGGGCTCACTTGATACTGGTGACTGGGGTCTTTTTCTATGCCTCACCAGGACCTAGTGATTCTGTTCCCCTTCTGGGCCTGCATGGCCCTAGTGACTCTGGTCCTCACCCAGGCATCATTGGGACCTGGATACTCTATTCCACACCTGGGACTCACTTTGACCAGGGACCTCTGGTCCCATTCTGGGCCTCAAACTAAACTGGTTACTCTGGTTCCCCCTCTGGGACTCACCCTTACCTGGTGAATCTCGTCACGCCTTGGGCTTCACTTTGGCCTGGTGAATCTGGTCCTTAGCTGGTACTCACCTGGATCTGGTGACTGGTCGCCACCTGGGCCTCACCTGGACCTGGTGAATCTCTTCCCCATCTGGGCCTCACCCAGTCCTGGTGACTTTGTTCCCCACCTGGACCTGATTGCTTTGGACACTTTCTTGGCCTCACCTGGAACTGGTGATTCTCGTTCCCACATGGACATCATGTGGACCTGGTGGCTGCAGTGTTTCTAGCTTCTCATGTACCTCGTGATTCTGGTCCCCACCAGGGCCTCAAAGGGACCTGGTGAGTGTGGTTGCCACCTGCACCACACCTGGAACTGATGATTCTGGTCTGCACCTGAGACTACCCTGGATCTGGTGACTGTGGTCCCCACCTGGGCTTCACCCGGATTTGGGGACTCCGGTCCCCATCCGGGCCTCAACTGTACCTGTTGACCATGGTCCTCAACTGGGCAAAATTGGGACCCGGTGACTGTGTTCCACAACTGGACCTCTCCTGGACCACATGATTCTGGTCCCCCTCTGGGTCTCACCGTGCCTTCGTGACTGTGAACCCCACTTTGGCCTGACTTGGACCTGCTGACCCTGGTTGCCACCTGCGCCTGACCTCGAACTGTTGACTCTGGTTCTTTCAAGGGCCTCCCATGTACCTGGTGATCCTGGTCCCCACCTGGGCCTCACGTGGACGTGGTGACTCTAGTCACCACCGCGTACTCACCTGGACCTGCTTACTGTGTTCCACACCTCGGCCTCAAGTAGACCTGTTGACCATGGTCCCCATGCCGGCCTCACATGGACATGTTGACTCTAATCCCACCGGGGCCTCACGTGTACCTGGTAACTCTGGTCCTCACCTGGGCCTCATCTGGACCTAGTGACTCTGGTCCCCACCTGGGCTTCACCTGGAACTGGTAGCTCTGGTCCCCACCTGGGTTTCACCTGGAACTGGTGACGCTCTTTCCAACATGGACTTCACTTGGTGAATCTGGTCCTTAGCTGGTCCACATTTGGATCTGGTGACTGGTCGCCACCTGGGCCTCACCTGGACTTGGTGAATACTGTTGCCACCTGCGCCCCCCCTGGAACTTGTGACTGTGGTCCCACCAGAACCTCACCTGGATCTGGAGGCTCTGGTTCCCATAAGGGTCTCTCCTGGACCTGGTTCTTGTGGTCTCCATCTAGCCTCACCTGGAACACAATGACTCTGATCCATATTTGTGCCTCTCTTGGACCTGTGGACTCTGGTCCTTACCTGGGCATCATTGGGACCTGGATACTCTCTTATATACCTGGGCGTCACCTGGACCTGGTGACTGTGGTCCCACCTGGGCCTCACCTGGATGAGGTCCCTGGTTCCCACAGGGACCTCACCTGGACCTGGTGACTCAGGTCCTCAAATGGGCATCATGGGACCTGTTATCTCAGTTCCAAATCGGGGCCTCACCTGGACCTAGTGATTCTCGTCCCCCTCTGGGCCTCACCCTGACCTGTTGACTCTGGTCCTCACCTGGATATCACAAGAACCGGGTGACTCTGGTCCCCCTTTGGGACTCACCCGGAGCTGGGGAGACTGGTACTCAACTGGGCCTCAACACGATCTGGTGAATCTACTCCTCACTTAGGCCTCGTCTGCACCTTGTGACTCTTATCCCACCTGGCATCAATGGGATATGGTTACTCTGTTCCCCACCTGGGCCTCACTTGGACATGATAACTGTTCTCCGCACTTTGGCCTCAACTGTTCCTGATGACACTGGTCCCCCCACCTAGGCCTCAATCTGGACCTGGTGACTGTGGTCCCCACCTGGGTCTCACCTTGACCTGTTGCCTCTCGTTCCCACATGAACCACACCTGTACCTGGTGACTGTGGTGTCCTTGTAGACTCACATTTACCTGGTGACTCCGTTCCCGTCTAGGGCCTCACCTGGATCTGGTGACTCTGGCCTGCTGGTTGGCTTCATCTGGAAATGGTGAGTGGGGTTGTCACCTGGGCCTCACCCATACCTGGTGACTCAGGTCCCTACGTGGGCCTCTTGGACCTGGTGAATCTAGTACTTACCTGGTCCTCTCCCCGACCCGGGGACTCTGGTCACGACCTGGGCCTCACCTGGACCTGGTGAATCTGTTCCATATCTTGGCCTCACCGAGTCCTGGTGACTTTGTTCCCCACTTGGACCTGATTGCTGTGGACTCTTTTTGCCTCACCTGGAACTGGTGACTCTGATCCTATCTGCGCGTCACCCAGATCTGGTGACTCTGGAACTCACCTGGGCATCATTGGTACCTGATTACTCTGTTCCACACCTGAGCCTCATCTGGACATGATGACTCTGGTACCTCTCTGGGCCTCACCCTGACCTGGTGACTCTGGTCCCCATCTGGATGTCACCTGGACCAGGTGATTCTGGTACCCCTCTAGGCCTCAACCAGATCTGGTGACTCTGGTCCTCAACTGGGCCTCACCTGGACCTAGTGAATATACTCGATGTGGGCCACATTTGGACCTGGTGACTCTGCTCCCTACCTGGGCATCATCGGGAGATGGTTCCACTGCATGGCCTGCAGGTTGGCCTCACCTGGACCTGGTAAATCTGGTCCCTACCTGGGCTTCATCGGGACACCGTTCCTCTGAATGGCCTGCAGGTTGGCCTCACCTAGACCTGGTGAGTGGGGTTTCCACATGGGCCTCACACATACCTGGTGACATAGGTCCCCAAGTGGGCCTCACTTGGACCTGGTGAATCTGATCCTTACCTGGTCCTCACCCAGAACTGGTAACTCTGGTCACCACCTGGGAATTACCTGGACAGGGTGAATCTGGTCCCTATCTGGGCCTCCCCCAGTCCTGATGACTTTGTTCCCCACCTGGAACTGATTGCTGTGGACTCCTTCTTGGCCTCACCTGGAACTGGTGACTCTCATCCTAACTAGGCCTAACTCAATCTGCTGACTCTTGTCCTCCCCTGTGGACCATTATGAACTGGATAATCTGTTCCACACGTGAGCCTCACCTGGACATGATGACTCTGGATCCACTCTGGGCCTCACGCTGACGTGGGGACTCTGGTCCTCATGTGGATGTCACCTAGACCAGGTGAATCTGGTACCCCTCTAGGCCTCCACTAGACCTGGTGACTCTGGTCCTGAACTGGGCCTCACCGGGACCTAGTGAATATGCTCCCCAACTGTGCCTCATCTGGACCTGGTAAATCTGGTTCTACCTGGGCATCATCGGGACATGTTTACTGTATTCCCCCCTGGGACTGACCTGATCCTGGTAACTCTGGTCCTGATTTGGCCTCTTCTGTACCAGGTGACTCTGGATCCACCTTGGGTTCACCGGTAACTGGGGACTCAGATCCTAAGCATGGCCTCACCTGACTTTCTGACTGTGGTTCCCATCGGGACCGCACCTGGACCTCATGTCTCTGGTCCCAACTGGGCTTCACCAGGACCTGGTGTCTCTGGTACCCACCTTGGTAGCATCAGGATACGGTTACACTGTTCACTAACAGTGACCCAGCCGGACCTATTAACTCTGCTCTTCACCTGGGCCACACCTGGACATGTTGACACTGGTTCCCACCTGGGTCTCACCTGGACATGGTGAGTCGGATCCAAAACTGGTCCTCCCCTGTAACTGGTGATTCTCGTTCCCACATGGACATCATGTGGACCTGGTGGCTGCAGTGTTTCTAGATTCTCATGTACCTCGTGACTCTGGTCCCCACCAGAGCCTCACAGGGACCTGGTGAGTGTGGTTGCCACCTGCCCCTCAAGTGGACCTGGTCATTCTGGTCTGTACCTGAGACTACCCTGGATCTGGTGACTATGGTCCCCACCTGGGCTTCACCTGCTTTGGGGACTCCGGTCTCCATCTGAGCCTCACCTGGCCCTGTTGACATTGGTCCTCAACTGGGCAAAATTGGGACCCGGTGACTGTGTTCAACAACTGGACCTCACCTGGACCAGGTGATTCTGGTCTCCCTCTGGGTCTCACCAAGCCCTAGTGACCGTAAACCCAACTTTGCCCTGACTTGGACCTGCTGACCCTGGTTACCACATGTGCCTCACCTCGAACTGTTGACTCTGGTACTTTCAAGGGCCTCCCCTGTACCTTGTGATCCTGGTCCCCACCTGGGTCTCACCTGGACGTGGTGACTCATGTCACAACCGCGTACTCACCTGGAGCTGCTTACTGTGTTCTACATCTGGGCCTCAAGTAGACTTGTTGACCATGGTCCCCAAGCCGGCCTCACATGGACCTGTTGCCTCTGATCCCCACCGGGGCCTCACGTGTACCTGGTAACTCTGGTCTTCACCTGGGCCTCATCTGGACCTATTGACTCTGGTCCCCACCTGGGCTTCAACTGGATCTCATGACTCTGGTCCCCTCCTGTACTTCAACTGGATCTGGTGACTCTGGTCCCCACCTGGAACTCTCCTGGACCTGGTGACTCTCTTTCCAACATGGACCTCACCTGGATCTGGTGACTCTGGTCCTCAGTTTGGCCTCACCTGGACCTGGTTTCTCTCGTCCCCACTTTGAACTAACTCAGAACTGCTGAATCTTGCCCCACCTAGGCCGCACCCAGACCTGGTGACTCTTGTCCCCAGCTATGCCTCAATTTGCCCTAATGAATCTGGTCCTCACGTGGGCCTCACATGGACCTGGGACTCAGCTGGATAGAGTGGCTCTGGTTCCCACAAGGGGCTCACCTGATACTGGTGACTGTGGTCTTATTCTATGCCTCACCAGGACCTAGTGATTCTGTTCCCCATCTGGGCCTGCATGGCCCTAGTGACTCTGGTCCTCAACCTGGAATCATTGGGAACTGGATACTCTATTCCACACCTGGGCCTCACTTTGACCAGGGACCTCTGGTCCCATTCTGGGCCTCAAACTAAACTGGTTACTCTGGTCCCCCTCTGGGCCTCACCCTTACCTGGTGACTCTGGTCACCCTTGGGCTTCACTTGTACCTGGTGAATCTGGTCCTTAGCTGGTCCGCACCTGGATCTGGTGACTGGTCGCCACCTGGGTCTCACCTGGACTTGGTGAATCCTGTTGCCACCTGCACCTCACCAGGACCTTGTGACTGTGGTCCCACCTGGACCTCACCTGGATCTGGTGGCTCTGGTTCTCATATGGGGCTCTCTGGACCTGGTTCCTGTGGTCTCCATCTGGCCTCACCTGGAACACAATGACTCTGATCCATATTTGGGCCTCTTCTGGACCTGTTGACTCTTGTCCTTACCTGGGCATCATTGGGACCTGGATACTCTCTTATATACTAGGGCCTCACCTGGACCTGGTGACTGTGTTCCCACCTGGGCCTCACCTGGACGAGGTGACTGGTTCCCACAGGGACCTCACCTGGATCTGGTGACTCAGGTCCTCATATGGATATCATGGGACCTGGTTTCTGAGTTCCACATCGGGGCCTCACCTGGACCTAGTGATTCTCGTCCCCTCTGGGCCTGACCCTGACGTGCTGACTCTGGTCCCCCCTTGGATATCACCAGAACCAGGTGACTCTGGTCCCCCTCGGGACCCACCCGGAACTGGGGTCACTGGTCCTCAACTCGGCCTCAACAGGACCTGGTGAATCTACTCCTCACTTAGGCCTCGTCTGGACCTTGTGACTCTTTTCCCACCTGGCAACAATGGGACATGGTTACTCTGTTCTGCACCTGGGCCTCACATGGACATGATAACTTTGCTCCGAACTTTGGCCTCAACTGGTCCTGATGACCTTGGTCCCCCAACCGAGGCCTCAATCTGGACCTGGAGACTGTCGTCCCCACGTGGGTCTCACCTGGACTTGGTGACTCTCGTTCCCACATGAACCACACCTGGACCTGATGACTGTGGTGTACTTGTAGACTCACATTTACCTGGTGACTCCGGTCCCCACTAGGGCCTAACCTGGATCTGGTGACTCTGGCCTGCAGGTTGGCCTCACCTGGACTTGGTTAGTGGGATGCCACCTGGGCCTCACACATACCTGGACTCAGGTCCCCACGTGGGCCTCTTGGACCTGGTGAATGTGGCCCTTACCAGGTCTTCTCCCAGACCCGGGGAATCTGGTCACAACCTGGGCCTCATGTGGACCTGGTGAATCTGGTCCCCATCTGGCCTAACCCAGTCCTGGTGACTATGTTTCCCACCTGGAACTGATTGCTCTGGACTCTTTCTTGGCCTCACTTGGAACTGGTGACTCTGATCCTATCTGTGCATCACCGAGACCTGGTGACTCTGGTCCTCACCTGGGCATCATTGGTACCTGGTTACTCTGTTCCACACCTGAGCCTCACCTGGACATGATGTCTCTGGGACCTCTCTGGGCCTCACCCTGACCTGGTGATCTGGTCCCCATCTGGATGTCACCTGGACCAGGGGATTTTGGAACCCCTCTAGGCCTCAACCAGATCTGGTGACTCTTGTCCTCAACTGGGCCTCATCTGGATTTAGTGAATATGCTCCATCTGGGCCTCATTTGGACATGGTGACTCTGGTCACTCACTAGGCATCATCGGGAAATGGTTCCACTGCATGGCCTGCTGGTTTGCCTCACCTGGACCTGGTAACTCTGGTCCCTACCTGGGCATCATCAGGACATGGTTCCTCAGCATGGCCTGCAGGTAGGACTCATCTTGACCTGGTGAGTGGAGGTCCCACCTGGGTCTTACCCATACCTGGTGACACAGGTCCCCACGTGGGCCTCACTTCGACCTGGTGAATTTGGTCCTTACCTAGTCCTCACCCGGAACTGGTAAATCTGGTCACCACCTGGGAATCACCTAGACCTGGTGACTTTGTTCCCCACCTGGACCTCATTGCTGTGGACACCTTCTTGGCCTCACCTGGAAGTGGTAACTCTGATCCTAACTGGGCCTTTCCCAGATCTGGTGACTCTGGTCCTCACCTGGGGACAATTATGACCTGGATACTCTGTTCCACACCTGTCCTCACCTGGACATGATGACTCTGGATCCCCTCTGGGCCTCACCCTGACATGGTTACTCTGGTCCCCATCTGGATGTCACCTAGACCAGGTGAATCAGGTACCCCTCTTGGCCTCAACCAGATCTGGGGCCTCTGGTCCTCAACTGGGCCTCACCTAGACCTAGTGAATATGCTCCATCTGTGCCTCATTTGGACCTGGTGAGTCTAGTCCCTACGTGGGCAACATCGGGACATGGTTCCACATAATGGTTTGCAGGTTGGCCTCTTCTTGACCTGGTAACTCTGGTCCCTACCTTGGCATTATCGGGACCCGGTTACTTTGCATGGCCTGCAGGTAGGCTTCACCTGGACCTGGTGAGTGGGGTTGCCACTTGGGCCTCACGCATACCTGGTGACACAGGCCCCTACATGGGCCTGATTTGGACCTGGTGTATCTGGTAATTCTGGTCACCACCTGCGAATCACCTGGACCTGGTGAATCTGGTAACTCTGGTCACCACCTGGGAATCTCTTGGACCTGGTGAATCTGTGTCCCCATCTGGGCCTCACCCAGTCCTCGTGAATTTTTTCCCCACCTGGACCTGATTGCTGTGGACTCCTTCTTAGCCTCACCTGGAACTGTTGACTCTGATCCTAACTGGGCCTCACCCAGATCTGTTGACTCTGGTCCTCACCTGTGGACCATTATGACCTGGATACTTTGTTCCACACCTGAGACTCACCTGGACATGATGACTCTGGATCCCCTCTGGGCCTCTCCCTGACATGGTGACTCTGGTCCCCATCTGGAAGGCACCTAGTCCAGGTGAATCTGGTACCCCTCTATGCCTCAACTAACCCTGGTGACTCTGGTCCTCTACTAGGCCTCAACGGGACGTAGTGAATATGCTCCCCCCTTTGCCTCATCTGGACCTGGTGACTCTGGCTCCACCTGGGCCTCACCTGTAACTGGTGACTCAAATCCTAAGCATGGCCTCACCTGACCTGGTGACTGTGGTTCACATAGGGACCTCACCTGGACCTCATATCTCTGTTCCACCTGGGCCTCACCGGGAACTTTTGTCTCTGGTTACCACCTGGGTAGCATCAGGATATGGTTACACTGTTCACTATCAGTGACCCAGCCGGACCTATTAACTCTGGTCTTCACCTGGGCCACACCTGGACATGGTGACACTCGTTCCCACCTGGGTCTCACCTGGACATGGTGAGTCGGATCCCCACCTGGTCCTCACCTGTAACTGGTGATTCTCGTTCCCACATGGACATCATGTGGACCTGGTGGCTGCAGTGTTTCTAGCTTCTCATGTACCTCGTGACTCTGGTCCCCACCAGGGCCTCACCGGGACCTGGTGAGTGTAGTTGCCACCTGCACCTCACCTGGACCTGGTGATTCTGGTCTGCACCTGAGACTACCCTGGATCTGGTGACTGTGGTCTCCACCTGGGCTTCTCCTGGATTTGGGGACTCCGGTCCCCATCTGGGCCACACCTGGCCCTGTTGACCATGGTCCTCAACTGTGCAAAATTGGGACCCGGTGACTTTAGACCTCACCTGGACCATGTGACTCTGGTCCGCCTCCGGGTCTAACCTTGGACCTCACCTGGACCATGTAACTCTGGTCCGCCTCCGGGTCTAACCGTGCCCTAATGACTCTGAAACCCACTTTGGCCTGACTTGGACCTGCTGACCTTGGTTGCCACCTGTGCCTGACCTCGAATGTTGACTCTGGTTCATTCAAGGGCCTCCCCTGTACCTGGTGATCCTGGTCCCCACGTGGGTCTCACCTGGACGTGGTGACTCTTGTCACCACCGGGTACTCACCTGGACCTGGTACTGTGTTCCACACCTGGGCCTCATGTAGACCTGTTGACCATGGTCCCCAAGCCGGCCTCACATGGACCTGTTGCCTCTGATCCCCCCCGGGGCCTCACGTGTACCTGGAAACTCTGGTCCTCACCTGGGCCTCATCTGGACCTAGTGACTCTGGTCCCCACCTGGGCTTCACTTGGATCTGGTAACTCTGTTCCCCACCGGGACTTCACCTGGATCTGGTGACTCTTGTGCACACCTGGACCTCTCCTGGACCTGGTGACTTTTTTTCCAACATGGACCTCACCTGGATCTGGTGACTCTGGTACTCAGTTTGGCCTCACATGGACCTGCTGTCTCTCGTCCCCACTTTGACTTGACTCAGAACTGCTGAATCTTGCCCCACCTAGGCCGTACCCAGACCCGGTGACACTTGTCCCCAGCTATGCCTCAATTCGACCTGATGAATCTGGTCCTCACGTGGGCCTCACATGGACCTGGGACTCACCTGGATACAGTGGCTCTGGTTCCCACAAGGGGCTCACCTGATATTGGTGACTTATTCACCAGTGGTCTTATTCTATGCCTCAACAGGACCTATTGCTTCTCTTCCCCATCTGGGCCGGCATGGCCCTAGTAACTCTGGTCCTCACCCAGGCATCATTAGGACCTGGATACTCTATTCCACACCTAGGCCTCACTTTGACCAGGGACCTCTGGTCCCATTCTGGGCCTCAAACTAAACTGGTTACTCTGGTTCCCACTCTGGGCCTCACCCTTACCTGGTGACTCTCGTAACCCCTTGGGCTTCACTTGGCCCCGGTGCATCTGGTCGTTAGCTGGTCCGCACCTGTATCTGGTGACTGGTCGCCACCTGGGCCTCACCTGGACTTGGTGAATCCTGTTGACACCTGCGACTCAACTGGACCTTGTGACTGTGGTCCAACCTGGACCTCACCTAGATCTAGTGGGTCTGGTTCCCATATGGGGCTCTCCTGGACCTGGTTCCTCTGGTCTCCATCTGGCCTCACCTGGAACACAATGACTCTGATCCATATTTTGGCCTCTTCTGGACCTGTAGACTCAGGTCCTTACCTGGGTATCATTGGGACCTGGAACTCTCTTATATACCTGGGCCTCACATGGACCTGGTGATTGTGGACCCACCTGGGCCTCACCTGGACGAGGTGACTGGTTCCCACAGGGACCTCACCTGGTCCTGGTGACTCAGGTCCTCATATGGGCATCATGGGACCTGGTTTCTCATTTCCATAACGGGGCCTCACCTGGACCTAGTGATTCTCGTCCCCCTCTGGGCCTCACCCTGACGTGGTGACTCTGGTCCCCACCTGGACATCACCAGAACCGGGTGACTCTGGGCCCCCTCTGGGACGCAACTGGACCTGGGGACACTGGTCCTCAACTGAGGCTCAACAGGACCTGGTGAATCTACTCCTCACTTAGACCTCGTCTGAACCTTGTGACTCTTTTCCCACCTGGCATCAATGGGATATGTTTACTCTGTTCCCCACCTGGGCGTCACCTGGACATGATAACTTTGCTCCACTCTTTGGCCTCAACTCTTCCTGATGACTCTGGTCCCCCCACCTAGGCTGCAATCTGGAACTGATGACTGTGGTCTCCACCGGGGTCTCACCTGGATTTGGTGACTCTCGTTCCCACATGAACAACACCTGGACCTGGTGACTGTGGTGTTCTTGTACACTCACATTTACCTGTTGACTCTGGTCCCCACTAGGGCCTCACCTGGATCTGGTGACTCTGGCTTGTAGGTTGGCCTCACCTGGACCTGGTGAGTGGGGATGCCACCTGGGAGTCACCCATACCTGGTGACTCTGGTCCCCACCTGGAACTCACCTGGATCTTGTGACTCTGGTCTCTGTTTGGCCTCACCTGGACAGGTGTCTCTCGTCCCCACTTTGAACTAACTCAGAACTGCTGAATCTTGCCCCACCTATGCCGCACCCAGACCTGGTGACTCTTGTCCCCTGCTATGCCTCAATTCGACCTGATGAATCTGGTCCTCACGTGGGCCTCACATGGACCTGGGACTCAGCTGGATAGAGAGGCTCTGGTTCCCACAAGGGGCTCACCTGATACTGGTGACTGTGTTCTTATTCTATGCCTCAACGGGACCTAGTGATTCTGTTCCCCATCTGGGCTTTCTTGGCCCTAGTGAGTCTGGTCCTCACCAAGGCATCATTGGGACCTGGATATTCTATTCCACACCTGGGCCTCACTTTGTCCAGGGACCTCTGGTCCCATTCTGGGCCTCAAACTAAACTGGTTACTCTGGTTCCCCCTCGGGGCCTCACCCTTACCTGGTGACGCTGGTCACCCCTTGGGCTTCACTTGGGCCTGGTGAATCTGGTTCTTAGCTGGTCCGCACCTGGCTCTGGTGACCGGTGACCACGTGGGCCTCACCTGGACTTGGTGAATCATGTTGCCACCTGCGCCTCACCTGGACCTTGTGACTGTGGTCTCTCCTGGACCTCACCTGGATCTGGTGGCTCTGGTTCCCATATGGGGCTCTCCTGGACCTGGTTCCTGTGGTCTCCATCTGGCCTCACTTGGAACACAATGACTCTGATCCATATTTGGGCCTCTCCTGGATCTGTTGACTCTGGTCCTTACCTGGGCATCATGGGACCTGGATACTCTCTTATATACCTGGACCTCACCAGGACCTGGTGAGTGTGGTCCCACCTGGGCCTCACCTGGACGGGGTGACTGGTTCCCACAGGGACATCACCTGGACCTTGTGACTCAGGTCCTCATATGGGCATCTGGGGACCTGGTTTCACTGTTCCACATCGGGGTCTTACCTGGTCCTAGTGATTCTCGTCCCCCTCTGGGCCTCACCCTGACTTGTGACACTGGTCCCCACCTGGATATCACCAGAACCGGGTGACACACCCGGAGCTGGGGACACCGGTCCTCACCTGGGCCTCAACAGGACCTGGTGAATCTACTCCAAACTTAGGCTTCGTCTGGACCTTGCGACTCTTTTCCCACCTGGCATCAATGGGAAATGGTTACTCTGTTCCCCACCTGGGCCTCACCTGGACATGATAACTTTGCTGCACACTTTGGCCTCAACTGGTCCTGATGACTCTCGTACCCCAACCTAGGCCTCAATCTGGACCTGGTGACTGTCGTCCCCAACTGGGTGTCAGCTGGACCTGGTGACTCCAGTTCCCACATGAACCACACCTGGACCTGGTGACTGTGGTGTTCTTGTAGACTCACATTTACCTTGTGATTCCCGTCCCCACTAGGGCCTCAACTGGATATGGTGACTCTGGCCTGCAGGCTGGCCTCACCTGGACATGGTGAGTGGGGTTGCCACCTGGGCTTCACCCATACCTGGTGACTCAGGTCCCCACGTGGGCCTCTTGGACCTGGTGAATCTGGTCCTTACCTGGTCCTCTCTCAGAACCGGGGACTCTGGTGACCACCTGGGCCTCACCTGGACCTGGTAAATCTGGTCCCCATCTGGGCCTCACGCAGTCCTGGTGACTTTGTTCGCCACCTGGACCTGATTGCTGTGGACTCTTTATTGGCCTCACCTGGACCTAGTGACTCTGATTCTATCTGCGCGTCACCCAGATCTGGTGACTCTGGTCCTCACCTGGGCATCATTGGTACCTGGTGACTCTGTTCCACAGCTGAGCCTCAGCTGGACATGATGACTCTCGAACCTCTCTGTGCCTCACCCTGACCTGGTGACTCTGGTCCCCATCTGTATGTCACCTGGACCAGGGGATTCTGGTACCCCTCTGGGCCTCAACCAGATCTGGTGACTCTGGTCCTCAACTGGGCCTCACCTGGACCTAGTGAATATTCTCCATTTGGGCCTTATTTGGAGCTCGTCCCTCTGGTACCTACTTGGGCACCATGGGGACATGGTTCCACTGCATGTCCTGCAGGTTGGCCTCACCTGGACCTGGTAACTCTGGTCCCTACCTGGACATCATCGGGACACGGTTCCTCTGCATGGCCTGCATGTTGGCCTCAGCCGGACCTGGTGAGTGGGGTTACCACCTGGGGCTCACCCATTCCTGGTGACACAGGTCCCCACGTGGGCCTCACTTGGACCTGGTGAATCTGTTTCTTACCTGGTACTCCCCCGGACCTGGTAACCCTGGTCAGCACCTGGGAATCAACTGGACCTGGTGAATCTGGTCCCCATCTGGGCCTCACCCAGTCCTGTTGACTTTCTTCCCCACCTGGACCTGATTGCTGTGGACTCCGTCTTGGACTCAACTGGAACTGTTGACTCTGATCCTAACTGGGCTTCACCCAGATCTGGTGACTCTGGTCCTCACCTGTGGACCATTATGACCTGGATACTCTGTTCCACACCTGAGCCTCACCTGGACATGCTGACTCTGGATCCCCTCTGGGCCTCATCCTGACATGGTGACTCTGGTCCCCATCTGGATGTCACCTAGACCAGGTGAATATGGTACCCCTCTAGGCCTCAAGAAGACCTGGTGACTCTGGTCCTCAATTGGGCCTCACCGGGACCTAGTGAATATGCTCCCCACCTGCGCCTCATCTGGTCCTGTGACGCTGGTTCTATCTGGGCATCATCGGGACATGGTTACTCTGTTCCCACTGGGACTGACCTGATCCTTGTAACTCTGCCATGACTTTGGCCTCTCTGTACCAGGTGACTCTGGCTCTACCTGGCCTAACCTGTAACTGGTGACTCTGATCCTAAGCATGGCCTCACCTGACCTGGTGACTGTGGTTCCCATCGGGACCTCACCTGAACTTGATATCTCTGTTCCCCACCTGGGTAGCATCAGGATATGGTTACACTGTTCACTAACAGTGACCCATCCCGACCTATTAACTCTGGTCTTCACCTGAGCCACACCTGGACATGGTGACACTGGTTTCCACCTGGGTCTCACCTTGACATGGTGAGTCGGATCCCCACCTGGTCCTCACCTGTAACTGGTGATTCTCGTTCCCACATGGACATCATGTGGACCTGGTGGCTGCAGTGTTTCTAGCTTCTCATGTACCTCGTGACTCTGGTCCCCACCAGGGCCTCCCCGGGAACTGGTGAGTGTGGTTGTCACCTGCACCTCACCTGGACCTGGTGATTCTGGTCTGCACCTGAGACTACACTGGATCTGGTGACTGGGGTCTCCACCTGGGCTTCACCTGGATTTGGGAACTCCGTTCCCCATCTGGGCCTCACCTGGCCCTGTTGACCATGGTCCTCAACTGTTCAGAATTGGGACCCGGTGACTGTGTTCCACAACTGGACCTCACCTGGACCAGGTGACTCTGGTCCCCCTCAGGGTCTCACCGTGCCCTAGTGACTGTGAACCCCACTTTATACTGACTTGAACTTGCTGACCATGGTTGCCACCTGCAACTGACGTAGAACTGTTGACTCTCGTTCTTTCAAGGGCCTCCCCTGAACTTGGTGAACCTGGTCCCCACCTGGGCCTCACCTGGACATGGTGACTCTTGTCACCACCGGTTACTCACGTGGACCTGGTTACTTTGTTCCACGCCTGGGCCTCAAGTAGACCTGTTGACCATGGTCCCCAAGCCGGCCTCACATGAACCTGTTGCCTGTGATCCCCACCGGTGCCTCACGTGTACCTGGTAACTTTGGTCCTCACCTGGGCCTCTTCTGGACCTAGTGACTCTGGTCCCAACCTGGGCTACACCTGGATCTGGTGACTCTGGTCCCCGTCTGGGTCTCACACAGTCCTGGTGACTTTGTTCCCCACGTGGACGTGATTGCTGTGGACTCTTTCTTGGCCTCACCTGGAACTGGTGACTCTGGTCCCCACCTGGACCTTTCCTGGACCTGGTGACTCTCTTTGAACATGGACCTCACCTGGATTTGGTGACTCTGGTCCCCTCCTGGACCTCACCTGCATCTGGTGACTCTAGCCTGCTGGTTGGCCTCACCTGGACCTGGGGAGTGGGTTTGCCACCTGGGCCTCACACATACCTGGTGACTCAGGTCCCCACAGGGCCTCATTTGGACCTGTTGAATCTGGTCCTTAGCTGGTCCTCTCCCAGCCCCGAGGACTCTGGTCACCACCTGGGAATAACCTGGACCTGGTGAATCTGGTCCAAATCTGGGCCTCACCAAGTCCTGGTGACTTTCTTCACCACCTGGACCTGATTTAGTAGACGCCTTCTTCTTCTTCTCAGTCACCTGGAACTGGTGACTCTGATCCTATCTGCGTGTCACCCAGATCTGGTGACTCTGGTCCTCACCTGGGCATCATTGGTACCTGGAGATTCTGTTCCACACCTGAGCCTCACCTGGACCCGATGACTCTGGAACCACTCTGGGCCTCACCCTGACCTGGTGACTCTGGTCCCCATCTGGATATCACCGCGATCAGGTGATTCTGGTACCCTTCTAAGCCGAACCAGATATGGTGAAACTGGTCCTCAACTGGGCCTCACCTGGACCAGGTGACTCTGGTCCCCCTCTGGGTCTCACCGTGCCCTAGTGACTGTGAACCCCACTTTGGCCTGACTTGGACCTCCTGACCCTGGTTGCCACCTGCGCCTGACCTCGAACTGTTGACTCTGGTTCTTTCAAGGGCCTCCCCGGGACCTGATGATCCTGGTCCCCACCTGGGCCTCACCTGGACGTGGTCACTCTTGTCACCACTGGGGACTCACCTGTACCTGCTTACTGTGTTCCACACCTGGGCCTCAAGTAGATCTGTTGACCATGGTCCCCAAGCCGGCCTCACATGGACCTGTGGCCTCTGATCCCCACCGGGGCCTCACGTGTACCTGATAACTCTGGTCCTCACCTGGGCCTCATCTGGACCTAGTGACTCTGATCCCCACCTGGGCTTCACCTGGAAGTGGTGAATCTAGTCACACCTGGACCTCTCCTGGACCTGGTGACTCTCTTTCCAACATGGACCTCAACTGGATATGGTGACTCTGGTCCTCAGTTTGGCCACACCTGGACCTGGTGTCTCTCGTCCCCACTTTGACCTAACTCAGAACTGCTGAATCTTGCCCCACCTAGGCCGCACCCAGTCCTGGTGACTCTTGTCCCCAGCTATGTCTCATTTCGACCTGATGAGTAAGTTACTCACGTGGGCCTCCCATGGACCTGGGACTCAGCTAGATAGAGTGGCTCTGGTTCCCACAAGGGGCTCACCGGATACTGCTGACTGTGGTCTTATTCTATGCCGAACCAGGACCTAGTGATTCTGTTCCCCATCAGGGCCTGCATGGGCCTAGTGACTCTGGTCCTCACTCAGCCATCATTGGGACCTGGATACTCTATTCAACACCTGGGCCTCACTTTGACCAGGCACCTCTGGTCCCATTCTGGGCCTCAAACTAAACTGGTTACTCTGGTTACCACTCTGGGTCTCACCCTTACCTGGTGACTCTGGTCACCCCTTGGGCTTCACTTGGGCCTGGTGAATCTGGTCCTTAGATGATCCGAACCTGGATCTGGTGACTGGTCGCCTCCTGGGCCTCTCCTGGACTTGGTGAATCCTGTTGCCACCTGCGCGTCACCGGGACCTTGTGACTGTGGTCTCACCTGGACCTCACCTGGATCTGGTGGCTCTGGTTCCCATATGGGGCTCTCCTGGACCTGGTTCCTGTGGTCTCCATCTGGCCTCACCTGGAACACAATGACTCTGTTTCATATTTGGGCCTCTCCTGGACCTGTTGACTCTGGTACTTACATGGGCATCATTGGGACCTGGGTACACTCTTATATACCTGGGCCTCTCCTGGACCTGGTGACTGTGGTCCCACCTGGGCCTCACCTGGATGAGGTGACTGGTTCCCACAGGGACCTCACCTGGACCTGGTGACTCAGGTCCTCATATGGGCATTATGGGACCTTTTTTCTCAGTTCCACATCGGGGCCTTCCCTGGACCTAGTGATTCTCGTCCCACTCTGGGCCTCACTCTGACGTGGTGACTCTGGTCCCCACCTGCATATCACCAGAACCGGGTAACTCTGGTCCCCCTCTGGGACTCACCCGGAGCTGGGGACACTGGCACTCAACTGGGCCTCAACAGGAGTTGGTGAATGTACTCCTCACTTAGGCCTCTTCTAGACCTTCTGACTCTTTTCCCACCTGGCATCAATTGGACATGGTTACTCTGTTCCCCACCTGGGCCTCACCTGGACATGAAAACTTTGCTCCACACTTTGGCCTCAACTGATCCTGATGATTCTGGTCCCCCCATCTAGACCTCAAACTGGACCTGGTGACTGTGGTCCCCACCTGGGTCTCACCTGGACCTGTGACTCTCATTCCCACATGAAACACACCTGGACCTGATTACTGTGGTGTTCTTGTAGTCTCACATTTACCTGGTGTCTCCGGTCCCCACTAGGGCCTTACCTGGATCTGGTGACTCTGATCCTATCTGCGCGTCACTCAGACCTGGTGACTCTGGTCCTAACCTGGGCATCATTGGTACCAGGTGACTCTGTTCGAACCTGAGCCTCACCTGGACATGATGACTCTGGAACCTGGCTGGGACTCACCCTGACCTGGTGACTCTGATCCCCATCTGGATGTCACTGGACCAGGTGATTCTGGTACCCCTCTAGGCCTCAACGAGTTCTGGTGCCTCTGGTCCTCAACTGGGCCTCACCTGAACCTAGTGAATATGCTCCATCTGGGCCTAATTTGGACCTGGTGACTCTGGTACCTACCTGGGCATCATCGGGACATGGTTCCACTGCATGGCCTGCAGGTTGGCCTCACATGAACCTGGTAACTCTGGTCCCAACCTGGGCATCATCGGGACATGGTTCCTCAGCATGGCCTGCAGGTTGGCCTCACCTTGAACTTGTGAGTGGGGTTGCCACCTGGGCCTCACACATAGCTGGTGACTCAATTCCCCTCGTGGGCCTCTTGCACCTGGTGAATCTGGTCCTTACCTGGTCCTGTCCCAGACCCGGGGACTCTGGTCACCACCTGGGCCTCACCTGGACCTGGTGGATCTGGTCCCCATCTGGGCCTCACCCAGTCCTGGTGACTTTGTTCCCCACCTGGACCTGATTGCTGTGGACTCTTTCTTGGCCTCACCTGGAACTGGTGACTCTGATCCTATCTTCGCGTCACCCAGATCTGGTGACTCTGGGCCTCACCTGGGCAACATTGGTACCTGGTGACTCTGTTCCACGCCTGAGCCTCACCTGGACATGATGACTCTGGAACCACTCTGGACCTCTCCCTGACCTGATGCCTCTGATCCCTATCTGGATGTCACCTGTACGAGGTGATTCTGGTACCCCTCTAAGCCTCAACCAGATATGGTAACAGTGGTCCTCAACTGGGCCTCACTGGACCTAGTGATAATGCTCCATCTGGGCCTCATTTGGACCTGGTGACTCTGTTCCCTACCTGGGCATCATCGGGACATTGTTCCACTGCATGGCCTGCATATTGGCCTCACCTGGACCTGGTAACTCTGTTCCCTACCTGGGCATCATCGGGACATGGTTCCACTGCATGGCCGGCATATTGGCCTCACCTGGACCTGGTAACTCTGTTCCCTACCTGGGCATCATCGGGACATGGTTCCACAGCATGGCCTGCAGGTTGGCCTCACCTGGACCTGGTAAGTCTTGTCCCTACGTGGGCATCATCGGTACATGGTTCCACTGCATGGCCTGCACGTTGGCCTCACCTGGACCTGGTGAGTGGGATTTACACCTGGGCCTCACCCATACATGGAGACACAAGTCCCCACGTGGCCCTAACTTGGACCTGGTGAATCTGGCCCTTACCTGGTCTTCACTTGGAACTGGTAACTCTGGTCACCACCTGGGCCTCACCTGGACGTGGTGACCCTTGTCACCACCGGGGACTCACCTGGACCTTGTTACTGTGTTCCAAACCTGGGCCTCAAGTAGTCCTCTTGCCTCTGATCCCCACCGGGGCCTCAGTTGTCTGGTAACTCTGGTCCTCACCTGGGCCTTATCTGGACCTAGTGACTCTAGTCCCCACCTGGGCTTCACCTGGATCTGGTGACTCTGGTCCCCACCTGGACTTCACCTGGATCTGGTGACTCTGGTCCCCACCTGGACCTCTCCTGAGCCTGGTGACTCTCTTTCCAACATGGACCTCACCTGGATCTGGTGACTCTGGTCCTCACTTTGGCCTCACCTGGACCTGGTGTCTCTCATCCCCACATTGATTAACTCAAAACTTCTGAATCTTGCTACACGTAGGCCGCACCCCGACCTGGTGACTCTTGTCCCCAGCTATGCCTCAATTCGACCTGATGAATCTGGTCCTCACGTGGGCCTCACATGGACCTGGGACTCAGCTCCATAGAGTGGCTCTGGTTCCCACAAGGGGCTCACCTGATACTGTTGACTGTGGTGTTATTCTATGCCTCACCAGGACCTAGTGATTCTGTTTGCCATCTGGGCCTGCACGGCCCTAGTGACTCTGGTCCTCACCCAGGCATCATTGGGACCTGGATACTCTATTCCACACCTGGGCCTCAGTTTGACCAGGGATCTCTGGTCCCATTCTGGGCCTCAAATTAAACTGGTTACTCTGGTTCCCCCTCTGGGCCTCACCCCTACCTGGTGACTCTGGTCACCCCTTGGGATTCACATGAGCCTGTTGAATCTTGTCCTTAGCTGGTCCGCACCTGGATCTGGTGACTGGTCGCCACCTGGGTCTCACCTGGACTTGTTGAATCCTGTTGCCTCCTGCGCCTCACCTGGACCTTGTGACTGTGGTCCCACCTGGACCTCACCTGGATCTGGTGGCTCTGTTTCCCATATGGGGCTCTCCTGGACCTGGTTCCTCTGGTCTCGATCTGGCCTCACCTGGAACACAATGACTCTGATCCATATTTGGTCCTCTCCTTGACCTGTTGACTTTGGTCCTTACCTGGGCATCATTGGGACCTGGATACTCTCTTATATTCCTGGGCCTCATCTGAACCTGGTGACTGTGGTCCCACCTGGGCCTGACCTGGAGGAGGTGACTGGTTCCCACAAGGACCTTGCCTGGACCTGGTGGCAAAGGTCCTCATATGGGCATCATGGGACCTGGTTTCTCAGTTCCACATCGGGGCCTCACCTGGACCTAGTGAATATGCTCCATCTGGGCCTCATTTGGACCTGGTGACTCTGGTCCCTTCCTGGGCATCATCGGGACATGGTTCAGCTGCATGGCCTTCAGGTTGGCCTCACCTGGACCTGGTAACTCTGGTCCCTACCTGGGCATCATCGGGACATTGTTCCTCTACATGGCCTGCAGGTTGGCCTCACCTGGACCTGGTGAGTGGGGTTGGCACCTGGGCCTCACCCATACATGGTGACACAGGTCCCCCGTGGGCCCAGTATGACCTGGTGAATCTCGTCCTTACCTGGTCCTCACCCGTACCTGGTAACCCTGGTCACCACCTGGGAATCACCTGGACCTGGTGAATCTGGTCCCCATCTGGTCCTCACCCAGTCCTGGTGACTTTGTTCCCCTCTGGACCTGAATGCTCTGGACTCCTTCATGGCCTCAACTGGAAGTGGTGACTCTGATCCTACCTGGGCCTCACCCAGATCTGGTGACTCTGGTCCTCACCTGTGGACCATTATGACCTGGATACTCTGTTAAACACCTGAGCCTCACCTGGACATGATGACTCTGGATCCCCACGGGGCCTCACCCTGACATGATGACTCTGGTCCCCATCTGGATGTCACCTAGATCTGGTGAATCTGTTACCCCTCTAGGGCTCAAAAAGACCTGGTGACACTGGTCCTCAACTGGATGTCACCGAGACCTAGTGAATATGCTCCCCACCTGCGCCTCATCTGGACCTGTTGACGCTGGGTCTACCTGGGCATCATCGGGACATGGTTACTCTGTTCCCCACTGGTAATGACCTGATCCTGGTAACTCTGGTCCTGATTTTGGCCTCTTCTGTACCAGGTGACTCAGGCTCCACCTGGGCCTCACCTGTAACTGGTGACTCTGATCCAAAGCATGGCCTCTCCTGACCTGGTGACTGTGGTTCCCATCGGGACCTCACCTGGACCTCATGTCTCTGGTCCCACCTGGGCCTCACCAGGACCTGGTGTCTCTGGTTCCCACCTGGGTAGCATCAGGATATGGTTACACTGTTCAGTAACACTGACCAAGCCGGACCTATTAACTCTGGTCTTCACCTGGGCCACACCTGGACATGGTGACACTCGTTCCCACCTGGGTATCACCTGGAAATGGTGAGTCAGATACCCACCTGGTCCTAACCTATAACTGTTGATTCTCGTTCCCACATGGACATCATGTGGACCTGGTGGCTGCGGTGTTTCTAGTTTGTCATGTACCTTGTGACACTGGTCCCCACCAGGGTCTCACCGGGACCTGGTGATTGTGGTTGCCACCTGCACCTCACCTGGACCTGGTGATTCTGGTCTGCACCTGAGACTACCCTGGATCTGGTGACTGTGGTCCCCACCTGGGCTTCACCTGGATTTGGGGACTCTGGTCCGTATCTGAGCCTCACCTGGCCCTGTTGACCATGGTCCTCAACTGGGCAAAATTGGGACGCGGTGACTGTGTTCCACAACTGGACCTCACCTGGACCACGTGACTCTGGTGCCCCTCTGGGTCTCACCATTCCCTAGTGACTGTGAACCCCACTTTCCCCTGACTTGGACCTGCTGACCCTGGTTGAAACCTGCGCCTGACCTCCAATTGTTGACTCTGGTTCTTTCAAGGTCCTCCCCTGTACCTGGTGATCCTGGTCCCCACCTGGGCTTCACATGGATCTGGTGACTCTGGTCCCCAGCTGGACTTTACCTGGATCTGGTGACTCTGGACCCCACCTGGACCTCTCCTGGACCTCGTGACTCTCTTTCCAACATGGACCTCACCTGGATCTGGTGACTCTGGTCCTCTCTTTGGCCTCACCTGGACCTGGTGTCTCTCGTCCCCACTTTGACCTAACTCAGAACTGCTGAATCTTGCCCCACCTAGGCCGCACACAGACCTGGTGACTCTGTCCCCAGCTATGCCTCAATTCGACCTGATGAATCTGGTCCTCACGTGGGACTCACCTGGTCCTGGGACTCAGCTGGATAGTGTGGCTCTGGTTCTCACAAGGGGATCATCTGATACTGCTGAATGTGGTCTTATTCTATGCCTCACCAGGACGTAGTGATTCTGTTCCCCATCTGGGCCAGCATGGCCCTAGTGACTCTGATCCTCACCCAGGCGTCATTGGGACCTGGATACTCTATTCCACACCTGGGCCTCTCTTTGACCAGGGACCTCTGGTCCCATTCTGGGCCTCAAACTAAACTGGTTACCCTGGTTACCCCTCTGAACCTCACCCTGCCCTGGTGACTCTGGTCACCCGTTGCGCTTCACTTGGGCCTGGAGAATCTGGCCTTAGCTGTTCCACACCTGGATCTGGTGACTGGTCGCCACCTGGGCCTCACCTGGACTTGGTGAATCCTGTTGCCTCCTGCGCCTCACCTGGACCTTGTGACTGTGGTCCCACCTGGACCTCACCTGGACGAGGTGACTGGTTCCCACAGGGACCTCACCTGGACCTGGTGACTCAGGTCCTCATATGGGCATCATGGGACCTGGTTTCTCAGTTCCACATCGGGGCCTCCCCTGGACCTAGTGATTCTTGTCCCCCTCTGGGCCTCACCCTGACGTGGTGACTCTGGTCCCCACCTGGATATCACCAGAACCGGGTGACTCTGGTCCCCCACTGGGACTCATCTGGAGCTGGGGACACTGGTCCTCAGCTGATCCTCAACAGGACCTGGTGAATCTACTCCTCACTTAGGCCTCGTCTGGACCTTGTGACTCTTTTCCCACCTGACATCAATGGGACATGGTTACTCTGTTCCCCACCTGGGCCTCACCTGAACATGATAACTTTGATCCACACTTTGGCCTCAACTGCTCCTGATGACTCTCGTCCCCCCTCCTAGGCCTCACTCTGGACCTGGTGACTGTGGTCCTAACCTGGGTCTCACCTTGGCCTGGTGACTCTCATTCCCACTAGAACCACACCTGGACCTGGTGACTGTGGTGTTCTTGTAGACTCACATTTACCTGTTGACTCAGGTCCCCACTAGGGCCTCACCTGGATCTGGTGACACTGGCCTGCAGGTTGGCCTCACCTGGACCTGGTGAGTGGGGATGCCACCTGGGCCTCACCTATACCTCGTGACTCAGGTCCTCACGTGGGCCTCTTGGACCTGTTGAATCTTGTTGTTACCTGGTCCTCTCCCAGACCCGGGAACTCTGGTCACCACCTGGGCCTCACCTGGACCTGGTGAATCTGGTCCCCATCTGGGCCTCACGCAGTCCTGGTGACTTCGTTCCCCACTTGGGCCTGATTGATGTGGACTCTTTCTTGCCCTCACCTGGAACTGGTGACTCTGATCATATCTGCGCGTCATCCAGACCTGGTGACTCTGGTCCTCACCTGGGCATCATTGGTACCTGGTGACTCTGTTCTACACCTGAGCCTCACCTGGACATGATGACTCTGGAACCTCTCTGGGCCTCACCCTTCCCTGGTGGCTGTGGTCCCAATCAGGATGTCACCTAGACCAGGGGATTCTCGTATCCCTCTAGGCCTCAACCAGATCTGGTGACTCTGGTCCTCAACTGAGCCTCACCTGGACCAATTGAATATGCTCCATGTGGGCCTCATTTGGACCTGGTGACTCTGGTCCCTACCTGGGCATCATAGGGATATGGTTCCACTACATGGCCTGCAGGTTGGCCTCACCTGGACCTGGTAACTCTGGTCCCTTCCTGGGCATCATCGGGACATGGTTCCACTGCATGGCCTGCATGTTGGCCTCACCTGGACCTGGTAACTCTGGTCCCTACCTGGGCATCATCGGGACATGGTTCCTCTCCATCTCATGCAGGTTGGCCTCACCTGAACCTAGTGAGTGGGGTTTCCAATTGAGCCTCACCCATACATAGTGACACAGGTCCCCAAGTGGGCCTCAATTGGACCTGGTGAATCTGGTCCTTACCTGGTCCTTCCCCGGAACTGGTAACTCTGGTCATCACCTGGGAATCACCTGGGCCTGGTGAATCTGGTCCCCATCTGGGCCTCATCCAGTCCTGGTGACTTTGTTCCCCACATGGACCTGATTGCTGTGGACGCCTTCTTGGCCTCACCTGGAACTGGTGACTCTGATCCTATCTGCGCGTCACCCAGACCTGGTGAATCTGGTCCTCAACTGGGCATCATTGGTACCTGGTGCCTCTGTTCCACACCTGAGCCTCACCTGGACATGATGACTCTGGAACCTCTCTGGTCCTCACCCTGACCTGGTGACTCTGGTCCCCATCTCGATGTCACCTGAACCAGGTGATTCTGGTACCCTTATAGGGCTCAACCAGATCTGGTGACTCTGGTCCTCAACTGGGCCTCACCTAGACCTAGTGAATATGCTCCATCTGGGCCTCATTTGGACATGGTGATTCTGATCCCTACCTCGGCATTACCGGGACATGGTTCCACTGCATGGCCTGCAGGTGTGCCTTACCTGGACCTGATAACTCTAGGCCCCACCTGGGCATCATCAGGACACGGTTCCTCGGCATGGCCTGCAGGTTGGCCTCACTTGGACCTAGTGAGTGGGGTTGTCAGCTGAGACTCACCCATGCCTGGTGACACAGGTCCCAACGTGGGGCTCACGTGGACGTGGTGAATCTGGTCCTTCCCTTGTCCTCACCCGGAACTGGTAACTCTGGTCATCACCTGGGAATCACATGGACATTGTGATTCTGGTCCCCATTGGGCCTCATCCATTCCAGGTGACTTTGTTCCCACCTGGACCTGATTGCTGTGTACTCCTTATGGCCCTCACCTGGAACTAGTGACTCTGATCCTAACTGGGCCTCACCCAGATCTGGTGACTCTGGTCCTCACCTGTGGACCATTATGACCTGGATACTCTGTTCTACACGTGAGCCTCACCTGGACATGATGACTCTGGATCCCCTCTGGGCCTCAGCCTGACATGGTGACTCTGGTCCCCATCTGGATGTCACCTAGACCAGGTGAATCTGGTACCTCTCTAGGCGTCAACTAGACCTGGTGACTCTGGTCCTCATCTGGGCCTCACCTGGACCTAGTGAATATTCTACCCACCTGCGCCTCGCTGGACCTGGTGACTCTGATTCTACCTGGGCATCATTGGGACATGGTTACTGTATTACCCACTGGGACTGACCTGATCCTGGTAACTCTGGTCCTGACTTTGGCCTCTTCTGTACCAGGTGACTCTGGCTCCAGCTGGGCCTCACCTGTTCCTGGTGACTCTGATCCTAAGCATGGGCTCACCTGACCTGGTGACTGTGGTTCCCATCGGGACCTCACCTGGACCTCATGTCTCCGGTTACACCAGGGCCTCATCAGGACCTGGTGTCTCTGGTACCCACCTGGGTAGCATCAGGATATGGTTACACTGTTCACTAACACTCATCCATCCGGACCTAATAACTCTGGTCTTCATCTGGGGCACACGAGGCCATGGTGACACTGGTTCCCACCTGGGTCTCACCTGGACATGGTGAGTCGGATCCCCACCTGGTCCTCACCTGTAACTGGTGATTTTCATTCCCACATGGACATCATGTGGACCTGGTGGCTGCAGTGTTTCTAGCTTCTCATGTACCTCTTGTCTCTGGTCCCCACCGGGGCCTCTCCGGGACCGGGTGAGTGTGGTTGCCACCTGCACCTCAAATGGACCTGGTGATTCTGCTCTGCACCTGAGACTACCCTGGATCTGGTGTCTGTGGTCCCCACCTGGGCTTCACCTGGATTTGGGGACTCCGGTCCCCATCTGGGCCTCACCTGGCCCTGTAGACCATGGTCCTCTACTGTGCAAAATTGGGACCCGGTGACTGTGTTCCACAACTGGACCTCACCTGGACCAGGTGACTCTTGTCACCACTGGGGACTCTCCTGGACCTGCTTACTGTGTTCCACACCTGGGCCTCAATAGACCTGTTGACCATGGTCCCCAGGCCGGCCTCACATGAACCTGTTGCCTCTGATCCCCACCGGGGCCTCACGTGTACCTGGTTACTCTGGTCCTCACCTGGGCATCATTGGTCCTGGTGACTCTGTTCCACACCTGAGGCTCCCCTGGACATGATGACTCTGGAACCACTCTGGCTATCAACCTAACGTAGTGACTCTGGTCCCCATATGGATGTCACCTGGTCCAGGGGATTATGGTACCCGTCTGGGCCTCAACAAGGTCTGGTGACTCTGGTCCTCAACTGGGCCTCACCTGGACCTAGTGAATATGCTCCATCTGGGCCTCATTTGGACCTGGTGACTCTGGTCACTACCTGGGCATCATCGGGACATGGTTCCACTGCATGACCTGCAGGTTGGCCTCACCTGGACCTGGTAACTCTGGTCCCTACCTGGGCATCATCGGGACATGGTTCCCCTGCATGGCCTGTAGGTTGGCCTCACCTGGACCTGGTAACTCTCGTCCCTACCTGGGCATCATTGGGACCTGGTTCCTCTGCATGGCCTGCAGGTTGGCCTCACCTGGACCTGGTGAGTGTGTTTGTCACCTGGGCCTCACACTTGCCTAGGGACACAGGTCCCCACGTGGGCCTCACTTGTACCTGGTGAATCTGGTCCTTACCTTGTGGTCACCCGGAACTGGTAACTCTGGTCACCACATGGGAATCACCTGGGCCTGGTTAATCTGGTCCCCATCTGGGCCTCACCCAGTCCTGTTGACTTTCTTCCCCACCTGGACCTGATTGCTGTGGACTCCTTCTTGGCTAACCAGGAACTGCTGACTCTGATGCTAACTGGGCCTCACCCAGATCTGGTGATTCTGGTCCTCACCTGTGGACCATTATGACCTGGATACTCTATTCCACACCTGAGCCTCACCTGGATATGTTGACTCTGGATCCTCTCTGGGCCTCAGCCTGACATGGGGACTCTGGTCCCCATCTGGATGTCACTAGACCAGGTGAATCTGGTACCCCTCTAGGCCTCACCTAGACCTGGTGACTCTGGTCCTCAACTGGGCCTCAACGGGACCTAGTGAATATGCTCCCCACCTGCGCCACATCTGGGCCTGGTGACTCTGGTTCTACCTGGGTATCACCGGGACATGATTACTCTATTCCCACTTGGAGTGACCTGATCCTGGTAACTGTGGTCCTGACTTTGGCCTCTTCTGTACCAGGTGACTCTGGCTCCACCTAAGCCTCACCTGGAACTGGTGACTCTGATCCTAAGCATGGCCTCACCTGACCGGGTGACTGTGGTTCCCATCGGGACCTCACCTGGACCTCATGTCTCTGGTCCAACTGGGGCCTCACCAGGACCTGGTGTCTCTGCTACCCACCTGGGTAGCATCAGGATATGGTTATACTGTTCACTAACTGTGACCCAGCCGGACCTATTAACTCTGGTCTTCACCTGGGCCACACCTGGACATGGTGACACTGTTTCCCACGTGGGTCTCACCTGGACATGGTTAGTCGGATCCCCACCTGGTCCTCACCTGTAACTGGTGATTCTCGTTCCCACTTGGAGATCATGTGGACCTGTTGGCCGCAGTGTTTCTAGCATCTTTTTTTTAATTTTTATTTATTTATGATAGTCAAAGAGAGAGAGAGAGGCAGAGACACAGGCAGAGGGAGAAGCAGGCTCCATGCACCGGGAGCCCGACGTGGGATTCGATCCCGGGTCTCCAGGATCCCGCCCTGGTCCAAAGGCAGGCGCCAAACCGCTGCGCCACCCAGGGATCCCATGTGTTTCTAGCTTCTCATGTACCTCGTGACTTCTCATGTATCCCACCAGTGCCTTACCGGGCCCTGGTGAGTTTGGTTGCCACCTGCACCACACCTGGACCTGGTGATTCTGGTCTGCACCTGAGACTACCCTGGATCTGGTGACTGTGGTCCCCACCTGGGCTTCACCTGGATTTGGGGACTCCGGTCCCCATCTGGGCCTCACCTGGCCCTGTTGACCATGGTCCTCAACTGGGCAAAATTGGGACCTGGTGACTGTGTTCCACAACTGAACCTCACCTGGACCAGGTGACTATGCTCCCCCTCTGGGTCTCACCGTGCCCTAGTGACTGTGAAGTCCCCTTTGGCTTGACTTGGACCTGCTGACCCTGGTTGCCACCTGCGCCTGAACTCGAACTGTTGACTCTGGTTCTTTCAAGGGTCTCCCCTGTACCTGGTGATCCTGGTCCCCACCTGGAACTCACCTGGAAGTGGTGATTCTTGTCACCACCGGGGACTCACCTGGACCTGCTTACTGTGTTCCACACCTGGGCCTCAATAGACCTGTTGACCATGGTACCCAAGCCGGCCTCACATGAACCTGTTGCCTCTGATCCCAACCGGGGCCTCACGTGTACCTGGTAACTCTGGTCCTCACCTGGGCCTCATCTGCACCTAGTGACTCTGGTCCCCACCTGGGCTTCACCTCGATCTGGTGACTCTGGTCCCCACCCGGACTTCACCTGGATCTAGTGACTCTGGTCCCCACATGGACCTCTCCTGGACCTGGTGACTCTTGTCCCCAGCTATGCCTCAATTCAACCTGATGAATCTGATCCTCACGTGGGTCTCACATGGACCTGGGACATAGCTGGATAGAGTGGCTCTGGTTCCCACAAGGGGCTCCACTGAACTGCTGACTGTGGTCTTATTCTATGCCTCACCAGACCAAGTGATTCTGTTCCCCATCTGGGCCTGCATGGCCCTAGTGACTCTGGTCCTCACCCAGGCATCATTGGGACCTGGATACTCTATTCCACACCTGGGCCTCACTTTGACCAGGGACCTCTGGTCCCATTTTGGGCCTCAAACTAAACTGGTTACTCTGGTTCCCCCTCTGGGCCTCACCTTTACCTGGTGACGCTGGTCACCCCTTGGCTTCACCTGGGCCTGGTGAATCTGGTCCTTGGCTGGTACTCACCTGCCTCTAGTGACTGGTCGCCACCTGGGCCTCACCTGGACTTGGAGAATCCTGTTGCCACCTGCGCCTCACCTGGACCTTCTGACTGTGGTCCCACCTGGACCTCACCTGGATCTGCTGTCTCTGGTTTCCATATGGGGCTCTCCAAGACCTGGTTCCTGTGGTCTCCATCTGGCCTCACCTGGAACACAATGTCTCTGATCAATATTTGGGCCTCTCCTGGACCTGTTGACTCAGGTCCTTACCTAGGCATCATTGGGACCTGGATTCTCTCTTATATACCTGGGCCTCATCTGGAACTGGTGACTGTGGTCCCACATGGGCCTCTCCTGGAGGAGGTGACTGGTTCCCACAGGGACCTCAACTGCACCTGGTGACTCAGGTCCTCATATGGGCATCATGGGACCTGGTTTTTTAGTTACACATCGGGGCTTCATCTGGACCTAGTGATACTCGTCCCCCTCTGGGCCTCACCCTGACGTGGTGACTCTGGTCTCCACCTGGATATCACCAGAACCGGGTGCCTCTGGTCCCCTCAGGGACTCCCCCTGAGCTGGGGACACTAGTCTTCAACTGGGCCTCAACAGGACCTAGTGAATCTACTCCTCACTTAGGCCTCGTCTGGACCTTGTGACTCTTTTCGCACCTGGCAACAATGGGACATTGTTACTCTGTTCCACAACTGGGCCTCACCTGGATATGATAACTTTGCTCCACACTTTGGCCTCAACTGGTTCTGATGACACTGGTCGCCCCACCTTGTCCTCAATCTGGACCTGGTGACTGTGGTCCCCACCTGGGTCTCACCTGGACCTGGTGACTCTCGTTCCCACATGAACCACACCTGGACCTGGTGTCTATGGTGTTCTTGTAGACTCACATTTACCTGGTGACTCCTGTCCCCACTAGGGCATCAGCTGGATCTGGTGACTCTGGCCTGCAGGTTGGCCTCACCTGGACCTGGTGAGTGGGGTTGCCACCTGGGCATCACCCATACCTGGTGACTCAGGTCCCCACGTGGGCTTCTTGGACCTGGTGAATCTGGTCCGTACCTGGTCCTCTCCCAGACCCTGGGACTCTGGTCAGCACCTGGGCCTCACCTGGACCTAATGAATGAATCTGGTCCCCATCTGGTCCTCACCCAATCCTGGTGACTTTGTTCCCCACCTGGACCTGATTGCTGTGGACTCTTTCTTGGCCTCACCTGGACCTGGTTACTCTGATCCTATCTGCACGTCACCCAGACCTGGTCACTCTGGTCCTCACCTGGGCATCATTGGTACCTGGTGACTCTGTTCCACACCTGAGCCTCACCTGGACATGATGACTCTGGAACCACTCTGGGCCTAACCCTGACCTGGTGACTCTGGTCTCCATCTGGATTTCACCTGGACCAGGTGACTGGGACCCCTCTAGGCCTCAACCAGGTATGGGGACACTGGTCCTCAACTGGGCCGCACTTGGACCTAGTGAATATGCTCCATCTGGGCCACAGTTGGACCTGGTGACTCTGGTCCCTACCTGGGCATCATCGGGACATGGATCCACTGCATGGCCTGCAGGTTGGCCTCAGCTGGACCTGGTAACTCTGGTCCCTACCTGGGCATCACCGGGACACGGTAGGTCTGCATGGCATCCAGGTTGGCCTCACGTGGACCTAGTGAGTGGGGTTGCGACCTGGGGCTCACCCATTCCTGGTGACACAGGTCCCCACGTGGGCCTCACTTGGACCTGGTGAATCTGGTCCTTACTTTTCCTCACCCGCACCTGGTAACCCTGGTCACCACCTGGGAATCACCTGGACCTGTTGAATCTGGTTCCCCTCTGGGCCTCACCCAGTCCTGTTGACTTTCTTCCCCACCTGGACCTGATTGCTGTGGACTCCTCTTGGCCTCAACTGAACTGGTGACTCTGATCCTATCTGCACCTCACCCAGATCTGGTGACCATGGTCCTCACCTGTGGACCATTATGACCTGGATACTCTGTTCCACACCTGAGCCTCACCTGGACATGATGACTCTGGAACCTCTCTGGGCATCACCCTGACCTGGTGACTCTGGACCCATCTGTATGGCACCTGGACCAGGTGATTCTGGTACCCCTCTAGGCCTCAACCACGTCTGGTGACACTGGTCCTCAACTGGGCCTCACCTGGACGCAGTGAATATGCTCCATCTGAGCCTCATTTGGACCTGGTGACTCTGGTCCCTACCTGGGCATCATTGGGACATGGTTCCACTGCATGGCCTGCAAGTTGGCCTCACCTGGACCTGGTGAGTGTGGTTGCCACATGGGCCTCACCCATACATGGTGACTCTGTCCCCACGTGGGCCTCTTGGACCTGGTGAATCTGGTCCTTACCTGGTTCTCTCCAAGACCCGGGGACTCTGGTCACTACCTGGGAATCACTTGGACCTGTTGAATCTTTTCCCCATCTGGGCCTCACCCAGTCCTGGTGGCTTTGTTCCCCACCGGTACCTGATTGCTGTGGATTCTTTCTTGGCCTCACCTGGAACTGGTGATTCTGATCCTATCTGCTCGTCACCCAGAATGGGTGACTCTGGTCCTCACCTGGGCATCATTTGTACCTGGTGACTCTGTTCTACACCTGAGCCTCACTTGGACATGAAGACTCTGGAACCTCTCTGGGCCTCACCCTGACCTGCTAACTCTGGTCCCCATCTGGATGTCACCTGGACCAGGGGATTCTGGTACCCCTCTAGGCCTCAACCAGATATGGTGACTCGGGTCCTCAACTGGGCCTCATGTGGACCTAGTGAATATGATACATCTTGGCCTCATTTGGACCTGGTGACTCTGGTCCCTACCTGGGCATCATAGGGATATGGTTCCACAGCATGGCCTGCAGGTTGGCCTCACCTGGACATTGTAACTCTGGTCCCTACCTGGGCATTATCGGGACATGGTTCCACACATGCCCTGCAGGTTGGCATCACCTGCACCTGGTAATTCTAGTCCCTACCTGTGCATCATCAGGACATGGTTCCTCTGCATGGCCTGCAGGTTGGCATCACCTTGACCTGGTGAGTGGGGTTGTCACCTGTGCCTCACCCATGCCTGGTGACACAGGTCCCCACGTGGGCCTCACTTGGAACGGGTGAATCTGGTCCTTACCTTGTTCTCACCCGGAACTCGTAACTCTGGTCACCACCTGGGAATCACCTGGGCCTGGTGTTTCTGGTACCCATCTGGGCGTCATCCAGTCCTGGTGACATTGTTCCCCACCTGGACCTGATTGCTGTGGACTCTTTCTTGGCCTCACCTAGAACTGGTGACTCTGATCCTATCTGCGCATCACCCAGACCCGGTGACTCTGGTCCTCACCTGGTCATGATGACTTTGGAACCTCTCTGGGCCTCACCCTAACCTGGTGACTCTGGTCCCCATCTGGAACTCACCTGTATCTGGTGACTCTGGTCTCAGTTTGTCCTCACCTGGACTGGTGTCTATCGTCCCCACTTTGACCTAACTCAGAACTGCTGAATCTTGCCCCACCTAGGCCGCACCTAGACCTGATGACTCTTGTCCCCAGCGATGCCTCAATTCGACCTGATGTATCTGGTCCTCACGTGGGCCTCACATGGACCTGGGACTCAGCGGGATAGAGTGGCTCTGGTTCCCACAAGGGGCTCACCTGATACTGGTGACTGTGTTCTTATTCTATGCCTCACCAGGCCCTAGTGATTCTGTTCCCCATCTGGGCTTTCATGGCCCTAGTGACTCTGGTCCTCACCCAGGCATCATTGGGACCTGGATACTCTATTCCACACCTAGGCATCACTTTGTCCAGGGACCTCTCGTCCTATTCTGGGCCTCAAACTAAACTGGTTACTCTGGTTCCCACTCGGGACCTCACCCTTACCTGGAAAATCTGGTCACCCCTTGGGTTTCACTTGGGCCTGGTGAATCTGGTTCTTATCTGGTCCGCACCTGGATCTGGTGACAGGTCACCACGTGGGCCTCACCTGGACTTGGTGAATCCTGTTGCCACCTGCGCCTCACCTGGACCTTGTGACTGTGGTCCCTCCTGGACCTCACCTGGATCTGGTGGCTCTGGTTCCCATATGGGGCTCTCCTGGACCTGGTTCCTTTGGTCTCCATCTGGCCTCACCTGGAACACAATGACTCTGATCCATATTTGGGCCTCTCCTGGACCTCTTGTCTCTGTTACGTAATTGGTCATCATTGGGACCTGGATACTCTCGTATATACCTGGGCCTCACCTGGACCTGTTGACTGTGGTCCCACCTGGGACTCACCTGGACCTGGTGACTGTGGTCCCTCCTGGTCCTCCCCAGACGAGATGACTGGTTCCCACTGGGACCTCACCTGGACCTGGTGACTGAGGTCTTCATATGGGCATCATGGGGCCTGGTTTCTCAGTTCCACATCGGGGCCTCACCTGGACCTAGTGATTCTCGTCCCCGTCTCGGCCTCACCCTGACGTGGAGACTCTGGTCCCCACCTGGATATCACCAGAACCGGGTGACTCTGGTCCCCCTCTAGGACTCACCCGGAGCTGGGGACACTGGTCCTCAACTGGGCCTCAACAGGGCCTGGTGAATCTACTCCTCACTTAGGCCTTGTCTGGACCTTGTGACTCTTTTCCCACCTGGCATCAATGGGATATGGTTACTCTGTTCCCCACCTGGGCCTCACTTGGACATGATATATTTGCTCCACACTTTGGTCTCAAATGGTCCTGATGACTCTGATCCCCCCACCTAGGCCTCAATCTGGATCTGGTGACTGTTGTCCTCACCTGGGTCTCACCTGGACCTGGTGACTCTCGTTCCCACATGAACCACACCTGGACCTGGTGACTGTGGTGTTCTTATAGACTCACATTTACCTGGTCACTCCGGACCCCACTATGGCCTCACCTGGATCTGATGACTCTGGCCTGCAGGTTGGCCTCACCTGGCCCTGTTGTGTGGTTTTGCCACCTGGGCCACACCCATACCTGGTGACTCAGGTCCCCACGTGGGCCTCTTGGATCTGGTGAATCTGGTCCTTACTGGTCCTCTCCCAGACCTGGGGACTCTGGTCAACACCTGGACCTCACCTGGACCTGGTGAATCTGGTCTCCATCTAGGCCTCACCCAGTCCTGGTGACTTTGTTCCCCACCTGAACCTGATTGCTGTGGACTCTTTCTTGGCCTCACCTGGAACTGGTGACTCTGATCCTATCTGCGCGTTACCCAGATCTAGTGACTCTGGTCCTCACCTTGGCATCACTGGTACCTGCTTACTCTGTTCCACACTTGAGCCTCACCTGGACATGACTACTCTGGAACCTCCCTGGGCCTCAGCCTGACATGGTGACTCTGGTCCCCATTTGGAATTCACCTAGACCAGGTGAATCCTGTACACCTCTTGGCGACAACTTGACCTGGTGACTCTGGTCCTCAACTGGGCCTCACCGGGACCTAGTGAACATGCTCCCCAACTGCGCCTCATCTGGACCTGGTGACTCAGGTTCTACCTGGGCTTCATCGGGACATTGTTACTCTGTTCCCCACTGGGACTGACCTGATCCTGGTAACTCTGCTCCTGACTTTGGCCTCTTCTGTACCAGGTTACTCTGGCTCGACCTGGGCCTCACTTGTAACTCGTGACTCTGATCCTAAGCATGGCCTCACCTGAAATGGTGACTGTGGTTCCCATCGGGACCTCACCTGGACCTCAAGCCTCTGGTCCCACCTGGGCCTCACCAGGACCTGGTGTCTCTTGTACCCACATGGGTAGCATCAGGATAAGGTTACACTGTTCACTATCAGTGACCCACCCGGACCTATTAACTCTGGTCTTCACAAGGGCCACACCTGGACATGCTGACACTGGTTCCCACCTGGGTTTCACCTGGACATGGTTAGTCGGATCCCCACGTGGTCCTCACGTGTAACTGGTGATTCTCGTTCCCACATGGACATCATGTGGACCTGATGGCTTCAGTGTTTCTAGCCTCTCATGTACCTAGTGACTCTGGTCCCCACCAGGGTCTCACCGGAACCTGGTGTGTGTGGTCGCCACCTGTACCTCACCTGGACCCGGTGATTCTGGTCTACACCTGAGACTACCCTGGATCTGGTGACTGTGGTCTCCACCTGGGCTTCACCTGGATTTCGGGACTCCGGTCCCCATCTTGGTCTGACCTGGCCCTGTTGACCATGGTCCTCAACTGGGCAAAATTGTGACCCGTTGACTGTGTTCCACAACTGGACCTCACCTGGACCAGGTGACTCTGGTCCCCCTCTGGGTCTCACCGTGCCCTAGTAACTGTGAACCCCACTTTGGCCTGACTTCGACATGCTGAACCTGGTTGCTACCTGCCCCCGACATCGAAATGTTGACTCTGGTCCTTTCAAGGGCCTCCCCTGTACCTGGCGATCCTGGTGTCCACCTTGCCCTCACCTGCACGTGGTGACTCTTGTCCCCAACGGGGACTCACCTGGACCTGCTTACTGTGTTCCACACCTGGGCCTCAAGTAGACCTGTTGACCATGGTCCTCAAGCCGTCCTCACATGGACCTGTTGCCTCTGAACCCCACCGGGGCCTCACGTGTACCTGGTAACTCTGGTCCTCACCTGGGCATCATTGGTACCTGGTGACTCTGTTCCACACCTGAGGCTCCCCTGGACATGATGACTCTGGAACCTCTCTGGGCATCAACCTGACCTGGTGTCTCTGGTCCCCATATGGATGTCACCTGGACCAGGGAATCATGGTACTTCTCTGGGCTTCAACCAGGTCTGGTGACTCTGGTCCTCAACTGGGCCTAACCTGGACCTAGTGATTATGCTCCATCTGGCTTCATTTGGACCTGGTGACTCTGGTCCCTACCTGGGCATCATCGGACATGGTTCCACTGCATGGCCTGTAGGTTGGCCTCACCTGGACCTGGTAACTCTCCTCCCTACCTGGGCATCATTGGGACCTGGTTCCTCTGTATGGCCTGCAGTTTGGCCTCACCTGGACCTGGTGAGTGGGTTTGTCACCTGGGCCTCCCTCATGCCTAGTGACACAGGTCCCCACGTGGGCCTCACTTGGACCTGGTGAATCTGGTCCTTACCTGGTCCTCACCCGGAACTGGTAACTCTGGTCACCACCTGGGAATCACCTGGGCCTGGTGAATCTGGTCCCCATCTGGGCCTCATCCAGTCCTGGTGACTTTGTTCCCCACCTGGACCTGATTGCTGTGGACTCCTTCTTGGCCTTACCTGGAACTGGTGACTCTGATCCTAACTGGGCCTCACCCAGTTCTGGTGACTCTGGTCCTCATCTGTGGACCATTATGAGCTGGATAAACTCTTCCACCCCTGAGCCTCACCTGGACATGATGACTCTGGAGCCCCTCTGGGCCTCAGCCTGATATGGTGACTCTGGTCCCCATCCGTATGTCACCTCACCAGGTGAATCTGGTACCCCTCTATGCCTCAACTTGACCTGGTAAATCTGGTCCTCAACTGGGCCTCACCGGGACCTAGTGAACATGCTCCCCACCTGCGCCTCATCTGGACCTGGTGACTCTGGTTCTACCTGGGCATCATCGGGACATGGTTACTCTATTCCCCACTGGGACTGACCTGATCCTGGCAACTCTGGTCCTGACTTTGGCCTCTTCTGTACCAGGTGACTCTGGCTCCACCTCGGCCTCACCTGCAACCTGTCACTCTGATCCTAAGCATGGCCTTACCTGACCTGGTGACTGTGGTTCCCATCGGGACCTCACCTGGACCTCATGTCTCTGGTCCCACCTGGGCCTCACCAGGACCTGGCGTCTCTGGGACCCTCCTGGGTAGCATCAGGATATGGTTACAGTTTTCACTAACAGTGCGCCAGCCGGAACTATTAACTCTGGTCTTCACCTGGGCCACACCTGCACATGGTGACACTGGTTCCCGCCTGGGTCTCACCTGGACATGGTGAGTCGTATCCCCACCTGGTCCTCACCTATAACTGGTGATTCTCGTTCCCACATGGAGATCATGTGGACCTGTTGTCCGCAGTGTTTCTAGCTTCTTTTTTTTAATTTTTATTTTTTATTTTTTATTTTTTAATTTTTTTTTTATTTATTCATGATAGGCACACAGTGAGAGAGAGAGAGGCAGAGACACAGGCAGAGGAAGAAGCAGGCTCCATGCACCGGGAGCCTGACATGGGATTCGATCCCGGATCTCCAGGATCGCGCCCTGGGCCAAAGGCAGGCGCCAAACCGCTGCGCCACCCAGGGATCCCTAATTTTTATTTATTTATGATAGTCACAGAGAGAGATTGGCAGAGACACAGGCAGAGGGAGGAGCAGGCTCCATGCACAGGGAGTTCGACGTGGGATTCGATCCCGGGTCTCCAGGATCGTGCCCTGGTCCAAAGGCAGGCGCCAAACCGCTGCGCCACCCAGGGATCCCATGTGTTTCTAGCTTCTCATGTACCTCGTGACTCTGGTCCCCACCAGGGCCACACTGGGACCTGGTGAGTTTGGTTGCCACCGGCACCTCACCTGGACCTGGTGATTCTGGTCTGCACCTGAGACTACCCTGGATCTGGTGACTGTGGTCCCCACCTCAGCTTCACCTGGATTTGGGGATTCCGGTCCCCATCTGGGCCTCACCTGGCCCTGTTGACCATGGTCCTCAACTGGGCAAAATTGGGACCCGGTGACTGTGTTCCACAACTGGACCTCACCTGGACCAAGTGACTCTGGTCCCCCTCTGGGTCTCACCGTGCCCTAGTGACTGTGAACCCCACTTTGGCCTGACTTGGACCTCTGACCCTGGATGCCACCTAAGTCTGACTTCGAACTGTTGACTCTGGTTCTTTCAAGGGCCTCCCCTGTATCTGGTGATCCTGGTCCGCATCTGGGCTTCACCTGGACGTGGTTACTCTTGTCACCACCGGGGACTCACCTGGACCTGCTTACTGTGTTCTACACCTGGGCCTCAAGTACACCTCTTGACCATAGTCCCCAAGCCGGCCTCACATGGACCTGTTTCCTCTGATCCCCACCGGGGCCTCAAGTGTACCTGGTAACTCTGGTCCTCACCTGGGCCTTATCTGGGCCTAGTGACTCTGGTCCCCACCTGGACTTCACCTGGATCTGGTGACTCTGGTCCCCTCCTGGACCTCACCTGGATCTGGTGACTCTGGTCCTCAGTTCGGCCTCACATGGACCTGGTGTCTCTCGTCCCCACTTTGACCTAACTCAAAACTGCAGAATCTTGCCAAACCTAGGACGCACCCAGACCTGGGGACTCTTGTCCCCAGCTATGCCTCAATTCGACCTGACCTGATGAATCTGGTCCTCACGTGGGCCTCACATGGACTTGGGACTCAGCTGCATAGAGTGGATCTGGTTCCAACAAGAGTCTCACCTGTTACTGGTGACTCGGGTCTTTTTCTATGCCTCACAAGGACCTAGTATTCTGTTCCCCATCTGGGCCTGCATGGCCCTAGTAACTCTGGTCCTCACCCAGGCATCATTGGGACCTGGATACTCTATTCCACACCTGGGCCCCTCTTTGACCAGGGACCTCTGGTCCCATTCTTGGCCTCAAATTAAACTGGTTACTCTGGTGCCCCTCTCGGATTCACCCTTACCTCGTGACTCTGGTCACCCCTTGGCTTCACTTGGGCCTGGTGAATCTGGTCCTTCGATGGTCTGCACCTGGATGTGGTGACTGGTCGCCACCTGGGCCTCACCTGGACTTGGTGAATCCTGTTGCCACTTGCGCCTCACCTGGACCTTGTGATTGTAGTCCCACCTGGAACTCACCTGGATCTGTTGGCTCTGGTTCCCATATGAGGCTCTCCTCGACCTGGTTCCTGTGGTCTCCATCTGGCCTCACCTGGAACACAATGACTCTGATCCATATTTGGGCATCTCCTGGACCTGTTGACTCTGGTCCTTTCCTGGCCATCATTGGGACCTGGATACTCTCTTATATACCTGGGCCTCACCTGGACCTGGTGACTGTGGTCCCACCTGGGCCTCACCTGGACGAGGTGACTGGTTCCCACAGGGACCTCACCTGGACCTGGTGACTCAGGTCCTCATATGGGCATCATGAGACCTGGTTTTTCAGTTCCACATCGGGGCCTCACATGGACCTAGTGATTCTCGTCCCCCTCTGGGCCTCACACTGACGTGCTGACTCTGGTCCCCACCTGGATATCACCAGAACCGGGTGACTCTGGTCCCCCTCTTGGACTCATCCGGACCTGGGGACACTGGTCCTCAACTGGGTCTCAACAGGACCTGGTGAATCTACTCCTCACTTAGGCCTCGTCTGGACCTTGTGACTCTTTTCCCACCTGGCATCAATGGGACATGGTTACTCTCTTCCACACCTGGGCCTCACATGGACATGATAACTTTGCTCCGCCCTTTGGCCTCAACTGGTCCTGATGACCCTGGTCCCCCCACCTAGGCCTCAATCTGGACCTGGAGACTGTTGTCCCCACCTGGGTCTCACCTGGACCTGGTGACTCTCGTTCCCACATGAACCACACCTGGACCTGGTGACTGTGGTTTTCTTGTAGACTCACATTTACCTGGTGACTCCGGTGCCCACTAGGGACTCACGTGGATCTGGTGACTCTGGCCTGCTGGTTGGCCTCACTTGGACCTGGTGAGTGGGGTTGCCACCTGGGCCTCACCCAAACCTGGTGACTCAGGTCCCCACGTGGGCCTATTGGACCTTTTAATCTGGTCATTACCTGGTCCTCTCCCAGACCCGGGGACTCTGGTCCCCAACTGGGCCTCACCTGGACCTGGTGAATCTGGTCCCCATCTGGGCCTCACCCAGTCCTGGTGACTTGGTTCACCACCTGGACCTGATTGGTGTGGTCACTTTCTTGGCCTCACCTGGAACTGGTGACTCTGATCCTATCTGCGCGTCACCCAGTCCTGGTGACTCTGGTCCTCACCTGGGCATCATTGGTATCTGGTGACTCTGTTCCACACCTGAGCCTCACCTGGACATGATGACTCTGGAACCACTCTGGGCCTCACCCTGACCTAGTGACTCTGGACCCCATCTGGATGTCATTTGGACCAGGAGATTCTGGTACCCCTCTAGGCCTCAACCAGATCTGGTGACTCTGTTCCTCAACTGGGCCTCACCTGGACCTAGTGAATATGCTCCATCTGGGCCTTATTTGGACCTGGTGACTCTGGTCCCTACCTGGGCATCATAGGGACATGGTTCCAATGCATGGCCTGCATGTTGGCCTCACCTGGACATGGTAACTCTAGTCAGTACCTGGGTATCATTGGGATATTGTTCCTCTGCATGGCCTGCACTTTGGAATCACCTGGACCTGGTGAGTGGTGTTGTCATCTGGGCCTCAACCATGCCTGGTGACACAGGTCCCCACGCGGGCCTCACTTGGACCTGGTGAATCTGGTCCTTACCTGGTCCTCACCCAGAACTGGTAACTCTGGCCACCACCTGGGATTCACCTGGGCCTGGTGAATCTGGTCCCCATCTGGGCCTCACCCAGTCCTGGTGACTTTGTTCCCCACCTGGGCCTGATTGCTGTGGACTCCTTCTTGGCCTCACCTGGAACTGGTGACTCTGATCCTAACTGGGTCTCACCCAGATCTGGTGACTCTGGTCCTCACCTGTGGACCATTATGACCTGGATACTCTGTTCCACACCTGAGCCTCACCTGGACATGATGAATCTGGATCCCCTCTGGGCCTCAGCCTGACATGTGGACTCTGTTCCCCATCTGGATGTCACATAGACAAGGTGAATCTGGTATCCCTCTAGGCCTCAACTTGACCTGGTGACTCTGGTCCTCAACTGGGCCTCACCGGAATCTAGTGAACATGGTCCCCACCTGCGCCTCATCTGGACCTGGTGACTCTGGTTCTACCTGGGAATCATGGGTACATGGTTACTGTATTACCCTCTGGGATTGACCTGATCCTGGTAACTCTGGTCCTAACTTTGGCCTCTTATGTACCAGGTGACTCTGGCTCCACCTGGGCCTCACCTGTAACTGGTGACTCTGATCCTAAGCATGGCCTCACCTAACCTGCTGACTCTGGTTCCCATCGGGAAATCACCTGGACTTCATGTCTCTGGTCCCACCTAGCCTCACCAGGACCTGGTGTCTCCGGTACCCACCTGGGTAGCATCAAGATATGCTTACACTGTTCACTAACAGTGACCAAGCCGGACCTATTAACTCCGGTCTTCACCTGAGCCACACCTAGATATGGTGACACTGGTTCCCACCTGGGTCTCACCTGGACATGGTGAGTCGGATCCCCACCTGGTACTCACCTGTAACTGGTGATTCTCGTTCCCACATGGACATCTTGTGGACCTGGTGGCTGCAGTGTTTCTAGCTTCTCATGTACCTCGTGACTCTGGTCCCCAGCAGGGCCTGACCGGGACCTGGTGAGTGTGGTTGCCACCTGCACCTCACCTGGATCTGGTGATTCTGGTCTGCACCTGAGACTACCCTGGATCTGGTGACTGTGGTCCCCACCTCAGCTTCACCTGGATTTGGGGATTCCGGTCCCCATCTGGGCCTCACCTGGCCCTGTTGACCATGGTCCTCAACTGGGCAAAATTGGGACCCGGTGACTGTGTTCCACAACTGGACCTCACCTGGACCAAGTGACTCTGGTCCCCCTCTGGGTCTCACCGTGCCCTAGTGACTGTGAACCCCACTTTGGCCTGACTTGGACCTGCTGACCCTGGATGCCACCTAAGTCTGACTTCGAACTGTTGACTCTGGTTCTTTCAAGGGCCTCCCCTGTATCTGGTGATCCTGGTCCGCATCTGGGCTTCACCTGGACGTGGTTACTCTTGTCACCACCGGGGACTCACCTGGACCTGCTTACTGTGTTCTACACCTGGGCCTCAAGTACACCTCTTGACCATAGTCCCCAAGCCGGCCTCACATGGACCTGTTTCCTCTGATCCCCACCGGGGCCTCAAGTGTACCTGGTAACTCTGGTCCTCACCTGGGCCTTATCTGGGCCTAGTGACTCTGGTCCCCACCTGGACTTCACCTGGATCTGGTGACTCTGGTCCCCTCCTGGACCTCACCTGGATCTGGTGACTCTGGTCCTCAGTTCGGCCTCACATGGACCTGGTGTCTCTCGTCCCCACTTTGACCTAACTCAAAACTGCAGAATCTTGCCAAACCTAGGACGCACCCAGACCTGGGGACTCTTGTCCCCAGCTATGCCTCAATTCGACCTGACCTGATGAATCTGGTCCTCACGTGGGCCTCACATGGACTTGGGACTCAGCTGCATAGAGTGGATCTGGTTCCAACAAGAGTCTCACCTGTTACTGGTGACTCGGGTCTTTTTCTATGCCTCACAAGGACCTAGTATTCTGTTCCCCATCTGGGCCTGCATGGCCCTAGTAACTCTGGTCCTCACCCAGGCATCATTGGGACCTGGATACTCTATTCCACACCTGGGCCCCTCTTTGACCAGGGACCTCTGGTCCCATTCTTGGCCTCAAATTAAACTGGTTACTCTGGTGCCCCTCTCGGATTCACCCTTACCTCGTGACTCTGGTCACCCCTTGGCTTCACTTGGGCCTGGTGAATCTGGTCCTTCGATGGTCTGCACCTGGATGTGGTGACTGGTCGCCACCTGGGCCTCACCTGGACTTGGTGAATCCTGTTGCCACTTGCGCCTCACCTGGACCTTGTGATTGTAGTCCCACCTGGAACTCACCTGGATCTGTTGGCTCTGGTTCCCATATGAGGCTCTCCTCGACCTGGTTCCTGTGGTCTCCATCTGGCCTCACCTGGAACACAATGACTCTGATCCATATTTGGGCATCTCCTGGACCTGTTGACTCTGGTCCTTTCCTGGCCATCATTGGGACCTGGATACTCTCTTATATACCTGGGCCTCACCTGGACCTGGTGACTGTGGTCCCACCTGGGCCTCACCTGGACGAGGTGACTGGTTCCCACAGGGACCTCACCTGGACCTGGTGACTCAGGTCCTCATATGGGCATCATGAGACCTGGTTTTTCAGTTCCACATCGGGGCCTCACATGGACCTAGTGATTCTCGTCCCCCTCTGGGCCTCACACTGACGTGCTGACTCTGGTCCCCACCTGGATATCACCAGAACCGGGTGACTCTGGTCCCCCTCTTGGACTCATCCGGACCTGGGGACACTGGTCCTCAACTGGGTCTCAACAGGACCTGGTGAATCTACTCCTCACTTAGGCCTCGTCTGGACCTTGTGACTCTTTTCCCACCTGGCATCAATGGGACATGGTTACTCTCTTCCACACCTGGGCCTCACATGGACATGATAACTTTGCTCCGCCCTTTGGCCTCAACTGGTCCTGATGACCCTGGTCCCCCCACCTAGGCCTCAATCTGGACCTGGAGACTGTTGTCCCCACCTGGGTCTCACCTGGACCTGGTGACTCTCGTTCCCACATGAACCACACCTGGACCTGGTGACTGTGGTTTTCTTGTAGACTCACATTTACCTGGTGACTCCGGTGCCCACTAGGGACTCACGTGGATCTGGTGACTCTGGCCTGCTGGTTGGCCTCACTTGGACCTGGTGAGTGGGGTTGCCACCTGGGCCTCACCCAAACCTGGTGACTCAGGTCCCCACGTGGGCCTATTGGACCTTTTAATCTGGTCATTACCTGGTCCTCTCCCAGACCCGGGGACTCTGGTCCCCAACTGGGCCTCACCTGGACCTGGTGAATCTGGTCCCCATCTGGGCCTCACCCAGTCCTGGTGACTTGGTTCACCACCTGGACCTGATTGGTGTGGTCACTTTCTTGGCCTCACCTGGAACTGGTGACTCTGATCCTATCTGCGCGTCACCCAGTCCTGGTGACTCTGGTCCTCACCTGGGCATCATTGGTATCTGGTGACTCTGTTCCACACCTGAGCCTCACCTGGACATGATGACTCTGGAACCACTCTGGGCCTCACCCTGACCTAGTGACTCTGGACCCCATCTGGATGTCATTTGGACCAGGAGATTCTGGTACCCCTCTAGGCCTCAACCAGATCTGGTGACTCTGTTCCTCAACTGGGCCTCACCTGGACCTAGTGAATATGCTCCATCTGGGCCTTATTTGGACCTGGTGACTCTGGTCCCTACCTGGGCATCATAGGGACATGGTTCCAATGCATGGCCTGCATGTTGGCCTCACCTGGACATGGTAACTCTAGTCAGTACCTGGGTATCATTGGGATATTGTTCCTCTGCATGGCCTGCACTTTGGAATCACCTGGACCTGGTGAGTGGTGTTGTCATCTGGGCCTCAACCATGCCTGGTGACACAGGTCCCCACGCGGGCCTCACTTGGACCTGGTGAATCTGGTCCTTACCTGGTCCTCACCCAGAACTGGTAACTCTGGCCACCACCTGGGATTCACCTGGGCCTGGTGAATCTGGTCCCCATCTGGGCCTCACCCAGTCCTGGTGACTTTGTTCCCCACCTGGGCCTGATTGCTGTGGACTCCTTCTTGGCCTCACCTGGAACTGGTGACTCTGATCCTAACTGGGTCTCACCCAGATCTGGTGACTCTGGTCCTCACCTGTGGACCATTATGACCTGGATACTCTGTTCCACACCTGAGCCTCACCTGGACATGATGAATCTGGATCCCCTCTGGGCCTCAGCCTGACATGTGGACTCTGTTCCCCATCTGGATGTCACATAGACAAGGTGAATCTGGTATCCCTCTAGGCCTCAACTTGACCTGGTGACTCTGGTCCTCAACTGGGCCTCACCGGAATCTAGTGAACATGGTCCCCACCTGCGCCTCATCTGGACCTGGTGACTCTGGTTCTACCTGGGAATCATGGGTACATGGTTACTGTATTACCCTCTGGGATTGACCTGATCCTGGTAACTCTGGTCCTAACTTTGGCCTCTTATGTACCAGGTGACTCTGGCTCCACCTGGGCCTCACCTGTAACTGGTGACTCTGATCCTAAGCATGGCCTCACCTAACCTGCTGACTCTGGTTCCCATCGGGAAATCACCTGGACTTCATGTCTCTGGTCCCACCTAGCCTCACCAGGACCTGGTGTCTCCGGTACCCACCTGGGTAGCATCAAGATATGCTTACACTGTTCACTAACAGTGACCAAGCCGGACCTATTAACTCCGGTCTTCACCTGAGCCACACCTAGATATGGTGACACTGGTTCCCACCTGGGTCTCACCTGGACATGGTGAGTCGGATCCCCACCTGGTACTCACCTGTAACTGGTGATTCTCGTTCCCACATGGACATCTTGTGGACCTGGTGGCTGCAGTGTTTCTAGCTTCTCATGTACCTCGTGACTCTGGTCCCCAGCAGGGCCTGACCGGGACCTGGTGAGTGTGGTTGCCACCTGCACCTCACCTGGATCTGGTGATTCTGGTCTGCACCTGAGACTACCCTGGATCTGGTGACTGTGGTCCCCACCTCAGCTTCACCTGGATTTGGGGATTCCGGTCCCCATCTGGGCCTCACCTGGCCCTGTTGACCATGGTCCTCAACTGGGCAAAATTGGGACCCGGTGACTGTGTTCCACAACTGGACCTCACCTGGACCAAGTGACTCTGGTCCCCCTCTGGGTCTCACCGTGCCCTAGTGACTGTGAACCCCACTTTGGCCTGACTTGGACCTGCTGACCCTGGATGCCACCTAAGTCTGACTTCGAACTGTTGACTCTGGTTCTTTCAAGGGCCTCCCCTGTATCTGGTGATCCTGGTCCGCATCTGGGCTTCACCTGGACGTGGTTACTCTTGTCACCACCGGGGACTCACCTGGACCTGCTTACTGTGTTCTACACCTGGGCCTCAAGTACACCTCTTGACCATAGTCCCCAAGCCGGCCTCACATGGACCTGTTTCCTCTGATCCCCACCGGGGCCTCAAGTGTACCTGGTAACTCTGGTCCTCACCTGGGCCTTATCTGGGCCTAGTGACTCTGGTCCCCACCTGGACTTCACCTGGATCTGGTGACTCTGGTCCCCTCCTGGACCTCACCTGGATCTGGTGACTCTGGTCCTCAGTTCGGCCTCACATGGACCTGGTGTCTCTCGTCCCCACTTTGACCTAACTCAAAACTGCAGAATCTTGCCAAACCTAGGACGCACCCAGACCTGGGGACTCTTGTCCCCAGCTATGCCTCAATTCGACCTGACCTGATGAATCTGGTCCTCACGTGGGCCTCACATGGACTTGGGACTCAGCTGCATAGAGTGGATCTGGTTCCAACAAGAGTCTCACCTGTTACTGGTGACTCGGGTCTTTTTCTATGCCTCACAAGGACCTAGTATTCTGTTCCCCATCTGGGCCTGCATGGCCCTAGTAACTCTGGTCCTCACCCAGGCATCATTGGGACCTGGATACTCTATTCCACACCTGGGCCCCTCTTTGACCAGGGACCTCTGGTCCCATTCTTGGCCTCAAATTAAACTGGTTACTCTGGTGCCCCTCTCGGATTCACCCTTACCTCGTGACTCTGGTCACCCCTTGGCTTCACTTGGGCCTGGTGAATCTGGTCCTTCGATGGTCTGCACCTGGATGTGGTGACTGGTCGCCACCTGGGCCTCACCTGGACTTGGTGAATCCTGTTGCCACTTGCGCCTCACCTGGACCTTGTGATTGTAGTCCCACCTGGAACTCACCTGGATCTGTTGGCTCTGGTTCCCATATGAGGCTCTCCTCGACCTGGTTCCTGTGGTCTCCATCTGGCCTCACCTGGAACACAATGACTCTGATCCATATTTGGGCATCTCCTGGACCTGTTGACTCTGGTCCTTTCCTGGCCATCATTGGGACCTGGATACTCTCTTATATACCTGGGCCTCACCTGGACCTGGTGACTGTGGTCCCACCTGGGCCTCACCTGGACGAGGTGACTGGTTCCCACAGGGACCTCACCTGGACCTGGTGACTCAGGTCCTCATATGGGCATCATGAGACCTGGTTTTTCAGTTCCACATCGGGGCCTCACATGGACCTAGTGATTCTCGTCCCCCTCTGGGCCTCACACTGACGTGCTGACTCTGGTCCCCACCTGGATATCACCAGAACCGGGTGACTCTGGTCCCCCTCTTGGACTCATCCGGACCTGGGGACACTGGTCCTCAACTGGGTCTCAACAGGACCTGGTGAATCTACTCCTCACTTAGGCCTCGTCTGGACCTTGTGACTCTTTTCCCACCTGGCATCAATGGGACATGGTTACTCTCTTCCACACCTGGGCCTCACATGGACATGATAACTTTGCTCCGCCCTTTGGCCTCAACTGGTCCTGATGACCCTGGTCCCCCCACCTAGGCCTCAATCTGGACCTGGAGACTGTTGTCCCCACCTGGGTCTCACCTGGACCTGGTGACTCTCGTTCCCACATGAACCACACCTGGACCTGGTGACTGTGGTTTTCTTGTAGACTCACATTTACCTGGTGACTCCGGTGCCCACTAGGGACTCACGTGGATCTGGTGACTCTGGCCTGCTGGTTGGCCTCACTTGGACCTGGTGAGTGGGGTTGCCACCTGGGCCTCACCCAAACCTGGTGACTCAGGTCCCCACGTGGGCCTATTGGACCTTTTAATCTGGTCATTACCTGGTCCTCTCCCAGACCCGGGGACTCTGGTCCCCAACTGGGCCTCACCTGGACCTGGTGAATCTGGTCCCCATCTGGGCCTCACCCAGTCCTGGTGACTTGGTTCACCACCTGGACCTGATTGGTGTGGTCACTTTCTTGGCCTCACCTGGAACTGGTGACTCTGATCCTATCTGCGCGTCACCCAGTCCTGGTGACTCTGGTCCTCACCTGGGCATCATTGGTATCTGGTGACTCTGTTCCACACCTGAGCCTCACCTGGACATGATGACTCTGGAACCACTCTGGGCCTCACCCTGACCTAGTGACTCTGGACCCCATCTGGATGTCATTTGGACCAGGAGATTCTGGTACCCCTCTAGGCCTCAACCAGATCTGGTGACTCTGTTCCTCAACTGGGCCTCACCTGGACCTAGTGAATATGCTCCATCTGGGCCTTATTTGGACCTGGTGACTCTGGTCCCTACCTGGGCATCATAGGGACATGGTTCCAATGCATGGCCTGCATGTTGGCCTCACCTGGACATGGTAACTCTAGTCAGTACCTGGGTATCATTGGGATATTGTTCCTCTGCATGGCCTGCACTTTGGAATCACCTGGACCTGGTGAGTGGTGTTGTCATCTGGGCCTCAACCATGCCTGGTGACACAGGTCCCCACGCGGGCCTCACTTGGACCTGGTGAATCTGGTCCTTACCTGGTCCTCACCCAGAACTGGTAACTCTGGCCACCACCTGGGATTCACCTGGGCCTGGTGAATCTGGTCCCCATCTGGGCCTCACCCAGTCCTGGTGACTTTGATCCCCACCTGGGCCTGATTGCTGTGGACTCCTTCTTGGCCTCACCTGGAACTGGTGACTCTGATCCTAACTGGGTCTCACCCAGATCTGGTGACTCTGGTCCTCACCTGTGGACCATTATGACCTGGATACTCTGTTCCACACCTGAGCCTCACCTGGACATGATGAATCTGGATCCCCTCTGGGCCTCAGCCTGACATGTGGACTCTGTTCCCCATCTGGATGTCACATAGACAAGGTGAATCTGGTATCCCTCTAGGCCTCAACTTGACCTGGTGACTCTGGTCCTCAACTGGGCCTCACCGGAATCTAGTGAACATGGTCCCCACCTGCGCCTCATCTGGACCTGGTGACTCTGGTTCTACCTGGGCATGATGGGTACATGGTTACTGTATTACCCTCTGGGATTGACCTGATCCTGGTAACTCTGGTCCTAACTTTGGCCTCTTATGTACCAGGTGACTCTGGCTCCACCTGGGCCTCACCTGTAACTGGTGACTCTGATCCTAAGCATGGCCTCACCTGACCTGCTGACTCTGGTTCCCATCGGGAAATCACCTGGACTTCATGTCTCTGGTCCCACCTAGCCTCACCAGGACCTGGTGTCTCCGGTACCCACCTGGGTAGCATCAAGATATGCTTACACTGTTCACTAACAGTGACCAAGCCGGACCTATTAACTCCGGTCTTCACCTGAGCCACACCTAGACATGGTGACACTGGTTCCCACCTGGGTCTCACCTGGACATGGTGAGTCGGATCCCCACCTGGTCCTCACCTGTAACTGGTGATTCTCGTTCCCACATTGACATCTTGTGGACCTGGTGGCTGCAGTGTTTCTAGCTTCTCATGTACCTCGTGACTCTGGTCCCCAGCAGGGCCTGACCGGGACCTGGTGAGTGTGGTTGCCACCTGCACCTCACCTGGACCTGGTGATTCTGGTCTGCACCTGAGACTCCCCTGTATCTGGTGACTGTGGTCCCCACCTGGGCTTCACCTGGATTTCGGGACTCCGTCCCCATCTGGGCCTCACCTGGCCCTTTGACCATGGTCCTCACCTGGGGAAAATTGGGACCGTGTGACTGTGTTCCACAACTGGAACTCACTTGGACAAGGTGACTCTGGTCCCCCTCTGGGTCTCACCGTGCCCTAGTCACTGTGAACCCCACTTTGGCCTGACTTCGACCTGCTGAGCTGGTTGCCACCTGTGCCTGACCTCGAACTGTTGACTCTGGTTCTTTCAAGGGCCTCCCCTGTACCAGGTGATCCTGATGCCCACCTGGGCCTCACCTGCATGTGGTGTCTCTAGTCACCACCGGGGACTCATCTGGACCTGCTTACTGTGTTCCACACCTGGGCCTCAATTAAACCTCTTGACCATAGTCCCCAAGCTCGCCTCACATGGACCTGTTACCTCTGATCCCCCCCGGGGCCTCACGTGTACCTGGTAACTCTGGTCCTCACCTGGGCCTCATCTGCACCTAGTGACTCTCGTCCCCACCTGGACTTCACCTGGATCTCGTGACTCTGGTCCCCACCTGGAACTCACCTATATCTGATGACTCTGGTCCCCAGCTGGACCTCTCCTGGACCTGGTGACTCTCTTTCCAACATGGAGCTCACCTGGATCTGTTGACTCTGGTCCTCAGTTTGGCCTCACCTGGACCTGGTGTCTCTCGTCCCCACTTTGACCTAACTCAGAACTGCTGAATCTTGCCCCACCTAGGCCGCACCCACACCTGGTGAATCTTGTCCCCAGCTATGCCTCAATTCGACCTGATGAATCTGGTTCTGACGTAGGGCTCACATGGACCTGGGACTCAGATGGATAGAGTGGCTCTGGATCCCACATGGGGCACACCTGATACTGGTGATTGTGGTCTTATTCTATGCCTAGCCAGGACCTAGTGATTCTGTTCCCCATCTGGGCCTGCATGGCCCTAGTGACTCTGGTCCTCACCCAGGCGTCTTTCGGACCTGGATACTCTATTCCACACCTGCGCCTCACTTTGACCAGGGACCTCTGGTCCCATTCTGGGCCTCAAACTAAACTGGTTACTCTGGTTCCCCTCTGGGCCTCACCCTTACCTGGTGACTCTGGTCACCCCTTGGGCTTCACTTGGGCCTGGTGAATCTGGTCCTTAGCTGGTCCGCATCTGGATCTGGTGACTGTTGGCCACCTGGGCCTCACCTGGACTTGGTGAACCCTGTTGTCACCTGCGCCTCACCTGGACCTCCTGACTGTGGTCCCAACTGGACCTCACCTGGATCTGTTGGCTCTGGTTCCCATATGGGGCTCTCCTGGACCTGGTTCCTGTGGTCTCCATCTGGCCTCACCTGGAACACAATGACTCTAATCCATATATGGTCCTCTCCTGGACCTGTTCACTCTGGTCCTTTCCTGGCCATCATTGGGACCTGGATACTCTCTATATACCTGGGCCTCACCTGGACCTGGTGAGTGTGCTCCCACCTGGGCCTCACCTGGACGAGGTGACTGGTTCCCACAGGGACCTCACCTGGACCTGGTGACTCAGGTCCTCATATGGGCATCATGGGACCTGGTTTCTCAGGTCCACATTGGGGCCTCACCTGGACCTAGTGGTTCTCGTCCCCCTCTGGACCTCACCATGACGTGCTGACTCTGGTCCCCACCTGGATATCACCAGAACCGGGTGACTATGGTCCCCCTCTGGGACTCACCCAGAGCTGGGGACACTGGTCCTCAAATGGGCCTCAACAGGACCTGGTGAATCTACTCCTCACTTAGGCCTCGTCCGTACCTTGTGACTCTTTTCCAACTGGCATCAATGGGACATGGTTACTCTGTTCCCCACCTAGGTCTCAACTGGACATGATAACTTTGCTCAACACTTTGGCCTCAACTGGTCCTGATGAATCTGGTCCCCCCACCTAGGCCTGAATCTGGAACTGGTGACTGTGGTCCTCATCTGGGTCTCACCTGGACCTGGTGACTCTCGTTCCCACATGAACCACACCTGGACTTGGTGACTGTGGTGTTCTTGTAGACTCACATTTACCTGGTGACTCCAGTCCCCACTAGGGCCTCACATGGATCTGGTGACTCTGGCCTGCAAGTTGGCCTCACCTGGACCTGGTGAGTGGGTTTGTCACCTGGGCCTCCCTCATGCCTAGTGACACAGGTCCCCACGTGGGCCTCACTTGGACCTGGTGAATCTGGTCCTTACCTGGTCCTCACCCGGAACTGGTAACTCTGGTCACCACCTGGGAATCACCTGGGTCTGGTGAATCTGGTCCCCATCTGGGCCTCATCCAGTCCTGGTGACTTTATTCCCCACCTGGACCTGATTGCTGTGGACTCCTTCTTGGCCTTACCTGGAACTGGTGACTCTGATCCTAACTGGGCCTCACCCAGTTCTGGTGACTCTGGTCCTCATCTGTGGACCATTATGAGCTGGATAAACTCTTCCACCCCTGAGCCTCACCTGGACATGATGACTCTGGAGCCCCTCTGGGCCTCAGCCTGATATGGTGACTCTGGTCCCCATCCGTATGTCACCTCACCAGGTGAATCTGGTACCCCTCTATGCCTCAACTTGACCTGGTAAATCTGGTCCTCAACTGGGCCTCACCGGGACCTAGTGAACATGCTCCCCACCTGCGCCTCATCTGGACCTGGTGCCTCTGGTTCTACCTGGGCATCATCGGGACATGGTTACTCTATTCCCCACTGGGACTGACCTGATCCTGGCAACTCTGGTCCTGACTTTGGCCTCTTCTGTACCAGGTGACTCTGGCTCCACCTCGGCCTCACCTGCAACCTGTCACTCTGATCCTAAGCATGGCCTTACCTGACCTGGTGACTGTGGTTCCCATCGGGACCTCACCTGGACCTCATGTCTCTGGTCCCACCTGGGCCTCACCAGGACCTGGCGTCTCTGGGACCCTCCTGGGTAGCATCAGGATATGGTTACAGTGTTCACTAACAGTGCGCCAGCCGGAACTATTAACTCTGGTCTTCACCTGGGCCACACCTGCACATGGTGACACTGGTTCCCGCCTGGGTCTCACCTGGACATGGTGAGTCGTATCCCCACCTGGTCCTCACCTATAACTGGTGATTCTCGTTCCCACATGGAGATCATGTGGACCTGTTGTCCGCAGTGTTTCTAGCTTCTTTTTTTTAATTTTTATTTATTTTTTTTTAATTTTTTTTTTTATTTATTCATGATAGGCACACAGTGAGAGAGAGAGAGGCAGAGACACAGGCAGAGGAAGAAGCAGGCTCCATGCACCGGGAGCCTGACATGGGATTCGATCCCGGATCTCCAGGATCGCGCCCTGGGCCAAAGGCAGGCGCCAAACCGCTGTGCCACCCAGGGATCCCTAATTTTTATTTATTTATGATAGTCACAGAGAGAGATTGGCAGAGACACAGGCAGAGGGAGGAGCAGGCTCCATGCACAGGGAGTTCCACGTGGGATTCGATCCCGGGTCTCCAGGATCGCGCCCTGGTCCAAAGGCAGGCGCCAAACCGCTGCGCCACCCAGGGATCCCATGTGTTTCTAGCTTCTCATGTACCTCGTGACTCTGGTCCCCACCAGGGCCACACTGGGACCTGGTGAGTTTGGTTGCCACCGGCACCTCACCTGGACCTGGTGATTCTGGTCTGCACCTGAGACTACCCTGGATCTGGTGACTGTGGTCCCCACCTCAGCTTCACCTGGATTTGGGGATTCCGGTCCCCATCTGGGCCTCACCTGGCCCTGTTGACCATGGTCCTCAACTGGGCAAAATTGGGACCCGGTGACTGTGTTCCACAACTGGACCTCACCTGGACCAAGTGACTCTGGTCCCCCTCTGGGTCTCACCGTGCCCTAGTGACTGTGAACCCCACTTTGGCCTGACTTGGACCTGCTGACCCTGGATGCCACCTAAGTCTGACTTCGAACTGTTGACTCTGGTTCTTTTAAGGGCCTCCCCTGTATCTGGTGATCCTGGTCCGCATCTGGGCTTCACCTGGACGTGGTTACTCTTGTCACCACCGGGGACTCACCTGGACCTGCTTACTGTGTTCTACACCTGGGCCTCAAGTACACCTCTTGACCATAGTCCCCAAGCCGGCCTCACATGGACCTGTTTCCTCTGATCCCCACCGGGGCCTCAAGTGTACCTGGTAACTCTGGTCCTCACCTGGGCCTTATCTGGGCCTAGTGACTCTGGTCCCCACCTGGACTTCACCTGGATCTGGTGACTCTGGTCCCCTCCTGGACCTCACCTGGATCTGGTGACTCTGGTCCTCAGTTCGGCCTCACATGGACCTGGTGTCTCTCGTCCCCACTTTGACCTAACTCAAAACTGCAGAATCTTGCCAAACCTAGGACGCACCCAGACCTGGGGACTCTTGTCCCCAGCTATGCCTCAATTCGACCTGACCTGATGAATCTGGTCCTCACGTGGGCCTCACATGGACTTGGGACTCAGCTGCATAGAGTGGATCTGGTTCCAACAAGAGTCTCACCTGTTACTGGTGACTCGGGTCTTTTTCTATGCCTCACAAGGACCTAGTATTCTGTTCCCCATCTGGGCCTGCATGGCCCTAGTAACTCTGGTCCTCACCCAGGCATCATTGGGACCTGGATACTCTATTCCACACCTGGGCCCCTCTTTGACCAGGGACCTCTGGTCCCATTCTTGGCCTCAAATTAAACTGGTTACTCTGGTGCCCCTCTCGGATTCACCCTTACCTCGTGACTCTGGTCACCCCTTGGCTTCACTTGGGCCTGGTGAATCTGGTCCTTCGATGGTCTGCACCTGGATGTGGTGACTGGTCGCCACCTGGGCCTCACCTGGACTTGGTGAATCCTGTTGCCACCTGCGCCTCACCTGGACCTTGTGATTGTAGTCCCACCTGGAACTCACCTGGATCTGTTGGCTCTGGTTCCCATATGGGGCTCTCCTCGACCTGGTTCCTGTGGTCTCCATCTGGCCTCACCTGGAACACAATGACTCTGATCCATATTTGGGCATCTCCTGGACCTGTTGACTCTGGTCCTTTCCTGGCCATCATTGGGACCTGGATACTCTCTTATATACCTGGGCCTCACCTGGACCTGGTGACTGTGGTCCCACCTGGGCCTCACCTGGACGAGGTGACTGGTTCCCACAGGGACCTCACCTGGACCTGGTGACTCAGGTCCTCATATGGGCATCATGAGACCTGGTTTTTCAGTTCCACATCGGGACCTCACATGGACCTAGTGATTCTCGTCCCCCTCTGGGCCTCACACTGACGTGCTGACTCTGGTCCCCACCTGGATATCACCAGAACCGGGTGACTCTGGTCCCCCTCTTGGACTCATCCGGACCTGGGGACACTGGTCCTCAACTGGGTCTCAACAGGACCTGGTGAATCTACTCCTCACTTAGGCCTCGTCTGGACCTTGTGACTCTTTTCCCACCTGGCATCAATGGGACATGGTTACTCTCTTCCACACCTGGGCCTCACATGGACATGATAACTTTGCTCCGCCCTTTGGCCTCAACTGGTCCTGATGACCCTGGTCCCCCCACCTAGGCCTCAATCTGGACCTGGAGACTGTTGTCCCCACCTGGGTCTCACCTGGACCTGGTGACTCTCGTTCCCACATGAACCACACCTGGACCTGGTGACTGTGGTTTTCTTGTAGACTCACATTTACCTGGTGACTCCGGTGCCCACTAGGGACTCACGTGGATCTGGTGACTCTGGCCTGCTGGTTGGCCTCACTTGGACCTGGTGAGTGGGGTTGTCACCTGGGCCTCACCCAAACCTGGTGACTCAGGTCCCCACGTGGGCCTATTGGACCTTTTAATCTGGTCATTACCTGGTCCTCTCCCAGACCCGGGGACTCTGGTCCCCAACTGGGCCTCACCTGGACCTGGTGAATCTGGTCCCCATCTGGGCCTCACCCAGTCCTGGTGACTTGGTTCACCACCTGGACCTGATTGGTGTGGTCACTTTCTTGGCCTCACCTGGAACTGGTGACTCTGATCCTATCTGTGCATCACCCAGTCCTGGTGACTCTGGTCCTCACCTGGGCATCATTGGTATCTGGTGACTCTGTTCCACACCTGAGCCTCACCTGAACATGATGACTCTGGAACCACTCTGGGCCTCACCCTGACCTAGTGACTCTGGACCCCATCTGGATGTCATTTGGACCAGGAGATTCTGGTACCCCTCTAGGCCTCAACCAGATCTGGTGACTCTGTTCCTCAAATGGGCCTCACCTGGACCTAGTGAATATGCTCCATCTGGGCCTCATTTGGACCTGGTGACTCTGGTCCCTACCTGGGCATCATAGGGACATGGTTCCAATGCATGGCCTGCATGTTGGCCTCACCTGGACATGGTAACTCTAGTCAGTACCTGGGTATCATTGGGATATTGTTCCTCTGCATGGCCTGCACTTTGGAATCACCTGGACCTGGTGAGTGGTGTTGTCATCTGGGCCTCAACCATGCCTGGTGACACAGGTCCCCACGCGGGCCTCACTTGGACCTGGTGAATCTGGTCCTTACCTGGTCCTCACCCAGAACTGGTAACTCTGGCCACCACCTGGGATTCACCTGGGCCTGGTGAATCTGGTCCCCATCTGGGCCTCACCCAGTCCTGGTGACTTTGATCCCCACCTGAGCCTGATTGCTGTGGACTCCTTCTTGGCCTCACCTGGAACTGGTGACTCTGATCCTAACTGGGTCTCACCCAGATCTGGTGACTCTGGTCCTCACCTGTGGACCATTATGACCTGGATACTCTGTTCCACACCTGAGCCTCACCTGGACATGATGAATCTGGATCCCCTCTGGGCCTCAGCCTGACATGTGGACTCTGTTCCCCATCTGGATGTCACATAGACAAGGTGAATCTGGTATCCCTCTAGGCCTCAACTTGACCTGGTGACTCTGGTCCTCAACTGGGCCTCACCGGAATCTAGTGAACATGGTCCCCACCTGCGCCTCATCTGGACCTGGTGACTCTGGTTCTACCTGGGCATCATGGGTACATGGTTACTGTATTACCCTCTGGGATTGACCTGATCCTGGTAACTCTGGTCCTAACTTTGGCCTCTTATGTACCAGGTGACTCTGGCTCCACCTGGGCCTCACCTGTAACTGGTGACTCTGATCCTAAGCATGGCCTCACCTGACCTGCTGACTCTGGTTCCCATCGGGAAATCACCTGGACTTCATGTCTCTGGTCCCACCTAGCCTCACCAGGACCTGGTGTCTCCGGTACCCACCTGGGTAGCATCAAGATATGCTTACACTGTTCACTAACAGTGACCAAGCCGGACCTATTAACTCCGGTCTTCACCTGAGCCACACCTAGATATGGTGACACTGGTTCCCACCTGGGTCTCACCTGGACATGGTGAGTCGGATCCCCACCTGGTCCTCACCTGTAACTGGTGATTCTCATTCCCACATGGACATCTTGTGGACCTGGTGGCTGCAGTGTTTCTAGCTTCTCATGTACCTCGTGACTCTGGTCCCCAGCAGGGACTGACCGGGACCTGGTGAGTGTGGTTGCCACCTGCACCTCACCTGGATCTGGTGATTCTGGTCTGCACCTGAGACTACCCTGGATCTGGTGACTGTGGTCCCCACCTGGGCTTCACCTGGATTTCGGGACTCTGGTCCCCATCTGGGCCTCACCTGGCCGTGTTGACCATGGTCCTCTACTGGGCAAAATTGGGACCCGGTGGCTGTGTTCCACAACTGCACCTCACCTGGACCAGTTGACTCTGGTCCCCCTCTGGGTCTCACCGTGCCCTAGTGACTCTTAACCCCACTTTGGCCTGACTTGGACCTGATGACCCTTGTTGCAACCTGCTCCTGACCTCGAACTTTTGACTCTGGTTCTGTCAAGAGCCTCCCCTGGACCTGGTGATCCTGGTCCCCACCTGGGCCTCACCTGGACGTGGTGACACTTGTCAACACCGGGGACTCACCTGGCCCTTGTTACTGTGTTCTACACCTGGACCTCAAGTAGACCTGTTGCCTCTGATCCACACCGGGGCCTCACTTGTCAGGTAACTCTGGTCCTCACCTGGCCTCATCTGGACCTAGTGACTCTGGTCACCACCTGGGCTTCACCTGGATCTGGTGACTCTGGGCCCACCTGGACTTCACCTGGATCTGTTGACTCTGGTCCCCACCTGGACATCTCCTGGACCTGGTGACTCTCTGTCCAACATGGACCACCTGGATCTGGTGACTCTGGTCCTTACTTTGCCCTCACCTGGACCTGGTGTCTCATCCCCACATTGAACTAACTCAAAACTGCAGAATCTTGCCACACCTAGGCCGCACCCAGACCTGGTGACTCTTGTCCCCAGCTATGCCTCAATTCGACCTGATGAATCTGGTCCTCACGTGGGCCTCACATGGACCTGGGACTCAGCTCCATAGAGTCGCTCTGATTCCCACAAGGGGATCACAGATTCTGCTGACTGTGGTGTTATTCTATGCCTCACCAGGACCTAGTGATTCTGTTCCCCATCTGGGCTTTCATGGCCCTAGTGACTCTGGTCCTCACCCAGGCATCATTGGGACCTGGATAATCTATTCCACACCTGGGCCTCACTTTGACGAGGGACCTCTGGTCCCATTCGGGGCCTCAAACTAAACTGGTTACTCTGGTTCCCCCTCTGGGCCTCAACCCTACCTGGTGACTCTGGTCACCCCATGGGCTTCACATGGGCCTGCTGAAACTGGTCCTTAGCTGGTCCGCACCTGGATCTGGTGATTGGTCGCCACCTGGGTCTCACCTGGACTTGTTGAATCCTGTTGCCTCCTGCGCCTCACCTGGACCTTGTGACTGTGGTCCCACCTGGACCTCACCTGGATCTGGTGGCTCTGTTTCCCATATGGGGCTCTCCTGGACCTGGTTCCTGTGGTCTCCATCTGGTCTCACCTGGAACACAATGACTCTGATCCATATTTGGGCCTCTCCTGGACCTGTTGACTCTGGTCCTTACCTGGGCATCATTGGGTCCTGGATACTCTCTTATATTCCTGTGCCTCATCTGCACCTTGTGACTGTGGTCCCACCTGGGCCTCACCTGGACGAGGTGACTTGTTCCCACAGGGACCTCACCTGGACCTGGTGGCTCAGGTCCTCATATTGGCATCATGGGGCCTGGATTCTCAGTTCCACATCGGGGCCTCACCTGGACCTAGTGATTCTCGTCCCTTCTGGGCCTCACCCTGACGTGGTGACTCTGGTCCCCACCTGGATATCACCAGTACCGGGTGACTCTGGTCCCCCTCTGGGACTCACCCGGAGCTGGCGACACTTGTCCTCAGCTGGATCTCAACAGTACCTCTTGAATCTACTCCTTACATAGGTCTCGTCTGGACCTTGTGACTCTTTTCCCACCTGGCATCAATGGGATCATGGTTACTCTGTTTCCCACCTGGGCCTCACCTGGACATGATAACTTTGCTCCACACCTGAGCCTCACCTGGACATGATGACTCTGGATCCCCTCTGGGCCTCCCTCTGACATGGAGACTCTGGTCACCATCTGGATGTCTCCTAGACCAGGTGAATCTGGTACCCCTCTAGGCCTCAACCAAACCTGGTGACTCTAGTCCTCAACTGGGCCTTACCGGGACCTAGTGAATATGCACCCCAACTGTGCCTCATCTGGATATGGTGACTCTGGTTCTACGTGGGCATCATCGGGACATGGTTACTCTATTCCCCACTGGGAGTGACCTGATCCTGGTAACACTATTCCTGACTTTGGCATTTTCTGTACCAGGTGACTCTTGCTCCACCTGGGCCTCACCTGTAAGTGGTGCCTCTGATCGTAAGCATGGCCTCACCTGACCTGGTGACTGTGGTTCCCATCGGGACTTCACCTGGACCTCATTTCTCTGGTCCCAACTGGGCCTCACCAGGACCTAGTGTCTCGGTACCCACCTCGGTAGCATCAGGATATGGTTACACTGTTCAATAACAGTGACCCAGCGGGACCTATTAACTCTGGCCTTCACCTGGGCCACACCTGGACATGGTGATACTGGTTCCCACCTCGGTCTCACCTGGACATGGTGAGTCGGATCCCCACCTGATCCTCACCTGTAACTGGTGATTCTTGTTCCCACATGGACATCATGTGGACCTGGTGGCTGCAGTGTTTCTAGCTTCTCATGTACCTCGTGACTCTGGTCCCCACCAGGGCCTCACCGGGACCTGGTGAGTGTGGTTGCCACCTGCACCTCACCTGGACCTGGTGATTCTGGTCTGCACCTGAGACTCCCCTGTATCTGGTGACTGTGGTCCCCACCTGGGCTTCACCTGGATTTCGGGACTCCGGTCCCCATCTGGGCCTCACCTGGCCCTTTGACCATGGTCCTCAACTGGGGAAAATTGGGACCGTGTGACTGTGTTCCACAACTGGAACTCACCTGGACAAGGTGACTCTGGTCCCCCTCTGGGTCTCACCGTGCCCTAGTCACTGTGAACCCCACTTTGGCCTGACTTCGACCTGCTGAGCTGGTTGCCACCTGTGCCTGACCTCGAACTGTTGACTCTGGTTCTTTCCAGGGCCTCCCCTGTACCTGGTGATCCTGATGCCCACCTGGGCCTCACCTGCATGTGGTGTCTCTAGTCACCACCGGGGACTCATCTGGACCTGCTTACTGTGTTCCACACCTGGGCCTCAATTAAACCTCTTGACCATAGTCCCCAAGCTCGCCTCACATGGACCTGTTACCTCTGATCCCCCCCGGGGCCTCACGTGTACCTGGTAACTCTGGTCCTCACCTGGGCCTCATCTGCACCTAGTGACTCTCGTCCCCACCTGGACTTCACCTGGATCTCGTGACTCTGGTCCCCACCTGGAACTCACCTATATCTGATGACTCTGGTCCCCAGCTGGACCTCTCCTGGACCTGGTGACTCTCTTTCCAACATGGAGCTCACCTGGATCTGTTGACTCTGGTCCTCAGTTTGGCCTCACCTGGACCTGGTGTCTCTCGTCCCCACTTTGACCTAACTCAGAACTGCTGAATCTTGCCCCACCTAGGCCGCACCCACACCTGGTGAATCTTGTCCCCAGCTATGCCTCAATTCGACCTGATGAATCTGGTTCTGACGTAGGGCTCACATGGACCTGGGACTCAGATGGATAGAGTGGCTCTGGATCCCACATGGGGCACACCTGATACTGGTGATTGTGGTCTTATTCTATGCCTAGCCAGGACCTAGTGATTCTGTTCCCCATCTGGGCCTGCATGGCCCTAGTGACTCTGGTCCTCACCCAGGCGTCTTTCGGACCTGGATACTCTATTCCACACCTGCGCCTCACTTTGACCAGGGACCTCTGGTCCCATTCTGGGCCTCAAACTAAACTGGTTACTCTGGTTCCCCTCTGGGCCTCACCCTTACCTGGTGACTCTGGTCACCCCTTGGGCTTCACTTGGGCCTGGTGATTCAGGTCCTTAGCTGGTCCACATCTGGATCTGGTGACTGTTGGCCACCTGGGCCTCACCTGGACTTGGTGAACCCTGTTGTCAACTGCGCCTCACCTGGACCTCCTGACTGTGGTCCCAACTGGACCTCACCTGGATCTGTTGGCTCTGGTTCCCATATGGGGCTCTCCTGGACCTGGTTCCTGTGGTCTCCATCTGGCCTCACCTGGAACACAATGACTCTAATCCATATATGGTCCTCTCCTGGACCTGTTCACTCTGGTCCTTTCCTGGCCATCATTGGGACCTGGATACTCTCTATATACCTGGGCCTCACCTGGACCTGGTGAGTGTGCTCCCACCTGGGCCTCACCTGGACGAGGTGACTGGTTCCCACAGGGACCTCACCTGGACCTGGTGACTCAGGTCCTCATATGGGCATCATGGGACCTGGTTTCTCAGGTCCACATTGGGGCCTCACCTGGACCTAGTGGTTCTCGTCCCCCTCTGGGCCTCACCCTGACGTGCTGACTCTGGTCCCCACCTGGATATCACCAGAACCGGGTGACTATGGTCCCCCTCTGGGACTCACCCAGAGCTGGGGACACTGGTCCTCAAATGGGCCTCAACAGGACCTGGTGAATCTACTCCTCACTTAGGCCTCGTCCGTACCTTGTGACTCTTTTCCCAACTGGCATCAATGGGACATGGTTACTCTGTTCCCCACCTAGGTCTCAACTGGACATGATAACTTTGCTCAACACTTTGGCCTCAACTGGTCCTGATGAATCTGGTCCCCCCACCTAGGCCTGAATCTGGAACTGGTGACTGTGGTCCTCATCTGGGTCTCACCTGGACCTGGTGACTCTCGTTCCCACATGAACCACACCTGGACTTGGTGACTGTGGTGTTCTTGTAGACTCACATTTACCTGGTGACTCCAGTCCCCACTAGGGCCTCACCTGGATCTGGTGACTCTGGCCTGCAAGTTGGCCTCACCTGGACCTGGTGAGTGGGGTTGCCACCTGGGCCTCACACATATCTGGTGACCCACGTCCCCACGTGGGCCTCTTGGACCTGGTGAATCTTGTCCTACCTGGTACTCTTCCAGACCCGGGGACTCTGGTCACCACCTTGGCCTCCCTTGGGCCTGGTGAATCTGGTCACATCTGGGCCTCACCCAGTCCTGGTGACTATGTTCCCCACTTGGAACTGATTGCTGTGGACTCTTTTTGCCTCACCTGGAACTGGTGACTCTGATCCTATCTGCGCGTCACCCAGATCTGGTGACTCTGGAACTCACCTGGGCATCATTGGTACCTGATTACTCTGTTGCACACCTGAGCCTCACCTGGACATGATGACTCTGGAACCTCTCTGGGCCTCACCCTGACCTGGTGACTCTGGTCCCCATCTTATGTCACCTGGACCAGGTGATTCTGGTACCCCTCTAGGCCTCAACCAGATCTGGTGACCCTGGTCCTCAAATGGGCCTCACTTGGACCTAGTGAATATACATGATCTGGGCCTCATATGGACCTGGTGACTCTGGTCCCTACCTGGGCTTCATCGGGACACGGTTCCTCTGCATGGCCTGCAGGTTGGCCTCACCTACACCTGGTAACTCTGATCCCTACTTGGGCTTCATCGGGACATGGTTCCTCTGCATGGCCTGCAGGTTGGCCTCACCTGGACCTGGTGAGTGGGGTTGCCACCAGGGCCTCACCCATATCTGGTGACACAGGTCCCCCCGTGGGCCTCACTTGGACCTGGTGAATCTGGTCCTTACCTGGTCCTCACCCAGAACTGGTAACTCTGGTCACCACCTGGGAATCACCTGGACCGGGTGAATCTGGTCCCCATTAGGGCCTCACCCAGTCCTGGTGACTTTGTTCCCCACCTGGACCTGATTGCTGTGGACTCTCTCTTGGCCTCACCTGGACCTGGTGACTCTGATCCTATCTGCGGGTCACCCAGATCTGGTGACTCTGGTCCTCACCTGGGCATCATTGGTACCTGGTGACTCTGTTCTACACCTGAGCCTCACCTGGACATGATGACTCTGGAACCTCTCTGGGCCTCACCCTTCCCTGGTGACTCTGGTCCCCATCTGGATGTCACCTGGACCAGGGGATTCTGGTACCCTTATAGGGCTCAACCAGATCTGGTGACTCAGGTCCTCAACTGGGCCTCACCTGGACCTAGTGAATATGCTCCATGTGGGCCTCATTTGGACCTGGTGACTCTGGTCCCTACCTGGGCATCATAGGGATATGATTCCACTGCATGGCCTGCAGGTTGGCCTCAGCTGGACCTGGTAACTCTGGTCCCTACCTGGGCATCATCGGGACACGATTCCTCTCCATCGCCTGCAGGTTGGCCTCATCTGTACCTGGTGAGTGGGGTTGCCAACTGTGCCTCACCCATACATGGTGACACAGGTCCCCACGTGGGCCTCAATTGGACCTGGTGAATCTGGTCCTTACCTGGTCCTTCCCCGGAACTGGTAACTCTGGTCACCACCTGGGAATCACCTGGGCCTGGTAGTCTGGTACCCATCTGGGCCTCACCCAGTCCTGGTGACTTTGTTCCAAAAAATGGACCTGATTGCTGTGGATGCCTTCTTGGCCTCACCTGGAACTGGTGACTCTGATCCTATCTGAGCGTCACCCAGACCTGGTGAATCTGTTCCTCAACTGGGCATCATTTGTACCTGGTGACTCTTTCCACACCTGATCCTCACTTGGACATGATGACTCTGGAACCTCTCTGGGCCTCACCATGACCTGGTGACTCTGGTCCCCACTCGATGTCACCTGAACCAGGTGATTCTGGTACCCTTATAGGGCTCAACCAGATCTGGTGACTCTGGTCCTCAACTGGGCCTCACCTTGACCTGGTGAATATGCTCCATCTGGGCCTCATTTGGACATGGTGATTCTGATCCCTACCTCGGCATTACCGGGACATGGTTCCCCTCCATGGCCTGCAAGTGCGCCTCACCTGGACCTGATAACTCTAGACCCCACCTGGGCATCATCAGGACATGGTTCCTCGGCATGGCCTGCAGGTTGGCCTCACTTGGACCTAGTGAGTGGGGTTGTCACCTGAGACTCACCCATGCCTGGTGACACAGGTCCCAACGTGGGCCTCACGTGGACCTGTTGAATCTTGTCCTTACCTGGTCCTCACCCGGAACTGGTTAGTCTGGTCCCCACCTGGACTTCACCTGGATTTGGTGACTCTGGTCCCCACCTGGAACTCACCTGTATCTGGTGACTCTGGTCTCAGTTTGGCCTCACCTTTACTGGTGTCTCTCGTCCCCACGTTGACCTAACTCAGAACTGCTGAATCTTGCCCCACCTAGGCCGCACCCAGACCTGATGACTCTTGTCCCCAGCTATGCCTCAATTCGACCTGATGAATCTGGTCCTCACGTGGGCCTCACATGGACCTGGGACTCAGCGGGATAGAGTGGCTCTAGTTCCCACAAGGTGCTCACCTGATACTGGTGACTGTGTTCTTATACTATGCCTCACCAGGACCTAGTGATTCTGTTCCCCATCTGGGCTTTCATGGCCCTAGTGATTCTGGTCCTCACCCAGGCATCATTGGGACCTGGATACTCTATTCCACACCTGGGCCTCACTTTGTCCAGGGACCTCTGGTCCCATTCTGGGCCTCAAACTAAACTGGTTACTCTGGTTACCCCTCGGGGCCTCAGCCTTACCTGGTGACTCTCGTCACCCCTTGGGCTTCACTTTTGCCTGGTGAATCTGGTTCTTAGCTGGTCCGCACCTGGATCTGGTGACAGGTCACCACGTGGGCCTCACCTGGACTTGGTGAATCATGTTGCCACCTGCGCCTCACCTGGGCCTTGTGACTGTGGTCCGTCCTGGACCTCACCTGGATCTGGTGGCTCTGGTTCCCATATGGGGCTCTCCTGGACCTGGTTCCTGTGGTCTCCATCTGGTCTCACCTGGAACCTAATGACTCTGATCCATATTTGGGCCTCTCATGGACTTGTTGACTCCTGTCCTTACCTGTGCATCATTGGGACCTGGATACTATCTTATATACCTGGACCTCACCAGGACCTGGTGACTGTGGTCCCACCTGGGCCTCACCTGGACGGGGTGACTGGTTCCCACAGGGACATCACCTGGACCTGGTGACTCAGGTCCTCATATGGGCATCATGGGACCTGGTTTCTCAGTTCCACATCGGGGCCTCACCTGGACCTAGTGATTCTCGTCCCCCTCTGGTCCTCACCCTGACTTGTGACACTGGTCCCTACCTGGATATCACCAGAACCGGGTGACACACCCGGAGCTGGGGACACTGGTCCTCAGCTGGGCCTCAACAGGACCTGGTGAATCTACTCCAATCTTAGGATTCGTCTGGACCTTGTGACTCTTTTCCCACCTGGCATCAATGGGACATGGTTACTCTGTTCCCCACCTGGTCCTCACCTTGACATGATAACTTTGCTGCACACTTTGGCCTCAACTGGTCCTGATGACTCTCGTCCCCTAACCTAGGCCTCGATCTGGACCTGGTGACTTGTCGTCCCCAACTGGTTCTCAGCTGGATCTGGTGACTCCTGTTCCCACATGAACCACACCTGGATTGGTGACTGTGGTGTTCTTGTAGACTCACATTTACCTTGTGACTCCCGTCCCCACCGGGCCTCACCTGGATCTGGTGACTCTGGCCTGCAGGCTGGCCTCACCTGGACCTGGTGACTGGGGTTGCCACCAGGGCCTCACCCATACCTGGTGACTCAGGTCCACACGTGGGCCTCTTGGACCTGGTGAGTCTGGTCCTTACCTGGTCCTCTCCCAGAACCGGGGACTCTGGTGACCACCTGGGCCTCACCTGGACCTGGTGAATCTGGTCCCCATCTGGGCCTCACCCAGTCCTGGAGACTTTGTTCCCCACCTGGACCTGATTGCTGTGGACTTTTTCTTGGCCTCACCTGGACCTGGTGACTCTGATCCTATCTGCGCGTCACCCAGATCTGGTGACTCTGGTCCTCACCTGGGCATCATTGGTACCTGGTGACTCTGTTCCACAGCTGAGCCTCAGCTGGACATGATGACTCTCGAACCTCTCTGTGCCTCACCCTGACCTGGTGACTCTGGTCCCCATCTGTATGTCACCTGGACCAGGGGATTCTGGTACCCCTCTAGGCCTCAACCAAATCTGGTGCCTCTGGTGCTCAACTGGGCCTCACCTGGACCTAGTGAATATGCTCCATCTGGGCCTCATTTGGAGCTCGTGCCTCTGTTACCTACGTGGGCACCATCGGGACATGGTTCCACTGCATGGCCTGCAGGTTGGCCTCACCTGGACCTGGTAACTCTGGTCCCTACCTGGACATCATCGGGACACGGTTCCTCTGCATGGCCAGCATGTTGGCCTCAGCCGGACCTGGTGAGTGGGGTTGCCACCTGGGGCTCACAAATACCTGGTGACACGGGTCCCCACTTGGGCCTCACTTGGACCTGGTGAATCTGGTCCTTACCTGGTCCTCCCCCGGACCTGGTAACCCTGGTCACCACCTGGGAATCAACTGGACCTGGTGATTCTGGTCCCCATCTGGGCCTCACCCAGTCCTGTTGACTTTCTTCCCCACCTGGACCTGATTGCTGTGGACTCCTTCTTGTCCTCAACTGGAACTGTTGACTCTGATCCTAACTGGGCGTCACCCAGATCTGGTGACTCTGGTCCTCACCTGTGGACCATTATGACCTGGATACTCTGTTCCACACTTGAGCCTCACCTGGACATGTTGACTCTGGATCCCCTCGGGGCCTCACCCTGACATGGTGACTCTGGTCCCCGTCTGGATGTCACCTAGACCAGGTGAATCTGGAAACCCTCTAGGCCTCAACTTGTCCTGGTGACTCTGGGCCTCAACTGGGCCTCACCGGGACCTAGTGAACATGCTCCCACCTGCGCCTCATCTGGACCTGGTGACTCTGGTTCTACCTGGGCATCACCGGGACATGGTTACTCTATTCCCCACTGGGACAGACCTGATCCTGGTAACTCTGGTCCTTACGTTGGCATCTTCTGTACCAGGTGACTCTGGCTCAAACCTGGGTCTCACCAGTAACTAGTGACTCTGATCCAAAGCATGGCCTCACCTGACCTGGTGACTGTGGTTCTCATCGGACCTCACCTGGACCTCAGGTCTCTGGTCCCACCTGGGCCTCACCAGGGCCTGGTGTCTCTGGTACCCACCTGGGTAGCATCAGGATATGGTTACACTGTTCACTATCAGTGACCCAGCCGGACCTATTAACTCTGGTCTTCACCTGGGCCACAACTGGACATGGTGACACTGGTTCCCACATGGGTCTCACCTGGACATTGTGAGTCAGATCCCCACCTGGTTCTCACTGGTAACTGGTGATTCTCGTTCTCAAATGTACATCATGTGGTCCTGGTGGCTGCAGTGTTTCTAGATTCTCATGTACCTCGTGACTCTGGTCCCCACCAGGGCCTCACCGGGACCTGGTGAGTTTGGTTGCCACCTGCACCTCACCTGCACCTGATGATTCTGGTCTGCACGTGAGACTACCCTGGATATTGTGATGTGGTCCCCACCTCGGCTTCACTGCTTTGGGGTCTCAGGTCCCCATCTGGGCCTCACCTGGCCCTGTTGACCATGGTCCTCAACCTGGCAAACCTGCGACCCGGTGACTGTGTTCCACAACTGGACCTGAACTGGACCAGGTGACTCTGGTCCCACTCAGGGTATCACCGTGCCGTAGTGACTGTGAACCCCACTTTGGCTTGACTTGAACCTTCTGACCCTGGTTGCCACCTGCGTCTGATTTCGAACTGTTGACTGTGGTTCTTTCAAGGGCCTCCCCTGTACCTGGTGATCCTGGAGCCCACCTGGGCCTCACCTGGACGTGGTGACTCTTGTCACCACCGGGGACTCACCTGGACCTGCTTACTGTGTTCCACACCTGGGCCTCAAGTAGTCCTGTTGACCATGATCCCCAAGCCGGCCTCACATGGACCTGTTGTCTCTGATCCCCAGCTGGGCCTCACGTGTAACTGGTAACTCTGGTCCCCACCTGGGTCTCACCTGGACCTAGTGACTCTGGTCCCCACCTGGACCTCACCTGGATCTGGTGACTCTGGTCCTCAGTTTGGCCTCACCTGGACCTGGTGTCTCTCTTCCCCACTTTGACCTATCTCAGAACTGCTGAATCTTGCCCCACCTAGGCCGCACCCAGACCTGGTGACTCTTGTCCCCAGCTATGCCTCAATTCGACCTGATGAATCTGGTCCTCACGTGGGCCTCACATGGACCTGGGACTCAGCTGGTTGAGTGGCTCTGGTTCCCACAAGGGGCTCACCTGATATTACTGACTGTGGTCTTATTCTATGCCTCACCAGGACCTAGTGATTCTGTTCCCCATCTGGGCCTGCATGGCCCTAGTGACTGTGGTCCTCACCCAGGAACCATTGGGACCTGGATACTCTATTCCACACCTGGGCCTCACTTTGACCAGGGACCTTTTGTCCCATTCTGGGCCGCAAACTAAACTGGTTACTCTGGTTCCCCCTCTGGTTCACCCTTACCTGGTGACTCTGGTCACCCCTTGGGCTTCACTTGGGCCTGGTGAATCTGGTCCTTAGCTGGTCCGCTCCTGGATATGGTGACTGGTCGCCACCTGGCCCTCACCTGGACTAGGTGAACCCTGGTGCCAACAGCGCCTCACCTGGACCTTGTAACTGTGGTCCCACGTGGACCTCACCTCGATCTGGTGTCTCTGGTTCCCATATGGGGCTCTCCTGGACCTGGTTCCTGTGGTCTCCATCTGGCCTCACCTGGAACACAATGACTCTGATCCATATTTGTGCCTCTCATGGACCTGTTGACTCTGGTCCTTACCTGGGCATCATTGGAACCCGGATACTCTCTTATATACCTGGGCCTCACCTGGACCTGATGAATGTGGTCCCACCTGTGCCTCACCTGGATGAGGTCACTGGTTCCCACAGGGACCTCACCTGTACCTGATGACTCAGGTCCCCAAATGGGCATCATGGGACCTGGTTTCTCAGCTCCACATCGGGGACTCACCTGGACCTAGTGATTCTCGTCCCCGTCTGGGCCTCACCCTGACGTGGTGCTCTGGTCCACACCTGGATATCACCAGAACCGGGTGACTCTGGTCCCCCTCTGGGACTCACCCGGAGCTGGTGACACTGGTCCTCAACTGGGCCTCAAAAGGACCTGGTGAATCTACTCCTCACTTAGGCCTCTTCTGGACCTTGTTACTCTTTTCCCACCTGGCATCAATGGGACATGGTTACTCTGTTCCCCAACTGGGCCTCACTTGGACATGATAAATTTGCTGCACACTTTGGCCTCAAATGGTCCTGATGACTCTGGTCCCCCCACGTAAGCCACAAACTGCACCTGGTGACTGTGGTCCCCACCTGGGTCTCACCTGGACCTGGTGACTCTCGTTCCCACATGAACCACACCTGGACCTGGTGACTGTGGTATTCTTGTAGACTCACATTTACCTGGTGACTCCGGTCCCCACTAAGGCCTCACCTGGATCTGGTGACTCTGGCCTGCAGCTTGGCGTCACCTGGACCTGGTGAGTGGGGTTGCCACCTGGGCCTAACCCATAACTGGTGACATTCCCCACGTGGGCCTCTTGAACCTGGTGAATCTGGTCCTTACCTGGTCCTCTCCCAGACCCAGGGACTCTGCTCAACACCTGGGCCTCACCTGGACCTGGTGAATCTGGTCCCCATCTGGGCCATACCCAGTCCTGGTGACTTTGTTCCCCACCTGGACCAGATTGCTGTGGAGTCTTTCTTGGCCTCACCTGAAACGGGTGACTCTGATTCTATCTGCGCGTCACCTAGACCTGGTGACTCTGGTCCTCACCTGGGCATCATTGGTACCTGGTGACTCTGTTCCACACCTGAGCCTCACCTGGACATCATGACTCTGGAACATCTCTGGGCATCAACCTGACCTGGTGACTCTGGTCCCCATATGGAAGTCACCTGGACCAGGGGAGTCTGGTACCCCTCTGGGCCTCAACCAGGTCTGGTGACTCTGATCCTCAACTGGGCCTCACCTGGACCTAGTGAATATGCTCCATCTGGGCCTCATTTGGACCTGGTGACTCTGGTACCTACCTGGGCATCATCGGGACATGGTTCCACTGCATGACTTGCAGGTTGGCCTCACCTGGACCTGGTAACTCTGGTCCCTACCTGGGCATCATCGGGACATGGTTCCACTGTATGGCCTGTAGGTTGGCCTCACCTGGACCTGGTAACTATCGTCCCTACCTGGGCGTCATTGGGACCTGGTTCCTCTGCATGGCCTGGAGGTTGGCATCACCTGGACCTGGTGAGTGGGTTTGTCACCTGGGCCTCACCCATGCCTAGTGACACAGGTCCCCACGTGGGCCTCACTTGGACCTGGTGAATCTGGTCCTTACCTGGTGGTCACCCGGAACTGGTAACTCTGGTCACCACCTGTGAATCACCTGGTCCTGGTGAATCTGGTCCCCATCTGTGCCTCACCCAGTCCTGTTGACTTTCTTCCCCACCTGGACCTGATTGCTGTGGACAACTTTTTGGCCTCACCTGGAACTGGTGACTCTGATCCTAACTGGGCCTCACCAAGATCTCGTGACTCTGGTCCTCACCTGTGGAACATTATGACCTGGATACTCTGTTCCACACCTGAGCCTCACCTGGATATGATGACTCTGGATCCCCTCTGGGCCTCAGCCTGACATGGGGACTCTGGTCCCCATCTGGATGTCACCAGACCAGGTGAATCTGGTACCCCTCTAGGCCTCAACTAGACCTGGTGACTCTGACCTCAACTGGGCCTCAACGGGACCTAGTGAACATGCTGCCCACCTGCGCCACATCTGGACCTGGTGACTCTGGTTCTACCTGGGCATCATCGGGACATGGTTACTCTATTCCCACTTGGAGTGACCTGATCCTGGTAACTCTGGTCCTGACTTTGGCCTCTTCTGTACCAGGTGACTCTGGCTCCACCTGGGCCTCACCTGTAACTGGTGACTCTGATCCTAAGCATGGCCTCACCTGACCTGGTGACTGTGGTTCCCATCGGGACCTCACCTGGACCTCATGACTCTGGTCCCATTTGGGCATCACAAGGACCTGGTGTCTCTGCTACCCACCTGGGTAGCATTAGGATATGGTTACACTGTTCACTAACAGTGACCCAGCCGGACCTATTAACTCTGGTCTTTACCTCGGCCACACCTGGACATGGTGACACTGGTTCCCACCGGGGTCTCACCTGGACATGGTGAGTCGTATCCCCACCTGGTCCTCGCCTGTAACTGGTGATTCTCGTTCCCACATGGAGATCCTGTGGACCTGATGGCCGCAGGGTTTCTAGCTTCTTTTTTTTTTTAATTTTTATTTATTTATGATAGTCACAGAGAGAGAGAGAGGCAGAGACACAGGCAAAGGGAGAAGCAGGCTCCATGCACCGGGAGCCCGACGTGGGATTCGATCCCGGGTCTCCAGGATCGCGCCCTGGGCCAAAGGCAGGCGCCAAACCGCTGCGCCACCCAGGGCTCCCATGTGTTTCTAGCTTCTCATGTACCTCGTGACTCTGTTCTCCACCAGTGCCTCACCGGGACCTGGTGAGTTTGGTTGCCACCTGCACCACACCTGGACCTGGTGATTCTGGTCTGCACCTGAGACTACCCTGGATCTGGTGACTGTGGTCCCCACCTGGGCTTCACCTGGATTTGGGGACTCCGGTCCCCATCTGGGCCTCACCTGGCCCTGTTGACCATGGTCCTAAACTGGGCAAATTTGGGACCTGGTGACTGTGTTCCACAACTGGACCTCACCTGGACCAGGTGACTCTGGTCCCCCTCTTGGTCACACCGTGCCCTAGTGACTGTGAACCCCACTTTGGCCTGACTTGGACTTGCTTACCCTGGTTGCCACCTGCGCCTGACCTCGAACTGTTGACTCTGGTACTTTCAAGGGCCTCCCCTCTTCCTGGTGATCCTGGTCCCCACCTGGGCCTCACCTGGACGTGGTGAATCTTGTCACCACGGGGGACTCACCTGCACCTGCTTACTGTGTTCCACACCTGGGTCTCAAGTGGACCTGTTGACCATGGTCCCCAAGCCGGACTCACAATGACCTGTTGCCTCTGATCTCCACCGGCTCCTCACGTGTACCTGGTAACTTTGGTCCTCACCTGGGCCTCATCTGGACCTAGTGACTCTGGTCCCCACCTTGGGCTTCACCTCGATCTGGTGACTCTGGTCCCCACCTGGACTTCACCTGGTTCTAGTGACTGTGGTCCCAACCTGGACCTCTCCTGGACCTGGTGACTCTCTTTCCAACATGGACCTCACCTGGATCTGGTGACTCTGGTCCTCACTTTGGCCTCACCTGGACCTGGTGTCTCTCGTCCCCACTTAGACCTAACTCAGAACTGCTGATTCTTTCCCCACCTAGGCCGCACACAGACCTGGTGACTCTTGTCCCCAGCTATGCCTCAATTAGACCTGATGAATCCGGTCCTCACATGGGCTTCACATGGACCTGGGAGTCAGTGGATACAGTGGCTCTGGTTCGCACAAGGGGCTCACCTGATACTGGTGACTGTGGTCTTATTCTATGAATCACCAGGACCTAGTGATTCTGTTCCCCATCTAGGCCTGCATGGCCCTAGTGACTCTGGTCCTCACCCAGGCATCATTCGGAACTGGATACTCTATTCCACTCCTGGGCCTCTCTTTCACCAGGGTGCTTTGGTCCCATTCTTTGCCTCAAACTAAACTGGTTACACTGTTTTCCCCTCTGGACCTCACCCTTACCTGGTGACACTGGTCACCCCTTGGGCTTCACCTGGGCCTGGTGATTCTGGTCCTTAGCTGGTCCGCACCTGGATCTGGTGACTGGTCGCCACCTGGGCCTCACCTGGACTTGGTGAATCCTGTTGCCACCTGCGCCTCACCTGGACCTTGAAACTGTGGTCCCACCTGGACCTCACCTGGATCTGGTGGCTCTGGTTCCCATATGGGGCTCTCGTGGACCTGGTTCCTGTGGTCTCCATCTGGCCTCACCTGGAACACAATGACTCTGATCCATATTTGGGCCTCTCCTGGACCTCTTGTCTCTGTTACGTAATTGGTCATCATTGGGACCTGGATACTCTCGTATATACCTGGGCCTCACCTGGACCTGTTGACTGTGGTCCCACCTGGGACTCCCCAGACGAGATGACTGGTTCCCACTGGGACCTCACCTGGACCTGGTGACTGAGGTCTTCATATGGGCATCATGGGGCCTGGTTTCTCAGTTCCACATCAGGGCCTCACCTGGACCTAGTGATTCTCATCCCCCTCTCGGCCTCACCCTGACGTGGAGACTCTGGTCCCCACCTGGATATCACCAGAACCGGGTGACTCTGGTCCCCCTCTAGGACTCACCCGGAGCTGGGGACACTGGTCCTCAAATGGGCCTCAACAGGCCCTGGTGAATCTACTCCTCACTTAGGCCTCGTCTGGACCTTGTGACTCTTTTCCCACCTGGCATCAATGGGATATGGTTACTCTGTTCCCCACCTGGGCCTCACTTGGACATGATATATTTGCTCCACACTTTGGTCTCAAATGGTCCTGATGACTCTGATCCCCCCACCTAGGCCTCAATCTGGATCTGGTGACTGTTGTCCTCACCTGGGTCTCACCTGGACCTGGTGACTCTCGTTCCCACATGAACCACACCTGGACCTGGTGACTGTGGTGTTCTTATAGACTCACATTTACCTGGTCACTCCGGACCCCACTATGGCCTCACCTGGATCTGATGACTCTGGCCTGCAGGTTGGCCTCACCTGGCCCTGTTGTGTGGTTTTGCCACCTGGGCCACACCCATACCTGGTGACTCAGGTCCCCACGTGGGCCTCTTGGATCTGGTGAATCTGGTCCTTACTGGTCCTCTCCCAGACCTGGGGACTCTGGTCAACACCTGGACCTCACCTGGACCTGGTGAATCTGGTCTCCATCTAGGCCTCACCCAGTCCTGGTGACTTTGTTCCCCACCTGAACCTGATTGCTGTGGACTCTTTCTTGGCCTCACCTGGAACTGGTGACTCTGATCCTATCTGCGCGTTACCCAGATCTAGTGACTCTGGTCCTCACCTTGGCATCACTGGTACCTGCTTACTCTGTTCCACACTTGAGCCTCACCTGGACATGACTACTCTGGAACCTCCCTGGGCCTCAGCCTGACATGGTGACTCTGGTCCCCATTTGGAAGTCACCTAGACCAGGTGAATCCTGTACACCTCTTGGCGACAACTTGACCTGGTGACTCTGGTCCTCAACTGGGCCTCACCGGGACCTAAAGAACATGCTCCCCAACTGCGCCTCATCTGGACCTGGTGACTCAGGTTCTACTTGGGCTTCATCGGGACATTGTTACTCTGTTCCCCACTGGGACTGACCTGATCCTGGTAACTCTGCTCCTGACTTTGGCCTCTTCTGTACCAGGTTACTCTGGCTCGACCTGGGCCTCACTTGTATCTCGTGACTCTGATCCTAAGCATGGCCTCACCTGAAATGGTGACTGTGGTTCCCATCGGGACCTCACCTGGACCTCAAGTCTCTGGTCCCACCTGGGCCTCACCAGGACCTGGTGTCTCTTGTACCCACATGGGTAGCATCAGGATATGGTTACACTGTTCACTATCAGTGACCCACCCGGACCTATTAACTCTGGTCTTCACAAGGGCCACACCTGGACATGCTGACACTGGTTCCCACCTGGGTTTCACCTGGACATGGTGAGTCGGATCCCCACGTGGTCCTCACGTGTAACTGGTGATTCTCGTTCCCACATGGACATCATGTGGACCTGATGGCTTCAGTGTTTCTAGCCTCTCATGTACCTAGTGACTCTGGTCCCCACCAGGGTCTCACCGGAACCTGGTGTGTGTGGTCGCCACCTGTACCTCACCTGGACCCGGTGATTCTGGTCTACACCTGAGACTACCCTGGATCTGGTGACTGTGGTCTCCACCTGGGCTTCACCTGGATTTCGGGACTCCGGTCCCCATCTGGGTCTGACCTGGCCCTGTTGACCATGGTCCTCAACTGGGCAAAATTGTGACCCGTTGACTGTGTTCCACAACTGGACCTCACCTGGACCAGGTGACTCTGGTCCCCCTCTGGATCTCACTGTGCCCTAGTAACTGTGAACCCCACTTTGGCCTGACTTCGACATGCTGAACCTGGTTGCTACCTGCCCCCGACATCGAAATGTTGACTCTGGTCCTTTCAAGGGCCTCCCCTGTACCTGGCGATCCTGGTGTCCACCTTGCCCTCACCTGCACGTGGTGACTCTTGTCCCCAACGGGGACTCACCTGGACCTGCTTACTGTGTTCCACACCTGGGCCTCAAGTAGACCTGTTGACCATGGTCCCCAAGCCGTCCTCACATGGACCTGTTGCCTCTGAACCCCACCGGGGCCTCACGTGTACCTGGTAACTCTGGTCCTCACCTGGGCATCATTGGTACCTGGTGACTCTGTTACACACCTGAGGCTCCCCTGGACATGATGACTCTGGAACCTCTCTGGGCATCAACCTGACCTGGTGTCTCTGGTCCCCATATGGATGTCACCTGGACCAGGGAATCATGGTACTTCTCTGGGCTTCAACCAGGTCTGGTGACTCTGGTCCTCAACTGGGCCTAACCTGGACCTAGTGATTATGCTCCATCTGGGCTTCATTTGGACCTGGTGACTCTGGTCCCTACCTGGGCATCATCGGACATGGTTCCACTGCATGGCCTGTAGGTTGGCCTCACCTGGACTTGGTAACTCTCCTCCCTACCTGGGCATCATTGGGACCTGGTTCCTCTGTATGGCCTGCAGTTTGGCCTCACCTGGACCTGGTGAGTGGGTTTGTCACCTGGGCCTCCCTCATGCCTAGTGACACAGGTCCCCACGTGGGCCTCACTTGGACCTGGTGAATCTGGTCCTTACCTGGTCCTCACCCGGAACTGGTAACTCTGGTCACCACCTGGGAATCACCTGGGCCTGGTGAATCTGGTCCCCATCTGGGCCTCATCCAGTCCTGGTGACTTTGTTCCCCACCTGGACCTGATTGCTGAGGACTCCTTCTTGGCCTTACCTGGAACTGGTGACTCTGATCCTAACTGGGCCTCACCCAGTTCTGGTGACTCTGGTCCTCATCTGTGGACCATTATGAGCTGGATAAACTCTTCCACCCCTGAGCCTCACCTGGATATGATGACTCTGGAGCCCCTCTGGGCCTCAGCCTGATATGGTGACTCTGGTCCCCATCCGTATGTCACCTCACCAGGTGAATCTGGTACCCCTCTATGCCTCAACTTGACCTGGTAAATCTGGTCCTCAACTGGGCCTCACCGGGACCTAGTGAACATGCTCCCCACCTGCGCCTCATCTGGACCTGGTGACTCTGGTTCTACCTGGGCATCATCGGGACATGGTTACTCTATTCCCCACTGGGACTGACCTGATCCTGGCAACTCTGGTCCTGACTTTGGCCTCTTCTGTACCAGGTGACTCTGGCTCCACCTCGGCCTCACCTGCAACCTGTCACTCTGATCCTAAGCATGGCCTTACCTGACCTGGTGACTGTGGTTCCCATCGGGACCTCACCTGGACCTCATGTCTCTGGTCCCACCTGGGCCTCACCAGGACCTGGCGTCTCTGGGACCCTCCTGGGTAGCATCAGGATATGGTTACAGTGTTCACTAACAGTGCGCCAGCCGGAACTATTAACTCTGGTCTTCACCTGGGCCACACCTGCACATGGTGACACTGGTTCCCGCCTGGGTCTCACCTGGACATGGTGAGTCGTATCCCCACCTGGTCCTCACCTCTAACTGGTGATTCTCGTTCCCACATGGAGATCATGTGGACCTGTTGTCCGCAGTGTTTCTAGCTTTTTTTTTTTTAAATTTTTATTTTTTATTTTTTTTTAAATTTTTTTTTTTATTTATTCATGATAGGCACACAGTGAGAGAGAAAGAGGCAGAGACACAGGCAGAGGAAGAAGCAGGCTCCATGCACCGGGAGCCTGACATGGGATTCGATCCCGGATCTCCAGGATCGCGCCCTGGGCCAAAGGCAGGCGCCAAACCGCTGCGCCACCCAGGGATCCCTAATTTTTATTTATTTATGATAGTCACAGAGAGAGATTGGCAGAGACACAGGCAGAGGGAGGAGCAGGCTCCATGCACAGGGAGTTCCACGTGGGATTCGATCCCGGGTCTCCAGGATCGCGCCCTGGTCCAAAGGCAGGCGCCAAACCGCTGCGCCACCCAGGGATCCCATGTGTTTCTAGCTTCTCATGTACCTCGTGACTCTGGTCCCCACCAGGGCCACACTGGGACCTGGTGAGTTTGGTTGCCACCGGCACCTCACCTGGACCTGGTGATTCTGGTCTGCACCTGAGACTACCCTGGATCTGGTGACTGTGGTCCCCACCTCAGCTTCACCTGGATTTGGGGATTCCGGTCCCCATCTGGGCCTCACCTGGCCCTGTTGACCATGGTCCTCAACTGGGCAAAATTGGGACCCGGTGACTGTGTTCCACAACTGGACCTCACCTGGACCAAGTGACTCTGGTCCCCCTCTGGGTCTCACCGTGCCCTAGTGACTGTGAACCCCACTTTGGCCTGACTTGGACCTGCTGACCCTGGATGCCACCTAAGTCTGACTTCGAACTGTTGACTCTGGTTCTTTCAAGGGCCTCCCCTGTATCTGGTGATCCTGGTCCGCATCTGGGCTTCACCTGGACGTGGTTACTCTTGTCACCACCGGGGACTCACCTGGACCTGCTTACTGTGTTCTACACCTGGGCCTCAAGTACACCTCTTGACCATAGTCCCCAAGCCGGCCTCACATGGACCTGTTTCCTCTGATCCCCACCGGGGCCTCAAGTGTACCTGGTAACTCTGGTCCTCACCTGGGCCTTATCTGGGCCTAGTGACTCTGGTCCCCACCTGGACTTCACCTGGATCTGGTGACTCTGGTCCCCTCCTGGACCTCACCTGGATCTGGTGACTCTGGTCCTCAGTTCGGCCTCACATGGACCTGGTGTCTCTCGTCCCCACTTTGACCTAACTCAAAACTGCAGAATCTTGCCAAACCTAGGACGCACCCAGACCTGGGGACTCTTGTCCCCAGCTATGCCTCAATTCGACCTGACCTGATGAATCTGGTCCTCACGTGGGCCTCACATGGACTTGGGACTCAGCTGCATAGAGTGGATCTGGTTCCAACAAGAGTCTCACCTGTTACTGGTGACTCGGGTCTTTTTCTATGCCTCACAAGGACCTAGTATTCTGTTCCCCATCTGGGCCTGCATGGCCCTAGTAACTCTGGTCCTCACCCAGGCATCATTGGGACCTGGATACTCTATTCCACACCTGGGCCCCTCTTTGACCAGGGACCTCTGGTCCCATTCTTGGCCTCAAATTAAACTGGTTACTCTGGTGCCCCTCTCGGATTCACCCTTACCTCGTGACTCTGGTCACCCCTTGGCTTCACTTGGGCCTGGTGAATCTGGTCCTTCGATGGTCTGCACCTGGATGTGGTGACTGGTCGCCACCTGGGCCTCACCTGGACTTGGTGAATCCTGTTGCTACCTGCGCCTCACCTGGACCTTGTGATTGTAGTCCCACCTGGAACTCACCTGGATCTGTTGGCTCTGGTTCCCATATGGGGCTCTCCTCGACCTGGTTCCTGTGGTCTCCATCTGGCCTCACCTGGAACACAATGACTCTGATCCATATTTGGGCATCTCCTGGACCTGTTGACTCTGGTCCTTTCCTGGCCATCATTGGGACCTGGATACTCTCTTATATACCTGGGCCTCACCTGGACCTGGTGACTGTGGTCCCACCTGGGCCTCACCTGGACGAGGTGACTGGTTCCCACAGGGACCTCACCTGGACCTGGTGACTCAGGTCCTCATATGGGCATCATGAGACCTGGTTTTTCAGTTCCACATCGGGGCCTCACATGGACCTAGTGATTCTCGTCCCCCTCTGGGCCTCACACTGACGTGCTGACTCTGGTCCCCACCTGGATATCACCAGAACCGGATGACTCTGGTCCCCCTGTTGGACTCATCCGGACCTGGGGACACTGGTCCTCAACTGGGTCTCAACAGGACCTGGTGAATCTACTCCTCACTTAGGCCTCGTCTGGACCTTGTGACTCTTTTCCCACCTGGCATCAATGGGACATGGTTACTCTCTTCCGCACCTGGGGCTCACATGGACATGATAACTTTGCTCCGTCCTTTGGCCTCAACTGGTCCTGATGACCCTGGTCCCCCCACCTAGGCCTCAATCTGGACCTGGTGACTGTGGTCCCCACCTGGGTCTCACCTGGACCTGGTGACTCTCGTTCCCACATGAACCACACCTGGACCTGGTGACTGTGGTTTTCTTGTAGACTCACATTTACCTGGTGACTCCGGTGCCCACTAGGGACTCACGTGGATCTGGTGACTCTGGCCTGCTGGTTGGCCTCACTTGGACCTGGTGAGTGGGGTTGCCACCTGGGCCTCACCCATACCTGGTGACTCAGGTCCCCACGTGGGCCTATTGGACCTTTTAATCTGGTCATTACCTGGTCCTCTCCCAGACCCGGGGACTCTGGTCCCCAACTGGGCCTCACCTGGACCTGGTGAATCTGGTCCCCATCTGGGCCTCACCCAGTCCTGGTGACTTGGTTCCCCACCTGGACCTGATTGGTGTGGTCACTTTCTTGGCCTCACCTGGAACTGGTGACTCTGATCCTATCTGCGCGTCACCCAGTCCTGGTGACTCTGGTCCTCACCTGGGCATCATTGGTATCTGGTGACTCTGTTCCACACCTGAGCCTCACCTGGACATGATGACTCTGGAACCACTCTGGGCCTCACCCTGACCTAGTGACTCTGGACCCCATCTGGATGTCATTTGGACCAGGAGATTCTGGTACCCCTCTAGGCCTCAACCAGATCTGGTGACTCTGTTCCTCAACTGGGCCTCACCTGGACCTAGTGAATATGCTCCATCTGGGCCTCATTTGGACCTGGTGACTCTGGTCCCTACCTGGGCATCATAGGGACATGGTTCCAATGCATGGCCTGCATGTTGGCCTCACCTGGACATGGTAACTCTAGTCAGTACCTGGGTATCATTGGGATATTGTTCCTCTGCATGGCCTGCACTTTGGAATCACCTGGACCTGGTGAGTGGTGTTGTCATCTGGGCCTCAACCATGCCTGGTGACACAGGTCCCCACGCGGGCCTCACTTGGACCTGGTGAATCTGGTCCTTACCTGGTCCTCACCCAGAAGTGGTAACTCTGGCCACCACCTGGGATTCACCTGGGCCTGGTGAATCTGTTCCCCATCTGGGCCTCACCCAGTCCTGGTGACTTTGATCCCCACCTGGGCCTGATTGCTGTGGACTCCTTCTTGGCCTCACCTGGAACTGGTGACTCTGATCCTAACTGGGTCTCACCCAGATCTGGTGACTCTGGTCCTCACCTGTGGACCATTATGACCTGGATACTCTGTTCCACACCTGAGCCTCACCTGGACATGATGAATCTGGATCCCCTCTGGGCCTCAGCCTGACATGTGGACTCTGTTCCCCATCTGGATGTCACATAGACAAGGTGAATCTGGTATCCCTCTAGGCCTCAACTTGACCTGGTGACTCTGGTCCTCAACTGGGCCTCACCGGAATCTAGTGAACATGGTCCCCACCTGCGCCTCATCTGGACCTGGTGACTCTGGTTCTACCTGGGCATCATGGGTACATGGTTACTGTATTACCCTCTGGGATTGACCTGATCCTGGTAACTCTGGTCCTAACTTTGGCCTCTTATGTACCAGGTGACTCTGGCTCCACCTGGGCCTCACCTGTAACTGGTGACTCTGATCCTAAGCATGGCCTCACCTGACCTGCTGACTCTGGTTCCCATCGGGAAATCACCTGGACTTCATGTCTCTGGTCCCACCTAGCCTCACCAGGACCTGGTGTCTCCGGTACCCACCTGGGTAGCATCAAGATATGCTTACACTGTTCACTAACAGTGACCAAGCCGGACCTATTAACTCCGGTCTTCACCTGAGCCACACCTAGACATGGTGACACTGGTTCCCACCTGGGTCTCACCTGGACATGGTGAGTCGGATCCCCACCTGGTCCTCACCTCTAACTGGTGATTCTCGTTCCCACATGGACATCATGTGGACCTGGTGGCTGCAGTGTTTCTAGCTTCTCATGTACCTCGTGACTCTGGTCCCCAGCAGGGCCTGACCGGGACCTGGTGAGTGTGGTTGCCACCTGCACCTCACCTGGATCTGGTGATTCTGGTCTGCACCTGAGACTACCCTGGATCTGGTGACTGTGGTCCCCACCTGGGCTTCACCTGGATTTCGGGACTCTGGTCCCCATCTGGGCCTCACCTGGCCGTGTTGACCATGGTCCTCTACTGGGCAAAATTGGGACCCGGTGGCTGTGTTCCACAACTGGACCTCACCTGGACCAGTTGACTCTGGTCCCCCTCTGGGTCTCACCGTGCCCTAGTGACTCTTAACCCCACTTTGGCCTGACTTGGACCTGATGACCCTTGTTGCAACCTGCTCCTGACCTCGAACTTTTGACTCTGGTTCTGTCAAGAGCCTCCCCTGGACCTGGTGATCCTGGTCCCCACCTGGGCCTCACCTGGACGTGGTGACACTTGTCAACACCGGGGACTCACCTGGCCCTTGTTACTGTGTTCTACACCTGGACCTCAAGTAGACCTGTTGCCTCTGATCCACACCGGGGCCTCAGTTGTCAGGTAACTCTGGTCCTCACCTGCCCTCATCTGGACCTAGTGACTCTGGTCACCACCTGGGCTTCACCTGGATCTGGTGACTCTGGGCCCACCTGGACTTCACCTGGATCTGTTGACTCTGGTCCCCACCTGGACATCTCCTGGACCTGGTGACTCTCTGTCCAACATGGACCACCTGGATCTGGTGACTCTGGTCCTTACTTTGCCCTCACCTGGACCTGGTGTCTCACCCCACATTGAACTAACTCAAAACTGCAGAATCTTGCCACACCTAGGCCGCACCCAGACCTGGTGACTCTTGTCCCCAGCTATGCCTCAATTCGACCTGATGAATCTGGTCCTCACGTGGGCCTCACATGGACCTGGGACTCAGCTCCATAGAGTCGCTCTGATTCCCACAAGGGGATCACAGATTCTGCTGACTGTGGTGTTATTCTATGCCTCACCAGGACCTAGTGATTCTGTTCCCCATCTGGGCTTTCATGGCCCTAGTGACTCTGGTCCTCACCCAGGCATCATTGGGACCTGGATAATCTATTCCACACCTGGGCCTCACTTTGACGAGGGACCTCTGGTCCCATTCTGGGCCTCAAACTAAACTGGTTACTCTGGTTCCCCCTCTGGGCCTCAACCCTACCTGGTGACTCTGGTCACCCCATGGGCTTCACATGGGCCTGCTGAAACTGGTCCTTAGCTGGTCCGCACCTGGATCTGGTGATTGGTCGCCACCTGGGTCTCACCTGGACTTGTTGAATCCTGTTGCCTCCTGCGCCTCACCTGGACCTTGTGACTGTGGTCCCACCTGGACCTCACCTGGATCTGGTGGCTCTGTTTCCCATATGGGGCTCTCCTGGACCTGGTTCCTGTGGTCTCCATCTGGTCTCACCTGGAACACAATGACTCTGATCCATATTTGGGCCTCTCCTGGACCTGTTGACTCTGGTCCTTACCTGGGCATCATTGGGTCCTGGATACTCTCTTATATTCCTGTGCCTCATCTGGACCTGGTGACTGTGGTCCCACCTGGGCCTCACCTGGACGAGGTGACTTGTTCCCACAGGGACCTCACCTGGACCTGGTGGCTCAGGTCCTCATATTGGCATCATGGGGCCTGGATTCTCAGTTCCACATCGGGGCCTCACCTGGACCTAGTGATTCTCGTCCCTTCTGGGCCTCACCCTGACGTGGTGACTCTGGTCCCCACCTGGATATGACCAGTTCCGGGTGACTCTGGTCCCCCTCTGGGACTCACCCGGAGCTGGCGACACTTGTCCTCAGCTGGATCTCAACAGTACCTCTTGAATCTACTCCTTACATAGGTCTCGTCTGGACCTTGTGACTCTTTTCCCACCTGGCATCAATGGGATCATGGTTACTCTGTTTCCCACCTGGGCCTCACCTGGACATGATAACTTTGCTCCACACCTGAGCCTCACCTGGACATGATGACTCTGGATCCCCTCTGGGCCTCCCTCTGACATGGAGACTCTGGTCACCATCTGGATGTCTCCTAGACCAGGTGAATCTGGTACCCCTCTAGGCCTCAACCAAACCTGGTGACTCTAGTCCTCAACTGGGCCTTACCGGGACCTAGTGAATATGCACCCCAACTGCGCCTCATCTGGATATGGTGACTCTGGTTCTACGTGGGCATCATCGGGACATGGTTACTCTATTCCCCACTGGGAGTGACCTGATCCTGGTAACACTATTCCTGACTTTGGCATTCTCTGTACCAGGTGACTCTGGCTCCACCTGGGCCTCACCTGTAAGTGGTGCCTCTGATCGTAAGCATGGCCTCACCTGACCTGGTGACTGTGGTTCCCATCGGGACTTCACCTGGACCTCATTTCTCTGGTCCCAACTGGGCCTCACCAGGACCTAGTGTCTCGGTACCCACCTCGGTAGCATCAGGATATGGTTACACTGTTCAATAACAGTGACCCAGCGGGACCTATTAACTCTGGCCTTCACCTGGGCCACACCTGGACATGGTGATACTGGTTCCCACCTCGGTCTCACCTGGACATGGTGAGTCGGATCCCCACCTGATCCTCACCTGTAACTGGTGATTCTTGTTCCCACATGGACATCATGTGGACCTGGTGGCTGCAGTGTTTCTAGCTTCTCATGTACCTCGTGACTCTGGTCCCCACCAGGGCCTCACCGGGACCTGGTGAGTGTGGTTGCCACCTGCACCTCACCTGGACCTGGTGATTCTGGTCTGCACCTGAGACTCCCCTGTATCTGGTGACTGTGGTCCCCACCTGGGCTTCACCTGGATTTGGGGACTCCGGTCCCCATCTGGGCCTCACCTGGCCCTTTGACCATGGTCCTCTACTGGGGAAAATTGGGACCGTGTGACTGTGTTCCACAACTGGAACTCACCTGGACAAGGTGACTCTGGTCCCCCTCTGGGTCTCACCGTGCCCTAGTCACTGTGAACCCCACTTTGGCCTGACTTCGACCTGCTGAGCTGGTTGCCACCTGTGGCTGACCTCGTACTGTTGACTCTGGTTCTTTCAAGGGCCTCCCCTGTACCTGGTGATCCTGATGCCCACCTGGGCCTCACCTGCATGTGGTGTCTCTAGTCACCACCGGGGACTCATCTGGACCTGCTTACTGTGTTCCACACCTGGGCCTCAATTAAACCTCTTGACCATAGTCCCCAAGCTCGCCTCACATGGACCTGTTACCTCTGATCCCCCCCGGGGCCTCACGTGTACCTGGTAACTCTGGTCCTCACCTGGGCCTCATCTGCACCTAGTGACTCTCGTCCCCACCTGGACTTCACCTGGATCTCGTGACTCTGGTCCCCACCTGGAACTCACCTATATCTGATGACTCTGGTCCCCAGCTGGACCTCTCCTGGACCTGCTGACTCTCTTTCCAACATGGAGCTCACCTGGATCTGTTGACTCTGGTCCTCAGTTTGGCCTCACCTGGACCTGGTGTCTCTCGTCCCCACTTTGACCTAACTCAGAACTGCTGAATCTTGCCCCACCTAGGCCGCACCCACACCTGGTGAATCTTGTCCCCAGCTATGCCTCAATTCGACCTGATGAATCTGGTTCTGACGTAGGGCTCACATGGACCTGGGACTCAGATGGATAGAGTGGCTCTGGATCCCACATGGGGCACACCTGATACTGGTGATTGTGGTCTTATTCTATGCCTAGCCAGGACCTAGTGATTCTGTTCCCCATCTGGGCCTGCATGGCCCTAGTGACTCTGGTCCATACCCAGGCGTCTTTCGGACCTGGATACTCTATTTCACACCTGCGCCTCACTTTGACCAGGGACCTCTGGTCCCATTCTGGGCCTCAAACTAAACTGGTTACTCTGGTTCCCCTCTGGGCCTCACCCTTACCTGGTGACTCTGGTCACCCCTTGGGCTTCACTTGGGCCTGGTGAATCTGGTCCTTAGCTGGTCCGCATCTGGATCTGGTGACTGTTGGCCACCTGGGCCTCACCTGGACTTGGTGAACCCTGTTGTCACCTGCGCCTCACCTGGACCTCCTGACTGTGGTCCCAACTGGACCTCACCTGGATCTGTTGGCTCTGGTTCCCATATGGGGCTCTCCCGGACCTGGTTCCTGTGGTCTCCATCTGGCCTCACCTGGAACACAATGACTCTAATCCATATATGGTCCTCTCCTGGACCTGTTCACTCTGGTCCTTTCCTGGCCATCATTGGGACCTGGATACTCTCTATATACCTGGGCCTCACCTGGACCTGGTGAGTGTGCTCCCACCTGGGCCTCACCTGGACGAGGTGACTGGTTCCCACAGGGACCTCACCTGGACCTGGTGACTCAGGTCCTCATATGGGCATCATGGGAACTGGTTTCTCAGGTCCACATTGGGGCCTCACCTGGACCTAGTGGTTCTCATCCCCCTCTGGACCTCACCCTGACGTGCTGACTCTGGTCCCCACCTGGATATCACCAGAACCGGGTGACTATGGTCCCCCTCTGGGACTCACCCAGAGCTGGGGACACTGGTCCTCAAATGGGCCTCAACAGGACCTGGTGAATCTACTCCTCACTTAGGCCTCGTCCGTACCTTGTGACTCTTTTCCCAACTGGCATCAATGGGACATGGTTACTCTGTTCCCCACCTAGGTCTCAACTGGACATGATAACTTTGCTCAACACTTTGGCCTCAACTGGTCCTGATGAATCTGGTCCCCCCACCTAGGCCTGAATCTGGAACTGGTGACTGTGGTCCTCATCTGGGTCTCACCTGGACCTGGTGACTCTCGTTCCCACATGAACCACACCTGGACTTGGGGACTGTGGTGTTCTTGTAGACTCACATTTACCTGGTGACTCCAGTCCCCACTAGGGCCTCACCTGGATCTGGTGACTCTGGCCTGTAAGTTGGCCTCACCTGGACCTGGTGAGTGGGGTTACCACCTGGGCCTCACACATATCTGGTGACCCACGTCCCCACGTGGGCCTCTTGGACCTGGTGAATCTTGTCCTACCTGGTACTCTTCCAGACCCGGGGACTCTGGTCACCACCTTGGCCTCCCTTGGGCCTGGTGAATCTGGTCCCATCTGGGCCTCACCCAGTCCTGGTGACTTTGTTCCCCACTTGGAACTGATTGCTGTGGACTCTTTTTGCCTCACCTGGAACTGGTGACTCTGATCCTATCTGCGCGTCACCCAGATCTGGTGACTCTGGAACTCACCTGGGCATCATTGGTACCTGATTACTCTGTTGCACACCTGAGCCTCACCTGGACATGATGACTCTGGAACCTCTCTGGGCCTCACCCTGACCTGGTGACTCTGGTCCCCATCTTGATGTCACCTGGACCAGGTGATTCTGGTACCCCTCTAGGCCTCAACCAGATCTGGTGACCCTGGTCCTCAAATGGGCCTCACTTGGACCTAGTGAATATACACGATCTGGGCCTCATATGGACCTGGTGACTCTGGTCCCTACCTGGGCTTCATCGGGACACGGTTCCTCTGCATGGCCTGCAGGTTGGCCTCACCTACACCTGGTAACTCTGATCCCTACTTGGGCTTCATCGGGACACGGTTCCTCTGCATGGCCTGCAGGTTGGCCTCACCTGGACCTGGTGAGTGGGGTTGCCACCAGGGCCTCACCCATATCTGGTGACACAGGTCCCCCCGTGGGCCTCACTTGGACCTGGTGAATCTGGTCCTTACCTGGTCCTCACCCAGAACTGGTAACTCTGGTCACCACCTGGGAATCACCTGGACCGGGTGAATCTGGTCCCCATCAGGGCCTCACCCAGTCCTGGTGACTTTGTTCCAAAAAATGGACTGATTGCTGTGGATGCCTTCTTGGCCTCACCTGGAACTGGTGACTCTGATCCTATCTGAGCGTCACCCAGACCTGGTGAATCTGTTCCTCAACTGGGCATCATTTGTACCTGGTGACTCTTTCCACACCTGATCCTCACTTGGACATGATGACTCTGGAACCTCTCTGGGCCTCACCATGACCTGGTGACTCTGGTCCCCACTCGATGTCACCTGAACCAGGTGATTCTGGTACCCTTATAGGGCTCAACCAGATCTGGTGACTCTGGTCCTCAACTGGGCCTCACCTTGACCTGGTGAATATGCTCCATCTGGGCCTCATTTGGACATGGTGTATCTGATCCCTACCTCGGCATTACCGGGACATGGTTCCCCTCCATGGCCTGCAAGTGCGCCTCACCTGGACTTGATAACTCTAGACCCCACCTGGGCATCATCAGGACATGGTTCCTCGGCATGGCCTGCAGGTTGGCCTCACTTGGACCTAGTGAGTGGGGTTGTCACCTGAGACTCACCCATGCCTGGTGACACAGGTCCCAACGTGGGCCTCACGTGGACCTGTTGAATCTTGTCCTTACCTGGTCCTCACCCGGAACTGGTTAGTCTAGTCCCCACCTGGACTTCACCTGGATTTGGTGACTCTGGTCCCCACCTGGAACTCACCTGTATCTGGTGACTCTGGTCTCAGTTTGGCCTCACCTTTACTGGTGTCTCTCGTCCCCACGTTGACCTAACTCAGAACTGCTGAATCTTGCCCCACCTAGGCCGCACCCAGACCTGATGACTCTTGTCCCCAGCTATGCCTCAATTCGACCTGATGAATCTGGTCCTCACGTGGGCCTCACATAGACCTGGGACTCAGCGGGATAGAGTGGCTCTAGTTCCCACAAGGTGCTCACCTGATACTGGTGACTGTGTTCTTATACTATGCCTCACCAGGACCTAGTGATTCTGTTCCCCATCTGGGCTTTCATGGCCCTAGTGATTCTGGTCCTCACCCAGGCATCATTGGGACCTGGATACTCTATTCCACACCTGGGCCTCACTTTGTCCAGGGACCTCTGGTCCCATTCTGGGCCTCAAACTAAACTGGTTACTCTGGTTACCCCTCGGGGCCTCAGCCTTACCTGGTGACTCTCGTCACCCCTTGGGCTTCACTTGGGCCTGGTGAATCTGGTCCTTAGCTGGTCCGCACCTGGATGTGGTGCCTGGTCGCCACCTGGTCCTCACCTGGACATGGTGAATCCTGTTGCCGCCTGTGCCTCACCTGGACCTTGTGACTGTGGTCCCACCTGGACCTCACCTGGATCTGGTGGGTCTGGTTCCCATATGGGGCTCTCCTGGACCTGGTTCCTGTGGTCTCCATCTGGCCTCACCTGGAACACAATGACTCTGATCCATATTTGGGCCTCTCCTGGACCTGTTGACTCAGGTCCTTACCTGGGCATCATTGGGACCTGGATACTCTCTTATATACCTGGGACTCACCGGGACCTGGTGACTATGGTCCCACCTGGGCCTCACCTTGACAAGGTGACTGGTTCCCACAGGGACCTCACCTGGAACTGGTGACTCAGGTCCTCATTTGGGCATCATGGGACCTGGTTTCTCAGTTCCACATCGGGGCCTCACCTGAAACTAGTGATTCTCGTCCCCCTCTGGGCCTCACCCTGACGTGGTGATTCTTGTCCCCACCTGGATATCACCAGAACCGGATGACTCTGGTCCCCCTCTGGGACTCACTCAGAGCTGGGGACACTGGTACTCAACTGGACGTCAACAGGACCTGGTGAATCTACTCCTTACTTAGGCCTCGTCTAGACCTTGTGACTCTTTTCCCACCTGGCATCAATGGGATATGGTTACTCTGTTCCCCACATGGACATCAACTGGACATGATACCTTTTCTCCACACTTTGGCCTCAAATGATCCTGATGACTCTGGTCCCCCCACCGAGGCCTCAATCTGGACCTGGTGACTATGGTCCCCACCTGGGTCTCACCTGGACCTGGTGACTCTCGTTCCCACATGAACCACACCTGGACCTGGTGAATGTGGTTTTCTTGTACACTCACATTTACCTGGTGACTCCAGTCCCCACTAGGGACTCACCTGGATCTGGTGACTCTGGCCTGCAGGTTGGCCTCACCTGGACTGGTGTGTGGGGTTGCCACCTGGGCCTCACACATAGCTGGTGACTCAGTTCCACACGTGGGCCTCTTGGACCTGGTGAATCTCGTCCTTACCTGGTCCTCTCCCAGACCCGGGGACTCTGGTCACCACCTCGCCTCACCTGGACCTGGTGAATCTGGTCCCCTTCTGGGCCTCACCCAGTCCTGGTGACTTTGTTCCCCACCTGGACCTGATTGCTGTGGACTCCTTCTTGGCCTCACCTGGAACTGGTGACTCTGATCCTGTCTGCGCGTCACCCAGACCTGGTGACTCTGGTCCTCACCTGTGGACAATTATGACCTGGATACTCTGTTCCACATGTGTGCCTCACGTGGACATGATAACTCTGGATCCCCTCTGGGCCTCAGCCTGACATGGTGACTCTGTCCCCATCTGGATGTCACCTAGACCAGGTGAATCTGGTACCCCTCTAGGCCTCTACTTGACCTGGTGACTCTGGTCCTCAACTGGGCCTCACTGGGACCTAGTGAACATGCTCCCCACATGAGCCTCTTCTGGACCTGGTGACTCTGGTTCTACCTTGGCATCATCGGGACATAGTTACTCTATTCCCCACTGGGACTGACCTGATCCTGGTCACTCTGATCCTGACTTTGGCCTCTTCTGTACCAGGTGACTGTCGCTCCACATGGGCCTCACCTGTAACTGGTGACTCTGATCCTAAGAATGGCCTCACCTGACCTGGTGACTGTGGTTCCCATCGGGACCTCACCTGGACCTCATATCTCTGGTCCCACCTGGGCCTCACCAAGACCTGGCCCAGAGTCATCATGTCCAGGTGAGGCTAACATGGTGACTATGGTCCCCATCAGGATGTCATCTAGAACAGGTGAATCTGGTACCCCTCTTGGCCTCAAGTAGACCTGGTGACTCTGGTCCGCAACTGGGCCTCACAGGGACCTAGTGAATATGCTCCCACCTGCGCCGATTCTGGACCTGGTGACTCTGGTC